>NC_088132.1:38931802-40131802 GCF_036370855.1 Dromaius novaehollandiae
AATGACTATCGAATAGTAAGTGAGAACTGGTTACAGGCATCAGGACAAATTAACTTTCCATGAGACTTCTTTTATAGATTATACATAAATTAAATCTAAAGAAGTCTTAGTGAAAATGAATCCACTTTTAAAATGAAGCCTAGATACTAACATATGCCAGCCTAAAAACACATTAGCCTGTTTCGGATGCTATCCTATTACTACAGATCCCAAACAAACAAAATAGAAAAAAATGTGGCTATAAGTACCTCACAAAGAGAGACTTCCATTGCCCCAACAGCCTACCAGCTGAAGAGCAGCCTACCAGTAAGGGCTCCCAAAAATATTATATGTACCAGTTGACTGCATACAAGCCATTTCAAAGTGACATGCAAACAGCCGCTGCTGCTTTTTCCACAGAGCAGGCAAATAAAAAGCATAGCACAGGATCGACGGGTGATTAATGGCCAGGCAAGAACTACAGGAGCCCTCTCCTGCATTTTGCCTCTTTGCCCATGGAGTGCAAGTTACTACAGGGAGATTAAAACAGGAATTCCTCAACTCCAGGACAAACCACATTAAAACGATAACTTGGCACATAGCCAGCAGTTCTCACGGCTGCTACTCACTGCTAGCAATGGCAGTATCTGGCAAAAAAAAAAAAAGCCCTGACCTAGATGGCTGGGTACACTTGACATGGTACAAAGGAACACAACGGTGTTTGTCACACCAAAAGGTGATCTTCAGCAAACAAGGAGTCCAACTTGTCTGTTTTCAACAGCACCACAAGAAGTTCATTGAGCCCAGAATCTACAGGTGAGGAAGGGATACAAACCAACGGCTTCAGTCACTTTGGCTTCTTATCCCAGGTTATTGCTGCCTCTGAAGGGGGTCAGTAAGCATTCCCAAAGTATCTGGCATGGCCCCATTTAAGCTACAGAGCCCCCCATCAATGTTTCCCTGGGCTGGGGAACTACTGGGACATCCTTGGCAGTAGGCAGCTTGCTTGCTGGGCCCTGCCCTTATGTCCTGTTTGCCTACAACCTGGCAAGTGGCCTTTAGAGGACAGCCTTGATCTTACCGTCACCTTCTCCGACTCAGATTTCTCCCTTGTCTAGAACCAAAGCTTTTCTTGGCTTCTTAATGCTGCTGCAGAAACTTTAATTTTTTAAATCCCTTTATTATGGTTAACAAATATCTCATCCCATGTCTACAGTAAACAACCTCTACCTATGCAAAACCTGGATATAGGTACTTACAACTTCAAATTAAGCATACTTTAAGTTAAATGCAACAAAGGACTATATATTTAGGATATGAACTAGTCTTCCTGCATGCATTTAATAGTCTTGTACATACCAGACATCTTCTTCCTCCCCATGTAAAACAAAAATATTTTATAAAAACTGATAAATTTAAAAATCTGGATAAAGCAATTAAGATCAGTCACAGGTACAAAGAACAAGAAAAAAAGATGTTAGGGTTTCACAACAGCTTTAGTGAACTCCATCATAAAAAACTTTCGCACAAGAGGAATGCAGGAAATGAGGACACCTTTGTCAATGAAGCAGAAAAATATTTTAGATTCTATCTGCATTTCCAAAAGTTAGAAACAAACATCCTCTTACATCTGCTCCTCCATTAAACAGGCAAAACACTACTGATAATTCCAGTTCTAGTTTGGGAAAACAGAATTTGTAGCATTTTGTCCCATCTTTACTGGTTAACAGAACTCTAGAGAGGTAGAGAAACGTGCGATTCTTCCTCTTGCATGGTAACCCAATGAAACTGTCACCAATCCTCAGCAGTCTCACAGTGGTCTCAATATTCAAGCAAGGGAAGAGGATGGTGGTGCTGGAGAGACATGACACAGGACACAGGATTATTTAATCATACCTTTGATCTCTAAGTTTCCTTCCAGCATTTTTTGCAAGAAAGTAGTCTTGTTTGAATACTGATATTTCAGCCATAATTAAAATTTATTTGATTTTATCTAATAAATTTTAAAAAACAAGAAAGCCAGAGTCAGTGATGGACTTGCTGAAAAGGGCTTTTGATCACATAGTATCTGTTTCAAAGTAATGGGACATATTCTTCACATATAATAAAAAAAACAAAATAAATGTGTAATAGAACAGAAAATTATTTTAAGAGTCTCCCACTCAAGTAAACTGTTGCAAAAAATTTTATGAAGATTTCCAGGTTTCTTGAAGAAAAACCTATGGAATTTGTAGGAGGAGGAACCAAAAAAACAAGAACAGAAGAGGAAAAAAAACCCTGTTGTTGGGTCCAAAAAAGTAAACCCTTTGGAAAGGGCCTCAGATCTGTGATGGCAACAACTATACACCAAGCAATATGGATGGAAAAAATGGTATAGGCACACATTACACAGAAATTCATGTGAACAGTGAAAAAGGTATGTGCCTCGCATTTTAAAGACAACAGCAGCAAAGTTCTCAAAGGAACATTACATTAGAATAAAATGTTATACTTGGCTACTTTTGAAACTTGTTTTGAGGTTTGTACAGGGAACATGTCTCCAAACTAAGCTAGCATTCAGCCAATTAGAAAAAATATAGGAAAGTGTGACTAAAGATTTGTAGATGTATCAAGAAAGGTACGTGTCTACTCTCAACTGTGCATCAACTGCACTTCAAAAAAAACATTCTTCAAAAATTAATAATCCAACGGATTAAGAGAAAAAATAAGCAATAGCATTTTTCCGCCCCGGACTGGTTTAATATCTTCTGTTTGAAACACTGAAATATTAGATAATCTGTGTAGGTTTACAGCATGAAATCTAACATTTTTCTCATGTCACCATGTACAATAGCTAGTATTGTACATGAAGATATCTGCAAGATGCAGCATGTCTTAAATTCTCAAACTAAAAGTTAGTAAAAGTTTACTTATGCAGCTGGCCCCTGCTTCCAAAAGGCACGAAAGCCAATAAATTGATGGCCATGTCTTTTTCCTCCGAGCAGTCTGAAGCACATACAACTGTTCTCTTTGGGCTTCAGCCCATGAGGTCCTGAACATCTTGGTCCTGACCCAGTAATACACTTAAACAGAGTATTAAACCTTTAAACAATCAGCACTGGACAACAGATTGGAGTTCCTTCATCTGCTTCTGCTTCATGCCAGCTCACAGTCTAGTTCTAGTTCCTGTACGAGTAACCAGAATAGATAAATCATTGTTCTCCTTAATGAAGGATGCTGCATCTAACCTCATTAAGGAAAAAGAATTCACCAGTTTAAGAGTAAGTAGAGTGTTCCAAAATATCCATAATGTTATATGAAAACACATGCATATTGAACAGAGGTCCCCCTACTCTGCCCCCCAAAGATGAAGACACCCCAAAAAAGGTTGTCTTCAAGGTCAGGACATAATTGCAGGATTTTTTTTCATTTAGTTTGTAGATATCTTTCCTAAATAATGTTCTGTAATTTTACATAGAAACATCTGAATCTACATTGGGATATAACATCTTACACGTCTCCCCCAACAACTGTTTCAGCAAGAGCAGATGAACAATTCATATGTGAGCTTAAAGTGCCCTCCTCACAGCAACTAGAACTCCTCTGACATTACTTGATTTACGAAAGGAAAGAGGGTAGCTCTGAGTTTGCTTCTCACTTTATTTTCTCCCCTGCTTCCAAGGCTAACGGGTCTCATCCAACATGAAGGTAATACCTGACATAAGCGGGATGACAAATGACAAAAATTCAAGAATGCATAATGTAAATTCTGCCTCAGAAGAGAATCTATTTTAATATACTCAATCATATCACTGTCAACAGATTACCATGTACATGCTCACACTGGGCCTAGTGAAAGAACTGTTCAAGAAAATCATAGGTAGCAGCTATACCTCACTCCTAGAGGAGACCTTTCATGCCAAGAGAAGCCTAGCAGGCTGCGAAATGAAATTCTGCTCCATTGACATCAGAATGACACAACATGAAAGGAGCAAATTGTTTAGATGTTCCCAAAGGCATACAATAGCTTCTTAATTTGGCTGCAACAGGAAATCTGTTCAAGAACTCCCAGTTTAAGGAGCACTGCTGCAACAAAAAGGGAAACTTACTAAAACACACCAAAAGCATTTGTGTATGTTGCTCAAGTTACACATGAACAAATGCCAGAGTAAGAAGGCCAACTCTAAAAGAAATAAAGTGAAATGTATTTAAACAAGTATTCAATGTCTCTCCAATACCTAGAAGAAAAATGTGGAACTCAGTCTAATGTCTTAGTTCTCACCGAGTTTCTTTCCTTTCCTAGTTTTAGGGCACACCAAAAACATTGGTTTCATTTCAGTTACTTGGAAGTCTTTTTCTAACCAAGGAGTTACCATGGCAACATAGTATTCCAAACGTTAATTTTTGGTGCTATTTGGCAACAGACAGTTTTCAAATTCAAAACACCTGCAGTTGGATTACATATTAGCCAGAACTAACAATAGTTCATAATCTTTTGAGTGAATAATCCAAGTGAAAAAATGTTTCTGGAACTTCATTACAAATATTTCTCTCTTATCTGGAATGTCAGCCTGAAAGATCTAATGATTTTTAGATTCTTAGGAAAAGTTAGAAATTGCCAAGTTTACTTTTTTTAAAAAAAAAAAAAAAAAAAAAGAACCACTGTATTATAGCACATATTTTGTGTGTGTTAATAAATCTAAGACTGGTTATTTCCAGATATATTGTAGCTATTTGCATTAGAAACATATCTATTGATATGTAGAGAGAGATAAAGGCAGAAGAGAGATAAAGGCAGAAGAATAATGTAAGTGTACCTATGTGGAGAGCTGGGGTTCACTTCCAGGACAGTTTTATAAAAAATAAAATATAAATAAAACTATTTATTCATTTATTTTTATTTAAATGGTTTTATACAAATATAAATCCAGAGTCAAAAAAAAAAATAGCCTACCAAACAAAAACAATGAGAAAGGCTAGTTTTCAGCCAGATCAGTTTCCTGAACTGGCTCCCATCATGGTCACATGAATGATAGTTCCAGGGCAGAAGAATGAAAATGTACAGTTGGAGAAGAAGTAGAGCTGGGCTACAACAAACCAGACTCAGATCAATAGAGTAACCCCTAACTTACTGTAAGGATCAAATTCCAACAAAGTAAGGGCTAAGGAATGTACTGTTTCTTTAGCAAGTTTCTGTGCAATAAGCAGCATTAATCATGCCTTTCCCACCGTCAGCTGCAAGTAAATGGGTTCAAACCAAGTGGATTGGACTATACCATAATGCATCTAACCGAATGAATCAAGGCTTTGTGAAACATGGCACACAACTTTTTCTGGATGAAAACACAGCCAGCTGCAGACCTCCCAGTGCTGCCCAAGACAGGCGGAAGCAGCACGACTAGCAGCAGTGCCAGATGCAAAGCACCCGCTGCCTCCTGGGCCCCCCCTCTGCCAGGTTCTCGGCAGGTCGCTCAAGGGGAACAGCGAGAGCACACTAGCCACCTGGGCATGTCGTCACCGTGCCCAGGGCAAAGTAATACACACCCCCCTTGCGAATTATAGAGCAACTCTCCCTCCACAGTCCATCTGTGATGCTTTCTCAGTACCTTCTCAACAGAAGCACGGAAATATGAGTATTTCTTCAACACAGCACTGTGTTTCCTTAAGTATGGAGAACTCTTGTCATTTCTAACATAATTTCTCCAAGTGGAAACCACAGTGAGTACTCAGACTGCTAGCAAAGATCATTTTCAGCTAAAGGCTTTGAGAAGTGATTCAAAATCTCAGACCATTGGGAGGGAGTAAGGCTAGACTATAATTACTTGCTCATAGCCAGCGACCAAAATTTAATGGATTTACTGCTTCAAAGTCGGTGTCTCATTGTAAAGAATCAGGCTCCATGCAGTACTTCAGAGAACATTTGAGCCTCTTCAAGTCCAAACCAGGATCTTACCCTGGCTAGACACTTACTTCTAAGCCCTAAATAAACAGCGGTAGTTGTAAACTTCCAGATAAGAAATAACCATGATAAGCTAGCCCAAAGATGTCAGGTTACACAAATCAGAGCATAGGTCACCACATTGGTGGTGCTGGGGCACGGGGTAGAACAAAAATACACAAGTCCTCCAAAATGAGAACGGCCTGAAGGGGATTTCTACCCTTATATTTAATTCATCAGCTGGACTTGAGTTTGAAAACCCACATCTAACACTCTGCTAAAAGTATTTCCATGGAATGCTGCAGGGGGGTGAGATCAAGGCAGCCAACACAACGAACCTCAAAGCAATGGATTGCTATATTTAACATTTCTTAATTACACCAGAATTCTAGCTAGAGGCCACACGTGCATTTCATGTCCCCTTCTCCTTTGATTTCATACAAAGACAGCAACAGAAAAAGCTACCATACCAACCTAAATATTATCAGGATAAGTATACGTGAGTATATCAGCAGAATACTAAGTTTTGTTTTTTCCTTCAAATTGTGAACTTTTTAAAACCAGATCAGAAAGAAAGCACTCCAAACATGACATTATTAACCTTTAGATTATTTGCATATTTGGGAGCATACCCCAATTATATGACTCACCAGTTTGTAAAATTTTTGCATTAATTATGAAAATTGTAAGCATCTATCTAAACCTGTAGAGTTGAACTGGTGCCATGAAAAGAAAGTTTTGGCAGAAGCAGGTATGCTGCAACACACAAAGTCAGAGATATAACAACAGTGCAACAAAAAATCAATGCAACAGCACTGATTTTTAAAAAAAGACAGTCAAATTAGACTGACAAACTTGCATCCCTGTTCTGAGGATGTTTTTCACTGAACTGAGTTGCATTATGTTTTAAAGAATACTTGAATTATGCTAGTTTTTAAAAGGTCAAAAAATTAACCTCCTTTTATGTAAAAATAATGCAGAGTAACACTGTTGAGCATTTTCTGCCTTGGTCATCGTTGTGGGAAGGTCCCTTCTGCCTCTCTAGCAACTGTAAGAGGCAACCTGTTTGGAGACTTCTGACTGCCTGGTACATGATCAGTAACAGCTTTAAATGCAAATTAAATTCAAAGCTTGTCTGTCAGAGCCCCAAGACATCTACGAAAGGGTTTTTCTGACAGAGCCAAAAGACCCAGACTCATTACTGCATAAGTCAACAAGAGACTTAATAAGTACTGACTCTGAAATTGATATACAAGCTATCCTGCAACAGAATCTAACATTAAAAAACTCAAATAGCATTTCATTCCATCTTGCAAGGAAAGAAGCAGCAGAAAGACCAGTTGGTAGTTCAGCTGAAAGGACAAACCAATGTACCAGACCATTATTCCTTATTCCACATCAGTTGTCATTGTCTCAGTCTAGGGCTATCACTCGCGTTGTAGAGATGTTTACAAGAGCAGAATGGTAGGACAGTGAATAAGTATTGGCGTACAGTAACGCTGCACTGTTTCCCTTCGCACTGTTTCCCTTCACACTCTTCTCTACTTTTCCTCATCTAGGTGCTCCTGTATTTCCGCATAGCAGCTGGATATTGAATATAGAATATTTAATTGTTGAATTTTTATTGAATGTTTAAAATAATTGGCTAGTAAACTGCACTTGATAAAGTATGCTTTTCAGGAATCCTCAGAGCATTTTTCTGGCCAACTAGTTGCTCTTTGCATGCTCCAGTTCATTTTAAAGGAACTACAGGGGCATTGATGCATCATCCATCTCTCACAGACAGGCCTCCAATATCTTATGGCCAAGCAGCCAGTATACTCCGAGAGCAATTGCAGGTCACCTGTCATACCATCTTACCCAGAAGAGCATACAAGTTGTGTTTTGTCATTAAATAAAACACTGGGATTCGTTTTTGAACCACAACAAGGCTGCTCAACTCCAGCTGGTAGAGGATCAGTCTGCTGCACTACAGGAGTAATGGGGAGGGCAGATGAGAGGGACAGCGACAGTTGCATGTCAATTAGCCCTAGGAGAGTGCGTGCTGCCCCCTTCTTTTGGCATTGGTAGATATGACTTCAAGGTATTCATGCAACTGTTTATTTTGGAAGTATTTCAGACAACACCAGCTAAAGGCTTCACATCCAGAAAGATGGCATGGCTTATGGCAGGCTTATAAAGAACAGAATCAGCAATTTCCTGTACTAATCCCCAGATTATAGCCGCAAAAGCCTATTTTGCGTCCCATAATGTTGCATTCTTAATAGAGCTGGACAGTCTATGGAGATACAGCTATCAACTGAAGATGTGCTACGAGAGTCTAAGCGTACAGGACTCGTACAAAAAGCTATTTAGTACTTAATCAATAAAAATTCACCTAATGTTTATGTTTACCAGTGGTTTGTTCAGACTCAGCTTTTCAAATCAACTTTAAAAGCAGAAACAGATAGACACTGTGTACACCTTTTTAAAAACAGGATCCAAATTAAAAATAGAGATTTCTTTATATTTTCCTCATTGCATTAAGAATTGAAACAGTCATTGCTACTCACTGCTATCAGCAGAGACTGAAAAGTATAGAGAAGAAATCTATGAATAAATCAGCTAACAGAAAAGGCTGGCTAAGAGTAAAGAATCTAACAAAGCCTACTGGTCAGGATGGAAGGGCAAAAAAGTGCTTTACCGATGCCATTACCTCTTAAAATGGCACTAGTAATTTCATATGCTTACACTGCAAATTCTAGTTTTTAGTGTACTTCGCACTTTTTTCCTAAGATAACTCTTAAAAAGGTGCATACCAGATGAGTAGATTTGATCAACAAGACTACAGACTCCACTCTGTGGATAAAGTTTAATTTAATCCAAGGTCCTGAAGTATGGCATTCTCCAACAAGAAAGTCAGTGGAAGAAACGCAGCACTGCACTGACAGTTCTGTACTTAATTTCAAAGACTAAGAGTATGGTCCTTTCTGCTCTTCCATCTCTCTTTTTTCATGCTTTACCCTGCCATTTATGCTAATGTTTTCCCCACAAAACCTATTTCTCCCCAAATTATGGATTCAACATAAAATACAAGACAGACTCTATTTATATTACCCTTTTTTGCTTTACCTGCTCTCCATTTCTCAATTTCTTTTCATAATTCAAGCATTCCTTTAAAAATCTGTATCTGCTCAACATTTTCAAGTTTAATTAATGATTTTTAGCTGCTAATACTGAAACTGCAACTGCAAAGAATCCAACATTCTCTCAGATAATTCCCTAGATTATGTTTGTTAATCAAAAATAGGTCCTATAAACAGAATATCTTTAATAATGTCACTTACCTTTGCAGCATCACTGACCCATTTGATCAGAAATTGCTAAACCAAAGTTTTGGAGAGATAGCTGATGTTTGTGTGTCTGTTCCTCTGGTGCTTCTATTCTGTTGATTACACTACAAAGAAAGGTAACATTTGCACTTGTCTCTGAACTACAGTATACTCCAGTATCTTAGTTTAAATACTCCAAAGAAACCAGGCTGGAGCAGATTCACCATTCTGCTTCACTGACTACAGCTGCAGTTACTGCTTAGTGCTCAAGAGCAGCAACTCCAAGGATAACATAGTAGAAAGCTGTAGAGACGGAGGAAGACCTGAGGATACTAGTGTGAAGATTTAAGGAACGCTGGACACAAAGCTGTAAGATACCAGGCATCATTGCTTCTGCAGCTTAAACATACAATATATCTTAGTTTTACCACATTCTTTTGATCGGTATTTTTAATCTGGTGATTGAAGTTTCAAGGGAAATTAGAAAAATGATAGCTTGTTGAACAGTATATAAGGAAGAGAGGTTCTTCTGGGCAACATACTTCATGTAAAAAGAGACATTTTAATAGTTACTTGAATTACCTTCAACTTCAGACTAGTTCCATCTGTTGAGAAGCCAGGGAATGAGTGGGACGCATGTGAAACACTATAGTAGCACAATGTTTGGCAAATATCCATATGTTAATACTACTGGAAAAGGCAATAACTATTTCCCCGAAGCTATCATTCAGCAGAAACATTCATCTTAGAAGTTTTAAAATGGATGAGCCTTTTCACATTTCAATGTCATCATAAAGTTATCTTGGAGACACAAGTAGTCATTGACAGAATTAAGAAATTAAGTCGTAAGAATAAAATCGTAAAGGAAGAGTTTCAAGTTCATAAAATGAATTAAAAAAATTTATTGTTTTGTTGAATGCAAACTTCAGCTGGAGAGTGATTAAGTTTGATAAACTCCTATTAAACCATTTCCCCATTTCATTGTTAAGTCTGAAAGACAGAAATGGTCTTACTGCCATAGTTTTTAGATTATCAATAAACTGCATGCATAACCTGTTTTTGTGAAAACTGAAGATAACAATAACCGATCTTACTATGACCAAAACCCAAACTGATCTGAACTACTCTTATCAAAATTCCTATTCAGTGAAGTTCTTCCCTGTCCATACATGTAAGAAGGGAAATAAAAGCTGGGAATCCAAAAGGCAGGAAGGTTTCTTTAAGTATGTGAAAACACTGGCCCAAAAAGGGAAAGCTGCAACTACTAAATACTATAGGATAAAGTGAAACTCAGGATATTAGTTAACTTATGGATAGAAGTCTGAAGGAAAACCTTCCAGTGCATAAAACTCATTTTCATAGTATGAGTAAATATCACCAGCACTGCTGCATTCTAGAGACAGTGCAATGAGTGCTGCTCATTCCTCTACACAGTTCTTACAAACTGAAGGAATTCTCTTCATCCAAGTGTAGTTTAAATTAAGCATAGCATTTTCTCCTTCTCTAATCAGTAACCACCAAAAGTGTCTATCTTCTTGTCTGATGCTCAGATATAACATTCCTAAAGTTTAGATGGGGGGGAGGCTTTTATCCTGCATCAGTCTCATAACAAAAAACTACACATCACACAAGATATAAGCATAGAACAACAGAGTATAAGGAAAGCGTGGATAGCTCTCATCTGATAAAACGAACAAGTCAGAGCTACAAAGCATGAAGGTCCAGTAAAAGAGAAAAAACACATTTTGATTCTACATCTGGAAAAATATAGCTGTGCAAATAATGATTTAAAATTCATGTTTTCAAAGGAAGAAAAATCTCTATCTAAAAAAAGACAACCAGGAAAGAGAAAGAACAGAAAGAAATTAGAGGGGCATGTTTATTTTACACTTTCTAAATAATTGGTACTTTTGCATATCTTCTTCCAAAAACCTTTTTTTTTTTTTTAATTTAAGAAAAAAAAAAAAAAGCAGATTTCAAACTTACTTGACCCATGGACCATAATGGCTAGCATAAGGCTTATTGTCGTGTGCCCTACGCTGCTCCTAGTGCAAGACCACCTACCATGCCTATCCCATACACATGCCACAATGCATCCAAAGAGTACAGCACCGGCTCAGGTCCAGGGTGCTCTAGGGACTGCCATAGCCTGAGGGACTACACTCTGATAACTGCTGACATAATGGCAATCCAGACTTGCAACATGGATTTTTTTTAATTTGTTCACAGAGGATGAATACTCTGCCTGTGCAAGGACTACTAAAAAATACCAAAAGTTGAGGTAAGCTTCTATTGCTTTCAAATGTACATCAATGCTATTGGCATGCCAGATTACAAAACAGTGTATTATTTCCCTCCCTCCCTCCCCCAAATGGCTCTTCCATTAAGAAGATTTTCGCTATCATGTTTCTACTTGATTTCTCTTTTTGGCAGGAACTCCGTCCCATACAGATTAGGCCAGGCAAAGTCTTAAAACAGAAAGTGAGGCCCCCAGGTATTTTTACCAGGGGTGCTGTAAAACTTTTCAGTATTTTTGGAAGGAAAAAAAGAATTCTCTCTAGTGGAAACAACAGATTTACTTTAGATTAACCAATTATAGTGTTCTTTATTCCTTGGAGACCAGATATACTAAAACTGATTTTGTGATAGGACCTTTTTGTAAACACACAGGTGTGCGAAAGTCAGGCCTCTGAAATATTTATATTTGTTTGAAAAAGTACAGAGAAATCCAATAATCAGCATTCTTCCTGGAAGTTTTACTACGACATAAAATAGAAATTGGGGAAAAGGATGAATATAAAAGTTAGAAGGAATATAGAGCTTTAAATATCCCTGCCAGATGTCTGGCTGACAATGTTCTTTTGTTTAACAACTATACCTTCACGCAATTAATTCTGTATCAGGCAGTTGCCAAGTTCCTAAATTTAAAAGATGTATTATAGCCATCTCAGTATTAGTAATGACTTATAACTGTGCTTGAAGGTTTTTGCAAAATCTTCTTTGTTCTAACAGGACAGCTGCTCTCAGATTACTAATCTAAGTATAGTACGCTTATTGTCAGCCTTTTAGAACCTCTCTCCCACATCCAGTACTGGTTCTCTTGGGGGATTCCCTTTTCCTGAAGCTTACTGCTTTCTTCTTCTTCAACCTCCCCCTCTTCCATGCCAACAACATGCACCTCCTCTCTGTGAGCTCTATTCCTCAGTCACTGTAATTCCTCCTCTCCAACACACCTCATTACCCACCCATCAAATTTGAAACATTACCAGCTTTACCCCTCCTCCCTTCCTTCTATGATCCTTTATTTCCAAACTGTTCCAACAGCAAGCAATCACCTTAGCTGCCCTTTTCCTTTATATCCTCTGGAATTCCTATTTTATCATGCAACAAAGTGCAAGTTATGCTCTCCTGCTCCTATGCTACTCATTTCCGTTATAGCAGTCCTCCAGTGATTACTGCCTTTGGATGAAATCCCTTATTCATCCCTTCGAACCAGTAGCTATCCAGAACGGTTTTTACCAACCTCTCATGCAATTCTGTCCACTCATTTCCCCCTATGCTAGCATATTTGTGTCAAATCTCAGACTTTTTCCTAGCGTGCTCTCATTAAACAGTGGAAAAGCATAACTGATTCTGAAAAGTCACTGTGGCCTGGTGCCACAGTAAAAACTGTGAGAAACTAACTACTTAATATATCACAATGGGCATAAATTTAATAGGAAGTGTTCTCCTAATTGCTTAGGGATTCAAATATGCATACTTGCCATTTACTGGTAGCTCTATCCAAAGATGCACAATGCACTGTTTACATAAAATTTCATTTCTCTGTACTACTGCACCATTCGCTTCCAACAATTTATTTTCAAAAAGGAGGTGGGTTTTCTTGAAAACACTTTCATTCAAGGAAAATTAAATGCTATTTCAATTTTTTTTAATTTGAAAAGTATCAGGAGTTATCCCTCATGGAGCAAGTTTTGTTTTCCATTGGCCAATTTCATTTTGCTGGCTAGCTTTCATTTTCCATTGAAGGCACCAAGGCCAGAATCTAGGGTAATGACCTAAGAACTCCTGAACTGTAGAAGGAAAACAGAAATAACAAAGGCATAAATACAATCTTAAAGCACTTTTTAAAGCAAATTTAGAGATTTTTCTTTAAATTTAAAACTGGCTTATTCTCATTATTTTATTATTTGGAAATGGAGTAAGCCAAATCAGATGGTGCTCTTGTTATCGAATAGCTTCTAAATAAACAGCTATTCCAGATTCACTGCTTATACGGTGTGTTAAGGTAAGGTGCAAACATCTTTTAGGAAAGAGACAAGCAGTAAGAGCTAAGCCATTAAAGTTAATCTTTAACTCCCAAAACAAAAAACAAACAAAAGGTAGTCATTAAAAAAGACAATGAAAAAGCCCCTAACATTGTACTCCTCAACCTCAGCTCCTGCTCCTAGTAAGGACATTTTCTAGACTGTACTCTTTCATGCTGTATCAATTTTAAAGAACTTTCAATCTAACTTGCCTTACCAAGCTGTTAAACAATAATATTTTAAATAATTGTCCAATTCAACTGCTGAAAGCTACTCCATACCCAATGTCTGCTTGACCACAGATAGAAAGAATTTAAGCAAGTCTACAAACACACAATAAGCTAGCTGCCAACACAACTGAGTGAATCCAACCAATCTCTAGACATTATACAGAAACTTAAATTTGTGAATTAGAGTCCCTAGCTTATTTTTATTATCCTGGAGATCTTCCTGACAAACTTACTGCTGATTTTAATGGAAGTTCTCTAAGAACCATTACAGAAATATTGTCTGAGGCAATTGTGGCCCATTAACTCAATATAAGAACTACAGAATGGAAAGACATGACTGCCCCAAAAGCCAAGCAACTACAAAGGAGAAAATATATCAGAACAAAAGTGAACTGGAACCAAATATTTGCATTTTTAAAACATGACAATTGATTTACATTCTAAGTACTTAATTATAAATACACACACAATTCATTTGTTATTAATCCCAGAATGAATAAACATATGCCATTGCATATTCCATCTTTGCAAGGGAAATACAGTAATGTAATCAAATACTTCCTTCAAATAAAATCAGTACAAGAATATCTCCTCTCTAACATGATTTAAAACACAATCAAGAGAGTCAGTCTAGCAGCTAGCCACTTTTGTGTTGAAAACCAATTTTTTTTTGCCTTAATTGCTCTCCATTACTGACCTCCATAGCATAACACAAACCAAGTGAAATTATATCAATGCCGTACCATTTAGCAATTCACAATTAATTCCTATTCTTCTTTCAGAAAAAAAAAATCCCGAATCTATTTTGAAAAAAAAAAAACCTAACACCAAACATTTCCCCCATCTCTCCCATTTCATCCTGGCTTCTTTCTTCATTTGGTTGCAAGCTTCAAACCCAGCAATGCAAACGTCGCAGAAAGATGTCTACAATCGTACTAGTATGAAATTAAGCACATTTCCTGTATCAGAAAGCTTTTTTCCTTTTCTTAAAAAAGTCCTATATGCTTGCATATATACCAATAAGTTACATTTGATAAAAAAAAGCTGTACTGTATGCTGCAACTATCTTACCACTCCTTTAAAATAAGAGTTACTGAGTTTCCCATGACTATGTTTGCATGCTTTTTTCATTATTGTACACTACCACACCAAGGAACCACAGATGTTTTGTTTTATGAGAGCATCTTACTAGTCTACGTGGCCTACCACACACACTTCATATAAACTACTTGAGCTAAGGAGAAGTTTTCATTCCTGTCCTGAAATATAGTAGTTTGATAACGGCTGTATACAATATTTCCAGCAGCAAATAACTGAATAGTTTTCTATGTTTAATTGCTTCAGTAATCTGCTGAAAGTAAATTTGTGTGAATGACTGATCAGAATTTGCTGCTAATATAGTATAACTGATGATGTGGCAACTCTAGAAACTGTAGAAACAGCTGCTGGAAGAGTTCCTAGAAAAAAACCCCCACAATTCCTCGGAATTCTATCTCACAGAGTATAAGTTCGGAAATTTCATAAGCTTTCAAAAAAACCTTTTCCTTAGGACATTTACATGGTCTGTAAAAGAATGTCAGTAATTTAACACTTGAACAGTTTCAGGCAGAATTCAAGCCCAATTTAGCACAATTTTTTTTCCCTTCAAGAAACTGTTGTGCTTAGAATTATTTGTTAGTAACACAAGTAATGCAAAAAGTTTTTAAACATGTATTTCTAAAGATCTAAAATATGACTGTTGCCAAGTAATCCAGAGTTTAAAGGAAAAGTCCCATTTGCTTTCCGACTTCGTACATGCTTACAATTTACAACAGAAAGTTGTCATTTGCCAATACTCTGAGAAAAAACTGATAGAATAAAGTAGTTATTTGGTTAGAAAGTTTTAAACTGTGTAGAAGTTTTTTTATTAATTCTTATAATTTGTTTATACTTTAATAAAGATATTAGATTGACTTCAGTTGCATGTAAGAGACTGACTAGCTTCAAGAAAATATTTAAGACCACATACAAGCCAGGGTCATGCCGATCTTGTCAGTGCCAGAATTCACCCAGAGCTATTATTCCAACCACAGAATTTCTTAGACACCTGTACTTTTTCAAAATATTTATGTGCTAGCCACCTGGTCTTAACAGTAATTTGGAAATGGTCACTGATAAACCTAAAGTTGGCTTAAGTTCCCTAAGACGTATAATTTATTTGATACAGCTTAACCATACTGACAGGTGGCTCAGAACACTACCAGAGACATCTGAAGAAGTCTAGAAGTCTGGAGCACTTACCAGAAATGAAAAGCCTAAAATTACAGACCTCTTCCAATGTGAGCAAGTCTAAAATAACTGCTATTTCCAAGAGAGTGGCCTGGCCAGCATGCTGGATAGGGTCTAGCGCAGGATGGTGCTACTTTCTAACTTTAATATGTAAGGAAAAACACAAAGACAAGCTAGATTCATAAGCCAGAGATAAAATAGTAAAAAGGAACTCAACTGTAGGCCAGTAAGAACGAGAATTTCTGCAGGGGTACAGAATCTGGAGTTCCAGTATTTCCTCTGAGGCTGTTCATGCATTTTATGTTAATTGCTGGATAAGCAGCCTTTGGAGCACAGCCAAGGACTTTCCCTAAGGAACTGCACCCACAGGTGAACTACAGAACCAGGCTCCCCCTCATCCCATTAAGCCTGTCTTTCCTGGACAGTGTCCCAGAGAGAGTATTTGAGAGTATTTGAGAGTATTTGAGAGTATTTGAGAGTATTTGAGAGTATTTGAGAGTATTTGAGAGTATTTGAGAGTATTTGAGAGTATTTGAGAGTATTTGAGAGTATTTGAGAGTATTTGAGAGTATTTGAGAGTATTTGAGAGTATTTGAGAGTATTTGAGAGTATTTGAGAGTATTTGAGAGTATTTGAGAGTATTTGAGAGTATTTGAGAGTATTTGAGAGTATTTGAGAGTATTTGAGAGTATTTGAGAGTATTTGAGAGTATTTGAGAGTATTTGAGAGTAGTGCACTCTGCTGGTGATTGAGATCACAGGATGCAACCCATCTCAGACTGAGGAAACCTACAAACCACATTTCTCAAATACTGGACAGTTTTGCAACAACTCAGCTGTTACACAGACACAAACACATGCCTTAAACAACAGCATAATATTTTGAATTATGAGAAATAAGACATCTCACAGTTCAATACAATACCAGATAACTGGTCAGATATGTCACCCTGTATCACACTTTCCCTTTAGACTTGCTTTCAGCAGCTATAAAGTCAGTATAGAAGACTATTAAATTGCCCTGAAAGAGCTCCTGGATTGCCACGTAGTCAGTGAAGAGAGAACAGGTCACTAAATGGATCTTTGGGGGTGGCTACTTTAAAGAGAATCCTGGATCACCATGCTGAGCTAGCTACCTATTATTTCAAACTGCTTTAAACATCCTTACCACCTATAGAACTCAGCTGTTGTTATTTTAAAAGTTTCTGTCTACGACTTTTTTTTTAAATCCTTTCTAAAGAAAGTCTATGAATATACTTAAAAAATCCTTAGGTAACAGTAGTTACTTGGGTATAATATACTAAAAAAAAAAAACCTAATAGTTTTCTTTAAAATTCCACCTGATAACCCAATGAGACAAAAAGACTACTTTTTTTCACTATTATACAGAAACCCAATGACCAAAAGTGATTTACCATTAAAGAATGCATTTGGCCTTTCAGTCACAAGTTGACACACAGCAACCTGGGTGCAAAGACATGCATAAAAGGAAGTTTATCAGCAACAATTAATTTTTTATCTACTTTTGTCATCTTAGTTGTGTCTAACCAGCTAACAGCAAACACATTTATCTATGCCACACCAGGCAAACTAAGCCTTTATACAAGCATTTCCAAATGTGTATTTCCTTCAGTTTCACTTTGATCGAAGATGTAAGCTCCACAGAACAGCAAATACAACATAGACTATAGTTTCAGACCTTCGGAGACCTTCAGTCACTATTGGTGACTTCCTTTATAAGTTAAGACTATTTCTGCTGGCTTTTTGTCTAATTACCATGGACTACCCAGCTTCGACTTTGCTGCACACCAGTGAAAAACCCTAATCACATGTCCAGACTACTGTCTGAACATCTTGCTCATCTAAGTCGCAGCTTCAATAATCCAGAGGTCAGGATGTCAGTCCTAAAGCTAAAAAATAAAAGGGCCTGAGCATTGCCATGTTGACACATCACAACACGCAATTTTGGGACCCAAACACTTACTGAAGGGAAGCCACAGCTTTGAGCTTAGTTACTAAGCTCCCTATATATATAATTTTTTAAACCTGTACTTTGTTTAGGGGACTGAAAATAAAATCTATATGCATATGCAATTACTCTGAAGATTTTTTATCTCAACTCTACCTATTACAAAAAAGAACATAAAAACAATAGATAGCATGATTTGAATATAATTTTCATTACTTAAAAAACCCCATTGTTTTATAAATAAAGCTCAACTTTTTACTAAAACTGTAAGATGTCCATAGTGCTTTTATAGAGAAAAAGTGATTTTACAGTATGCGACTGATTCTTAAAGACATTTAAAAGAAATTCACCTAGTACCAAAGTTTCCAAACCCAAACAAATTTGGTAAATTCAATTCAATTGAGGGGACAAGTTTTTCTTCCAAATGAGATTTTTTTTCCACTAACTTTAACAAAATACTCTCCCAGAGTGGAAAAAGTTAACATGGAGCTAATTTTTTTAGTTAGCATAAGAAGCACATGGAATTTTTTCTTAAATACAGAAGTTGGATAAACGGATACTTAAAGACAAATTATATGCATATGCCTAGGATCTTTGATTCATCCTACAAAAGTCTTATCACATTAGTTTCATACAATTTCAAATGTTTCAGGGACAGAAATAACTGTCAACTCTAAGATTTCAATTTGCTTTACAAACTATGACACCTTACTAATATTTAACTTTGGCCATTACAGCACTTCTGTAGATATACTTTAGAAGAATATATTTGTACAACTATTCATACAGAGTTCATTTGCATTAGTTTGATGAGTTTTTTGCAGTTGAATTCATTCAGCTAATTATATCCAGAACTGACTTCCAAAAATGGGGGGAAAAGGAAAAACAAACTCTTTATTCTCATACTCTGCTATTGATATACAATTACAAATAGGACAACACCATTTAAGAGTTCTGAATAAACGCCAGTCTGACCTGGTTTTCATTCACAAGCTTCAGTTTCATATTGTTGTGTACTGTGTATTGCTGATCAACAATCATTTTTTCATACTAAAGCTGTGCGGTATCTCCCTTTAAACAAGCTGTTGCCAATGGCAGTGGATGATTATGTGCTGCCATCTAGCAAATGTTTTCAGAAGAGTTTAATTTATATGCACTTTCAAATATTAAACCTACGATAAGACACCTAAAAATTCTTAGAAAGTTTTTTAAATTAGAAAACATACATAGCACAGAAAATATCTTAAGATTCTTTCATCCTGTGTGCCTATAAAATTAAGTGCAAGATGAGGCTATAATTATGGCTTAATATAGACAAACCCTGCAAAAGCATACTCATATGCAGCTGATGCAAAAAAACAAAAAACAAGAACATCCCACCCTCCGAACTTTGCCATTGCACAATTTCCCCACACACACACAACAGAACCCAGTGTTTTCCTTTTTGTTCCTCCTCAAGAATTCCATTCTTTGCTTTCACTTCGTTCTAACTTTCTGAAGTTTATACTTCTTTCCCCTCCTCACTCCTCAGTACAGAAACAGAGATGTGATAGGCATACAGCAATGAGATGTTTGAATTATGAAGCTTTCTATTTTTTAAAAAACTCCTCTAAATCTTAGTTTTTCAGTAGTGCGGTCACACTGAAACTGTACCATTTATCTGCCAGCAGCAAGCTGATGGCTTCTTAAAAATATCAGACCTTGCTAATTGTAGGTTTTGACACTATTTTGTTATTTTCTATAATTATCTAGGTATATATGCAATTAGAAAATAGAACACATACACTTTTAGCAGAATATTGATTTGTTATCATGGAAATAATGTGATAGTTTCTGGAGCTGTTACACCAATTTCTACAACTTTATGTGAAAAGAAATAATAAAAGAAGATCAGAATATCTAAACTAATTAGTCTGTGAATAGCTAACTAATTACGTCTGATTTCCTGTATCTTTCTGTCCTATTTCACCTCATCACAATAACTGCAACTCCCTCCACATTCACCTGGGATCCTTGCCACTGTTCAGAAACTTCAGATCCTATTCAGTCACCTAAACAGTACCACATTTTCATTCTGTGTTCCCTACTAGATCAGAACTGTTGAGAGGATGCTACTTCACAGAGACACTATTCTTTATCCAAATGATAATTAAAAAAAACAAAAAGACTTTTGAGGTCTCTATTCTTTTTCCGTATTTCACTGAAATTAGCCAAAAATTTCAAAAACTGCCAGAAGGAGACAGTGTCTCTATTTGTCTTGTTTATTTAGAGGACTACATTTTCATAACAATAATCCATTTTCAAGTCTCATTGGTGATAAGTAGTAAAAGAATCACCTAATTAAGTTTCTGCAATTTTTTCCTTCCAAAACACTTTTACACTTTACTTCAAGACACTGCTGGCACCAAAGGCCCGATTTTTATCTTCCACTAATAAAACTTGGTTAAGAATGTATGGTTTTTTTTTTTTTTTTTTTTTTTGCTTTCACTAGGACAATAATAGCAGAAAAACCTCTTGCCATACATTCGCACTGGACTGAAGCAACCTATACAAGCAATAATTTACTATCCTTCTTATACAGGAATATCAGACAAGTATATCTTATCCATACAAAGCAGGTGCTCTATAGCTTTTACCCATGCTAGTACGGTTTATAGGAATACGTAAGACACCCTGGAATAAAAGGAATGATGTCAATTATATGTTATTGAGAAACATTATTCCTACACTATTTGTTTTTTCTTCAGGCAAAAGATGAATGGGTGAAAAATTTTTTGAAACTTATCTAAAATTTCTTAACATTCCATCATTTAACAGCCATTATAGTTTATTAATAATTAGTTTAAGCAAAGACAGACTTCTGCCAAAAACTCAAATATGTAACAGTAACTAAACTTACTAGACATGCAAAGCCTTACATGAACCTACTGCAAATACAGCCAAGACAAACAACTAAAATTTATCAGCTATTTAAGTGCTACTTAAAGTTCTTTCTGCAACAACTATCATCATGATTATTCCATATCTCCCCACCTCCCCCTGGTAGGATATATGATTCTTAGCTTTTTTTTTGATTGCGGAAGGCCAAAGGTGCATATTTTAGAGCTGCTTTTCAATTACAGTAGGTCCTTCCCTTACCAAACAGGAAGAAGAGACAAGAAAAAACGAACAGTTGGTTTAAATCATTAGGCTTTCTGAAATCATTGCTCTGTTAATGCTCAAATTCCACCACACCATCTTTAGTAAAGAATAAAGATTTCTCAGATGCAAAACACATTCTTATAAGAGCATCTCAGTAAACGTAATAAATAGAGAGGACATCCAGGTGTTGATAAATAAAAAGCATTTAGTTTAGACATTTTGAATAGTCACCGCAGTTGTTAATAAAGCACATTTTGAAAGAGCACAGGTGAAGAAACAAAAAAGAACTGTTTAATCTGCTTGCACTAGAGCTGCACCTAGTGCATCTTAGACGCATCTAAGAAGATGCATCTTATCCTTAGCCACACTGACCTGCTGTCCCTCCTAATGAGCTGGCAGTCAGGATTTCTGCCTTTGCAATGCCTTATTGCTCAGGATGCACCTATTATTAGACAGTGCCTATTTGTTGTCTGTTAGGAGCTCTGATGAAGTCTTCCACCTTCAGAGATCTCTCTCAGAACTAACCTGTATTTTCCTTATAGGATAGGGTGATATTTGGGCTACAGGAAGTAAAAGCATCACCAGTATACTTACTGAAATCTTTCTGGGGTTTCAATCTTTCATACAGAAACTCATTCTATCTTTTCCTGAAGAACAGTTTGGCCATTCTTCATTAAAATAATGTTTCATATACAATCTCTCTTTGTTAAGAGATGAAGAATCATTCCCTGAATTTGATCAACTAACAAACTCCTTGCTTCAACAGGGAGTGAAATGCTCTCTCCGTTCTTTGGTGATTTACTGGCACATTCTAATATGAAGTCACCTACATTTGACTTTACATTTGTTAATAACAAGGACTACGAGGATTAAAAGCATGTAATATGTTACTAAACAGATATCTGTATTTATCAGGATACAATTTTTTTCTAATGAATAGGCTACCTCTCGCTAAGTTTCTAACTTGCGATTCATCCTTTCTCAGGGCTAGCATCAGCCTAGATCATATGATCTATTTTAAAATGCATTTTTTTCCTGAGAACACTGATATAATCTGCAATTTTGGTTGCCCTGCAGATGGCAAAACAGGAACTGTAACCAGACTGTGAATTATCTAGGAATCTTGGAAATTCCCATTTAATATCTGCAGAAACTGGTCCAACACATCTGCAGTGAGATTATCAACAACTCTTCACATTAGCACCCATAGTCTAAACACACATAAAAGGCTTGCTCAGATGGCTCACAGTTGCTGTGCACAATGATTTGTAATTGTGCAATCAACCCAGCATAAGACAACTGACAAACACAAAATTGACTTCATTCATGCTGCAGAGTGTGAAAAAAATCCTGACAGAAATACAAGACACCAAACTTGTTACAGAAGAGGAAAAATAGTTACTTCTGACACCTTAAAACTTCATTCTCAGCCCCTACACCTCCAAGAAAATAGGATAACATTCCATTTTTGCTAGCCAGGAAATAGGGAAACAGCCGAGGACTTAGGCAAGTCCACCAGAACAACCTGTGAAGCAAGCATAAACACGGTAACACACGACACGATGATGGCACGGCACACACTAAGGCAGCCAGATGAACCGAGACACACGTGCGAGCAGTCACGCAGCACCCCGACATGTCGTTTATCTTCTCAAAGAAGCTGGCAAGGCTTTTGCACAGGGAAACTCCCGGCGCGGGACCTCTCGGTGCGATGGAGGGCCTCATGAGGGCGGCCGGGCCGGCGGCCGCTCCGCTCCGCTCCGCTCCCCTCCCGGCCCGCCGGCGCCCCCTGCACCGCCCCCGCCCAACGGTCGCTGCCTCCACCTGTACCGCCGCCACCCCCCCCCACACACACACATCCACCCCGGCCAACGGCCGCTGCCTCCACCTGCACCCCCGGCCCTGAGCCCCAGCTCAACCGCCCGGGGGGCGGCTGCTCCTCCGCCATGCAGGGGCCTCACCTCGTTGTTGAGGTTCAGCACAGGCGCCATACTTCCGGCACCAGCACCGACCCCACCGCGGAGAGCCGCCGGCGCCCAACTTCACCCACGCCGTTTCAAAGGCATCGCGAACCGAAAGTACGCGCAGGCGCCGCCCGCCGCGTGGCAGGACCGCTCTAGGCTGAGCCTCTATGGTTAGAGCCGCTCTAGGCCGGGCCTCAAAGGCCGCGGTCCTCCGACGTTGCCCTGCTCCGCCCCAGCTGCGCGTTTGCCTGGGCGGCGCGTGCGCGCCTGGCCCCGCCGCGGGCGGTTAACGGTCGCGCTCGCGCCGCTCCCCTCCCCTCCCCCCGCCTGCAACTCTGATCGGGGCGCGCGCAGCTGCCCCCCCTCGGCCCCTGCTCGCGCGGGGCTGCCGGGACTCGGCGCCTTCGAGACGTTTCCCTCGCTGTGGGCTGAGGTGACGGGCAAGGAGCCTCGGCAGCCCCCGGGCACCTGCCGCGCCAGCCTGCCGCGGGAGTCTCGTTTCCTTAAGAAATCGGGTAAAGAGGGCTTTTCTTCT
Source organism: Dromaius novaehollandiae (assembly GCF_036370855.1). Classification (NCBI taxonomy): domain Eukaryota; kingdom Metazoa; phylum Chordata; class Aves; order Casuariiformes; family Dromaiidae; genus Dromaius; species Dromaius novaehollandiae. Next base: position 38,955,423 of record NC_088132.1, read on the forward strand.
GATTCATAACCGATTGTAAACTATACTCATAAGAAAACGATTCCGAGTCTGATGTGGCTGAAGCTCACTGCACAGTTCTTTGAAAACAGCCTGCCAAATCTGAGATTAAAAGTTGACCTTTAAATATTCTGTTTATGCCCCTACATTGAGTCTTCAGCGTAAGACCTAAGAAGTTAAAGATGTACATCTCTAAATCCTTAAAAAGTCAGCTTTCCCTCTGAATAATTTATAATCTCACAAGTAATTAGCATTTTTCGTGCCTTGTTAGTCTCATGAAACTATCATGACAAAGGTTACGTGAATGAACAGCGGTATGTTTCTAGACTTTGCTTTATTCCTCCCCCTTTTCTCTATGAAACAAAAACAGCTCCTGGTTTCAAACTAATTTTAAGTCTGCAAACTATTTTTTTTCATTTGTGCAGAAGACAGAGTATGGATTGTACAGAAATTAAGTCACTTGAAGTCTTAGTTCTATAAAAATTTAGAGACACAATATTATGCGTTGTAGGTAGCTGTGGTGTAGTTCAGATTTTGCAAGATCTCAGTCTAAACAGTTTGGCAAAGCTTCACCAAACTTTTTTCACGTTATTGCCAATTTATTGTTCTAGAAGGAATTGTTATTGTCTTAGATTATGATAGATATTTTTCTATTTTATTCAAATGGAACTTTTGCAGGGCTCATGCCTGAAAATTAAGCATGTCCTAGCATGCATAGAAAATGATTCTGTTATTGTTTCACATTCTGTTTATCTGTTGCAGTATTCAAAATATTTGAGGTCATATTTGAAAATATTTGAGGAAACTGTTTTAAACATAATGACTGCAAACATTTTTTGTTTATACAAATAAAATCAGTTTCAGAGCATTCTTTGGAGGTTCACCGACAGTTAGCTGGCCCCTGGGCGGCACTGTTGAGCCTACAATTCTATTGTTTTGAAGTCTGAATGTTTAGAGAACAAAATCAAAACTGGTACCAGCTGTCTCTAATGCATAGGCTACTGAATGTAGCATTTAGATATGGCTATATTTTGATGTTTGGTTTCTAACTGGTTGTCAGGCATCCCCTCTAAGCGAACTGCAGCTAGATCATCTTTGGCTGTAATTTTTATCGAGTCTCACAGGCAAGTAGGTTCAGGCCAGGCTAGTCCTTGAAAGTAAAACTTTCAAGTTACATTCAAGATGCTTCAGAAAGTGGTAGTGGTTGTTCAGTAGCAATCAATGTCTCATTTAGATCGGTAAAGAGCCAACAGAAATTGCTTTGAACCCATCCGTTCAAATGTGTTAAAGATACTTTATTCCAACAGGAGCTGAGTTTCAGATTAAACATGTAACTGAGGTTGGTAAAAATACTTTGGCTCTTACTGCAGGTAAGAGCTATTTATCACAGCTGCTGTTTTGGATAAATTCTGACTTGGGCAATTATATCCTGCCTACTTGAAGTCAGCCAACTAACTTATGATATTCTTTGCCTTTTAGTACCATCTATGGCAAGCAGTGTATAGCGTTCCACATCAGAAGTAGCTGCTTTAACTATGACTGCATATAAAGCAGGTTTGGATGAGATGTACTCTATACAATCCAAATCTATTTATCTTTAAAAATTAAAGAATATAATCTCATATCTACATTGGATTTGTAGGCACTGAGTGTAAAATTGGAGTCAGAAACTCAATAAGGAGAGATGTGCCAAGGAAAATAAAGAGGTGTTTCCCTTTGTCTTGATTTTTCATCCAAAATGAATTCCTAAATATGCCAGTCTAAATTTTCTGCACATACCTTAGCACAGAGGAAGACGAAAGGGTGCCAAGGAACCAGCTACAATTTTCTGACTCCAGCCAACACCAGCTTGGCTTTACATGAATTAGAATTGTTCCCTGACTCTCCAGCCGGGAGAGTCCAGGATGAGAAGTTTTGCTTTCCATTTCCTCTGGACAGTGAAATGATTTGCTTTGGAGGTTTCACATGAACCCTGAAGACATACTTCTGGACCTTCTTCCTGCAAAAATTTTGTTTTCTTGTTATTCACTTAGTCTCTGATGAAAATACGTATTTTATTTGCTTTTGCTTTTCTCTTTTCAAACTTCAGCAGCCTTCCAGAGTTTAGAATTGGCATGCCTCACAGCTGGTTCGCTGGCTCCTTACCGTACTATTTTTTGACTTTTAAATTCAGTCTAAGTCAAGATTTTCTTGTCAGCTTGTCACAGCAATGCTTTGGGGCATTGCCCCATATAACACTTCCATACTTTAATGCTTTTTTCTGACCTTTTTTCCCATCACGTCAGTATTTCAGTCAGATATTTTGGCATGCTTTCTCAGTGATCAAACGCATTTCTCTGGACTGGTGTCTTCTCTGCTTTCAGAAGCACTGAATGTATGTATGTGGTAAGGCAGCATATAGGTATAGGACAACCTAGGGGAGTAGGAGTGGTAAACTATTAAAGGAACAAGAGTGTTATGGCTGGGTTACTTTTCCATTGCTTTGCCTTAGCACTGTCCAATACAGCACACGCTGCCCTGGTGTATGTGATGCGGTAGCAGCTGTGCAGACCACCTGACAGATACATTTGTCCTTAACCCCAGGAGTCATGCACATAAGTCATATTTTTGGTATACAGATTAAAATTTGCAATTAATACAGACAGATGTGGTTGTATACACAGTATAGACATAATGAAATATGTATTAAGTGCATTTTATATCAGAAGTGACAATAAATAAATTTTAGCTGTTTCAGATAATTTCCTGTTCATTTTTTGTGAACCAAATTTGAGAAGTCAATATGTTTCACAGAATGAAAGAACGAATAAAGTTAGCCAAACATTGAGGACCACAAAAGTGGAAGGTTTTCCAAAGCTGCAACTTGCACCTTCCTGTATTGCAGCTTGCATTCTGATTTTTCCCGGAGGAATTTCTTTTTTGCAGTAACAAAACATCTGTTCTGGACTTGCTCCTTTTTCTTTTATTGGAAATTATAATTAAACTTAACAGATCTGTCTGAAATTGGGATCCCTTTGTGCTCAGCTCTCTACATGTGTAGTGTGAGACTATTTCTGCACCACACTAGCAACTGAATAAAACCGGATAGGCTAGCGATACTGCTGCTTATAAAAGGGATATGTAGCATGTAGAAATTATTAAGCGATTTATCATAGGTTGGAGAAGAAAACTATGAGCATTAATAGCATTTAAACTTAATGTCCCAGATCTGAGTTCACCACAAGATCATCATTCTGTTACACTAAGACATTCTTTATACTCAAAAATGTTTTTGGAAGTGAAGAGCTCGATGGTACTGTGCCTGAATATTTAATGGCTTCTAAGTGAGAATGAGTCTCAAAATTAATTCTACTCCTTTAATAATGGAGGGATGTGAACACTTTGGATGGGAATGCAGTGAAATGAAAAATAATTTTACAGAAGAGCACATAATAGTGTATCCATAACAAGGGTATTAGCTGATAAACACTCAATAGTTGACAGATCTGAGCATGATAACACAAAAATTTTTAGGAAGAAGGTAGTAAGAAAAATAAATCTGCAATAACAAGTGCCAACACCTGTTTTTGTATTCTGTCCTAAAAAAGTCAAGAGAACTCATCTAGTAAAAACTTCTTGTTGAATACCAAGGACATTTTTAAAAGATATTTTTCAATTTTTTTTTTTACATAAATGGGAATTCACATTTCAATACTGTTATTAAATTATTAACCAGCTTCACTATGTATTTGTTATATGGCTTGTTAATGTGTTAAAAACAGAGGCAGTTGTGCTTAACTACTGTCTTTCTAAAGAGTTCAGTGGATTTTTGGTGTCAATTGACTTCATTAAATTAGCCATATTATACCAATTACATGATGCAACACAATTAACTGGAAATAGTGCCCCTGGGATTTTGCAGTATGTTAGCTGGACTAAAGTAAGATCCAGCTATAACTGGGCTCATGTTTATACTTGGGACATACAAAGTCCTTTGTGCTGAGAACATAATGTGACAAACTTGAACTGAAAGCATTTTACATGTTGAATATACTCTTATTTTTGATCTGGTGGGCCAAGACTTTGTAAAAGTCTAAAATTAAAATATTAAATATGGAAAAAGCTAGAAAGACTCCAAGAAAGGAGTAACATTGTCTGGTATAGCAAATTTTGCAGCAGTTTGTTTTGTCAATATATCCAACTGAAATTTCTATTAAAAGGTATTCCAAAAAAGTGACAGTAACAGCAAAAGCACAGAGTAAAACTTCTTCTTGAGAAGAAGGTGTCAGCATTTTAATAAAATTTCTAAGGCACTAAAAAACATATTTCGAAATATATTAAATATGCTTTTTCAGATACTCCTAAGAAACTGAGATTCTTTAAAGAACAAAAGTTTTTTGGCACTGTTAAGGGCACTGACAGAGAAAAGGAGCATGTAATCATCATTTTTGTGCAAAGGATTATTGTGCTTCATAATTCCTAATTTCCTTTTGTCTGTTTCCTAATTTAATTCTGTTTTAATATAGTTTTGTCCCCATTTTCATACTACCTTGTGCTCTTGTTAATAATGCTGAGCTAGCACAGTAGAGCTTTTTCTTCTGCAAGAGTATGTTCTAATTGCAGTACTAACGTCTTTGCTAGATACGTGAATGCAATCTCATTTAAAAAATAAGCCTGACATTAATTACTTCAGTGGGACGAGGATGCCAGGTCATGCAGCAGGATCTGACAATACTTAGTGTGGTGGAAACACAGAACAAAAAGGTGCTTTTTACATCAAAAAATCTAAAATTCAAAGATGAAGCAAGAGACAAGAAACAGAACACCCCAAGTTAACAGTGAAACAGTCAGAGATGTTCTGGGCATTGGCAAATAAGGCAATTGCCCAGGGAGAACTGACACTAGGAGTAATTAAACTGCTGTAACTGCCATGGTTTTTTTGCATGTGCCAGAGTCCTGGTGCTTCTGCCAGCAGAGGACTCAGGGTGTATCATTTAATATTTACTCACATGGGGAAGGGGTCTCCTTTCAGCAGTAGCAATCGCTGCCGCAATTCCTATCCTTTCTTGGTAGTGACAGAAGCAGCAACCTGATGGGTCTCCCCTGACTTCTCCATGCTAGCTCTGTTGCTTCTGCTGACCTGGTACCTTTCTCAGGCAAGAACAGCTTAGTCTAAGCTCCTCATTCTTAGGGAAACAGATATCCCCCATGTTTCTGAGAAGCTTAGAGCAGGCCATGGAAACAGTAGTGGTGAGCATAAGGAGCAGTGATCAGAGCACTGTGGCTGCCTAACTGTATGAGGTATACCTATACATAGTATATTGCAAACAGACATGAGTGTGCCTTCTCCCATTTCAAATAATGTTTTGCTCTGAGCTGACCAGAAGCCATGTGAATGTTGTCTTCATGGCAGTTTTATCTGCATGAAGTAATGAGCATTACTGAGAGACAGACCTTGTGTTTGCCGCTACTCACTCACCTTACCGTAGCAACTCTATTCTCACAGCTTTCTGTTGACACCAGTAATGACTGGGAAAGAATGTTAGGGTCTTTAAAGTGAAGAAACTTGTATTTAACGCATGAGGAAGGTTGCAAAAAGAAGGGTCACACGGTGTGGATTACTGTCTAGTGCCAAAGGGCAAAACTCTATTTGTCAAGACCGGGAACAAGGATGTGGCAGTAAACTGTAATACAAAAGCTGTAAGAGAAACCTGGCTGAGAGTACTAGCTCCATGAATGGATGGGAAAGATCATGTGTTAGAGATAAAATCATAAAGATTTAGACAACAAAGTTCTCTGACTATATAGAGAGAAGGTGAAGTCAAAGGTGATGTCCAGTGTATGTCTATCAAAAGGATTGTGCTGCTTCTATTGCTGACTCAGGAAGAATGTGAGAGAAATGTCCAAAAGGTAAAATTAGGATGGTGGTCTAGTTGATGATCAGAGCTGACAGGATAGCAGAAAGACAGGCTGATACTGAGTTTGACTGAGGGACAAATTTGGAATAGAAAGCTGCATCTATAAGTTTTCAGCCCAGAGATGACTGTTGAATTTGTGATTGCAGAAAAGATTTCTCAAAAGTAGGCTTCAGGTGAAGAAAAGGAGAAAGGACAGGGTTCTCTCCAATCCCTTGCAGGAGGATCATTTGAAAAGTAAGCTGCAGAGGCATTTAAAGAGATAGGATGAGCAGAAGCTATCTGAGAATACAATATCGAGATTAAAGAGTGTGGTGCTTTGTCACAGCACACGTAAAATTGACCAGCTGGGAAAGATGAGAGTGGAGAAATGTGTCTGACTTCTGCTCGGAGAGAGATTGTTGCATTAGAAGTAAAATACGCAACAGGGTAGTGTATGTGCATGGCATCTCAGATGAAAGCTGGATAGGAGGAGTCGTAATCTGGAGTCACTGGAAGTGAATTCTGTGTGAAAGTGGGAGATGGCGCACTCAATAAGCTTCAAGATGGAGGGAAATGGGATTATGGGTCAGTAACTGGAGTGACTGGTGGGATTAATGTGGCTGTCTACAGAATGTTTGTACCATAAAGAAAAAGACCTGAAGAGAGTGAGTGGGCAAGCAAGTGGATAGACAATGGGATGAAATCGGAAGTAAGCTTGGGGTCATGAGGGCAAATAGGTTAGAAGAGGTGAGTAGACAAACTTCCTTGCCTAAACATAAGGGAATTTAACATGCGTGGAATGATGTTAGTTACTTATGAGAAAATACAAAATAAAGCATCATAGTTTAAATGCACTATTACAATTCAGAAGTTATTTTATTGCACAGTTTACATTTTGTAAACTTAAATTTTCTGTGTAAAAAAGGCTGAAGGCCAAAGTTCACCCCATCTAATACTAGGGATTTAAACAAGACGCTTAATTAGAAGTCAAACCAGCATTATCTGTCCCCTCTAAGACAGTAGTTAAACTCAGCCAAGATTTCTCTTTTGAGAATAAATGGAGTCTAGTGTGAGTAGATTCTTAACTTAAACACATTAATTAAAAGCTCAGTTTGGTGGGATGAACCCTTACATAGATATCTAGTTATTGTAACTGGGAAGAAACACTCAGAAATGTGAAGAGGATAGCTGGTATTCAGTGTCTGCCTAAGTCTGAAATAAACAGATGTGGTTTATGTCAGATACCACAGGAAAGTGATTCCTGAGTGGTCCCAGTGGTATTAAAAATCAATACTTGCAAGAGTCTCATCCTTCATCTAATTTGCAGAAGCAGTCATGGGATTGGGATCTGCATAGTCTATACCAAGGGACATCTAACTAATGAACCTCTCCCTCCCTCCCTCCCTCCCTCTCTCTCTCTCTCTCTCTCTCTCTCTCTTTTCTTCACCTTTTTAGACTGATACAGGTGTTAAGTCTCTGGAACTAAGCAGAATTCAGTCAAGATTCCTCCTTAGGAGGAACCAAGTCCAAGGAACTCATCAAACTCCAAAAACCAGGAGCTGACTTAAAGTTGTTTACTGGAGTCTGCACACTTTGTAAGTGAAGCCTTAGTTTGGAATGCAAATGATTAGCTGTTTCATAATGAGAGTACTGCTTCGGAATTGGATATCTGCACAATGCTATTAAGTGATGATTAATGAGAACCCCATTTTAGAGTTGATACTTGTCATAGTTTTGATATATGAAGAAAGATAACAGACATAGAAGAAAGAATTTGTAAAGGTATAGGTTCCCTGAATTTCTTTCAGTGTACTAATTAACAACTGGTTTTACCACAATGTTCAAAGGATTGTAGTGTTTTAGCTTAAGATTGTTTCATCATATCCTGTTTTCCATTTAAACTGAATTTGTAGTAGGAAAAAATCCAGTTATGTTTCGGAAGAAAATCAGCAAAGTGTAAACTAAGGTCTAGAATACAATATGTCTTCCTAAAATAATTATTCACAATAGTTTCTTGGAAGGATAACTTTTTCTGTTATTGACCTTCTGGCTTGAAAGAAGCGGCTGCTGGAGCTTGTGTTATGCTGTGATCATAACCACTTACAAAACTGAGGTTGGATTTTAGAATGTTTGTATGGGTAACTAAGAGCATGAGTAAAAGTAGCAGTAAAAGTAGCAGTATTAGTATTAGGTGCATACTGTGTTTTAAATTCTCATTGCACATATTTCATAAGCTGTTTTTATGTGCATTCACCTGGCCATCTGTTATAGCCCTGAACAGAAAAATACATATCCGGACAATTTAAAAATAGGTATAATATAACAGATGGCTCGTAGCAACTTGAGAGGAGCAAGCTTTGCTTTAAATATGGGAAGAAAATCCCATATACTGGGATATATATGGGAAGAAAATCCCATGTGAAATCCATATAATGCTAAAATGGAAGTACTCTCCCATTTTGAGTATTCTCTACTCTACTCTTTTGCATATAAAAGCGTACTCTCTCATTTGTAGTAGCCAATTTTCAAAGATGAAGGCATCATTTTTTAATTAAAAAAAATAAAAGATTAAAGCTATATTTTGGATAACCTCTCTGCAAAATGTGAGTTATGAAACAAACTTTTTTGTTTTATACAGTTTACAGGAAAACAAAAACCAGGACACTTTATGTTTAAAAAATATTTTACAAGGTAAATAATAAATAATAAATAATAAATAATAAATAATTTACAATTAAATCTAAAAATACAATTTGAAGCTAATGTTCATCCTCAAAAACAATCTTGTGTTGTAGCTTTGAGAGTGAGAGTCTGTAGTGGAAATTCTGACTGATGAATCTGTAACTTCAGTAGTGTTAGCAGAACTGTGTTTGGATCTTTTATAAATGGAGTTGAAAAATACAGATGAAAAATTAATGTCTTCTTACTTTACAAGGTTCTATCTTCTGCACAACCAGCAAAAGGGTTTAATTTAAAAGCACTCTGCATCTTTTTTAAAGTGCACATTATGTGATATACCGTAAATTTATGTAACACATGATCCCTTGGCAAAGATTAAACTTGCACAGTTTCCAAGCCACAAAATGATGGAAAAAATCTGATGTTTTTCCAATGCTAAAGCAATTGCTAAATGTGTGTTGTGAAACCAGTAAAAACTGGACATAATTTTCTGAATTCTAAAGACTTAGAATATATTATATTTAACTGCAAATACATCTTTTTTTTTCTGTGTTACAGCAGTGTTTCAAAGAAACATCAGCACTTACACGGTAGTTCGTGTATATTCAATTTGAAGAGAAGTGTTTATAGCCCAAAGTGCTTATAAAGGAATCACACTATAATATTTATGCTATAGATACAGATACTCCTTATTTTTCAGCTTACAGCAAATTTATGTTACTGACTTTATTTTAAGTTTCAGTTTTCTTTTGTTTTCACTGAGAAACAAATTCTTTGTAGGGATTTATCTATGAAATTTCCGTCAAGAAACAACTCATATTTCTTTATCTGTTCAACTGATTACTTCTAGTGTGTGAGATAATTAGATCTTTTAATTATACATTTCTTTGGGGCCTGGCTGTTCTGGAAAATCTAGCAAAATCGCACATTAACAAACAAACTCACTCAAACTTTAACTGACCTTCAGTATTACCAGAAGAACCAAAGATTACAGAGCTTTCTTAAAAATGATCTTTCAGAAATTTCTAATTAGGAAAAAAATAAAGAGCTTGTTTTTTCACTGTCACAGAGAGGGAACCAGAATGGGATTCATGAACAATGGAGCATGGATTTTGAATACAGCTGAGCAACGCCTGTGGAAGGCAGTAGTTATTGCTTTCTCAGTTTGGGGCTCTAGTCTCTAGGTATTTCCCAGTGTTTGCAGGATTGCTCAGGTTTTTCACTACTGCTTCCTCTTAGAAAACAGTCACTAGACATTCTTGACTCTGTTTCATAGATTTTTCCAATCAGTTATGAATTTTCATAAGTAATGTTTTAGCCACTTGCAAAAATTTCACAGTAAAAAATCATTTTTGAAAAGAAGAAATAATTGGGTAAACATTACTTCATTCTTCAATTTCTATTGTTTACTCTACAGTACCTCTACAACCCATACATGGATGTAAGATTATCCATCTTACTGATGGATTGTATAAGTGGAGTAGGAAGGCTCATCAAGATAAAAGAAAATCAAATTTTAGAATTGTAGACAAAAGGAGGTGACATTCTACTAATTCAAGATACGTTATCCTGAGGGAAGGCTAGTTACCACAGTCAGTAAAAAGTCTTGTATCTTCTGTCTTAGGATAGGAGAAACTAAATAAGTAAGAAAAGTTCAGGCAGGCGGGCACACAGACTGAGGTTTCTGACTTGTTCATCTGGTAATAATAAATCCTAGGGTGTTAGTAAGTTTTTGGTATTTATTTTTCAATTTTTAGATAGAGAATAGGTAAGTAATGGAAAGAAGGGTCTATGAGTTCCTAACTGATCAATGTTCATGATGCAGGTCTCATTTCTCTGTTTTTTTGAGCAACTTATTGTCACGTTTTAGGGGAACATCTGTGGAAGAATCTAGTATTTTTGGCTTTCAGCTAGAATGGTAAAGAAAAAGTGGTCAACAGAGGTGAATAATTTGGACAACAGAGGATTAATTCCTGCTTCTGATTTTTATTTTTCTGTCATGTAATTTCTATGGAGGTGAACTCTCATGTCTATAGCAGGTGACTAGATGAATATGCTAGGACACAGAAGACTCATGGACTGCATTACTGTATAAACAGTTTGGGCACCTGCCACAATTTGCTTCATATTCTCCAAATTAGGCCTGACTTTTCAGTCCATTGAAGAATAGACTGGGTAAAGGCTCCATCTGGTGATTGTCAGCAGTTTCCTGATTTTTCTTGTCTTCAAATCTCCTAAATCATATCCATCTGGTCTTGGCTCTAACTTGGTCTAGCTTTCATTTATGTAATATATAAGCCTGCCGTTGATGCAAGTCTGTTTTTTTCATTTTGTCTTACAAATACATTAAGTTTTCATTTGCACTCCAGCAATTTTTTGATGCCTATGTATTCATTTATAGTAACTGTAGGAAGGATTTTCTAGCATTTCTCATTTGCTTTTTCTCTCTCTCTTTTTTTTTTTTTTTTGTTGTTGTATTAGAAAATCTGTTAAACCTGCTAATAAAGAAGTTATGATACATTAGTGTTTCTCTTTTATCGCTGTTTGATGTGCATGCGTGTGTGTGTGCATGTGTGCATGACAGGGACCTGTGGCTTTATTTTAATACTACATGAGAGAATAAGTAGAAAAGTCTTGTGTACTATTGAGAAAATCTTGCAGGCACTGCTTCATAAGGCCTTCATAAGGTGGTAGATGCAGCAGCATCTCTGCAGCTGAGGTAGAGCAGATGTAGCTCTGCACAGATTTTCTTTCTTTTGAAGCAGATAAAATAGGAAAGGAGCTAAGTGAATTATTTGGCCTCTTCTGATGCTTCTATTGCACTTCATTTAAACTTGAAAGCTCCCCAAAGCTTTGACAGCAGTGGCAGGCAATTGTTCCGTCACAATATTTTGGGGCTAATTGCATCCTCTAGCGTCCTATTTTTTATTAGTGTTGGAAACTAATGACTGGCTTGATATAGTAAGTAAATATGCATGTGGATTCTGAAAATGATGACCATAAGTGAATAGCCATACATGGATCGCAGTTATGGTGACAGAATGTGTAGCTGACAGACTCTGAATGAAGAACAGTTACTTTATAAAGGAATGCATACAGACAGTGATTTTGTCTGGTTCTCTGCCAATGAAGGTACAATTCCTACCGCTTGTATCTTGATCAATACATGGTTATAATTCTTCCATTCGTGCTAGTCATGACTAGAAAATGAACATGTATATTCAGTTTGCTCCATCAGAAAAAAGTATATATCTAGAGCAATTTTCAAATGAATATATGAATGGAAAAACCCGCTAAATGTTTTTGCATCATCTGATGTCTGGCTACCCAATGATGCATACCCACTTCTGAGATAATTTTAGTGAGAAGGACAGCCTTAACACATACGTTAAGGTGATCTTTTCAGACAGCTCAGAGTTTAAGAACTGATCATGTTAAGGCCCTATGTGGCTTGCTCGATGTTCCTGCCCAAATCTGTGACTAAGCCAAGGAAATAAATTCAGTCCATGTTTTTGAGCTCCGTGGCCAGTGTACTGTATTTACAAAGTTTCCTCTATGCAAAAACACTGTTTTCCGAAGGAATGTCATGTCACTTCTTCCTCTGGTTCCTCATTAATTTGTTTATAGGTCGGAGGCTTGACTCTGTATGACTGCTGTGCAGTCCAGTAGTTTTGGAAAGTAGACAGAAATTTGATAGCTCAGCCTCTGTGTGACTTCTCTGCATAACTTCCAGAGGGGTAAAGAATGCTAATGAATTCCAATCCAACTCCTCATTTTGACATAGAAAGTCCTGGGGAAAAGGAAACATGGTCAGGATAATCTGTAGCCACTGAATTGTTCTCTGCAGTTACTGGCAGCAGGCTATTAGAATGCTTTAATTTATGTGAGGGTCAAGTAAGCCAATTGCAGGGCTGTTAGAAGTGCAAAACTGGCAAAAGCTCATTGCTGAGCATAGCTCACCTGAGGACTGTCAAATCTAGGCTGAAATCAGTATATCTAAAATCTGCAGTGCATAAGCACCCCTGTGCATAGACTTTACACATAAAGTATTTGGCTTTAGCTCATGTAAGTGACTCATCCATTTAGCCATACTTTTTTTATACAAGTTAATTTCAGGTCTTCTGTAACTGGAACTTTAACATTACCCTAAATACCTGAAAGGTGGTTTTTTTTTGTTTTTTTTGTTTTTTTTTTTTAAGTCTAGTTTTAATGATCTGAATAACAGCAATTTTTCCACTTTCTCTAGGAAGTATTTCTTTTAGGGATGATGAGTTTGTTTATGATATCACTAATATTAGAAAACAGTGAAATGAACCAGAAGGCAATTTCCAAACTGCTTTTTGAATGATTATACAGTCATTAAAATAATATCTGAGCCTCCATTGCATCTATGTAAATACAGCAAAAGGAATGAAAAGGTTCTTGCAAACGGCTGTGTGAATAATAGATTTCTGTGATCTGGTGGCAAAGCAGTAGTGGAAACCTGAAGGAAAAAAAAGTTAAAAATGACCTAATTTTTAAATTAAAATAGTGGCCAATTTTCCATTTCCCATTTAAACCAAGTCACTTCTATTGTATTACAGAAGAATAGCTTTTCGAAAAGCAAATTTTCATTGTGTAATTAACTAAGAAATTTTTGAAAAGTTGTAATTAAACTATTACCAATATTTTCAAAGAAGTTGCTGTACAGTCTCTGTCTTGCCATATTGTTTTCCCAATGGATGTCTGAATAGTTAGAAATCTGTTGCTGCTAAGTGTGGCGTTATGGATGATTCCATTATTGGCTCATGAAAATCTAGTCCACCTGAGGTACCTGATTTGGGTGATTTGTAGTAGATCACTCTCATGACATTATCTCTGCTGAGTGATAAATTGTCGTTTTCTGATTTTGTCACAGTTTAGATGTTTTCAGCAGGTTTCCCTCTGCATCCTGAACATTAGAAAAAGTGTTTATGTTCTTGATATGCAAGAAGAGAACTCTTTACCTCCTTAATTAATATTAATAATATTAATATTCCAGTTATTTGAATATTTTCAACTCTGTTATAGCAGCTTAATTTTAATTTCAGTCATGCATTAAGGATTACATTTTTTCCTGTTTTGTCCTCATACATCTTGTATATGAGTTTCTAAGCTATTTCATGAATTGATCCCACATCTGTCTTCTAAAGTTATGTCAGTTTACTATTTATTAGAGAACGAGCTAGAGTCAAGGTTCTGCTATTTTCTGTGTTATAGTCCTTAAACAATCAGTAATAGAGTCTCTCGCTCTTTCACTGCAGCCCAATAAATATTTTCATGGAGCAGCTTCAAGAAGAAAAAGATTCACCTTGGAATATACCTTCACATGTTCTTTAGGATACTATCATGAGAAATGGTTGCTCTGTGGAGGAGGATGAAATAAAAATAGGTCCAACCATTGGACCTTGAGGAAAGGATCATCACACTCTCTTCCCCCTTGGTTTCTGAATCCTAGTGTCTAGTCCTCCATTTTGCCTATCTTAGTGTACTCAGTAAATTTAGCCTGAATTTATTGATAATGTTGAGTTTTAAGTACAGCTGGATTTTACAGCAAATAATTTATTAAAATTTGCCCAGTCCTGCAGCATATCATTTAGAGCAGATGAAACTGAACCTCTTTCACCTTTACAGGGGTCTGTTCAACGACAAGAAATGTTAAACTCATTTTTAATGTTTGGTAAATTGAGGATCAATTGTACAGCCAACAGAAGTCATTATTACCCCAATGGTTTGAATGCTTAAAAAACTCAAGGGTCTTGTAAAAAAATATTTTATGGTGATACTCAGAAAGCAGATTTGCGATTTGTATAATGTATCAAAATGCAGAAATCCTGTAGAGTTTGTTGTTGGCTGTCACCAGTAGGAGGTCCAGAAATGCCGAAATTCATTACAGTGCATGTTGAAATGCATTTTTATGGTGATATAGTATGTTGATCAAATGGATTTTCTGTTTGACTCAGCAAAAAGAAAACAGTTTAAAATAATTTTAAAGTAATACTTGCCAAATTTTTTTTGCTTTATGAGTACAAATCCATGAAAAGCCTTGTTGAATATGATGAGTAGGTTTTAGACCATGTCTCTGATATGTGGTGAATCTACATGATAGGAATAGGAGCCTGTGAAAATAGTTAGTCACATGATACAGGCTCCCAGGAGTACACTACATGCATGAAAGCATTATATATATTATTTCTCTGAAAAAATGTACTTCTTTTTACAAGGAGGAGTAAAAATCTAAAGCTGATCATTGCAACTTTATGTTATGCAACTGCCAATTAAGGTGGATATGGGTGGAGAAGTTCTCCAGCTTTTAATATCACTGAGCAATCGCTTCAGACATCACTTAACAGTCAAATCTAATCACGTATTACAACTGGTCTTACAGATTTTGCCCTAGTTGTTGCCCAATGACAAATAAATATCTTGTCTTCTACTACCAAAACCTGGAAGCACAATTGGGAAGGAAGTAGTTGCTGATTTAAGGGGACTTAGGGGTTTTATAAGCATGTGTGTCCCATGTTTTAATGTGTTCAGTACTGGAATCCATTTATTCTTTGTTTATAAGAAAGAAAATGAAGAATTTTCAGCATTGCTAGAAGGGACAGCTTTCTAAAAGCTCACACTGTATTTCTAAAAGTTCATGCTGTTGAAGAGAATTATTTCTCTTTAAATCTTCAAGAGGAATTTTGACAATGAGGGACAGATGCAAAGATGCTCAGGTCACAAGAGTTCCCCTTTGAAGATAACAGAATTCTAACACTTGTGTATGATCGGCTGATTTTATTTCCCTGGATTTTTTTTTCTTTTAACCATGTTAAATATCTGAGACCTGGAAAATATCTGATTATTTAAAAATCTATTAATAATTGTTTGAAAGCTGAATCAAATCACAGGATCTTTGTTATTTGAAATTATGAGAAACTAGTGAGGAGTATTTTTACTTTGTTTTGAAAATTAACCTGTTAATGTTCGCTGGTATGACATGTTTAACATCTGTTCTTCTAAAATGTAAGCCCTGTTTAATTTAGAAAAACACCCAATATAAAATGTAATGCCTTGATCTGATCTTGACTTTAAGGATGCAAATCACAGCTGTTATGACCAGACTTTGTCGTATCAAGTCCTTATAGCTTTGAATACTTCTAGCAATCAGTTCTGTGCATACATCCTTAAGTCTTGTGCTTTATTGAGATTATAAAACTCTTTTTTTTAATAAATGTTTTTCTAAAAATTACTGTTCATCTGTTTTATAAGTAAAAATGTATCACAGTTAGAACAGTTAGGATTTCCTGAAATATGTAAAATTGATCCTTTTATCTACAGGATGTAGCATTCCTTTCAGCCATTGGTTATTCAGGTTTAGATGTAAAGATCAGCAGTTACCAGTTCTCAGCAGAACTAGAAATGTGAGGAACAGAATTATAGTTACAGTTATACTACTGTTGAATCAACCCAAATTGCTTGGTACAGGGATGAATTATTGCAGCAGACTTCTGTAGGAGAGTGGTCATTACAAATGGTTGTTGCCAATATGGTTTGTGGCTAAGAATAAGATGGGCAGTAGCTGAAAGCAAAATTGCAGCATCGAATCACAGCAACTGGAGTTGGTTAGCAGTGTTTCAGAATTTCTCAAATGCGCTGTTCTAAAAAAGTCCTCTTTGCTACTACAGAAAAGGTGGCAAAATTCAAGATAGGAAATCTGTGAAGTGGTGACACATACATAGCAAATACAGAGGTCAACCGTGTGACTTCTTTACAAAGTATGATTGCAAGCAGTAATGGAACTGAGGTGGCATGCCCTTTGGGAAATGTATAGCTGGGCAAAGTGCTCCCTAAAACCCATTAGACAGTTTAACCAACCACCTGCAATTGCTTGGATGCAACATAATACGGCATGGACTGCTTGAAGGGGAGGAAAATGAGGGAATAAGTTTTCCATGGGACATATTCTTTTCCCAAACTCATGTATCTTATATCAGCAGGACATAACTGTGTAATAGAAGAACTATCTTGCAATCCAGTGCTCTGAAATGCTCACTGGAGAGGCTGCTGTGTTCATCTAACCGAAAAAGGCAGTCAAGGAGTTAGCTGACCTGTAGAAATGCAAATAGTGCGTGAAAATCCCTTGTTGGGTCTATCTACATTGCAGCTTTTGAAATAAAATAGGACTGTTAGTTCAAAAAAGTCTTCATGGTTGTTGGTGATTTAATACTGTGGAATTTTGGTTTACTCTATAGTTACCAAAACCTGGGTAGCCACAGAAGCTCCTGCTCGTGAAGCTGCACTGTTCTAATTGTAGTGTCCAACCACTTCCATTGTTAACTTTTGTTTCAGTTATGTTTTTTCCCATGAATTTAGTTTCAAAATAATTTGCTATATTATAACTTGCAAAATTGTATTACCAAGCCCTTTAATATGTTAGTTTTGAATTAAATTATGGAAATTATAAATAATTGCATTATAAATAATTAGTTACATATGTAAAATTGTTTCCATTACTTTTTATTTTACAAGGTTACTTTAAAAAGCTGATGTGTTGTTTAATTTCCACCACCATCCTGATATATGCTTTGTTGTTAGTTATACTCATGGCATTCTTTCAGTATTCAGGGTGCTGAAACAAATAGCTGAAGGGACACTGAGTATTGTTTCAACACTTTTTCCTGACATCTGTTTCTTATTTCAGCTGTCTATACTCCCCTGTTTCCTTGCCCAGTCTGGGCCTCACTGTGAAATGGAGCTTCCAAAAGAAAATGAAGTAAAAGTGAAGCTTTCTGCTTCCCTGAAACTTTAGTCAGAGTACATGTTAGTCCTGGATTGTTTTCTTTTCACACAACCAGCCATGTGGTCTCACCTTTATCCTACATTTTTGCACTCAGGAAAAGCCCTAGCCAACTGTGTGATTGAAGAAAGGCAGCAAAAAGGCTGATAGATGACTCTCAGCTTTGAGAAGATGTTTTAGAGACTGTGGTCTGGAAATAGATCTGTCAGCCTATAGATCTTGAGTAAGTCGTCATTCACGGGACATTCACTGGGACTCTGTAGGCAACAAGCTTCCTCCTGAGGCTCTCTTACTCAGCTCAGAAGAGTTGTGAGGTCGCTAAGCTTATGGAGGATCAGCCATCAGGATGTAGCACCCTGCTAGAGTTGGCCCAACTTTCACTGAAAAGAATTGGTATTGCCCATCTCCCGCCTGATCAAGTTTCCAGTCAAAGCATTTTAGCAACATGTTGTTCCTTAGGGAGATTTATTGCAAGTAACGTATCTCTGGATTTTCTTTAAAAAAAGAAAGAAGAAAAAAGGAGACAAATATCATCAGAAAATTTCTCTAGAGCACATTGGCAGGTCTCTCATCAACTACCAAGGAAAAGTGTCCTGACAGTAAGAATTTATAAACTTAGAAACTAATCATGCATATATCTGACAGCAAAGCTGGTGTATTTGCAGTATGGGTTCAATGCAGAAAGTGAAATCTATGCAAGAGATTAAAAGAGTGTACTGCCCATAAAATACAATAAGGAAGATTAATGGAGGCTAGGGTCTCTTTTGTCAAGACAGAAGTTCAAATAGACGGTACTTTGAAAGACAACAGTTGCTATCTGCTCAGCCTTTTTTAAGCTAATATATAATGGCATTTCAGCATTTCAGCAGTCCACGAGGGAAGAAGAGATTAATTTGCACATATTATGCAATGTCTTTGCATCCAAGCTCCTTTACAGATCCCTAGTTCTTTCAGCGATGAACTCAGATTTTTCTTTCATGTTGAACCTGCCAGTTTGATCACAGAGAAGTTTGTGTTGCATTGTGGAAAATATTACTTGGAGAACTGAGACCGTAGAATAATGGAAACCTAACCTACAATTTCTATAATGCAGTACTGTGTCTGGGAAATGCTATTTAATACTTTGCTGAATTACTTCAGAACAAAAAAATATTAAGACAGAAAAAAATATATAAGTCAAGGAGACCTGCAATGAAATATTTGATTTTGACTTTACAAACAGAAATTCAATTTTTTAGGTAAAAGCATTCTTGTGAAAAATTCACAACCAGCTCTAGTATTAATGCTAATTAAAGAGCTGTTTATTCACCAAACACACGTGGAGCTGTGATAGATCTACTGAATTTTTTATCCCAACCCAACATCCTTCAGGAAGACCTTAATTTCAATATAAATTGGTAATTTAACAGCACTCATGTTTTTTTCTAGTCAGAATTAACAAGGAACTTATTTCTAAAGGTAGCATACAATTTCTGTCTTAGGAAAGATGCTTTTATGCTATGAGCATTGTGAATACTTGCACTGAAAGGAAAAGAGTAGAGGTTTAAATTTGTCAGCCGCAATCATGCAAAAAGGATACATCTCAGCCTCTCCTTTCTCCCCTTCTCTCAACCCCTAAACACTGCATTCAGCTCTTCTGAAATTTGATCTTGGAGTATTTATAGGTATCATTTTCTCTGCTAAGCCTGAAAGTATTTTTGAATAGAGACTAATTTTTTCAGGCAACAACCTGATTCTGAACTTCTGCCAGAAATTTACATAGATAGCTCCTGCCTAGTTTCTTGCTCATATGCAGAACAATGTATACATCTTCACACTCTGCAACTTTTTTTCACAATACTGCCTTGTAGTTGCCTTTGCCTAGGGGTGTACTGACAACTGTATCTTAAAAGTCATCCGTGCAGTTTGGAAACAATAGCAGACAAGGTTAAATGATTTACCAGTAGTCAGCAATCCTGCAATACAACTACAAAATACAGAAAATCCTGCGGAAAACAAGTAGTGTCTTCTCATTTTCTACTTAGAGAAGCAGAGAACTGAAGTGATACTTCAAAAATCATCAAAACTGGTGGAGGCCCAGGAGTCAGTTTTAAACGCATCTGGGCACGAGGCCAGAAGAAACTGTGGTCATTCTGCTAGATATCATGATTCTTACAATCCACTTCAAGTGAAAGTGCCAGATCAATCAGAATATATTGTCTACTCCTTCATTGCCTTCTGACAAACATTTCACTCCCCTTAACAGCACTGAAAAATAAAGCCTCACAAGTACTCTTGGAGGTTGTTAGGTAGGTGTTATTGCCCTCATTTTCAGATGTGGAAAACACCCTAAGGGTATCAAGGATCTGTGACAGAGCTAGGGAAACGACTGAAATCTGTTGACTTCCAGGCCTTTGCTTTAACCACAAAACTATCTTTCCAAGACATTGGGAAAATAGAAGTGTATATCCTATAGATAGAAGTAAGCAGTATTTTGTAAAGAGGTTCCTACACACAGTTAACTCAGTGATATAGAAATACTCAGGGTAAAGAACTAGAAAAGATGATACAGTTACAAAAATATAAAAAGACAGGAAACTTGGAATATCCTTTTGAGACTGTGAGGCTAATTTATTATAATATGTTGAAGTGCTAAAGTAGAGATGTGATACAAATTCTTCCCTGTCAGAAGATGTCACAATGAGTACATTGTCAATTTTAGCTAATTATCATTGCCAGTAGCCCCTGTGAGACAGTACTTTAAAAATAGCTGATGATCTCGTGGTTACCGGATAAACTCCCCTGCTGCCATACCTCTTTAGCTATCTAAGTGCAGTTTTTAAGAAAAGTTTAAATTCCTGCAATTTTTTGAACATAACCCTACTATCTTAGTGATTACACATTTCAGTTCTTGCCGATGAATTTGAATATTAAACTATTTAGGGTCCTCTGAGTTAGTAGACTCTGAACATGCTACAAAGGGAACAAACTCAAGCTGGGGGGGAAGTATTGCCTTTAGCTTTTTATTTTGAAATGCTGTACTCTTACTAATTGTAGAGCTTTCTGGACACTTTACTGCAAGGTTAATTCAGCCCTTGTTTTAGTTTTATTGTTCTGTTACATAGGATCTAATGGGTGTGTGGCTTTTTTCAATACACATCTTTCTATAAAAGGTAAATCCACTAACAATTGTTCCCTATATGTTTATTCATTTGGACTCTTTTACTAAAAAGACCATTGCAAAGGACACACATATTAACAAAAGCGTCAAGCATTATTTTGCTTTAAAAATGGAGCTTTCTCTTTTTGCTAGGAAATAATAAAAAGGGGGAATAGTGTGTGGGAAAGGCTGTTTTCTAGCTCAGGGGAAAAAAAGACAGATTCTGGAAAATCAGTTTTCTGTGTTTGCATTGAACCCGAGTCAAGAATTCAATTGCTAACTAAACAGAGCCTTGAAATATAATACTAAACAGTTTCAAGGTAAGAAAATAAAACAAATGAAGTGGAGTAAAACTAAAGAACAAAAGTACAAGTCAAGAAATGACATCACATTGGTAATCGACTTACAGCCTTTATTTAAGTTCAAATGAGTAAAAGAAAGAAATTAGTAACAATTCAAGGTGAAATCTGAAATTAAATTGAAGGGGATAGTAAAAAATGAAATGGTTGAAGTATTAAATATAATTTTTTTCTGAGGGAAGACATGACTAAACTGTACTGACTTCATGGATAATAAAGCATAGGTGATAAAGGAGGTGTAGTGAATCAGTAACATAAATGACAGTAAATGCGTATACGTTTTTAAATAGGTGTATTTTTTAAAAAGTATGTAAATATTTATGAGATAAAAGATTAATATTTTAGTCTTGCTTAGTAGAATTTAAGTGTAGAAGATAAGAAAGATAGTTTCATGACAAGAATATCAATTAGTAAAGAATAAGGGATAATAAGTTGCCTAATGTTTCTAAGAAGCATCCTAAATGAAAGATTATGCAAAGCATTAGGGGTCAAATTCATATTTTGTGTAACTTCACTGATTTATACCAGGAGTCATTTTTTTTAGTACTTGTTAAAGGGGTTCAGATAGGAAAGGTAGGTTAGAAAATAATTTAATCCTCGGATATCTATAGCCTGGTCCAGAATAGAATGCTGATTAAAGCCAGCTAAGGAACTTCCAGTGATTTTGAAATTTTGAGTTACAGCTCTCTTTAAATGAAATATGCTTGAAGATCTCACCTAAGACATTAATGTTAATCATAATCAGCATATCTATAAAGAACCACTATTAAAAGATACTGCATTTTATCAACATGAGTAAAGTGTGCATTTCTCGTTCCAGAAAAATTGCAATATAAATACGACATGGGAAACAAATACTTCGCCAGAACAGCAGTGAAGAACATGAGGAAGTGGAGTCAGCTTCCAAGGTACATGAAAACAGGCCAACTGTTCCAGGTATTCGGGGCACTGATTTGCTCTCTGAGAGATTCCAGACGTTCAGGATGGCTTTGATTGCCTGTTGTCAGTTACTGACAATTATAGATTACGTATGTATTATAGAATCTACTTGTCTCAGGTGGCATTTTTTTGGTATATTAGGACCAGTATTGGACCCCTATGTTGGAAGGCATAAAGGTGTAAGCAGGAAAAGATGAAACCCTGGGGAAATGGTAATATATAGTGAGTTTACTGAGGAAGAACAAACAAGGAAAGAGAAATTAAGGAAGATGATACAGGCTTCTGAGAAGTCAGAAACTGGTATCACAAGAGATAAGAAGCCAGTAAACAGGTACAAAGAAAATTGTTCTGTGATCTGTCGGAGTGAAAGATGATTCTGACAATGACTTTCTAAACTGAAAGGGACAAAGGTACTAATAAAGTAGATAAGTGGGGGTACAATTATAAGAGAAGATCAGTATATAGTAGGAGAGGTTTAGTTATAGAGACAACAAAAAAACCCTTGAGTTTTGAGGAATTTAAAAGCAGACTTTACACAGATTGGATTTGAGAGAGGAGATTGTATTTATGGACTTCTGCAGAAGAGCTCTTTTGGCTACTGAAGCATGTTAAAACTTTCTGTTTGAATTAGGCATAACAATGCAAATTGTTACTATATACTAGTGGTAGGTACTGTAATACATTTGATATTTTGTATAGGTGGGACCATAAAAATTTGCATGGGGAGCTCAAGGAAACTGGTTAAAGTAAAATGGTGTGTAAACAACAGTGTAATAAGAATATCTAATGTAAGCAAATGTTTGCTGGGGATAACTGTCAAAACTGATAAAGCTGAACAGTCACTTTACTACTTATGTAGCTTATCATAATCCTTTAATATTTGATGACAGGAGATAAAAATGAACTTCTTTTCCAATCAGTTATAGGAACTTTACTGGGTGACAGTTTAGTGACATTTCGTGCAGCAACGGTCAGTTAAATCTTCTTTGTGAAGTTACGATTGATATTCATCTCATTTGCATTATTTGACCTTTATTGCTTACCATAGAACAGGACTGGACATCGTTGTGACACTATGTTTCTGAAGACAGTTATTTAACCGCATGGGGAAGCTGAGAGCTACAGGGGAAAATGTGTACTAAACGAGAATACATGAGGTATATGCATTAACTCTGCATTATGCATTATCATTTGGCACTTTGGTGACTTTTGAGTTCTAGAATAGGTTATCTGAAAAAGAAAAAAACATTTCTTGAATGAAAAGGACAGTTAAGTTTGAGAGCATCCTAGAAGAGTCCCACAGTTTGCTTAAGAAGGTCATGTCCTTCTCATGAGTTTGAAATGAAACCATTTTGAACTCTCACTCAGAGTTCATTTAGCAGCAGAGGGCCAGAGTCAGGTTTGCTAGCTGAAAAGTGCTGTGAAAATTATCAAGTGTAGTCATCTGTCTAATGTTAACAGTGCTGCTGTGAACTGTGTAGATGTGTACATGTTCCATTCACAAAGTGAAGATAGAAAGCTGAACCTCCTGTAGTGATCCTTAGAGATCTATACAAAACAGAATGGATGAGATTTGCACAAATCTATTCATAATATTTTGGTCTCTATTTCCTGAATTCTTCTCTGTTCTCCTTTCTTACTCTTTTCCTTTTCTATTATGAAAGTAGTATTGGTGTAGTTTTATATGATGGAAAGTTGTTTGCTTTACATTGTTTTGTAGATTGTGCATAGCAAGCCATAAAGGTAAATGAAGAACTTTAACAGCAAACTCCAGGTAAACTGAAAAGCTTGCATCTCACTTACCCTATATTTGTACTCTTTACATAGGAGTTTTGTTGGCAACACTTTTGTCGGCAAAATACTTTGAGATTTTTTGACTTTGACAAAGACAACAAAATTAGTAGTGGTATTTTCTGCTTTCTTCTCAGATGGGAAAACTTAGCATGATAGCTTTTACAAGGATTGTTAGAATCTCAGGGTCTAATTCTCTATTTCCTTGGGCTTTACAAGGCTATTTACATCAGAGGATAGTTTTTCATTCAGGATGATTTTAGCACTCATTTTGCACTTAGAAGTAGTTGCACAAGATGCAAAGCAGCAAAGAACCTGAGCAACAAGTTCTTATATGTAAGTTTGTTTGTTTGAGTTGCACCACATCAGCTCTCCCATAGAAAGTACCTAAGTACATGAGGTAAAAAAAAAAAGATAACTAATTTTTTGTACTCCTGTGTTAGCTGCATTTACCCTGAAATAAGAATGTGTGCAGAGAGAAATTACCATAGAACAGCTGACTCATGAGAAGTTCATACCCTATTTTTCTGTATGAAAACTTCCTCATGTGCCAATATACAGTTTAAAAAGCTTTCAGGTTACTGAGTTTTTGAGTCAGTCAGCCATATTTCTTGTGGGCTGATACAGTATGCCAAAGTTTCTAACTTGTTTGGCCCAATCCAAATATCATTAAAAGGCATTTTCTTGTAATTGCTATTAAAAGACATGCTTAGTGCATTGTATTTTATCTGAGTCATTATAGTGGCAGCCAAAACAAAATTAGACAAACATACTGAGTTTCTGATAGCTGCCCAATGTCCTTTTGATTCTTTTTATTGTAGATACTGAAAGTACGGGCCAGATCAAATCATACAGAATTTTTCTGTTGACTGCAGGCCTGTTTTTAATGTCTACATATAGGAGATTAAGGTAAACTCAAAATGCTGTACTTCCAAAACGTGATTTGGACTTGAATCCTAATTTTTCATATTTTTAACAGTCATAATCAAAAAATCCACACCTTACTGCTTTTGAGCATATAAGCCCAGATCTATATTTGAATCCAAGTGTCAGGGAGCAGGGGAGTGGGCTGTCCCGGAAGGGAAGGTGGGCTGGGAGCTGAGGGTGACAGCGGGACAGGCAGGGCCTCCTCGATGAGGGCACAGGCCTGCAGCCCCTGAATGAGGAGAGCAGAGCAGGGCCAGGGATGGTGACCATGGGCAGCCGAGGGGCCTGCGGCTGCCACACCAGCCCTGGGGCTGAGGAGGGTCCAACGTCAGGCTAAGGAGTCAATTCAGCAGGTCTGGGTCAGCAAAGTATGTGGCTGGGAACAAGCGTGCCTGTGGCACAGGTCAAGCAGCGATGAGGGCCTGGGCTTAAACACATTTTCTGAGTGAAGACGAGGAGGTCTCAGGGAGGCTTCTCACAGCTCTTCCCCCAGCTCTTTCCCAACAGGCTGCTCCAAGGGCATGGGGCTGTGCTGCAGCTGAACTGCCCCTGAGCACAAGCCCCTGGAAGGGGGTAGTGGCTGCAGGGACTCTGTGCCTCTCTTCAGCCTCTGTCACCATGGGTTTTGGAATTCAGATAGGGCTTTAGGTTTTTGTTCACTTTATTGATTTGAAGTGTGAATTTAAACATATATCCTGAAGTGAAGTAGAGATTATAAGGTGTTTCAACTAAAATAGGGACTGATATGTTATGTTTGCGTTATTCCTACTTTTGCATGGTGCTTCAGTTTCTGTTTATGGATCTCAAGTGTTCACATGTTTGATGCTTCAGCAGCAGGCCTTCTTTTCCTCTAGCAATCATGGTTACCATTAGTCACTGGAGAGGACCTTGAACCCTCTGTTGAACAACCCTGACTCAAATAACAAGTTGCATTTATGTAACTGAATGAAGCTCCACATATGAACTAATCATTAATAATTCCATTTTAATCAGACTTAAGTATAGTTCTATTAAAAAAAAAATCTGTAAAAGTGTGTTGTATTCTCTGCATACATCCTAAGCCATGTCTCTTTAATGACAGAAATATGTTTTTTTTTTTTTTCTTAAAGTTTGATAAAAATGCAGAGTTAAATCTACAGAAAACTGGTGTGGAGCTTTGTCGATCTGCAAATCAGTTTGTATCTCATCTCAGCTATTGACTATGTTTCAGTTGCAGGATGATAATCTTCCAGCATCAGTTCATTTGAACCTGTTTTGCCCTAAAATACATCTCAGATACATTATACTTTTGCTGTTGATTAGAACAAATAAAAGAATAGTTTGCAGTTAGAGAAACATTATGGAACAATAATTACATATTTTGTTTTGAGAACAGAACTGGTTTTTTAACTTTCCCTTTAGAAAATAACAATATTAAGTTAGAATGAGAAAACAAAGGAGTAACCAGGCCCAAGCTTCTTCTTTCTTGTAACTATATTCAAAATCTTGTAGAAATGGGTCCTTCCGGTCTCACTCATCTTACAGTTTGCAGTTTGCAACCAAATTTCATTTACACTTGAAAATGGTGGAAAATTTTTTAGACCTTGAGATAATGCATAGTTCTTACATTAGTGTATTTAAGTCATGGGTATAATATTTTACTCAAATAGTCATGACTGGAATCTTTAGAAGGAAGGCCATGCTTTATCCTGGTTTGTTCTGAGAATTCACATCCCCTCAGAAAGCCTTTCATACCATAAAACTGCATTTACTTTTTGTCAGGTTGTCCTGTTTGAACTGTGATAGTACAGGTACCTCAGTGCAACTTGGATGTTTCGCAAGTGGTATATGTGAATTACAATCATGGCGACTGTTTTATGTAAACATTAAAAGTATGAGTGGTAGATTAACTCCGTCTATTATTGTGCTCACTGGGAAGGAATATGCCAAGTCAGTTATTTTGGATAGACAATATAAGCTCTCTTAAACTACCAGGTCATCTGCATGTGTCTATTTATGAGGAGTAATGTCTTTTCCTTAGTTTGTCTAGCAAATATTTATGGTTGAAAAGATTTGAGCTGTTCGGGAGTCTAATTATGAGCTCCATTTGTGCCAATCTAGTGAAATCGCCAGATTTGCATAGAGACTGTGACTTCAGGAATAATCAGATCTCTAGAAGTGAGGTGTTAGGAGAAGATATCTAAGATTGATAATGACAGTTTTGTAAAGCCTGAAGAGAGAAACCGTGTCATATTTTGTTCAGGCCCATTGCTATTTGACATATGAAAACCCTCCACAAAGGCAGCATAGGTAATTTGTGTTATATCCTCAATTCATCTCTTGCTGATGGTATAATTGTCCTAGTTATCTGCTAAAGCTGTTTTATACATCCTTGTAGTCTCTTGTGCTCTTCAATTATGTATTTACACAAACAGTATTATGTCAAGCCACCTTAATCTGCTGTTTCTGAGAGCTGTTGAAAAATGTTAACAAATGATTCTCATCAGAAGTCTCCATCACTGAATATTGAGTAATGCATAAATGTTGTATACAGATTTGTTAACTACATTTTTTTAAAATAGGGATTTCACTAGCGAAGTGCACATGAGCATGTTTTGTTCTTTTGTTCATACATGCATAAAGAAATCTCTCTCAAACTTAAGACACGGCAAATTCCAATGTAATTTGTTCTTATGTATCAGTAACAAGGAAGTATAAATAGCCTCTTGCAGAAAGATGCCTCAGGATATGTATTCCTGAATGGGCCTCTCAGATTCTTGGCAAAGTATTGACTATTATTTCTACATGAAATATGTAAATTTGGTTGTGACTAAAGTCAGAGCAAAAGTGGCATGTACTTAACCCTCCATACTTCATCTATACTGTTCCCACAACAGGTTTATTGGGTATACCCATAGGACTAGCAAGGTTTTTGCCAGGTCTCAGCTGAAAAATCCAAGTGCTTTTTGGATAACAGAAATGACAGATAACTCCCAAGTGTAATTCCATGAAACACGTCTAACAACCCGGGAGGGTGTTCCTTTTTTCTCCATTGTCGTCTCCCTCTGACACAATCTGTGTGTTCCCATCTCCTCCTTCAGTAAGTAAGCAATAAACTAATCTGACAGAAGAGTCAACATTTTTCTGCTGGATAAACTAGTTGAATGAGTTCACCATGTAGCCAGCTCAGTTCCAGAGCTGGTATGAAGCAAATGGCCAGGAACAAGAGACGAAGGAGATGGAAGAGGTGGGACTGCCTGCAGGTGTTAGAGCCCTTCTGGGGACTAGCAGCTGGCTGCACATGGAGGCCTGGAAGAAGCAGGACCAGCATTACCTGCACAGTGAGCTGGCACCAGGCTATCTGCAGGAGGACAACCCTCACTACATCACTGCTGAGCTGCTGCACGGACGCGCAGCCAGCATGAGAATGACTGTTCTGGAAGCAGCCTTTAACCTGAATTGTGGGGAAGACTGGCAGCCTAGGCTGCTTGCCTTCAAAGTCCACTGCAGCCCTCTCTCTTTAATTGTAGGCCCTGCTGGAACCCATTCCCCAGCTGTGGTCTCACTGAAAGCCTAGCTGTCTATCAACATCATGTGAAGACAGGCAGCTGGCAGGCACTCATTAGCCTGGCTGAGGATGAGTGCAGAGAAGGGTCTCTTTCCTCCAGGAACTCCTGACCTTTCTGCAAGGGTTGTGGGGCATGCTGCATGTCCCAAGCCTGCTGGCTCTTGTTTTACTTAGATCTGAGCTTCTGCTTTTAGCAGTTTTGGGGAAAATCTGCATGTAGTGTCTTCTTTTAGTTGTTTACTGATTGTCTGGTTCTTGATTAAGAATTGCCTCCATCTTTAGACTTTAACTCACTCATGACTCAGGTGTATCAGGTTCCAGTTGTGTGCAGGAGCTTCTGTTTGTCTGGTAAGCAGGAATCCAGCAAACAGGAGCAGCTAAGAGACTTTGGCAGTTAAGGTACTGAAGGGTGCAAAAGGAGCCTAGAAACTCTGCTCTAGACAGTGTGAGATTGCTTTAGACTGCAATGGTGCAGTGGTGGTGTGCATTCTATATATTATGAATTGGTCTCTTTTCTTTCTTTTTTCTGCAATTGCAGCTTATTTGTAAATATGGATGTTGAGCTGAGAGTTGAAATACCAGTACACTTCTATGTATTTCTTAATAAGCAACATTTACTCTAATGTTTAGAACCTAACAGATTTCAGAGATACAGTAGTCAGCGATTATAATTTTTTATTTTAGGCTGAATTATTTGTCAAGGAAATTGTTAGAATGTAAAAAATGTATATCTTATTTAGCAAAGCTAAATACCTTACACTTACACATACCTTTCACTTTAAACATGTGGCTAACTCCTGCTGAAGATAAGCTCATGCTGAATGTTTGACTGTGTAAGAGTGGGATTACTCATAAGCATAAAGTTAAGAATGTGTTTTATTCTTTTGCTGAATCAGGGCCATATGGCATGCATCTTACCCAATCTGTTGATCTACAAATACATCACTTTGAAGGTCATTAAGTACATCTACTTATAGGAATGATAAGAAGAATTTTAAGAAATCACATGTATTTAACATCAATTTGATAAAACACGTTAAAAGAAAAACCTGTCTCTGTGCAGTTATATCCACTTGATTGGATTGCAGACTGCTGGCTGGCTGGGCTCCATATCTCTTTTCATTACAATTTTTGCACTGTAGGATAGCTAAGGAGTGGAGCGGAAGCAGCCCTTGTTTAAAGTAATGTTGCTTATATTGCTGCTTAGCCAAGGAATTAATAGCTGGCCTCTAGGGAACATGGTTGGCATCTGGTTCATGGCACGATTGAGAGTGCTACTACAGAACCTTGTATGCTAGTTATCTTATTAAGAAGGTGCTCTCATATGCATATTTATTACGTACTGCTTCTTGTGTCAGAGCTTTGGTTCCTTTGCAGAAGCTTTATTTATGGTTCTAATTCCTTTTACATTATTTATCTACAATGGCCAAAGATGAACACTAGAAAGTAGATGTACTATATCAAATAATGCCTGCCTGCCTGACTGAATCAATATTCATATTTATACTGTATACAGCACCCAAGGTCTCCTCAGGGCTTTCCTGTAACTGCGAGAAGTAGTAAAATACTGCCTTAAAGTGCCAAGGTAAATGCTAAATCCTGAATTTATTAGCTTGATAACTCTGCATCAGCACTCTCCAATCTTAAAAGAGCCGAAGCAAAAAAACTTTTCACACATCACACAGTTTAGAAATAGCAACCAAGGATTTTTAACAATCTGGTGGAAAGATAGCATGGAAAAGTTAGATGTTTGGAGAGAAAATGGTAGTATTACTCTACTTCAGGTTTATTTTTGTTCCTGAGAGAAATGTTTTTATGGCTTCATTTTTATCACAACTCTCACCCCCACCCATGCTGTCATGGCAAGTCATTGGATATTATTGTCACAGCAAATGGGAAAAAAATGTGATTTTTACAAAATGAGACTAGCACTGACAATGGGCGTGTCAAAACCATTGGTTTAACTCGGATATAACTCCACCACTGTAAATTAAATTTAATTTCACTGAAGCTAGTGAAGTTGTGCTAGTCTAAGCTTAGTCAAAGTAATCTCCCAATCAGATCCAAAAATGGTAAGATTGGAAGGAACAGAAGTAGACCCAGAAAGAGCATTTGAAGTGGAATAAGTTTTATAATTACAATGGATCCAAAATGACATCTTGAATTAGAAGTTTAGATCCAGATCCAAATTTTGCAGCTAGTCTCATTTTCTCTAATTTCTCTCAATTTCCTGATGGAAATTCTGGATCCGAACATTGACAATCCCCATCTCTTAGCTCCATCGGTAGAACAACTGCAGTCCTGAGAGCTCCCTCAAGGAGTCTGTGCTGTTGTCTCAAGTACCAACTTGTTTAGAGGAAAGGGATAGAAAGAACTGAATACAAAAAAAAGACAAGTTTTTCAGGGCTAAGATTTGCCAGTAAAACTTAAAACAGCCTGCTTCAAAAAGATACGCATGATTAGCAAGTTATTTCAGTGGCTGGATGGCTGGGGAGGCCTTATATTATTGACAAATGACTTAGTTGGCACTCTACTGGTAACATTGTAATTGCAGATTTTTCAGTATAGTTACCACCTTCTTTTCCAACTCAAATCTTAGTGTCTACTTTAGATTAAATTTTACTATGCTTTCCCCCCCACACACACACCTTTAGCCCGCCTGATATTGAATTCATGCTGTTTATTCTACCTTTTCATATGGCTTTGAATGATGCAATGCTCTACATTGCTTGATGTTGGAGATGCACTAGCAGAAGTGTCCGAATGGAGTGAACTATCTAGAAGTGGGAATGTGCTACAGGCTGGCTCTCAAAAATATTCTTTTCTTTACACATATGTGCAGTCCTTAAAGTCTTGTCATGTTTAATATGGAGAGCTGCTAAGCTACATCTAACATCCCCATTGGGGCTTATGTAGCCCAATGACGTGGTATGCCTACATGACAAATCACAAGTTGTATACACCCCATTTCAGTGAAGAAGGAAGCAATTATCTCAAATAGAATCTCAGACAGCTCAAATGGTGGCAGCAACGGTGATAAAACCAAGAATTTATTTTGAAAATTAATGAATTACAACAATGGGCTGACATGAACATTCCACACTGAATATATAAGCTATTTAGTGATCCCGGTTTTGCTCTGGGATTGGGCACTTCGCAAGAATTCTCACCTTTAGTTACAGCCTAGTGGTGGGGAGTATATTTTGTTAGGTATTCTGTCCCAAACTTAATTTCTTATCCTCAGGGAAGAAGAGGATTTAATACTTCTCATTTTTCTTAAAAGCAGTAAACACCACTTAACTATTAGTTACTTCTGTTCATCAAATGACACCGAAAGGTGGATTTTAAACTTCTATATAGTCTGTTATGAAAAGTATCTTCCTCTGGTGTACATTATACTACTGAATAATGATATGTTCAAAAGGATATAAGCAGTAGATTGCCATGCAGATTTCTGTTGAGTTCATTATAAACACACTGGAGAAGATCAAGGTTTTAGCAATGATCTAGGACAAACTTAATAGCAAAAAATCATATTTCCAAACTTTTCTGAGAATATTATAATCAATGACCTGTAAGAATGCAAAAAGACTAACATGGGAGACCTTCAAAGTATTGTTTTCTGCCATCAGAACTTCAAGAAAGAGCTTGCGGGACACACACACTGTGGCAGAGAAGAATGGTACCAATGAGGAATAGATTGAAAGTGAAACTTCAAGTGTGTTCATGCATGTAATATAATAAATGAATAATCATTTGCTGAATATAGAAATGTCATCGTTATCATGCGTTCTTGGCCAACAAATGACTAAGAGGAACGTTAGTTACTGTGACAGTATTTCACGTAACTTCTGTAATTTCTTCAAAGGCCATTTTTATTCCTTAAAGAATTGTTTACAGACATATTAAATATGAATTATTTTAATATCCATTTCTCTTGCATAATTAAAAAAAATGCCATAAAGACTTGTTCCTACTTGAGATACTGTGAAGACTTGTCCCCACTGGAATAACTGGGATTTTTGCCATTTATTTCACTCTAACCAGCATCATGCCAGAATAAGTCTTTTTGCCATAGACACAAGCCTGAATCTAAGCTGGTCTAGGACAAGTTTTCCTTGTTTTCCTGATCAATAGCCGCCTTCTTGTTGTTGTTATTATTAATGTTCACTGAGTTTTTAAAATCCAGGAATGAAACCAACAAACATTCAAATAATGAATAAGTGAAGAACAATCGTAGTAAAAGATCTCACAACAAAATAGAATATTAGGTTATTCATGTTTAGAGAAAAGAGAGAAAATATAATCAGTATTTATCATTTTCCACCTTCCAGAGAAGGTGGCCTTATTTTAAAAATCAAGACAATTTTCTTGCTACTATACTGCAGCTTCAGATTGTTTTCCCGATTATTGATTTATAGCACCAAAAAAAGGAAACCAGTAAACTGGTTTTCTGTGGTACTTTGCTTTAAAGTTTAGTATTCATGTGCTGTTTTGACAGGCATAAGAAATGCTTAAAATTAAAAAGAGAGGAAAGAAGACATAGTTTTCAGAAGTGTTAAAGCTTTCTTAACTTCAGTTATGAGAAACTCTTTGATAAAGAGATTCCAGTACAGCTTATCTAACATAAAATTTTGATGTTATTTGGAAAATATGTAAACTTATATATTTCAATGATGTGTTTAATATGGGCATGCAGCTAATTTGTATTTTTAGCTGTAGAGCTTGAACACTTTTTGAAAATCTCTTTCTTTATGTTGATGTGAATTTTCCTAACACTTCACTGAAGTCAGCTGGAATTCTGCCATTAACTTCAGTGGACAAAGGAATAGACATGCAGAGCCAAGGGAACTGAAGTTTCTAAATATTTCATCTGAAAACTGTAATATAGTAAACTTCACCCATATATGAGACTTGAAAAGAAAGTTGACTCAATAGCTTCTTTCTAGAGTTGCACTTAAGGGCTTAAAAGTATATAAAAGTTTATTTTTTTCATGCTCAGGCCATGAAGACTAGCCTTCAAGATAAAAATCTTGATTTTATTGGCCTTTAAAGTGAACACATAAATGAGTAAAAAAAGGCAAGAGAAATGCTAATGAGTCACATTTTTATGACCTTATCCTTTAGGAGAAATGCCCTTGTAATTAAATGGAAATGGATGCACATGCATTCTTGTTAAAGTGTATTTTTCTTTGTTTTAAAATCTACTGTATTAACTTTCTCTATCATTATTCACAATTATGGCTCAGTGTTTATAAATCTACCTACCACATTAACCAGTAATAGTTTTTTCAAGAACAAATATGTAGTACATATTGTGAAGAAATATCAATAGCGCAAAACCAAATATAGCATATAAATATAGCTAGTTACAGTGTAGATTTTGTCTGACTATGCTGTCTTAGAATAGACATTTACTTTGGACTGGGTACTGATTTACTTGAAATTGCACCAAAAGTCCGAAGAGAAGCAGACCTTCTGAGAACTAAAATGAGTTAAATTAAATCTGTCTTGAAATTTATATTACAATATGGAAGTGGTATAGAATTTGTTCGTGCAAAACTTCAAAAGAGAAGCCAAATAATATGTATAAAAAGTCAGCTTATAATTTTAAGCAAAATAAATGAAAGAAGAACAGGTGTAAGTTCAAATATAGAATACTGTCATGGTACTCCTTTGACTAAAATATGCAGATCTGCCTTTCCCTTCTTAGCACTCAGAATTATTTTTCAGAAGAATGTGCATGTCAACATCTTTTAAAATTTTAAACTCCTACTTCCAGGAAGATTTTCAAACAATTGCTATATATCGTAATTACTTCTTCATCCCAGATAATTATTATATGACAAAAATACTGTTAAGGCACTGTTACTGATAGAAGGGATGTATGATAATGCTGTGCTTCATTACTTGGCCACTATGATATGTGCACCATTTTGAGGAATCTTGCCCTTGTCATGTCTCAACATACTACATTCAAAACAGAGGTTAGTCCCAGTTCTGAACTTCATGGCCCTATTCAGCATGTATTATTCATTTTCTGAAAGTGAATGTCAGAATTATGGAAAATCTTGGCTTGTATTAAGGTAGATTTCAGAAGAGGTTGCAGTTAATTACTTACTACCTATTTCCTGCTGGGCATGTCTGCATGGACCTATTTGGTATGTGAAAGAGAAGCGTTTGTCAGGGAAATCCTTATTAATGACAATAGGCAGAACTTTCCACATTAAAGCTTCAACAGTTCATTGCCCTGAGCATCAGCTAATTCATGTTTCTGAGTCACAGAATTATACAGAATAATTTAGCATCGATTGCTTTTAGTCTTGCCTATTTGACTCTAGTTTTTGTCTTCTTTAATCAAATGCAAAACTTCCCATGAATGTCACTTCTGTCTTTAAATGACCTTGACCTTATTGTTTTATTAGCAGGTTTGCTGTAGTCTCATGGAGTTCATTGCAAAGTATTCCACTCTCATTTATAGGGACAGCACCAAAGGGGCATCTGAGCTGCCAGTTTACACAATGGCATTTCTCTCTGACACATGAAGTGATAGAATTTGGAAAATCATTTGGCCGTGTCCTCTGCTCTGTAAATTGGCTTAGTTCCATGCAAAATACTAAATTAGGCTGAATCAATGTTGGCAGAGGAGCTTTCTTAATAAAATCAACATAATCTTTCTAAAATGAAGTGAAAAGCCCTAATGAAAGGTCTCCCTTCTTTCTTGTGTACATGCTCTTTCTGTCTTTCTGTAAGTGTCTAGCTACCTGCTAATGAGAAGACGTCTGTCTGACCCTCTAGACTGTGGTGGGAAACAAGTGAAGAAACAGTGAACATATAATTTTCCACGTGATGGTGAAACAGAACTGCTGGTTGTCAGAGACAGAAAAAGAAATCTTATTTCAATATCCTGTTTTGTTTCTTGTCCCCCTTGAGGACAAAGGGGGCATGGGCTAATCAATTTTCTACAATAGAATAAGACAAAAAAAAAAAAAAAAAAAAAAACTTGCCAGATTCCTTTCATTGCCGGTGAAAAAATGGTAGCAGAGTTGTGCCCTTCTCCCACCTACAAGTGTTGACTGGTATTTTTTTTCCATGGGCATGCCCCACGCTTTTGCTGTGAGGGAAAGTAGTAGAAGGAAGCAGAAGCCTGGAAGGCAGCAAGGATGCCATAGCTCCATGTGTGTAATACTACAGAAAGGTATGGTGAAGGAATTGATGTGAACAGAGAGAACCCTTATTGGTGCACTGGTGACAGGCTGGATTAATTTTCCTGTAGAAGCCTGGCAGACACTTGTGTTGCAGGATACTAATTATTGAGCACCATGGGAATGGCGCACTGTAAACTTTCCCCTGCAATCTGCAACTGGTTACATTTTTTTAATTAATTTGTGCTGTGTGTGTGGGAGAAATCAAAGAAGATAATTCATTCCAAAAAAACTTAAATTTTTCAGCTCTAATCCAGTGTGCAACAAAGTATGATATGTCACACTGAAGTCATTTGTCACACATCTCAATAGCTTGAGGAAAACAGACATATTTGCAGGTTGATAAATATGCCTCATTGCCTACAGTGAGCATGGATCTGGCTGTGTATGAACATGATGTTCTAATTTTGTAAATGTCTCTCTGAAAAAAGTGGACCAGCTCCTACACAAGAGTAGCAGTAATATAATTGCACATGTGAAATGGGCCTAATCATGCCTTTACACTCCATTACCCAGAGCAAAAACATTTCTCTTGTGTCCTTCTCTAGCCTCTCGGCCTAATTTAAATAAAGCAACCTAGAGTAGCTTCTCTTCATAGTAACATCTTTATTTAACAATTAATCTGAGAAACATTTTAAAAGCTCTCACTCTTTAGGTACTCTAGTTGCTGCTAGCTGACAGACTGCATTGTCAGTGGCAGAGCTGGACTTGTTATATTTCTATATCTTTGAAAATCAGTTAGCAGACCTTAACAATTCTCTCTCCCTTCTCCAGCAAATCATCACTATGATGGACTCTTAATGCTATTTGGAGCAGTAGTAGATCACTCCATCCGTTTTATCAGTGTTCAGTGATGCTAGGTTTGAAGATACACTTGTTTTCACTACACTGTCAACATCTTCAAGGTGGCATTCACCTTGCTCTTCTGATTTGGAAAACAGATGTAAGGTATTTGTATCTGCTGGTTTCTACTCTCTCTTTGCATGATAATCTCACTGGTTATACTGCATGATTGCTGCTGCTCTCCTGTCTCACTGGCCCCAGCTTTTCAAAATCTCATCTTTAGTAGATTTTGTATTGCTTTTACTTTCTTTTCCGCTCTCCTTATGCATCACATAAAAAAGGATTGATCATGCTTGGCATTTTATGTAGACTGTAGTCAGTAAGCTCATCTCAGCTGAGCTTTATAAATATCCAAAATTTGAAGTGTTCCTCAGCGCTCTACTGGCCCGTTCAGTGACAATTCATACATGTACAGTTCAGGATATCATTAGTTACATAATTCTTCTTCAGTTGTAAGATTAACAGCTATCAATATCAAAGGCTGTGAAGGCTAATATATTTAATTTTGGTTTTAGCATGCCATATTCTGGTGTGAGCTCAGTATCAGTTGCCCCTTTTGTGTAACTCATGGCTGAGTCATGACTGAATTACTCTGATTACGATACTGAGGAAGCTGTAAAGGCCTCTCATTTGCAGCGCTGATGGATCCGTTCCATTCTAGACAATGCAGAGACTCTGATCCAGTGTGGGCAGTGCATCAGCCACATACAGGCAAGTTAGTGCGCTCCTCTGCCTTGATGAATTGATACACCTAAGAATCGTGTGGCAGATTATGTTAAATGTTTTAATCTATGTCCCTACAATGTGCTGTATTACTCTCTTGTGCCACATTTGCACTAGTGTCATTCTGCTAACTTTACAGCAATTCTTGATTTATGCATGTCTAAATGAGAATAAAATGAGTCTCAGTGTTGCTGTAAGACATCTTTCTTTTATTTGTGGTACATTCAGTTTATATTTGTAAACATTTCAAGTGCTGGAAAATGGTTAACATAAGCTGTGTAAGACTAGTAGTATTGTATCCTATTACTCTGTTGTTTAAGGAATACTACACTGCCAACTCCTGTTGGCATATAACAGAGACATATTCATCCTATTTTCTGTATGGCTGAGAAACACTGAATAGTATTTTTTGCTCTTTTGCTTTACTTGAATAATTTAGGGGGCTAGAAAGAGTAACTGGTCTTCCATTTAACACTGGCAAATCTCTGCCTGGCCCAAATAAGGCTTTCCGGTTTCTTAGCTTCTGATCACAGGAAGCACGAAAAGGTGCAGAGGGCTGTTTCTGGAGGAACTTAGGGATTTTTTGGTTGAGTAATGGTACTGATTAAAAGGTGATGGAATTCTAGGTCATCTTTGAAGAAGCCATCATTTCATTCAGCCAGCAACCTTGTAGAGCACAAAGATATTAAAACACTCTCTGATGCCTATTGTTGTGTTGGCAATGCTGAAGATATATATTGCATTAAAAAAAAGTACAGTAGAAATTTGCAATGCGATTAAGCAATGATTAGTATTAAAATACTTTCAGGCTAATGTGAAGGAATGCAGTTATCTTTCCTACCAGGTTTTTCTTTAGGTACACTGAGACAAAAGGGTTTCTCTACGTTTTCTAGAAAAGTTTAACTATCTCATTAATTTCACTTAAATAACTGTAAAAGAATTTCACTTGAACACTCTATCAGCTGTAGATTAATTCCAATTGAGAAGGACCAAGCTTTCTGTCTTATCAGGATACAGAAAATGTTATCTGGCTTGCCTTCAGTGCAGTTAAACAGCTTCTGTTTAAACTCTGTATAAACAGCCTCATAGGGAGTATTGAAAAATGACAGACACCACTGAAAGATCCAATTTTAATATATTCCCATCACTCCATGTATCCTCTAGTGTATGACAAGAAGTCCAGTGTTGGCAGTACTTCCAGTTACTTAGTCTGAGATACTTAGAAATGTTTCCCTGTAACTAAATCTGAACTTTTCAAACTCTCTTCCATTAAGGGGAAATTGTAGCTTTCAGCTTCATTTCATTTTATCTGATGTTGTTTATTCACCAGGCATTTTAAGCATGGTGGGGAGTGACTTTAATATTTCTTATTATGAGGTCATAGTATCTCATAGCCAGACAGAAAAAACAACATGGTGATAGTGAATTCATTGTCTTTTAGGATTCACCATAATGAAATAATGCAGATATGAAACTTTGTGTAAGGCTAATACTTTGGTCTCACATTGCCATGATGGATAGCCTGTTAGAAACCTGGTATTTAGTACCACTGATGTCTCTGTAGCTTATCTGAAAAAGTGGTTCCTTAAAGATTAGAGAACATGAAGGGCAATTTTTGCAAAGCTTAGTGGCATCTCAGCTTTTTCAGAAAGAAAAATTGCTGGAATCCATTTGTTCTCCATTGGTATGTTCAGCATTTTGCTTACATCATTCTACTTTTACATAGCGCTCTGAAGTAAATGTTGCTATTCTTTGTTGCTTATAGTTAGCATCACCTTGAAACTGCGGTGGAAGTCTCTTAGAAGTCAACTAGATTCCACAGAAACAGGATTTCTGTTTAGGTGAAGCCATATTAGCGGAGGGATGCAGAGAAAAAGTCCCCTACCAAGCCCACCGCCTCCTTACCCCCCAAATTATGCTGATTATCATTTATGCAGAAATGCCAGGGGCCTCAAAACGAGGTCTGGTGCTCACAGCCTGCTGAACAAATGGCCACTGACAGTCAGCAGCCAATAAGAAAACACTGCGAGTGTGTTAATCTTAAATCTTTTCTTTTGGATGTCTCACAAAACAGCATCCACAGCCCTGAACCATCTCCTGAAGCTATAACCTTTCTTTCTAAGAACTAGAAGAGGAGTTATGAGCCTTTTATGACTGTGTTCCTTTAAAACATGGCAGGTATCACCAGTAATGTCAGTGCCCTATTATATAGTACCTCAGCATTTTCTTGGTCAAATAAACTGCGATCCTGGGCCACAGGAGACTGAAATCCACATTTCATATTTCCAGGCAAGTGTAAATCAACCATCTCCATAGCTGACTGGTGGTCTTTCCTCTCTTTAGTCAAGA
The DNA here is from genome assembly GCF_036370855.1 of Dromaius novaehollandiae. Classification (NCBI taxonomy): domain Eukaryota; kingdom Metazoa; phylum Chordata; class Aves; order Casuariiformes; family Dromaiidae; genus Dromaius; species Dromaius novaehollandiae. The sequence continues at coordinate 38,994,600 of NC_088132.1, forward strand.
ATTACCTATCTATAGGAATTAACTGACAGGTGAGATAGTGGAAGTGTGGGGTTTTGGTACCTAAATTTTGTTTGCATCCCATTTTGGACGTCTTGGGGTTTTTTTAGCTCTGGATGTAGAAGTTTATCGTATTCCCTGCACTGCAGAAAAGGAGCATATATGGATGCTCTTTGTAGTTGTCTGCCGTTTTTTAAGTAGGCTCTGTGATCTTTCTGATAAGGTGTTTTTCAAGCACTTTTTCTTAGACTTTCCTGAGTTAGACTGGTCGTCAGCAGCTTTGTAGCTTCTATAATCAAGAAAGAAGATTAAGTGATATTACTCATTAAATATCATTACTTCTTCAGCTGTCTGAGCAATCAATGCATTCTTTATCTGTTCAGCTAGCTCCATGTCTTTCTGTCTTTTCTGCAATAAAATCTATTTTGCATTATTTATATGACTGTATTCTTTGATCCATACATCTTTCATATGGAGACAGTGATAAAAAAAAATCTTCCATTTCATCTGAACTTCATGTTTTCCAAATTTGAATGGCTGAATGTTTTTTTTTTCAGATGCTTTCCTTCCAATCAAGAGTCTTTGAAGTTACTGATTTTGTCCATCTTTAGCCATCTGGCCATTTGCTCCATATAGTATATTATCTAACGATCCATAATTTCTAATAAATGTCTTTTAATTTTTTTAATTTTGCAAGAACGGAGTACCAGGAGACTGTAATATTACCATATTTCTGAGAGGTGTAGACAAGGTCATGATCGTAAGAACAGCATTTGTATTTTGGTACATTGGCATGTCTTTTTTATACATAAGTTGAAATAGGCAAATACAGTCTATTATCTTTTCTATTTTTTTGATTAGTTGATAAATTCATGGACATTGTGAATCTCATATTGAATCTGTCAGGGAGCAGCAAGGGACAGGAGGCTGGGCATGACAAGATGGCCAAGGCAGGCTGGAGAGACAGCCAGGGGAAGCCCCAGCACGGGGTGAGACAGTGGAGGCAGTCTTCTGTTACATGAAACTATGAAATTTTCACATGAAAAAAATATGAAACATATAGGAAGTGTGAAACACGAAAACTCTCCAAATCAACATAAGAGACTGATATATGGAAGTGTTTTCTGTTTTCTGGCAAACAGCCTTAGTGCTCTGATTTCAAACACATACCAAAAAGATTATTAACCAATCATAACAGGAAGGCTGGTGTGCCCTTGTATGGATTATGCAAATCACTGCTCAGAGTAACGATGCATATCCTGTAAAATTAATGAAAAGTAACCAGAAAGTGATTATGCAAATCAGATTCTCAAAATCACCAGTTTGCAGAGCAACAACTGAGGGAGAAATAAGCCGAGTTTGCTTCTACAACTGCAAAACATTTCTACTTATTTCTGACATAATACTATTTCAGTGTAATATAAAATAGCTTTATTTGACATCTTCTGGTTATATGGGGGAATTTGGGATGAAAAAGCAATTAAACATGAATCACTTTCTGAAATATTAATCACTGCAGTAATGCAAAACCAGACTGAACAATAAAACACTGCACAAATATTAGTTGAATGTAGTCCCTAAGATCCTGAGAAAATCCTAGTTTATTTTGTTGTTGCTGTTTTGAAATACTCTTTTAATAAAAAACAGGAATATTCCAGAATAATCTTGCATAATATTTGAATGCACCAGTTACATATATTTGTAAAGTAAATCCAGTGTTTTATTACGGATTTTTATTTCATTTGTGCTATTGGTGGAATAGCCATTTTACATCTATCTTTGGAAAGGGTGCAGAGATAGTGTGGGAGAATGTGTGGACTTTCATTCAGATTATTTTGCAATTAGGATACATGTGTGTTGGCAGATGATTGTAAGAAAACACCTAAGGTCTGAATAAAGTATATTCCCATGTACTCTCCCCTGTCTACATGCAAGAAAATTAGTTCACCTTCCTGCAACAGCACTGCTCCCTTTTCCAAAGCTCTGCGATCTCCATTGTAATTGCAGCTGCTACAGTTCCCAATTTCTGCTCTTATCTGGTACAGAAGCATTTACCTTAGGGTGCTTACCTTATCAAATTTAATGGAGCTTTGTTTTTCACACTGAAGGGCTACATGCAATTATTGAGTATCAGTGAAGCCAGATGTTAAGAGGAATCTCTCGGTAGCCTCGTAGGTAGGCAGCCTTCCTCAACTGTGAACTGCCTGACAATATTTTTATGTGGCCAGAAGCCACATGAAATACAGACTTCAGAGAGCTGAAGGAATGTGGAAGTCCAGCATCACTTTACAGAGTAAGGAGAGGGCTTAGGTGTACATTTAACAAGGTGTAGAGTTGTCTTTAGAACAGTCTATGGCCACACCAATATTGAAATTGCTGGAGAAAACATATAGTCTACTTCATCTTGTCATTTAAAGCCAGTGTAAATCTTTTCATATTTTGTATTTTCTTGAAATTTCTTGATGCCAAATCAGCTCCTTTCTCAGTTTCCTGAAAGTAATGGAATGGCAGCATGCACAATTTTCTGACAAAATGCAGGAAGATAAACACCTCTGTGATAGTAATGTAGGAAATGAATACAGAATTTGTTTTCAAGGCAGACACATATTTAAATGTAATATTAGCTCCATCTGCTTCATTCAAAATCAATGCTGTAGGATTATCATAATCAAGGACAAATCTTTTCAAAGGAGTAGTCAGTAATGACTAAGTGAGTATTTTGTGTTTTCAGTATACAGATACTTGTGCTGCTTTTAAGAGAACAATTGGCTTTGATCTCTTCTGAGATAAATATTTGTCTCTTACATTGCTTAGAAATTTTTAAGGCTTGTTTTTTCAACATTGTCATTGCTCCAGTGTATCATTAACAATATTCTACTTTTATCTTTGTGGGTGGGCATAGTAAATTTATGAGGTTTTGTTTTTAACAAGTGAACTGTTTTCAACTTTGAAAGTGTCAAGAGTATAGTCTTGACTTAAGCAGCAGGGATAGGTAATTTGGAAAAAAAGATCTTTTCTTGTTTTTGTTTTTTTTTTTTTAAGCTCAATACAGAATATCAAAACTGGCTGACACAATTAATTTTCACAATATAAAATGTCCTCTGTTTTTTTGCAGATCTTCACATTTTTCATTTATCCATGGTGGGTTTGTGTTTGGACCAACTGCGAGAGAGACACATGTACATGTCTGTACATGATAGAGATACACGTGGCCAGTTATACTTAGCTGGCCTTATCTTACCTTTGGCTGCTTTCTTTGCTCATTTTCTACTGCTGTAGCCGTGCCAGATTACATTCTTAGATGATTAATCTGTGAGCTGTTTCTAATAACCACTATAAGCCATTTCCTTAAAAATTTCTCTGAAGTAAAACAGTAGTCTCAGATCCAGGTCTGGGTAAGTATTATGTGCTGCACTCACATAGAAACAGGAAACATTGGAAACTGGGAATATTCTAGTTCTGGCACTGGGATATGTCATATGACTGTATCACTGGTAGAACTTAATTTGATTTACTGTTATACCGTATTATCCATTAAAAGATTTGAAGTGGCTATTGAAGAACTCTAATTTAATTTCCAGTTAGTATTTCTGAGGCTTGAATAACTGAACATGTGGTGCTCAGAGAACCTTTGCTTACAGGGAACAAGAGAGAAACATTGCCATTAAGTATTAAAACTCTGTAAGGGATTTCTAAAATTAGTTTTATATGGAATTTGTGATTGTGGTGTGGTATATATGGTCTGTCTTCAGTATAGTTACATAGCATACAGCTGCTCAAGATTTATGCTGATTAAATGTCAGTAGCATTTATCACACCATCAATATAAGATCTAAGCCACAGATACTTATGGATACCGAGGCGACAGTTTTCTGTCTTACCTTGCATATAGTTAAATTGCCACGGCATATTCTGTTGTTCTGTCTCCAAGCACATTGTTTCCCTATGATTTCCTTTAAATAGTTCTGTATTTGTGGTTGTATCCCCAGGAAGGAGAAGTTTGTTGAATTAATTGTTCATACTTATTTATTAGAGAAAATAGTAAAGTCTGGGAAGTTTCTGGTAAATCACTTTCCCTTTCTGCCATTGTGCAAATAGCAGAAAATATTAGATCAATAGCTCAGTTGTTCAGCTGAACTTTTCATAAGCATTAAAAGTATAGGAAAAGACTCTATCATTGTAGTTCTTTCCCCCAGCATACTTCCTCTCCCTCCAACTCCATGTCTGCTGCAATCATACTGTCTTCTGTCTTCCAAGTCGCTAAGAAAAATACCTTTGTACTAAGTTGCACAAGGAAAATTAAAATGATGCTATAGTTGTGATTAGATACTGTATGGTAATAAAGCAAAAATAATCAGCAAGATTTGCCAAGAATATTAATAATAGGTAAAATAGTAGACTATATTTTCAGAATGGATCAATTAGATGGCAAAGTAAGCTCTATCCAATTTCTGGCTAGTCAGCCTCATTTAGTGAAGTTAGTACATTTTCAGCTGAAGTGGCACACTGACAAGATTTAAATGTTTGTGGTCTGAATATTTTCTCCAGTCTCAAGCTTTAACAAATCAAGACATGACCTAAATGATACATGATGTTTTTAGTGTCCAGGGTATTGTTAGCTTAAGCCTTTTTATACCGTGTCCTTCTCATTCTTTCTAAAGCCTTTTACACATCCTTTTCCAGCAGTCAGATTATCCATCCTCCAATACTGACTATATAATGCTTTACTGAACCTGTGCAGAAGTTAAAAAACAGCAAGTATTTACAAATAAGCCTGGATTATGCCCTGTTAAGGAATTTAATTAAAGCCTGTTGAACTAAGTTTGGAGCTTTACTTCCCTCCTTTCTTGTTTTTTCTTTTTTGTGGAAAAGATGTCAGGCAAAGCCAGGCGTATCTTAGCCCAAACCCAGAGTTTATATCTGAGGGTTATGGTGACTTCAGTCGTTGCTCAACACCCTTCCCATGGTGTGAGAAGGGTCTCAGACCAGAATAACAGGATTTATGTCCTCAACTCATATCAGATCAGCTGAAGCCCTTCTCCCTGATCACTAACTGGCAGAGCTTTTCAGGCACTTCCATCCCGGCTCCTTGGGATACAAGGACCCCAGTGGAGCAATTCTGTAGACAGACGTCCCGGTTGCCTTGGCATCGTTGAAGTAGCATTCAAGTGCAGACAGTGCTGACAGGCATCCTTCATGAAGAGGTGCCTGCTATACACAGGTGAAGGAACCCTGGACAGTGGACTACAATTGAAAGGCCTTCCTCACAGCAGGTTTTCGTCTAACCAATCTCAACGCTTTTCAAATATGCATCAGCTTTTTTTTAAGAAACTAAATTTTCTGTCTTTATTGCATGCATTCTTTCTCCTTCACCAATGAAAGGTTTTTCATTTTAATGTGTAGAGTGAATGTATTACCTACCATGAGAAAATCTTTAAAATATGGCAGTATATTTATACATACCTTTGACACCATAGTAAATGAGCATTATTTTGAAAATGTTCTTCAACATCTATTTAAAATAAAACTGAGAGTTGCATAAACAACCAAGTGTTTATTTGGGGGATCAGAATATAACATACTGATAGATATTGGTGTCTGAAATTGTGTACTAACTTTTTATTATAAGGGGAAACTATGTAATACAAAGTATCATGTAGGTGGCTAGATTATGAGATAAAGAGTATAAACGAAACTTAGCACAGTCCAGTTACTGAGGGTAATCAGTTACGCTCAGTCTTTCCCAGTTTCTTGAGCAGCCTTAGTTTTGAGAGGGCATGAATGGGGCCCAACAAATGCACTTATTAGAACAGCATAGTCTAAGGAAAACCTTAGGAGAAAAAGTTCTTAAGGTGACTAAATGATGAAAAGATTATTTGAAGAAAAGAATCCTGAGGTATCTGGTACCTGTTACTTGAAGGAGAGGAAGGTTAGCTCAGGAGCAGGTAAAGGAGTTTCAGAATGAGTAGTTTGCAAAATGTCCTTTGAAAATTTATTTCATGGTTGTATTTTTGGCAGATAAAGATGAATGAACGAGAAAGAAAGACTACAGTAAGTCTGTGAAGGAAATGTTGTTGGTGAGTTTGGTTCACTGAAAACTGTAGAATTCTGAATCAGAGCTCATGCTGAAGCATTTACTGTAAAGAAATGTACATTTCACTGCTGACTGAGACAGGAGTCAAAAGAAAATCAATTATACATGGAAGACTTCAAAAAATTCTGGGTGGCTGAGAAATCAATAGAAATAATGTGTTGATTTTAACAGAGCCATTAGCATTCTTTAAAATAAAATAAGAGAAACATTCATTTGTTATGAATTTTGGACTATCATAACCAAACTCTCATGAAACTGGAGAGTAAATAAAATGACTTTAGATAATGTGCTTGAAAATATCGATAAATTGCTTAGGAATATAAGGGAAAGGCAATTCTGTTGTGTGTGTTGTATCAGTGATTGCGGACCATAAAATGCTGCTATTGTACAGAACTTTCTAATACGCTACAGCAGCAAAGACATTAAACTTAAAGTATAAGCCTATGGAATGGGTCTGAGTTAAGGCTGCCCAAATGTGATAGGTCCCTGGAGCATGGACAGAAGGTTAAGAATTGATCTGAGGACAAGGGCAAAAAAGCAAAATCATCTACCAGCTGACCTAAAGCTCTTTTCTATGTGCTAACACACTCCTCTGTAGATCAGTCACATTGGGGGCTTTGTAATATATATTATTCATTTGATTTACACACTGATTTAGCCTTTTCACTACACTAGTGAATTGGGGACTCCTGAAATAGTTAAAATGAATATGAATTGCTGATGATTACATTTAGACTAAAAATTAGAATAAAGTTTCTAGCTGCCAGTATGAAATTTGGGAATGGCAATTCAAACAGGTGGTGAAGCAAAGAGCTAAATCGTTTCAAGATGGAAATCTAGTAAGTTCAAGGATTGGTTCTTATTTATTCACAAGTCCTGTTGCACTTTATCTATATGTCAGTTAATGAATCCCATGCACCACACGTTCCCTGTCTGGCCATAGAGCTAAGAAGATTGTTTTGCCTCCTTGATGCGCAGCTTGGCTTCTGTATTTGTTACATGCTTTCTTTTTAAATATCCTTCAGAAAAAACAAACAGCACAGTTAAAGTTAGAACTTAGATGGAATGGCCATGGCTGACTGGTGTGTCTTGCTATATATTTAAAATCAAGCTTACCATAGGATTTGGAATCTAGAAATTAGTTCACAGGAAAATTCAACTGGGAATGTTTGGGAATTTTTTTCATTGTGCTTTTTTTTTTTTTTTTTAACCTGTACTGGGTGAGTTGCAGTGCACTTCCTATCATCCTCCAGGCTTTTTTACATAACCTTTGTGAGTCCACAGGTGCCCAAAGCTTTGATAGCCTCTTGTTCTCTCTTAGTCTCTCCTGTTCTCTTTCTGGGACATATGGTATTTTTTGAGGCTTTCGCTCTTAAGGAGCTTAATATTCTAGAGGTTACTTGTAAGTATGGAGGTAATGGCTGAGGAAAAATTATGGGCTGTGAATTATGTGGGAGGGATCCTTTGTACCTTTGCATCCTTCTGGATTTCATTTGTATTTTATCTTTGTCTATGGAGGAGGTTATGCTTTATTACCAAGGTCTTATTTCAGAATGGTCTAAATGCTCAACCATAGTCAAACCTTTATCGTATATGATTCTCCTAAGATGCACTGGATATGTGAATGTATTATTCACTTCCTGAAACAATTTCTTGTTTTAAAACGAAGTATTAAAACTGAAATTTTTGTTACTATTGTATGGGACTCACCCATGGCTACTTTGTGTTAATTATAACTCTTCTCTAAGTATATAAGATAGGGGCCTGCCCAGATAGTACATATCACCATTTAGACTGGAAATCACAATGTGAGAAACTGAACTGTGAGAGTGTGGCTGCCATGGACAGCTTCTAGACTAAACAGAAAAATCATAAAAAGGCTAGAAAGGCAAAAGAAAACGCAGAGAAATTAAGTGAATTGCAAGATCATGAAATACATTAGAGAGTACAGCCCAAAGCTGCTGACTCCAATACATTATTGACGATACTACTCTGCCTTGACATGGGTGATTCTGGCCATGGTTGAGTCCTCAGTGCATAATTTCACCCTTATGAAACTCAGCCACTTAAATATCTTTGTTCACTGCTTGAGCTCCCACTTTTCTCTTGACCCACTTGTTCTTTTCCAGATGTAGGTTGCTATTAAACTTGAATGTGTGCATAAAAGAATGTGGAAATGAATTTGCTATCATGCCTGACCTTCAGAGTGGAAATGCCATTGTCTTTGACAAATATCCCTATTTTGGGAAAAAGCTGTGTTTGGCTGTTCAGAAGAATACTCTGAATAATCATGTAGGAGTAATGTGTAAACTGTCAGCTATGTTTGAATGTAGTATCTTGTTATGGCAATGCCGCTCCCTCTGATCCAGTACCTGTACCACAACTTTTTCACTTTTCCATATATAATGACCAAGAATTGCTAGAAATAAATGTGATTTCTTGCTGTGGAATTGCTATTCCGTTTTCCACAGGGTCACCTTTTTTCTTCTACTTGTCCTTATTTCTGCTCAAGCCTCCTGTTAGTAGGGTGGTATATTCTGAAACTTTGAAATGACACCTGACACATGCAGAATGCCTAATACCCTGAGGAAGGTATATCGCACTTAGTCTTTAAAGGATATTTTTGTGAGGGATTGTTTTAGAGACGGTGAGATACTAACAAACTGTATCCTTTGCATTTTGGCCTGACCAAACTTTCTGATGCTTGATCAGTTTAGACTGAGAAATTATTTTTTTCCTGTCTTAAACAATAGATTACTGTATATTCAGTGTAACCAATCATTTTCAGTTCAAATATGCTAGTAGTCTAAGAAATCAGAAGAATCCTAATGAAAATGATATGTCTTGTTTCAAATGAAAAGTGTTCTTATAAAAGAAAAAAACAGGAAAAAAGAATTTCTGTTACAGCTGTCATTCCTGTCAATAGTTTCAACTAGAAGGTGGTTTGAAAGTGAAGCCAAAATTTCTATGGAAATTAAAAAAAAAAAATCGAAAGAGTTTGCTCTGTCTTTCAGTCAGTTCTAGTCAGCAGATACCCATAGGAATGCAATCAGATGAAGTAAAAACAGAAAATAGATGTGAAAGGAAGAACAAAGGAAGTAATGTGAATGGAATAAAGCAAAATGATAGAAAAATAGAATAGTTTAGAGACACAAGAAAAGGAAGGTATTAAGTAGAAATAAGGACAAGTAAGAGTAACAGGTGACCCTGTGGAAAATAGAATAGTGATTCAACAGTGATAAATCACATTTCATTCTAGCAATTCTTGATCTTTAAATCTTGGAAAGTGATAAAGTCGTGGTAAAAGTACTGGATCAGAGGAAGCGGCATGCTTTTCTCTTTCCTCCCCTCTGCTCTTAGTAACTTATGTATAAGCTCAGTCCTTTCCACAATGGTGTTAAATATGTATAATGCTGATCTTTAAATCAATATTACATTTGCACCCAGACTGTTCTCATGATCATACTGTGTCACTTTTTATGATAACAAAATAGCTCTAAATTAGGCAGGGATGAGGAGCTGTTGTGGGTGATAATGAAGATTTTAAGGAAAACATCAAAATTTGTGAAGAAGAGAATGTATGTACTATTATTGCCTAGAAGGTAAACAGTTGTACCATGTCCCTTGCTGATTCTTTTGTGTTTAGTGTCCTGAGGCTACAGAACAGATGGATGCGCAGAAATGTTATCAGGTGGAAGAAGATGGAAGGAAAGAATAGAAGAATTATTTTAGGAAGGGATGGAGGACTAGTTTTTGCATATTGGAGCAGAACAGATTTGACCTTGCTAATGACCCCCTTCTTTGTTTACTGGCCCTCTGAGAGGAGAGTTGAATGTTTTTGCGTTTCAGATTTCATGATGGAACATATGGCCCATATACAGACAATAGCAGAAGGTAAAGGTATCACAGCTCTATGTCTGAGAAAAATGTTTGAGGGAATATTGATATATTACATATGTGTTTTGGGAAACACTTTATCTCATTCTTAGAATTGTTATTACCAAAGCATAGATTATTATCCTGTTACTCATGTAACAGGCAGCTACACATGGAACTGGATGGAAACTCCACAATTTTGTACATATAACATCTAAGAAAAAAATTACTTAAAGCTAATAAAATGGATGAACCAAAATTGGCCTTCTTAATCAGATTTCTGCTAAACTGTTGCACTATGTTGCATTTTGTAGAAACTCTACAAAATTTATGATCTTCCTGGCTGATCAGTCACAAATATAACAAAACATTCCTGTTATAGCAATTAGACTTTTTTTTAAGGTGAAGAGACATACTAGATGATCTTAAACGAAGAGTAATGACTATTCCCTTCAGGCCAGTAAGATCACTCAGCTTGGCATATATCTACCTCTACAAGACAGCAGTTTGAACAGGGTGTCTGGTAAAGCCAACTCAAAATGAGACATACACCAATTACGAAAGAAATACCTTCACCTTTGCAGGAGAAGTGTTCTCATAAATAACGTTCATTGCAGATTAATGTTCCGTAAAGTTTCTGATCCCTCATAGAACCTCTAAAATGTTATGTTAAATCATACGTGCTATGGTACAGTTGCAGAAAATTATAGACTGAACTTCTAATGCTTGTGGAAATGGACTATTGGTTACTCATATCTCAAGATCCTTTTCTGGTCTCCAGCTTGCTAGTAGCAGCGTAGAGTACTTGAGTAGATAACTACTAGTTCTTTGCATTCTTTTTCTACAACATAGTTTTCTGCTTGGAGGCAGCAGATTGAAAAATGTAGTTTGGTTCTCCTTTGATATATACTGGTATAAATCAGGAATAAATCTGATGTCAAGGGAGTTGCATTTACTAGAACTGAGATTACTGATACAGGAATTTGTCACAAATGTCACTTAGATAATGCAAGTGATGTTCTAGTAGCCCATTTATTGCCCACTCCTCTTACAGCTTGTTTGATTTATTTGTTCTAAGGCATACTGTAATTAACAAATGTGTGTAAACTGTGGCTACAAAATGATGGGAGGAGATGTAGAAGGTGACTTCAGCTTGGAAAGGTACCAGGAAACTTCCTTAGACTTTAGTCTCTTGGGCCTCTTTGGTTTTGCATGTTATTTATGCCTAGTGTCTCCTTAAAATTATAGCTACAGTCCAATTTCAATGCCCACACAAATCTGGTGGCCAGTTCTCTGGCATGCAATGCCCAACAAGCAAGCAAGTAAGCAAGTACTTCCTGTCTTTCCCTGACCTTTGCTTCTCAGGTATCCTGACTAGGTGAAGCCAGTGATAGTTGATATAGGTTAAAGCAGCACCTTGTTTGCTGCAAACTGTGCTGTGACAAACTTACTAACAGCATTAACAAGATAATATGATTTAATTACAATCTAATTTTATATAAAATTATTTTGTATAGTATAGGAAATATATTTAATACTGCGTAATTATTATATATTACATTTTTTATTTTATAATTTTCATTGTACATAAAATATAATGACAAAAATAACAGCAGTATCAAATTCCGATTCCTTGTTGATCTTCCCACACTTCACCCAGGTGTCTTCAGAATCTAACTCTAATTTCAGTTGTATTGACAGGTACTAGTTTAGGCCATAATTTGGACTTTAAGTGTTTTGGCACATGAAACTTAGCTATTCAGTACAAGTCTCCAATTATCACTGCAATGTCTTATAAGTTTCAGTTCCCTCTTTCTCCCTTCTCCAGCATATTAAAAATAAAAGTTGCAAAGTCAAAAAGTCAGAAATTAGGAAATGGCAGAGTTAAAGCAGAAAGTACAAGCTCTCCCCTCCTATTCATTTATCTTAGGGGAGTCTTTAATTATATGCTCACAATACTACTCTCTTGCAGAATTTCTGTTTTATTCAGGGCACTGGATGGATGATGTTCACGTGAAAAGCAGGTATTTAATATTTCATTTTATCTGCTGCAGGTGTCTTGCTTACTGCCTTAATTGCTCAATGCCCTGTTTACAGCACAGTGGTCAAGTCCAGACCAGAAAGAATAATAATTCATTTCTTGAGGCTTTTCTATTTTGATTATCATTATAATATTTGATTTGCAAACATTATTAGATGTTTCAAAACTGCAGGAATCTGAAAGAGTATTTATTCCTGTTTTAGAGGCACAAATCTTACACATTTCTGATGCATAGAGATAAAGGTCAAAAAGTGTACACTCATTCTCAGTGCCCAATTTTGAATTTTGGATGACTAGACATGATTTTTGAAGATGTCTAAAATAGTTTCTGTAATTTTGGTTGCAGCTGTGACCTGCTCAGCAGTTCTTAAAATCAGACCAAGTAATTCAGAGAGCCAAAGAAAGTGTCTGAGCCCTGCAGGCACTGACAGCCCTGTGGGTCCCTGCCTGCCCCCTGGCCTCCCCCAGCCCCAAGTCCCCATTTTGGCCCAGCCCAGGGCTGTCAGTCCCTGCCCCACGACGCCACCACAGTGCCGGCTCCAGCTCCAACGCGGGGGCCATGGGCGGCCACCCGGCCCAGCCTTGGCTGGCCCTTTACCACAGACCTGCTGAGCAATCCCTGGTCTTGATCCTAACCCTGACCTATGGTCTGACTTCCCCTCTTGACCTCGGCCCTACCGCATCACCATGTTATTGCCGTATGATCTGCACTCGGGGTACGACCTGGCCACCCTCTCTGGGCCTTCTTGCTTGCCTCACTTGGATCCTGTGGGACGGAGCCCCGGACGGCGAGGCCCCTGCGCTGCCAGCCACGCTACCCCTTGGCTCCCGTCCCTTGGGGAGCAGCCAGCCCTCCCTGCTCCCCGGCCGAAAGAATGACTGTTGCTGAAAACATCTTTGAGGGTGATTTGTACAGTATTACCCAGGAAATTGCTAGCAGAGCCAGACCTCGTTCTCCAGGGCAGCAATAGCTGTGTCAACTATTTTTTCTCTTCCTGCATGCCCGTGACTAGTTTGTTGAACATCTTTTAACTTTCTGGGGAAATGAAACCAATGAAACTCATCATTTAGATCATCTTCAGTCCATAGCAAAGTTTCCTTCTAAAAGCACTTTCAGTGCAAAACATTAATTGAATCAAATAAGTTTTGCAGAGAAACTCTTAGTTCTTGAAATCCTGATTTGCAAGTGTTTATTTAGTATCTTCTTGTGTGTATGTGTTACATCATATCCTAGTCTTAAAGGAAAGGAGACTAGGAAACAAATTCCATAACACTGTCACATTAACATTGGCATGATTAGCTGGGAGGGTGAGAACAGACTCTACCACTTGAGTTAACCAAATGAACTAATTCCCGTTGTACTTCCTCATTCGTAAGCGGAGCAGCTGTGGAGACAGTTTCAATGCATTTTGCTAGTGCTTCCACAAATATATCCTGACAGCAGAGAAACAGTGCGACTTAGGGATCCTGGGTTTCCTTTCAAACTCTGGAGGATGGTGTGTTTCAGTGGGCTTTTTGTTTGTCAACTGCCATCAATTCTTGAACTCTTCCCATCTGTCCCTGTCTTGTCTCTTTATTGCAGGTACATTCTTCTTGATTATCTGGTTTTATTTTCCATTCCACAAGCTTCCTAGAAAAAGATTGGTCATGGTCAGCTGCTCTGTGAATTGGCAGCGTGCACAGTCCATTCATCATTAGAAGACAGAATCAGTAAACAGATTAGCAGTTAAACTCTACCGAGCTTCCCCTGAGAATGTGCAAATGTGATCCCTCGTTGTCCCAAAGGGAATATTTGGGATAGTCTTTGCTTGCCTGAGGCAGATAGCCAGCACAAAAAATAACGTCCAGAAGACTTCCAACAAAATAACAAGCTAGTCAGAAGTTACACTTCATCCTCTCATAAAGGGGAAAGAGGGAAGAAACCAAATATTTTGTTCTAGATTGCAAAAAATATTTTGATAAATGACATTTTTGTATATTTGTTTTGGCAGGACAAAATTTCATTATAGGCTGATCTGAACAGTTCTTTCTGTGTTTCTGTTTGGACAACCAGTTCAAACGGGTTAAAGTATTTTGCTGCCTCTTCTAATATATTTTGTATACAGTGTGACATTTTGTCCCAGCCTAATTTTTTCTAACTGTAAAATGATGTAAATTAAAAAGTTGTCAATTTATGATGTAACTTTGTCAGGCAATCCTCTTTTTACTTTAAGTAATATGGAGTGAATATCTGACAGACCACAGAATGAAACATTTTTCAGCGTTATTATATTAGATACTCTATGTGTTAGAAAACAGCTCTGAACTACTGACTCTCAGTCTTGCTACTTTACTCATTATGTTACGTATGCTGAATGCCAGTATATTCCATCTAATTGTCTCTAGTTGCCTTTCTGTATTTTTACCTCTTCTCCCAAACTCTGGCAATTTAGACTATTTTAAATTACATTTACAGCATCACTGTTCTCTTCAAAATTGTTTCTACTTTGGTGCATTCAGGTTCTAATCCCCTTCTGAAAGAGCTGTAATTATTCTATGCTCAGCCACATGATACTACATCCATCTATGTATTTGTTTGTTCATGTGTCCAAATGATCCAAGTAATTGTACTGACTGATTCCTTGCCCAGTTCGGTATCGTCAACAAGTATGAGCATCCCAGTGTCTGTTCTGTCTCACCAGTTTTAAATGTGCGTTAAAAAAAAAAAATCTATCCCCATGAAAAGTTTTGATTCATCTTCATTTGGTGCAGGATTGACAGTAGAGAATGCAAGGAAAGAATTCAAAGAGGAAGCCAGCAACTCTCTAGAATATATACATTAAAGGAAAGTTAGAGGAACATTTTGGAAGAATATTTAGTTCAGAAGGTTGTGCCCTATAGACATTTCAATGGGCAGTATATGAATGAATTTATCTTATTTTCTGTGTCATTTTTAATGTATGAAGGGTTTTCAGAATGATAGCAGAGAGCCTGTTGCTCTCCAGGTGTGTAGAGTGCGTGCATTGCTCACGGTAGATGATCACAGTGTGGGGAGTCTGAAATGTGGTTTCGAGTTCTTCATGTTTCTTTGCAGAGTAAAAGGTGGGCAAAGAAGGCAGCAAGCAGAAGAATTAAATTCAATATGCTAGACTCTCCACTGTTTTAAACTCCGTAGTGGTTCTGAACAGATACAAAGTGCTGCTAAGTCATAATGATAATATTTACATCATTTTTAATTCACTTTCATTAAATCTACAACCTCTCTGGGCAGCCTATTCCAC
This sequence comes from Dromaius novaehollandiae, assembly GCF_036370855.1. NCBI lineage: Eukaryota > Metazoa > Chordata > Aves > Casuariiformes > Dromaiidae > Dromaius > Dromaius novaehollandiae. Next base: position 39,009,868 of record NC_088132.1, read on the forward strand.
TGCTGGACTGTCTTCCTGGTGAAAAAGTTTGTCACGGAGTGTCAAGATCAGTGTGTCCTGATGTACCAAAGGAATACATGATCGAAAAAGCTAGAGACCTGCATCTATTTCAATATAAGGAGAATAAGCTTTCTCATCTGCTCAGTAATATATCTGGATGTTCCTGGCCAGGGAAACTGGCCTTGAGGAATTCAAATCAAATCAAATCACCTTCTGCTGCTCATACGTTGCAACTGCAAAGAATAGGATCACTAATCATAGATTATAGTGAAAATGATGTACACGAAAATCCTAGAACTTTCCCCTACTTTCTGCTTAGTCTATACCATTTTTTTTTTTTAAGTTTCCAGTCATCTGAAATAAGATTGAAGTTTATATCAATAGTGCTTTGGAAGCACTAGAGATCATGGAAGACATTTGGATTTAATGTCTAATCTATGAGGAAAGCCAGTTAGCATCTTTGGTACTGATGAACAACAGTTGCTCTCAAAGCTAGCATTTGCTTTCTATTGCTGTTGATCTGCACCCAAGAACAGCCCAAGGAGTCAGCTGTAAACTCATCTGAGCATGAGAGTATATTTCTAACAGACTAGAAAAATAATGAGAGTGGTTTACCATATCGGGGGTTATAACCTTGGTAGGGTTAAGTGCTCAGTTTTCTGGTTGTCTTCCAAAGATTTGGTTATAAATGTGTCCTAAGAGAAGTAATTAACAGTAACTGATTCTTAAACATCAGTATTTTTTCTTTATATATCTTCTTTTATATTCTGTTTGCTGTTCTGAAGATTTCATTCTTCACAAGTAGACCTCGAACTGGGCCATGACGACTGTAAAATACAGAGCTTCTGTGACTCTAGACACCGTATATAAAGGAAGCAGTGCTAATTGGAAACCATGCTAGCTGTGAAGTTACACCCCCAATTAGACCACTTATCCACAAGGTGGTGTACTAACATTAGCAACCGGCATGTGTTCTGCTGGCAAATTTCTTCCACACTGGAGGAACGAGAAGATATCCTTTCCACTGCCCATGCAAAAAAATATTTTTTTACGCTCCGTGATTTTGCACCCATATCTTCTGGAAAACATATTACTGACATCTCTCATCTAATGTTACTGTCCCATTTTTATATCTATTCATCTGTTTGTTATTGTCTAATAACTACAGTAACTATTAAAAATGTATCTTTTAAATCCTGGAGCACCTGCCACCCTTGTCAAAGATTTGGTTAATGGCCTAGGGTGTCCCACAGAAGCCCTATTTTAGTAGCTGGTACCAAAACAGCCCGAGGCAATGTAGGAGGATACCAGTTGGTACATCTTTTGTCTCATACCCAGTACAAGACATATTAAGGCATAGAAATGGAAAAGATGATAGTGACAAAGCCAGTCATATCTCTGGACTTGTAGTAATCCACTGGTGTTTATTACAGCTACATATGGCAGCCCCAGAGATTTGCTTTTCTTTTCTTTTATTGCATCGGCGTTCAGATCAGAGGACTTTGTCCAAGATTTCTTAATTCCTGTGGATAAAAATAACAGATCTTCAGAATAATGTGTTTAAAATCAATGGAAATATCATTCTTTCAAAGAAGCCCAGAGGTACAGATATGTATTTGTTTATATACTTATTTAAATTTATTAAATATATATGGAAAAAGATTTATGCATTCAAATATGGAGCTACAGGATACATGTATAAAGTTTAAGTCATTATTTATCCTAACATATGCTGTAGAAGGTAACATCTAGTTCATCATAATACATTTATAATCTAATACAAAAACAAATTTATCCAGGAAAGTTAGACCAAGGTCTAGTAAAACAATTCTAATAAATGTTTAAGTTTTAGGACTCAATACTGTGCTTAGCATTAAACTTAAGCTTAAAACATTTGTTGGTTTAAGACCTTTTAAAGAATCTCCATTTTACCTCTTCATGGTTTTGCTGAAACAAGGGAGTATTAGAGTCTCATACTTACAGAAGACCATTTCTGGTGGTATTTGTTTTAAAATCTGATTGTCAACTATATCAGTAATTGAACAACATGAAATTGAAAATGCTGTCCACCTCTGTGCCATTTAATGTCTTGCTACCACAATATTTTAGACAACAACAATAAAAAATCATTTTCTATAAGATTTTATTTTAAAATGTTTTCTGCTGAAGCGTACAAAATCTTGAAGTGTTTGGAGGATATGCAAATGAAAAAAGATTGAGACTATCTCACTTTTTAGCATTGGCACAAACGTGCACTTTCTGTTAGCGAGACGTTGTGCTGGGTGCTATGCAACCATCATCCTTCACAGCACTCTCAAGTGCCTGATGTTGGGCAAATAATTTGGCCATAAGTTGAGACAGACTGTGGGAACCCCTGAAAACCAGGCTGCCTTTATAACCAAGTGGCTGCATACTACCCTGGAGCTGCGATTGAAGTTACAGGCATCCAGTAATGTGAACACATGCAGCTGGTGCTGGCAGAAATCCACTGCAGCCTAGTAGCCAAGTAATAGGAACTTGCATTTTTATTTTCCTTTAAAATCCAAGCAATATTATTCTGTTTTATTGTATATATGGAAAAGTTTATAACTCCTATACCCGCTCTAATAAAGTCAGTGAATCACATAAATTCCTGACGTTGGATATTTCTAGATGAAGAAATTTGAGGTTAATTAAGGATGTCCCAGTAAAGATTGCTGTCTTCTTACTAATCATTTATATAGCATTATAAATATATAGTGCTGAAGAGTAGGAGTTCCAAGCTTCATAAGTAAAAAGTCTCCTCTGAGGTGGATTTGCAAAGTAGATGCACAAGAGAAATCAAAGATAACCAGAGAGAAGTGTTGGAGCAGACTTCACATCTGTTTTCTCTCCACTTATAATGTTGCTTCTCATTAATAAAGGTCAGCGATCTGACTGTTGCTGGCAATAACTCGGTTTATTACTATTTTCTATAATGCTGGAAAGGTATGTAAAGCCTTGCTGTCAAAAAGCTTTCTTTGGTTCTTTTTCTATTTAATGCTTTAGGAGTACCATTTCCATTAAATCATAAGCTCCAATCATATCTCCAGTTACATTTTTCTAAAAAACACATTGATGGATTACCCTTTTATTTAACTAAATAGTGGTAGCAAGCAGAAGAAGAGAAGAATGATCTTTTAAGTAAGTAAGATATGCTCCCATTAACTTTGGTATTAATTCTGTGTTTGTAAGCAAAATGATGTAGAAAAATTACATTAAGCCTATCAAACCTGGCCTGAAAGGGCAAAATGAAGATCTAAATGTCACTGATCTTAACTGTGTATAGTCAAATATACAAGGAGTTTATCTGTAAAATATCCAAGTGGGGCAAATTTAGAGGCCAGAATAGTTTATTTCATGCCTAAGTGAGTAGATCTTCCTTTGGAGATGTGTCAGAACAAAGACACTTGAGTCTCAGAGTGAACTGTTCAGGCACCTACTTCATTTGTAGGCTGAATTAATATTCAAAAATTCAGAATTCAAAGTTCTTCTATGACAGAAATGTGAGATTGTCCACTGCCTCTGCTGTCTTCCAGTCATGAAAGGATCTACCTTCAGGCAAATAAAGCTAATGCATTAGAAAACAAGTTCCATATTAATATGCTTTCTGAAGCTCTTATGTTTGGATACTTCTCTTAGGTAAAAATTTTGAAGCTAATAAAAGCAGCTTTAATTCTCATTGGGTAAGTTAACTTCAGTTATTTGCACAGCAAAGAATTGGTATAGACTTAGCACAAGTGATCAGATGTAGCTTTTCGGTTTAAAAAATGCAATGGATAACACACTGAGATTAACCAAGCAAGTAAATATTCTTCAGGCAGGGAAAACTGCTGTGCTGAGCAGCTGTGATAGTCATTTAGCCATTTAGCCACCACTGGTAGCTTTCCCTGCACAATTTGAACAGTGCAAGGAAGACTTCTGTCTGATCTCTGGAGTGGTATAAACAGCAAGGATTCTCTGAGATTTTCCTCTGTCTTAGATTTCTTTTGACAGCAGTTCTGTGAAAAACAGAAAAAAGCTATAATGAAAACTGAGAGCAAATTAACCTAGTATGTATGTGAGTTAGAAAACACTGTCATATACAAAAAATAATTTTAAAATAGTTAAAAGCCATCATTAGTCTGTACATTTTTCTTGCTTTTATTGCATAGTTAAGCGGGGTTGTTATTTACATTTTAATACTTTAAAACAGAGACTGTTTTTCATCTTTTAATAAGATAATCATATCCCTGTTGATTTCATTGGAATGTTTCTTCATGTTCATGGAAGAAGAATGAGGACTTCCGGGACTAAAAATTGTCAGAATTCCAGAATATAGCTGCGTAGATTATATGAATTCTTTAATCTGCATGCTATACTAGTTTTCTGTGCTTCAGTAATATATCTTGAAAATGGCTTCTTGACATTTAAGCATTTTCTATTGACTTTAGAAAGAATAAGCCAAATGCTCTTGCTCCAATAAACCAGTCGGCTGCCGTACCTATTCTGAAACAAATCCAGCTGGAAAACTAAGCTCCAAATTCCTCTACATGAACACTAAAAAAAGACAGGCCAGAAGTACAGAAGCATACATGATGACAACATTACATGATGCAAAGTGTTGTGGGGAAATATTAGAAGCTGTAATTGTCATGATTCCACTGGACTCAGACATCATTACTTCATTTATGTCTCTTTTCATCAGAGACTTTAACAACACCTACATTAGAAGAGATGCCTTGCCTGAGACAGCACTTTAAAAAATAGGGAAAATGAGTTCTGAAGCAGTATCTTGCCTCTGGGACTAGCCGTTGCTACAGTATTGCACAGCATATGCCTTTCCCGCTGACTATTGTAACAGTAATTCGGAGTCAACTACTCAGTGAGTACTGATTTTATTGCAAGAAAAGAGATAAAAAGCTACAAGCTGTTAGTGAGCAACATGCCTAAGTTGGCAATAGTTAACTGTTCTTGTGACCAAAAGGCTTCTTTCCTGTTCAAGTTGGATGTGAAGAAAAACATTTCTAACTTCTGCAGGAAGAAGGAACATTATCTGGGATGTAGTTTGGTCTTGCAGAACCCTTAATTGCTTTTATCCCTTTCTGTTTTTCTTTTTTTGGAGTTGCTGACTGCCTGTCCATCACATTAAATAATGTTATTGCTGTGGTCATGAATTACCACTACTGCTTCCATTTTTACTGCATAGGGACTTGCAAAAAAACCCTAAAGACATGGCAACTGATGAATTTTCTACTCATGTTTCTGGCTAAAAGGAAATGAACTGAAACATTAGCAAAAAAAGAAAAATGATGGCAGATCATTTCAAAAGTAGTACAATGAGCTAATTTCACAAGATTTATCTAATTTGTAGGCCTTGATCTTTATCCTAGAACCCAAATGTTCTCAGGATTTGGGGCTGTTCAGTTTTGCACATTGTGGCAGTGTTCCAAATTCAAGTAGATTTTCAAAACAAAAGATTTTCAATCTGGTGCTCAAACTTTGTAGCTCAGATACATAACTAGTAATTCTCAAAATATGGGATTTCATCTCAAACGTGTATACTACTTGTATTTTCTAAACAGTGAGTGAAATCTTAGACATCTTCTTTCCATCTTTCCATCTTTCAAGATGTTTAATGCATCTTACTGCTATAATTTCCTTTCACTTTCTCTTCACTACATTAGACAGCCTATAAACACAAACACCTGAAAATAAAAAAATCTTGAACAGAAGACATTACATTTGCTTTTTTACTTTCCCATAGTGTTTGCTCCAGGAAAGATTATTTTTACTTAACTCTTCTCAGCATTCCTACTAGAATAGGCCACGAAGAAATCACAGAGACAATGTTTAACTTTGTATGAATGACAGAGTTTTTAAAAATATCTGTTTGCCTTGTCCTTTGTTGGGTCAGTGCCAGTTAAAGAACAAGACATTTATCTAATCTTGTGACTATACTCGTACTAACTAGATTTTTCCTATAGAATATATTTTAATATTGTAATCTTAAAAGGAGAAGGAGCTTCTTGAACAATGCAGCTGTTGAACTCTTATGGATTTGGGTCTCCTGGTTGATTGGCACTCCATGACTGCAAAGTCATGAGCTCTGACTGAGACTTCCCCTTCAGCTAGAGCATTAGATGAGTTCTGTCTCTTTTATGCAGCAGCCTGCTTTTACAATATCTGTAGAAACTTATTGCAGAAAGTCATTGTGCTTCTGGCAATTTTAATGAGCTGAATTCCAAACTTTTGGGGAGACAAGTACAATCCCTCGTGCACAGAGGACATGATTACATAGGCCTTGCTTTCACAGGAAAATAAAGTCCATTCAAAGTAATATTAGATTATATAAAATCTGATATTTCAATTAATATTCCAAAAAATGTTATGATTTGTAATAATTTAAAATCCTGGTTGATATTACAATTCATAGTTATAACAAAAAACACAGGAACGATAGTTTTCTTTAACATTTTTCTTCCTTGGACTCAAAAGCACAACTGAGCATGACTTTAGTTTTCTTTTACCTGTAAGATTTGGACTTTTTTTTTTTGTGATACAGTAAGGGCAGTCACATCAGAGAGATAATTGCTTTATGCTTATCCACCAACTTAGTCTATTATAACCAAACATTATTACGAGTACTACATGATGAAAACATTATTTCAACTGCATGATGAAAACATTTTTTTCAACTTCTAAGAACTCATTTTAATTTCTCCACTGTAAGAATCAGAAGTCTTGAGGTGCAGATGAAGCAGTAAGGTGGTGAGCCAGGGTTAGCTACAAGGCTTAAGTTAGTACAGGAACTTTCATTATGTCCTGGGAGACTAAATGCAAGGATTTCCTATGTATTTTAGGGATATATATAATTCTATTCTTTCCTATGATTCTATAGTTTTCCTGGCTTGTTGTAGGGCTACCCTATAGCACCTTAGATTTGTCATGCAAGAACACTGAAGAGATCGTCTCTAAACAGAGGAAGAAAAGTATTTGATTTTTTTTCTCTCCTTAGATTTGTAATAGACCATCACAGTAGGTTTTGGGGTTCATATCTGGCTGAGATACATGAGCTGAATACTAAATAAAAGTGCATTCAGCATCTAGGTAATCTATGTAATCATATATTCAACATACAGGATGGAAAGGATGAGAAAAGAGCTAGCAAAAGTGGTTTTGACAGATGGTTACCTTGGCCACCATCTTGAATTATGGGGGCTTGAGGGAAGAAACTAAATTATTCATAGATTTGAGGCAAATTCACCAAAGACTTTTGACCAAAAGTAAAAAAAAGTGTGAGTTACAAGATTTTCAGAATAAAGACTGTTTTTATGAATGTTGGGATGTTTTAACTTTTTCAGAACAAAACTTTTCAATGTTTTGGTTGCAGGTGTGATTTTTCATTTAAAGATTTGAGTTAAAATTCTCTTAGAAATGAAAAAGGTAAGGCCAAGGATTAACTAGTGTAAACTAAACCAAAACGTAAAGACTTGTTTCAAAACCAGATGTGAGCTTTTTCTTCTCATGATTTTTCACTTCATCTCTGTTCCCATTTAGGTTCCCATATAACCCAAAATATTCTTACAGGTCCATTACAAACATGATTTTTAGGGAAATTGCTAAAAAAATTAATTAAACACTCAGTTCTGGAGAAAAGAATCTCACCTACCCTTGTTGCACCTTCCTCCTAGGCTGGGCGCAGAGCTGCCCCGACCTGCCAGTGCCCCAGCCTGATCTTGGATGCGCCTCGGCTCCAGGGCTGGTGTGGTGGCCGCAGGCCTCTCAGCCACCCCTGGCCACTGTCCGTGGCCCTACTCTGCTGTCCTCCGTCAGGAAGGCACTGCCTGCCCCTGTGTTGCCCTCGGCTCCCGCTGTCCCCGACAATGTCTCCTCCTCCCCGTTTTATTTTCCAGAGTGCATTCATTGCTGTAAGGGACAGTTCTGCAATTTAAGTGCAAGTTGGAAAGGTCAGGAATCCATTAAAGAAAGCTCATTTCTGATCTCATTTCCATTATTTCTCCTTGACTGAAAATTTCTTCTACTCCTTCATGCTGTGATAGAATACATTCACTCACTACTCTGAAAAATTAAAATCTGTAATTTGAAAGCTCTTTGAATCTCTAAAGTTATGTGTACTTGCTTGACTTTGAAATATTGGTATAAAGTTTAAAAAATAAATTGTTAAAAACATTCATTCTTTGAGATCTATCATGAGCAGATTAGGTGCTTCTCTAAGGGGCTATTGCTCTTTCAAGTGAACTTCAGAGGCTCAGATTAACAATTGGATCCTAAGGATAATACTCAAAAGCAGACGTTGGTGTGTTTTCTTCAGTAGCTTGGGGCTGTACACATTCCCCCTTTGTCAGGAAAAATGTACTGTATTGTGAAAAAATCCATGCTTTTTTTTGGAGCTGCAAGTTAGAAAGTATTTTGTTGCTTTGTATTCAAGTGGAATTGAAGTTTTTCTATATGCCTTTAAAAGAAGAAAAAGTCTTGTCATTTATTAGTCAGAGAAATTGGTTTCTAACTAACGATTCTATCTGCTTTAAGAAGGAGATTTTCATCTTGTAGGTTAGGGCTGGAAAGCAGGGAACAAGCCACAGTCTAAGGTATTTTTGTACTAGTGTTTGTCACCAAACTACAGTATGCAAAATTAGGCTGATAATATTTCCTCAGCTTCACAAAGTATTTTGAATTCTACGAATGAAAAACACCGTGGAAATCAACCATAATGTTTCATGAAACTTTTTCTTGCAGAGTCTATATGCTCTACTGTTTTCTAATTGTTACTTTTTACATGGAGCAAATTGAGCTTGTTTAACCCTTCGGGGGGGGGATAACAGCTAATGGTACTACTGCTAAGTTTTTCCTCTTTTGAAAAGTGCAGTAGCATTTTTTAATACTGTGGCATTTCAAACAGTTATATTCCTTAATATAAAGCATGCATGTTGAACTATATTCCCCTGAAAGTATTCATAGGAATCTAGTACAGTCAGAGAGAAAATCAAGTATGAGGAATGTGGAAAGATCCTGCATAATATAAACTCAGATTGGTCTTTGCAATTTATTGTGGTTGAGTAGAAACTATTCTGAAATGCGAAGTATTAAGTAGAGAATAATTCTCTACCATCTCTCACCCCCTCCTGTACAAATATCACACTGTGTAATGTACCCATCTTTTTGGCTTCCCTTGGGCATTATTGTGATTTATTTTTCCTGCATTTCTTATGGACAGAGATTGCTGAAAATTGCTAAGTAATAGATTACTGCTTCCATTATTCATTAATTTTCATTTTTAATTTCTCAAGGTGTGAGTTGTTTGTAAATTTTTAAATGATTTTCATTTTTAAATAATTGTACTGAAAATGATTTTCCACTTACCTTACTGAGATGATGTTTCTTTTTCTGGAAGATATTATTCTCATATAAACTGATGAAAAATTGGAACATTTATAAAGTAAATTATTTCTAAGTAGACTGTACTTGCATTTTTGTAACTGGATGTTATCAGTGAAGTAGATCCTTTGGCAGATTGCTATAAAATTCTTTACAACTTTTATCTCATCAGACATATTTTAGTGACTCAGCAGTTCAAGTAGGTCCTGAAATAGCTCAATAAATGAGTTGTTATAACATTTCACAATGAATTTAAGCACACAGTATCCTAGAATAAAGTAATATGGGCCTGACCCTCAGACCCCTTTGTAACATTTTAACAAATGAGGTAATATTGAAGTACCTGTGAACTCGCTCACTTTAATGCCTCTAAATAGTGTAATGTATGTCCAGATAATGTAAAGAGGCTTAAAAAAAGAATTAGGCCTACCTGTCAAGTCCCGTATAATAAATCATTCTCATGCCAGTATGGTATCTTGGAAGGGGAGAGAGTGGACATACCCAGCCTGTTTGTCGTAATCCAACAATGCTTAGCTACACTGAACAACTTCAGAACTGAAAGCAGTGAGTACTTAGCAACATGCACTGATTCCTCTGAAGCTTGCAGTGGTGGGGTGCAATCCAGTTACATGGATTTCTTCTTTCACAGGTTCGAAAACTGGCTTTGTTAGCATTTCAGGTGGGCACAAGCCTCTGTGTTATGAGGTGCTTGTTCTCCCCAGTGCACACTCTGCTGGTTTAATCTAGGTGTCCTTTCAAAAGAATATGTTATTTCAGTCATTAAATGTCTTAAACCAGTTTCCATCTCAGCAAAATGAAATAACTGATAATAATTAAGAAGTTAGAAGAAGAAATGGCATCTGTCATGACATTGGAATGAGCTGATTCTAGCCAAAAGGATTTCATGCCAATTAATCACATACATCTCATATATTAGTAGTAGGATATTACCAATCTATGTATTGCAGCCTTTTCATTAGTGTCAGATTTAGTTTTATGCTATATTTGTTCATAATGCAGGTACTTTAGCTGGAATTAATTTGGTTAGGGCCAAATCCCCTCCTTGCCTGCACTTTGCAGAGCGTATACAAAAGGCCTCTATTCTGGTTGCTCACTTTTTAGCAATGCAGATGACAATGAAGAGCACTAGTGTATCAGGCCCTTTATTTATTTATTTGTATAGAGCCTGAAATGTTGCTATGCATTTTACCAGATTAGTAAAGTGATAGATTCTTTGCTTGACAGGGCTTGACAATCTAGGTCCTACTTGTATATGGAAAAACATTATTGTTTTTCCTACCTGCACTTCATTATTAAAGAAGCTACTAACTTGTTTTGTGTGTTCTTTCCTCCTTTATTTATACAAATGCTCATAATATATTCCCAACTGTAGCAATTATTTTTTACTTGCCCTTTAAAATGTCTTCAGAACTTTAAAGTAAATCTCATCTAAATGGGTTTAGTATCTATTGCCTCAGTGTCATAAACTATGTCCACAAGGATATCTAGGTAATAAAAAGGATTCAATTTGTATTTCATTGCTTTCTTGAATAAAAACAATAAACATGGAAGTCCAATAACCTTTTTAATCATTGTTGTTAACTTTAGGCATGAATATATTTCTGTCAGAGATTTGCATTTTGTTTAAATGATTGTAGTACTATTATTTTTCATTTAATTACAAGCCTTAAGCCAAGTTGTTTTTTCACCTGGGGTCTTATTCTATGGAGTATTGAGAGCCTCTTATGTCCTGAAAATGGGATTTGTAGCAGCAGGTAGTCTTTATGAATGCAGATTGGGAATAACTGTTCTGAAAATGCAATTTGGCTGTGCAACGATTCTGCACTTTCTGGTGATCCAAAAGAGCTGGAGCATCTCACATTTGTGAGCTACATTTTTGTTGTGCTGATCAGTCCCCACTGCTTGGGGAAATCTGGCAACTGGATCATTTTAGCAAGTTTTAGCTAGACCTACTTGCTGCTTCTCTTTTCTATTTTCAGGTGTTTAAATATCTATAATGACTTCCCTAGAGATACGCTAACAATAGAGATAGACAAAGAGTAACAGTAAATCATGTAGAAGTTTTCGCTTACTTCATTCTTACTTTAAAACCCCCGATTTCAGTGCTAAATAGGGATTCTAAACTATTTTCACCATGTTCAGGAAATGTTACGGGTAAAGAACAAAAATTCTGCCTTGATCTCTTTGAAAAACAGAAAGAGTTAAAACACTGATTACAGCACTTGGTCAATGATTGTTGCATGCACGGAGTAGCAGGGAAGAGAGCTGCATATAGGAGGGGAGAGGACATTTAAAAGCTAGTTTGGACTAACTTTTAACAACTTATAGGTCATAGAGCAAAAGAATTCGCACATACTCACATGCTAAGGGATTGTTGTGTAGGGAAAACTGCCACTATGAGACCTTTTCTACATATGGCAGAAGGCCAAATATATTTGAAGAATATCCAGAGCTGAGGAGATGAGAGAGGAGGCATAGAAAGGGTGAATCCTTAGCTCTGCCGGTGACTTTAGGAACCAACGGGCAGTTGGAAGATACAGAATCAGGAAAGAAGCGTTGAAGAACATGGAGAAGTTGGAGGAACTTCAGAGAAGGGGAAAGGAGAAGCATAGAGTGATGACACTGGAGGGAATTTATGAAGTAAGCTAGCACAGCTTTTTTTTTTTTTTTTGGTATAAGACTAGAGAATATTGCATTGTATAAATTGTATTTATTGCTTGAGAGAACACCAAGCACCTGATTCACATACTTTCTCTCCTTGCACTATGAAATACTGTTTTCAAAACAAACACTTGTACATATGTAACCATGTTCTAAAACCTACTGAAGTCAGTGAACCTCCTATCATCTTGTTACCTTGATTTTTGCTTTTATTCAAGGGCTGCAAAACCCCAGTGACTTCATAGTCTAGCCTTTAATTATAAAACATAGGGCATTAGAACAGATAACAGAAATATTACCTTTTGACTTACTGGTCATATGCAGTAAGCATAATGTATATACACAGTGTTTCATTTGTTGATGATCCACAAGCTACAATTTGTTTTTCATGCAATAGCAAGTAATAATATTTTTGGAAATTATGATAAGCTAATAGGGAAAGATGGATAGTATAGTGTAAGTTATAAATATAAAGTCATCCAGCTGTGCTTGAAGTAGTCTTTCTGGAGCTTCATACGTCTTGCCAAAAGAGAAGTTTTATCCATTAAAAAAAAACACAATTAAATGAAGCAATTCTTATAAAGGATTAAATAGTTTGAGCATTCTGGTTTAGGAAAGTGCAATAAAAACAGATTGACAAGGAGTAAACGATCTAAATTAAGCTTTTATACTCCATTAACTGCTTTTGAGAGGAATCTACTAATATACCTTTGAAGAAAATGAGATGTTTTAGATCGAATCTTTGCTGTGTAACCTTCTAAACCTCAATTATAAGTTTAAATTTTGTTTTATACTGGAGATGAGAGAATAATGTAGCAGAGAGACACTGTAGGTAGAACATCTGCTTCCTGCTTCTGCCCTCCAGCATCAGCAAAGAAATATGCTATTACCTTCAGGCTGTTTCCATGTTTTACTCTATCCATTTTATATGAATGAATTTTATATTAGAAGTCCATTGAAACTATAATACTGCCCTTACACAAAAGTCATGTGCCTTTTATTGCACATTTTGTATGCCATTTAGCGTCCATTGGTGATACATGAGCGAATTTAGGAATCATTGGTAACACCAAGAGCTGTAACTGAGTGAACAGATTTGGAAGCCTGGTTTTGCTCCCTTGCTGTTTCTAGGATCATAGTTGGTAAGGAATACACTTTAGTGGAGATCTGAAAATGGAAAAAGAAAGCAGTTGAGGACATTAGGAGACAGCTAAGCCATTTGTAAATTTATCTCTGGAGGTGCTGAGCATTTACAGTTCCCATTACTTTTAACTGTTGTAGGAAATACTCAGTGACTTTAAAAATGAGACCTTTAGAGAACAGAGAAGAGTTTCACCACCTTCTTTAATTTAACTCCTTTAACTCTTGCCCCCCTTGTACTGTCTTACTGTTAAGCTGATTTCTTAACAAGCTTTCTTTCATGCATTTGAATGCTGTAGTCAAAGGCAAATAACTAGGTAGGATATAAATTCTAAAGTTCTTCAGCTTTCCTTTGCATTGTCACATGGTAATTGTAATAAATGGAAATATTTAAGTCACCATGGGTTTTATGATACACATTTAGAAAAGAAACAAATGCAAAGCCCTCAACAAAGACTTCCACAATCTTAAAACATGCTGGTGTTAAATGCTGAGTAGTATGGGTACGCAGATGGCATAAAATAGATACTTCTTGTTACTTGTGCTGTTTCTTTGACAGCACAGTCTCAGAATACTATGTCCTTTACCTTTCTTCAATATCAGGTAACCCATGGTTACACCAAAATGATTTGGTGTTGTTAAATTATGTAATAAAATGATTCTATCAGTCTGTTTGCTTTTGTTAGGATCTATAATACAGTAAAATATTTTCCTTGCAATGCAATGCTATATGCTCCAAATTTCCAGGAAAACTTAGAAATTCCAAAGAAAAAAGAATTATTGTATACAGTGTTAGCTACAAATCATAATTCTAACATGGAGAAGCTCTCCGTGTTTTTCTGGTTCATCAGTCAGTCTTGAGTCAGTGAAGCATATTATTCCCTCTGTTATATTCTTGGCATACACTAATGATAAACCTGACAAGTTGTCATTCTCCTTTTTTTGAATAAACAAGGGAATATTTAAGGAGCAGTTGAACAAATAATAGGATATACAATGGGGATTTTTGTCTCTCTGCGAGAGTAGCAATACTGTCATACCATAAACAGAGCCCCTTTTTGACTCTCCAGAACACAACCCGATTTCTACATTGCATAATTTAGGAAAAGGAAAAAATGCAAGGAGGATGCAGATAGGAGATGGGGAAGGATGGCAGAAGGAAAACAGAAAGCAGGCTACAATAATAACTAACCTCCAGTGGTTTCCCCGTATTGGGGAAAATCCGTTGCTAGACACATGTCAAAAGTCTCAGCCAGACACCATCCCCATTTTATTCAAGCATATGTCTCCAGAACTTTCACCTGAATTTGAAATAAAATAAAATGACCTTTGGTTCATGATGACATAGATTTCAATGACAAACAGTGTTTATCAGTCTAGGAAACCAGCAATGAGCTTGAATATTTTCTCTCCTTTTTCTTGTCTTTATTTGATGAACTCTAAAAAACCCACCAAAACTCCTATTACATGAGTTTGTGAAGTCAAATATATTCCAAAAAAAGATGAGCAAACAAACTCTTGAGACAAGCAGTGGTTCGTCAGCTTTTAATTGTAGATCAAAAGATATGTAAAAAGTTCTGGAAAGCAATGGGAAAAAAGTGATGATGAGAAAAAGAGAGACTGAGAATAGTAAAGGAATAGAGGAGTAAAGGAGTATAGATCCTGAATAAAGCTTTAGGATGATGCTAATTAATATAATGCAATTGGTTACAATAGAGTCCTGCTTTCACATGGCAAGTCTTTATCTTTCTTTGGAGCAGACAGCTGCTTAAAAGTGTAAAGGGCATCTTAATCATATCGTGCACCTGAAATCGACATAGAGAATGTCTACAAGGTTAGCAAATATTTTTGTGAGATTATAGTGTGAACACATCGAGTTGGGAAAGAACTGTGATATTGGCACGACATGAGTCATACAAAATTCTGCTTGATCCATACAACTGATTTAAAAGAGTCACTGAAATACTGATTGTATTTTTTTATGCATGCAGTGAGTAATGTGTTAGCAGAATGTCATGAGGATCTTCTAAGACTGTAATAAATGTATACCAAAGATACTACTTAAAATTATTTTATTACTTAGACTTTTACTGACGAGTAAACTATGAAAAATAGGCATGCTACATCAGTTCCTGCATGTAATACATACAGATGTCTCAAAATCCACTTTCTGTAAATATTGTCCTCATCAGTAAAGTAGTATGTGTTGTCCAGAACAGGTACTGCATCATCATGCTAACATTTCATTTACTGAGTCTGATGAATAGCTATGATATAGAGTATATGCTGTTATCTCACCTTTTTACATTTGCTTAGAAAATGAAATGTAACTTTTTCATGGGATTCTCTTCTGGTTTGGGCAGCAGTTACATTCACTCAATGCATCAACTAAGTATGAAAACATAAATCAAGCTGACATCAGTCAAACATGAAAACATAAATCAAACTGACATGAATTAAATTACAATACATATATATGCAGCCTCAGACTGATTGCAATTCTTCACTGTTCTTTTCTAAATAAAGGGATTCAAGGGGACATGGCAACACAGAAAATTTCAGTAGGCAGGAGACCAGGAAACACATATAGATTTTTTCCCTATAGTATTTTCTCTCCACAGATACTTGTTTTTTATGGTGGCTCATGGGAGTAGCTCCAAATGCTCATATATTCCTTCTTTAGATTATATATTCATCCATAGGTGCATAGGTTTGAAACAAGCTGAAATGGGAACCTGGATCTCTTGGCTCCCAGAGTTTATACCCTAAGAATCCTTTCTTAATTCCCAAAGATTAGATTTGGTTGTATGTTACTTCTTGTTTAAAGGGTGAGAACTCTGTCAAAGTCACCGAAGTTGTCTTTATTTACAGTAATAACAAAAGTACCTCAAAGAAAACATCTCTCTTAAAAAATAATTAGTTCTCTCACTCTTCTGTTATTGTGAGAGTTTATTTTTGGCACCATCCTGTCTGTGACATCATTTTTATTAGATGGTTCAGAATGTACCAAGCATTTTAAGGGAGTATCTAAATATCTGGAGTTGCTGTTTGCAAAGTACTTGATATTCACCCCTAATTATGGTCTTATTAATATGTTAGTGTTGAAATTTTAAAACATTTGATCTTGGAAGCTATCATTTTTATGTTAGAAAGTCTGGTACTTAGGACCATTTTTAGACAGCATGTTTCAATGGGTAAAGATTGTAAGAGGGCTCAGGCAGCTCAGGTTTCAGTGTCATCTCTGTCTCTCATTTAATTTAGAGGCTTGACCAACTGATTTTATATCTGTTCCTACTTTCACAGTTTGGCTGCCTTACCAATTTACATTTTAAAATCTTTGGTGTAGAGACTGTCTCTTAATAGTCCTAATCTCAGTTGAAAACATAACATAATAACGTGGCATGATCAGGTTTTCGGCCAGTAGATCAATTACCCAGCCCAAATACATAGTGTCTGAGTAATAGCTATGAAGAGATCCCAGGAAAATCATGTGTGCAATGGGATAGTAGTCTCCTGATTTCTTGATTGTATGTGCATGAAGAACATGATTACACAGGTGTTCTTTCATTGCAAACTGTCTCTTGCAAGTATTTCCACATTTCTGTACTCAACTAAGACTTTACTATAATTTCAGTAACTTAGTATACTTTTGTTTAGGCTCAGAAGAATGTGGTTTTTTGGAATTTGTTTCGTGCACAAGACCTAGGTGTCTTGAAACCTGCTTATGTACAGAATGGATGATCTTACTAGATTTATAACTATTTGTTTTGTTTTCCCCCTCAATAAAGACTGAAATTTATTCTCCCTGACATGCTTTGATTTTAGACAGCCTTCTTCTAACTTGCCAATATCTAGGCAAGGCACATCCTTTATTTGAAATAGGCAGAAGGAAGCTGACACATACATGTATAAAAGTATGCTCAGAGAGTCTCAAATTGCTTTTTTATGATAAGGATCTCAGCTATTATCTCACACTAAACTAAGGCTTCCATTTTAAAATACTAAGAGATGGAAAGGAATTACATGAAGTGAGGATGTATGAGCTAAACAAAGATGCACTGCAGGTGTATTGTGAATACTGTTTTTGTCATTTACAAATTGCAGTATAGAAAAGTAACAGAAACAAAAGCCATCAAAAATGTCATCTGCTGCATATGAAAACTTGAATTAATATGATAGATAGTACAGGCATGTAATAGAAGTCTGGTTTATCCTAATGCTGGGCCATCTGGAACCCAGCCATTTTTATCAGAATGTTTATCTTCAAGTGCTTTAAGTTTTGCTTCCCCTTTTCCTTTCTAAAAGAAATAATTCAGAATTAGTATAAGCACTTTGTCAACCTCAGAATGCAGGAGTGTCTCTCTTGCCCTCACTATCATTGGTTGTTGTCCAAATTTAGCCTTTAAACATAGGTTAAAGGGTCCTGGGGGTAAGTAGCTAGTTTACTGGGATATGAGTGTGTAAGCATAGTTGAGAAATACTTGCAGCTCACAGAGTGAAGCTGATAAGGAATATGCAAGGCCTGGACATTAAAAAATGCACTTTATCTAAGATGCTTTCAGAGTGGAATGCACAGGGAGTATCAGCTTGCCTGTGTCGTGGAAGATTCCCTGAGCTTTTAGCTTCCTGGCCCAGAAATGTGCTCGTAGCCTAGCGGATAACATTCAGCATTCACTCTGTTCTTTTCAGATTTCTTTGTAGATATGAGTATTCACATAAAGGCCGAGATCTTAGTGGTATGTTTTGGAGCTGGAAAGATGAGAAGGTAGTTTTAGTGGAGAAAGTATCTTCATGGTAGGCTTGGTTATGTGAAACTCAGTTTATCACATTGCAGTTTTTTGTACAGTATCATGACCCTGGATGTGGGATAACTATGAATGCAATTTAAATGTCTGTCACTGTGTGAAGAAGGCAGGAATGTGAATGTCTGGAAACTGATTACAATGCCCTGATTGATTGCTGCTGGTCCTTTTGCAGGTCAAAGTCACAGAGTATTAGTGTTAATTCATGCCAGTGATGTAACTTTTCTCCAGACCTTTACAACCAAGGAGAGCTGTGCATAGTATGGTCTGTCTTATGTTGTTTTTCTATTCTTCCCACTATTTCTATACTTCCTGCTTTTCTGCACTTTATGCATCATCCCTTCCTTTTTTGGCAAGGAAGCAGTTTATATACAGTGCAGCAGACAATAATGCTGTCTGGATATTTTCTAGCATCAGTCTTTAGCTTGAACTACAAAAGTATTATTTACTGAAATTCTTTTTTAAGGTGACGAATAACAGAAGAAAATTCATTTTATACATAATAAAACATTTTATACACAGAAGGATAAATTCAGCTTTTTTTTCATTTATTAGGCACATAAGTTATCCAGCGCAGACATTTATTTGACAAAACTAATCATACAGCTCACTTAAACCACAACATGAAATCTACAGTCTGAGTTGGCTTGCAGGACATCACGTGGATTTACCCATACCGCTTTTACTTAACAGATAGTAGATAGTCAAGCTTTTTTGTTAGCCAGAACTTTTCAAACCACAATCACTTCTAATATCCAGTGGTTCTCTATTATATCTCTGGCTTTTTCTGTTCTCTTATTAGAAAAATATGAAGAGAAAATAGATTAATGGCTCTTTGATGTATTTTTCACTTGAAACCAAAGTCATGTTGGCTATAGATCATTTGGGCTGAGGAATATTCCTCTGTTCTGTCTTCCTGTTCAGATATGGGATGTTCCTGAGAAATTAACTGATAAACTAGCTTTGGATTTATTTGAACTGTAATGAACAAAGACCCAACTTCAGAACCCATCTGAAAAGGCCTACAGAGGTCTTTCCATCTTTTTCCTTAAATTTCAAATCATTAGGTTTTCCTTTCATACATTTGCTCTTTCAGTTCACTCAGTCTTCCTTCTATGGACTAAACATCCACCAGCAAAGTGTCAGGTCCCATATAACCCTAGAAGGCATTTCCTTTCATATTTGTAGTTAGCATGATCACATCCACCTTTTCACACACACTTGCTAGCATCTGTTTCCTCCTTAGGCTGGTAGATGTATTCTGTCAACTTAGAAAACTCAGGCACCAGGTAAGAAGGTCATTTTTCCATTTCCCAATATTTCCTAATTTCTCCAGGCTACCTCTTAATTAACCTCAATTTTTAGTCTGATGGCACAGATTAGCTTTAGAGTTCCCTACCAACCCTGCCTTGCTATCACCTGTGACTGAATCATCCTGACTATATAACACCTATCTTATCAAATAATATGTACTTTAAATCCTAATTCTTAAATTTAAATTTAGTACAAGTCTCTAAATCATTTCTCCAGGACACTAGCTGTCTAGCTTAGCTGTTTGAGTGAAGAGGCCCAGGCTGATCCCACAGTGTTCCCCATCTGCTCTTCTAGAGAAAGCAGATGGCTTCAGACTCAAAGTTTAATTGTGATCCAGCTGCCAATCTTTCCTTCTGCTTGTGAGCTTAATGCCCTGTACAGTCCCTGCAGATCCAGACATGGACCTTTGTTGTGACTTCTGTAGCTACCATGAATACCAGAGTTAATGTAGATGCCAACTCTATCTCAGGAAGCCATTAGAAGGGCAAATGCAAAGCCAGTAGCAATTTGATATCCAGTGTCCCATTGCCCCAGCCATCCGGGTAATGAAACTCTGCTATCACTGATTTTTTCCTGAAAGAGTACACACCAAAATTCACAGATCTCAGAACTAGGTAGCTTTTTCCTTACAGCAGTAACTTACTGCCCAGTTAGCTGACTGCTGTCCTCACAACAGTAGGACCCACATACTAAAAAAAGTGTGACAGCTTAGGTGGGACATATCTGTTCCTGTGTGAATTACTGCATTTCTGTTAGGTCCCTGTGATTTCTCCTATCTTAGTCAATGGCTTGATATAAGACTGCAGTTCCCTAATTTTGTTACTTTCCTTCTGACCATTTTAGATTCAACATTTTTAACTGAACATGGTAGAAGGGACATATCCTCTCCAGATATTGGAGTCCTTGCATCCATTTGCCGGGTAAAGCTCAGGGTTAAACATTAAAAGGTTCAATATTAGGACTCAGAGTGTGTAGTAAAAGGTATACCACATGTATAGTACTTGTAACTGTCTTAACAGTTTGGGTTGTATCACTTCATCTGCTAAGATCCACTATCAGATACAAGATTTTTTGCATACAGATACTAGTTCTGACAAAACTTTACATAATTCAAATCTGTAATTCCAATCCAGAACTCTGGATCTAAACACAATGGAAAAATGTAATTCAGAATCTCAACCCAGATTTGAATTCTTAGTTCTCTCTTTAATGAGAAGTAAATGAAATCTTAATGCCTGCACACACTGAGTGTCTTCATATCTCAAACTGTATTTGAAAATCATAGCATGTTTTGTCTCTTTACTTGCTGCATTTGTCATGTTTCTTTCTGGAAACTCAAAAATAATTTTCTTTAAAATTATTCTTCCATCAATGTGAGATTCAGTACAATTATTTAAGGAGCATCAGGTTCAGCTCTGAACTGCTAAATGAATAGTTTATATTATTCTATGAACTGTTTAGTGAATTTTCTCTATTTAGGTTGCAATCAATTAACAATGCTTAGCTCTTCTAGAATATTTTATAGATTGCCTCATCTTTAATCAACTGACACAATCCAAAAGTAATCATGAAAATTATTTGCTTTCTAAATTGCCAGTGCTTTGATTTCTTTCCAGGATGAACACTGAGTATTTTTCACTTAGCTTTCTAATAATTTGATGAGATGTTACTCCATGACAGAAGCACCAAGTTTTCATTAGCTTCTTATACAAACACTTCTTAAAAGGAGGTGGAATACTCCATAATTAAGTCACAAATTCTACTTGATTCACTATTTTGTTAAATCTTTCAGAGAATTCTAGTGAGGTTTAGAAACAACAGTTATTTTGACAAGCTATAGTGACTTGTCATCTAGCAGCAACACTAATCACTTTCCATTGATTTACATTTTGAAGCTATATTCTCTTTGAAAAGGCTAATGATTTACATTCTTCCTTTCTAAATGAAAGCTGGGACTCCTCTGCCCTTCTAGAGAATCTCCATATGGTGGGAAGATTCAGTAGTCACACTAATTCTGTTCTACCGAATAAATTATCTTGTATTTTCCCCTTTTTGTCTGTCTTCTCCCATTTCCCACACACTGAAAACCTATTTTAATCTTCTGAAATTATCTTGGATACAAGTTAAGTTCCTTATTGTAGCAGACTTGGAGAACAGCATGGCTATACATTTAAACATTAGATACCATTTTTAGCAATTTTAGGTGATATCTTACAGAATCTAAAGAACCCACTCCAGAAATAGCTGGGAGAGATTCTTCTAAAGTTAAGAAGTTGTGATATAGCCAATGTGATTCTTCATGTTTTACTGATTATCAAACAAATATATTTTACAATTATATTGACAAAAACACCAGTCTTTTTAATTGATAACTTGAACTCCTTTAAATTATGTATTTCAAAAATAGTTACTTTACAGGGAAAAATAAATTTTTAGCAACTATAATAATTGATATTATACATTTATAGTAAAATAAAACTAATTTGATTACTTAATTTTAGTTAAATTAATTTGATTGCAGTGCTTGCAGTTGGGTTAACTGGATTCACAGTAAAAGGAGAATTGTATTAAAGTGACTCTGTTTAAATATTACGTTATAAAAATCTTTCCTTGTCTTTATATAAATAATTGCCATCCTGCAATTAGTTTTAACATGCTCAGATTGCATTTGTTAACTGGGGAAAATAAAAAAATGTGGCCCTGATTAAAAAGTCTGAGTTTGAGATGCCTCGGTGAGATCCTACTGTATGATGTAGAACACTTCCAGGGACAGGACACATTTGCCTCATGCCTGTAAGAAATTCTTCCAGCTTTGTCTGAACTGATAGGTTTACCTTGACCAACACATCCAGGAAAAGCATGGAGAGGTTTGATAGCTCCTTGTTCTTCTTGTCTCCCTTTTCTTTCTTTCTTCACGTTGAGTCCATGTAGTTTAGTTAAAACTGAAGTCCAGGGCTGTAATGCTACTATTTGTCCTGCTCACTTCTCTCAGGATTTTAAATGCCGCAAGTCACTGCAAACAATGCTGTACTCAGTCTTCACATCCCCAGCCAGCTGTTCCTTATTCATTAGTAACAAGTCCAGCAAAGCATCTCCCCAGTCAACCCATTTATCACCTGAATCAAGCAATTATCATCAACACACTCCAGAAATCTGCATTGCTTGTGCCCAGCCATACTACCCTTCCAGCAAATACCAGCGTGGTTAAAACCCTTCATGAGTACCTGCAATCATAAGGCTTCATCTACTTCCGTTCTTCATCAGGCAGGCTATATGCCTACAGGATGCCTACACTTGTTTTGGTCTGTCCCTTCATTCTTACCAGATGCTCTCGACTGGCTTGTCACTTCCTCTAAGAGTGACCACCACTTTCTTAAGAGTCGCACCACTCCTTTGCACAGAGCATAACCCCTCTTCTTTGGCTTCCCAGCCTGTCTTACCTGAAGAGCCTGTATCCATCCATTGCAGCACTCCAGTCATGCAAGCTATTCCCAGCACAGCTCTGTAATTGCAATGAGCTCATACCTCTGCAAATAGCTGCAGTTCCTCCTGCTTCTTTCTTATGCTGCGCACTTTTGTGCATGGGCACTTGGGATGAACCTCCTATCCTGCTGCTTTCACAAGGGCAGAGCAAGACTTCCTCCATTATGTTGCCCCCCACCCAGACGTTTCCTCACTGCCCTTGTGCATTCACTTGCATGCATTTTACTCATTTCTGTAATATAGGGACAGAACAGAACACTAAAGTATAAAGAGACAAGTCCTTTCTTAAGCATTGGTAACTGGTAGTTCTGTAGATTACTTTTGATGTTACTCTGTGGTACCTTTTTTCACTTAGTTTCAGTAATGCTTTTAGCTGAGTAAGATGCTCACTGGTGTGAATGCTTTCAAGCCTTCACTTCTTATTAACAGAACAGTTGTTCTGAAGGAAAAAAAAAAAAAAAAGAACAGTCAACAGAAAGACACAATTTATAGAAACATTTCAAATAATACCTGAAAGGCTTAGAAATGTATATAATGAGTTTATACACAGAGCGATGTTCCTCATCAGTAAGTGTCAGAACTGCACTTTCAGTAGACAGTTTTCAAACTTCTTGATAATATTAGAACATTATATTTAGTACCTATTTAGGTCTGATCAGCAATGTGTAAGCGGTCTTCTGCCATCCTTCATACAAGGTAATACTACCATGTAAATAATTGCCATTTAAATATCTAAGAGCCCCATTCTGGAGCATTTGTAGACAATGTTTATCTTGCAGTGTATAAGATATTATGTATATTTCTGTCTTTTCTGAGTGCATAAATGCAAGTATTCACAATGGAATACTGGTTTTCTATAGGAGAAAAAAAACATAAGGAGACCAAGTTTTCTCGTGAATCTATTTTAGTTTTCCCTATGATAGTGAAAGTCTGACATGAGAGATGCTGCTATATGGTAACTTTGTACAAAAGTCCTCTCAAGGGCTTTCAGGACATAATCTGTCAGGGAGCAGCAAGAGCAGACTGCTCCTTAAGGGATGAGGAGGTGAGTAAAATAACACAGCCAGCAGGGCAGACCTGAAGATGGTAGCCTGGTTCAACCAAGAGTCCAGATCCTCAAGCAGGTTTGTGATGATGAGGCAGATCCAAGTTCAAGCTGGGAAGTCACACCACAGATCAGGGTCAGGTCCAGTGACAATAACCAGGGTCAGAGGCAGCCTAGTGATCTCTAGTTAGGCCTGTGGTGACAACACAGGCCTGAGGTCAAGCCAGGAAATCAGACTGTGGGTCAGTATCCAGATCAGTGGGGTCTACAGCCAGGCCATAAGCAAGCTAGAGGCCAGCACTCCTGCTGCATGTCCAGGACTGAGCTTAAATGGAGCCCCTGGGCCCATGGACAAAGAGAGGGTGTGGGTGGAGGCCCCAGGTGAGGCTGGTCAGGGCCATTAAGGGTTATTAGTGTACTCTGGGCCCTGACATAATCCCTATGGTTAACAGTGGTAGATTGCAGATGTATGTAAACTGATGCCTGAGGGAAAAATTAAGAAAGGTCCTTAAAATCCTGAGTGGAATGAAGGAAGTATGTAAAAAGGGATTATTCATTATCTCTTCCAATACAAAAACTCAAGGTAAACACATAAATGAAAAGGCGGCAAATGAAAAATGAACTAAAGGCGGTGGTCCTTCACACAAAGCACTGCTAAGCTGTCAAACTCCTGTCATTAAGCTGTCAAAGAGTGGTCCTCTCTTCAGTTCTTGGGGAAGTGGCCAAAGAGGCAGTGGGTTGTTTGCCTGATAAGAAGGGGTGAGGAGGGAGGGCTGTTTGTTGAAGAAGGCCCTCTTCAGTGTTGGCACATGACCTGGGCTGTGGTGAAGCCCGCCTGGGCTGGCATTGCAGAGCAGGGAGTTCTTCAGCTAAAGCTTTGAGAAACAGAGGGCTGAAGAGCAGTATGTGAGGAGACAGCCTTTACTTGGCTTTTCTGGGACAGCTTCTTTTAAATAAGGGCGTTCTGTCAGTGAGGACATATGCTTGCTTGGCTGAGGTTACGGTATGGGTGAGGTCATGGGGAAGAGACGGCGCAAGTGTGGCAGTTCTGTGTTGATGCCTGCTGGATATTCTTGGCTGTGAGGAGAGGCACGGTGTTGATAAGTAGCAAGTGTTTAGTCTTTGGAAGAGGCAGCCGATGGGCAGGTGTTTTGCTCTTGTCAGCAGTGAATCACTCTGTGGTCCAGGGGAGGGCTCAGGAAGCTAAGAATGGACACTCTCTTGTGGCAGCAAGCGTGTTGTTGGAGGGCTGCAGTGTGGACCACCTTTGGATTTTCCCAGGGTGGCAATTGCTTTCTTTGGGGAAGATCATCCTTCCCCATCCTCTGAGAGGTTAGAGTTTCAGACGAAGGATTGTTGCTTTGCTGGCCAGGGAGCAGTAGGAATGGGCTGCAGACCCATGAGGGAAGGTGAGCCAGGAGCCAAAGGTGACAGTAAGACACTCAGCAGCTCTGTCTTCACTGACAAAGAGGGCAGGCCCACAGTATCCAAACAAGAAGAGCAGAGCAGTCTGGTGGCAGTAATCACAGTCAGCCAACAGTCCAGTGGCCACCACACAAGCCTATAGGGATGAGGCAGGTCCAAGGTCAAGCCAGGAAGTCAAGGCAGCAGGTCAGAGTCGGATGTGGTTCAGTGAAGTGCACGTTATCTGAAAAGGCGTAACTGCAAGATAGCACAGGCCCAGGGCAATGCACCATCTTAAATGCAGCTCCTGAGCAAAGGGGGACTAGGCCCCCAAGTCTCAGAGCTCTTTCTCAGCCAGTACTCCCCTCCAAGCCCTCGTAGCTGCACCAGTTTTAAAGCTGACCAGGCAGCTAAACCTTTGAGTGTGGGAGGTACACTCAGGACCCCAACAAACTTACTCTTAAATCTTTTTGCTGTAAATAGTTACAGATGCTTGGATGTATTCTATAAATATCTGTCATTTTTCCTTTCTTTCCCTCAAAGTATGTAGTAAGTCTTTGAGTGCTGCACGTTGTAGCCTTGGTAGGTCCTTAGTCAATCCCTGGCAGGTGCAGTGGTCTCCCTCTGAGTGAATACATGTGGGAGTTTTCATTAATACATACCCTATTCTTATACGCTTTTATATTAGCTTCTGTTCCATCTTTGAGACTCTGTAGTCGTTTTGTGTAAAGAGGGCTGATTGCTTTTCTTTTTCAGCTTTTCAGTTACTTTAAAAAATATATTACTGTGAAGTTGAAATCTCTGAAATGTCAATTTTTTCACTTTATGGAAATTTGAAGTAATTTTAGAAATTTCTTTAAATAATTAATTGTTCAAAAACGTTATGGAACTGCAGCCAGAGAAAGTGACATTCTCTATTTGTTTAGTTACATCTGGTTTGTCAAGTGTGCAGTATTTTCTAGTGTTGTACTGTATATGAATTGAATAACTAGGATACTAATCTATCTTTTGCTTTTTATACGCACTCAGTTATGCACTCTGAAACTACAAACAAGGGAGTGAATTAGTTTCAAATATGACAATAATGGGGTTTTATGGTTATTTGTTCATAAATAATAATATTTATACCCTGTGTAAGTGGCTTCATAGTAATCTTATAAAAATAGCTTATACTCATTTATATCCTGTCATATAAGATTGCCAGTAAAAGCAATACTGAATTAGATTATTGGTACAAAGACAACAGAATTTTTTTACAGGAAGTGGATCCCTCATCTCTCTGTCCAAAAGCACCCTTTGGGCAGGAGTAAGCCAAAAGGAATTCAACTGGCAAATTTTGGAATATTTTTGGAGAGCAGGTGAGTACATAGTACATACCAATGGGATTTATAAAAGACATGTAATGAAACTTGCAGCTATATTACTATGAGTATAGAGAAACTCATACATTTATGTATAGGGGAAAATTTTTACTTTCAGTACCTGGAGCAGCCCTAGCCAAAGAAGGATCCTGCTAATACCTCTTCCCTGAAGCTATGATATCTGTGTATGGAGCTGTAGTTATGGAGTTGCTGTAAAAGTGTATAGTATCTTTGTAGGTAAACTTCATTTTTAATTTCTGATATGAACAGAATCCATAGCTTGCTTAAAAGGTGTCAATCATCCATTATGATGTTAGTCATAATTTCAGTCCCGCTCTGAGGAGCTGGTGATGCTGTAGTTGTGTGTAGACATGATTCTTCTTTGGCAAAGGATAACCTGTAGCGCTTCACTAAGCCCTCAGAGGCATGTAAAAATGCCTTAAGCCTCAGAAAAATGTTTCCCTCTTCTTCTTCCTCCAAAAAATATGCCCTTTCCATTCTATCAGGGTAAGTAGAGTATTGTTTAAGCCTTAAAATACTTTCTTTTGCAATAAAGGCAGGATTCTTGTAGAATGCCAGCTGTGTACAGATGTGTCTGAATTAACACCAGGTGCCTGACTCTGCTCCAAAGGAATCCAGGCAGGCAGGAGTGGCACCAAACTCAGATTCTGCCATTTACTGCTAGCAGGGTCTGCCAAAGTGCAAATCATCACCGACTGCAGAAGTAGCACTCTGTGAAGGTAAGAACAGTGAAGGAACATTTGGATCTGTGCTGCTCTTGTTTCTTTTATGTATTTTGATAGTGAAAAGACTGGAGACATCTAACACATGCTATGCTGTGCAGATTATTTTGTTGCTAGCGTTGCCACTGAAGCTATTACACTAGCAAATCTCAGCTGTAGGAGGAAACATTGCTTCTATAATTCTGCAGTGCTGTACTCCAGAGGGATCAATAGTGCTTAAACGCTACTTTTAAGGCCCTTCTGCACCACTTCCCCCACACCCAAATATACACACAGGTTTATAAGTTTTCCCATCCTGATCAAGGACTTTGCTTTTCTTCATGAAAATATACTGTAATGATAAAAATGTTCACAATACAGGCTGAGCAGTTTTGCTCAAACTTCCTCTCAGAGAAGGAGGCTGAAATTTTATCAGTCAATTCATTTTATGTAAAATTAAGCTAAACCGTTTACTGGAAATGACTGCATTATAGAAATGGTTTTAATAGTCATTTAAAAATAGCATTACCATGAGACTCATTAATGAAAAAGGTTATGTTTTCACATGGAGTCTTGTAACAGGTATTTTTGCTCATCTTTCTGAGTTATGGACTTCTGTGGTAGCATTTTGCCTCTTAATATATTATTTTCCAGTTTCCAGAGTTTTAGTACTCAGTTTTTAAGTTCTGCATTATTTAGGGAAATTAGGCAGTTATAAATTAGTTGCTTGCCCTCTGAGGTTCTCATTTATTACTGATCTGTTTGTTGGTTTACTAAGCAGATTCTGGAAATGGTCTCATACAGAGCTATGCAGTAGAGGCTTTTAGCAGTTTGGGTTCAAATGACATAAGAAATTATCAAATATAAGTTAGAGAAAAGGAGTCTTTTGTGTTTTTTTGTTTGTTTGTTTCTTGACATTTCATATGTAATTTGAAATCAACAAAAGTTCTAACCTAAAAGAAAATTTAGGAGATCCAGGAACTATTAAATATTCTTGATTTAGATAAAGAGTCTGCGTGCAGAAGCTGTTTGGAATCTTACATGATCAAGCTGTTCAATGAATCCATGTATAGTGAAAGTGCACATATAAGTATTAATTGTAATGATTTGATCAATTTATTTAAATATGTAAGATCTTAATGATTATTTAATGATCAGTAATCATGTAAGATCTTAAAAACATTATTGTGGCAAGAGATATCAATAAAAATTGATAAATTTTAAAATACTTGAGTTGTAGCCAAAAATGTTGAGTCCCCAACTAGACACATTATATGACTGCTTTCATTTCCACTTTTAAAACATTAATGCTTCTGGTGTACGTGGGGTTTGGTTGCCGGAGGCAGTGGGAGCAGTTTTCAGAATAAACTGAAATATTCACTCCTATGCTCTTTTGGCATTTTCCTCTTCTTCATATCTTCTTCTCTTGCTTCCCCTCTCCATTATAAACAGCTAAACTTTAGTATAGGAGGCTGAGTCAGGGTAGGCTGGAAGCAACTGCAAAATGGGATAGTGCTGCAGTGTTGAGGGAAGGGGTGCGAGGCTGCAGATGATCGTCTGGCCCTGGAAGAAGTACTTCCAGGGTTTTCTCTGTTTGGCAGTCATATGGCTTCTACAGTGTTTTCTCCATCCGTATTGGAGAACAGCTTTATTATTGAGATTGAAGGAAAGACGCTGATACTTGCTCTTCTTTCAGCTTGTAACCAGAGATCTCAGCAGATAGGAAAGATATCAGTAAGAACTGTGCAATTTAGTGACAAGTGTAGGCAAGTTATTATTTCAGAATATTCTGAGTTTCTTAGAGGAACAATATAATACATCTGTCAGCTACAAACACAGGTATGACATACAGGCCAATATTGCTGATGGGCTAAATATATAGCTAAACTACACAGATGACTTGTAAATTCCTTTGTGGGGCATATAAAATATTTTTCTGCCCTTTGACTGCGGTGCATTCAAAGGTCTAAAGACTGTTCTTTTTATCTGATTGATTGTGATTGTTGTTCTGATCTCATGTATGATGCTGGACAGCTGAAATGCCCTAATTAATTTTTTGGATCTTACTGATATATTATTTTAATATTGTTTTAAGGTATTCAGACCTAAATATTACGGTTAGAATAAAATATACTATTATTGTTTTGGAAAACGTATGAGATAATGTATTTAAGATTTTTGTACACCCTTAATTCTTTGTTTTCTCCACAACCCTATGCATCCCCTCTCTAAGGATCAGGTTCTGAATGATGGACTTACGTACACAATTTGTATCAAGTGGAAACTTTGCTTAGAGCTGAGAAAAGAACTGCAGATATCCTATTTGGAAAACACTAATATATTCTACCTTTGAATTGTCACGTTGGTGTTTACTGAGACATATATTCTACCAGACAGGCAGAGGATATTAGTTATTATTAATGATTTGAAGAACTTTTATTCCCTCCATTTTGCTGTTTCTCTGTGTAACAAATCTTATCTTTTATTTGTTCACCTTTTTTCACTTGTTGATCAGTACTGAACTGGTGCATTATCTATCCTAGCAGTTTTCTATGCTGTTGTTGATTCCTGCTGTTTTTATAATCCCTGGTTCTTAATTTGTAAGCATTAAAAATAAAATCTGATTTGTTACTCATTAGCATTACCTTGAGTTTGGCAGAGCGGTTGCATTAAAAAAACAAACAGACTTCTACAGCTAGAAAATATTACCTAACCATGTAACAATTACAGTTTCTGATTATCTTTTTGAATATATCCTCTGGTTCCAACTTTTATTTTCAAAAAATATATATTAAAAGGAACTGTCCAAGAAGAGTGCATTTAAATTTCTCACAACTGCACTGACCAGAAGAGGTGTGAGGAATGTTTTAGATATACGTCATATAGGATGGACATTTGGCAAGCTAACTTCTGCAGAAGATAACAGAAGATAGCAGTTAGTGCATTACAGAGGATTTATCAACTGTGGAAAAGCAGAGTTAATAACTGTTATGACAGCTGGCTGTATTTTCAGCTTTGCATTTGATGAGCTGTGTTCCATAGGGCAAATCTCTCTGTGCCTCTCTTATTGCTCCTTTTCTTCATCTGACATTAAAGTTTGTGAGCTCTTTGGGACAAAAGCTGCTCCCATTTTATGATTATATAATGCTGAAAGCTACCTATTTCCTAGAAGTTTGCTATGCAACAGTGTCATCTGTATTAAGGTATGTGACCAAGTGTTTGTGTGGATGTAGAAGACACTTATATTTACTTATGTGTATATACTTATATGAACTTAAACATATATATATATCACAGACAACACCTATTTCATTCTAAATAATTCAGGCAGGTCTCAAGCGTTTTTTTAACAAAGCAAAACATCTTCACAGAATAGAAGAACTGATAAAATTCCTCTTCAAGCCATCAGGTCACAGGTGTTTAAACGAGTTTACGTTTTGAAAAATCTTCTCTAATTTATGCAAATGTAAAGATGACTTCAGTTAAAATCATGTTACAGAAAGAAATGTAGTTTTAATGCTATCACAGTTAAAGGCTTGTCGTATACTTGCTTTAGAAAATTTACAGTAAAGCACTAATAAAAAATCTTTTCTTTTTAGTATCTGTAATACAGATACTCTATGCTTATCATAGAGATTAATTGTGCCAGGGTTTAAGGATGATTTATAGGAATGTTATCAGGTATTTCAACAGTCCAAATACCTACATTCAAGTATATTAGATCTTTACTTCAGAAATAGAGCCTGTTTTGGTTTTAGATGTTTATGGCATATATAATTCACTTTGAAGTCAGTGAATGTTGTTTGTCTACGTCTGTGAATAATTTGTCGGTCTTGTCACTCTGTCTCAGAAAAAAATCAATCCACTGAAATATATTCTTGATTTTCATGAAATTTCTTCTTGAGATAAGAAATTGTCTGATTTTTCAAAGTAATTTTTAAAACTAAAATATCCTAACTTTTGGAGAAATATACGATTAGAAGACATATGCATTGTATTAAAGGTTTTAATCTGATAAATCTTTATATGTTTATTTGTACATTGGTTACAAAAATTTAGCTCTTGCAGCAGAGCAAATTAGCTAACACTGAGCGTGATACAGCTGCATAGAGGTTGTAGAAGTAGTCTTATCAGATTATTTAAAGCTATCTTGGATGTATCTGCAATATATTGCAGTAACTTTGGAGTACACATACCCTTATATTAACATATGTTCTGTGAATTATTACATTTAATATATGAATATGTTAATAGTATATGACTAAGCCATATGAATATAATTTTGATGCTCTGACATAGTGAATCCTCTATAACAATTGATTTCTTTTAAGTAAAAGACTTTCCTTCAGAAAAATCAGCATTTTTTCCCTCTAAAATATTCCCAGCCCAGCTTCACTTTGGTTAGTCCTGTGGTGTTTTAAAGAAAGGCTTTTGGAGAAGTGTTTAATGTCTTTGTAATGGGTATATAACCTCCCACAGCTTCACCTTTTGTAGGGTGAAAGAAGAATCTTGTTAACTTTCAGCTGTGTCAAATGGCCAATTAGAAACACCAGGTATCAAAGATGTCACACCAGGTAAAATTAGAGCAATTTAGGCTATAGGCTGCTTTAGAAATAGAAGTTGAGGTATAGTTTGGAAGAGTGGTTAGAGAGTGCTGAGTAGGGGTAATTTAACAATTAAGGTAAGAAGAATAATTAGGGTAGGAAATTAGAGCCCTTTTGTTGGTGTAAAGGGGAGAAGGTTGGGTTTTTCTGCCTGTAGTTTTCTGCTTAAAAGAAAATGAGGGATGGGATGTAGTTCTTTGGATTCCTGCATGTAAGACTGAATTTTGTTGTGCTGAGGGGGGTTGTTGAATAGGTAGAAAAAGTGTAAGTAAGTAAAGCACTCCTTGGGAAGACTCTTGCAACAGTTAAGTACTATGTGATAAACTAGAAAGTTGTGGGTATTTCTGAAGTGTAGTTCTTAACATACAATTGATATTACTGATTTGTATTCAAAAAGAAAAAACCTCTAAATCTCTTAAAAGCTTTGTATCAATAACAAGGTATGGTAAAACTAAGCTGTTGAGTTAAACTGATGGCCACAAGACAAGCTCTGATAGAAATATGAGATAATTAGTCAAAATTTTCCAAGACTTGTAGCCCTGTGATAGCCTGATGAACTACATACTGGCAGTTGTTTTGCTTGGTTTTGTTGCTTTAGGGCTTTGCTTCTCTTCAGAAGTGTAATTTGTGTAGTACAGGGAAGTGCTGTACAGAAGCACAGGAAGAATGAACTGATGCTTTGTATTTGGGGGAAAAACAAAGCTGCCTGAAGAGAGAGTGAGAAAGAAGCTCAGAAAACTAAAATGACTTTTTTGAGTGCTCTCTCTTCTAGAGAGCTGGATAAAAATTTAATGGTGCTAGAGGCTACCCTTCCCCTACAGCTGTCTGTCCTGCTTCTTTCTCAAGTGTTTGAGGCTGAGCTGCTGCGGGGGCATCTGCTGAAGCTTGAGGTATGAGAAATAAAACTACATCTGCCTGGAGGTGTGGAAGGGGATGCAGGACAGGCATACTAACTGATTTATTGCCTGATCTATGTGAGGAGGAGGAGGAGGTGTGGACAGCTGTAGGTTGTAGCCTTCTTGACTGTTCTTAGTTTGCTTCTGTGTGTGAATCTGAGCATGCTGGTTGGTCGCAGCACCACAATTAGGCTCTTGAACCTGAGCTTGTTCACTCCTTTAGTCAGTAGATGGGTTTGTTGTCATTAAGCTCTAGTGCTTATGTGCTCTTATGAGGTATTATCCAACTTTCAACTCCATAACTCCTCTGGCTTCCATATGAAGTATGTTATTTTTAACTCGGGAATAAAGAAATTATCCTCTTCCACTCCCTATAGCTTTAATACCTTTATAGGCAAACTTAATTCTTGAGGATGAAATAATATCCTAGGTGTCTTGCGCAGTGACTAAAACTACAAAAAGATATTTGAAACAAACTAACTCTTTGAGTAAAGTGTTCACGCTTTCCTAGTTGCTAACACGTGGCTTATAAATTATGTATTTAATAACTGAGATAATGGATTATGCTTCTAAACTGGCTGCCAGTCTATACTGTGTGGAGAATGGGTTTCAAAGTCTAAACTAGTCTGTTGTCCTCTAAACTAGTTCATTAACCACTGAACTGAAGCTGCTGAGCATGGATATGTCCTCCTATGTGCCAGAGTGGCTGCTGATAACTGATGCACTGGTGAGGAAGACAGCTGAGGACTGTAACATCTTAAATCAGAATTTGTCTTTCGCCCTTAAAAGGCTGTTTTAAATCATGAATGTGTTGTAACTAAATTCTCTGTAAACAGTAAGAAAAACTCTCCTCAAACAGTTCAGTTCCTCAGCTCTAGGTCTTCCTGGCCCCCGTACACTGCTGCTGCGCCTTACCAAGGAGTGAAGCAAGAGAATCTCTCCTGCTACTGTTGTGTTTAGGTGTATGTAGATGCATGTACTTTGCTATGATTTACCATAATTTCACAACCACTTTAAATCAATACTACAGCTAAAAGTTTTCCTAAGTTATGGGGGTTCATTTCTGCCCTCTACATTGCCTGTTTGCTATACCTACACAATTAAGTGATTATTTGAACCAGGTGGAGGAACCAGGACACATTAAGACTAACTTCTCCTCCCACAGCTTTAGTTCATCTCAGTGCAGCTCATACTGGCAAATTGGCTTATCAGTTGGTCTCAGAAATACTTACACTGTCACAAGATGGAAAAGGAGAGGGAAAGCAGTGTGAGAATGAAGAACTGGAGATAGAAGAGGTCTACTATTTCTGGTGGCAGCAATTCATGCTAGGTTAGTATTATTAAAATGATATGAAACTGTAGCTTGATAATGTTCCATAAAGAAACTATTATCCTCTTGCTGCTGTCTGAGATCAGAGACATTTTGGTTACAGGCATTTACTACTTACTAAGAACTTACCTGAATTTTTGTTTTTCCACGTAAGTGGTTGTGGCAAACCCAAGAATATGTGGATTAAGGTGGTTCAGTGTTGCAAGTGATTTGAGATGCCTCTGTGAGTAGGAGGTTTCTAATATAATCAGATATTTTCCTGTTTCTTCTGAAAAAATTAGAGGATTAATCATCTGATCTCAGAAAGAATGCTAGGCAGAACTACTTCTACTGTCCTTTTGTCTGGTGTTTTCCATTTTGCTGTGACTCTTTAGCAACATCTTAGTATCAACTGTAGAATTTAAACAGATGGAGTATATTAAAGAATATCTCTGAAGAAGGAGGGGAAAAAGATGATGCATCTTTTGTGTGTGTTCATTTCCTGGAAATAAATATTGTTGTCAGTATCTGAAAATATTCATCTAGTCTCATGGCAAGTGGCTAGCACTCAAATCAACAATATAGAAAAGGACAACTGTTTTCTAGCAAAATGAGTCAGAATTCAATGACTGTAGCACAAAAGAGCATGAGTTAGCACTGGTGCACCAAAATAAATATCCTTTTTATTCACAGATGTCCTGATACTTCAGTATGAAGGCAGCCCATGCCAGCAAGAGTTAAATGCCCAATAGGAGTACTGCAATAAAACTTGGAGCCCTGTGTGAATAAGAGGGGATATGTGCTCATGTCATGAAGCCTAATAGGAACAAGAAAGATGATAATCAGTGAAAGTCTTCCATTTCATCAATGCTGTCGTCTTTGTTCCAACATTAGAGATCATAATATTACATAAAACACAGCAATCGTTACAACCTGGAGGCAATGCGAGGTGTTTTTTCTTTTTTTTTTTTTTTAATATATATACTTCATGTTGTGATTTCCTACATTTCTAAACTAACTTCCCTTTTTAGGACTACTTAAAATGTTACCATTTTGTTAGCTAATTTTTGTTAGCGTTTTTCAAATGTCCTTTGATGCAGCACTGCAGTTACATAAATTTTGAAGATTTAAAGATATATAAGATAGATACCTACCTCAGATTAATGGTAACTTTAAATATGTCTCTCTCTCTTCCTATAAAATATCTATTAAAATAGGAGGTATTGCTTTTAATCCTTGAACAAGGATTTGTGCTATTTTGTGCTAACTTAAATCTGCAATCTGCTGAACTCGATGCTTATTTTCCTGTTTTGTTTAGTTTCCTGCAGCCTTAGTTATAATAAATGCCTTAGCTCTAAGATGCAAAATGAAGAGGAACTGCTTATTGGGATAACTGTGTTGCTAATTTGACACTAACACATGTAACTCAGACTGAGAGGGTGATCTGCCAAAGGCAGGGCAAGGTGGATCTGTGTATTTGTGTACATGGGAACAGCACTTGGCCACATGAAAATGTTTTATGCTTGCATTATGCCTTCCAGCTGAAGCCTTTTTGTAGTTCTTGATTCTCCTAAAACCCTGTTTTTTTTTTTTTTTTTTTTTTTTTAAGCTATTAACTTCATGCTTCTACCAGCTGTTTAGAGATTGCTTCAGTGTGGTGATACATAAAGATGCATTAATCTGTGAAAACATGATAGGAAATGTGAGACTCCCACATCACAAATGGCAGCACCTTGCACTTAGGCCTGTCCTAAATTTGTAAAAGTTCATTGGGATGATCCCTAATGGAAAGGGCTTGCCTGTCTGAGCTGTTCTGTGTGAACAGTCCTCTGTTTCTGTGAGTTCTTAGTGTTGTGGGCTAGGGGAACAGTCAACGTGTGCAAAGTGGTGATGTCCCACTTCTGCATACTGAACTACATAGGAACTTGCCTCGCAAACAGTTTAAGACTGCACAGTAGTAGCTCTGGTTTAAGTGACAGCAAACAAACATTTAGAGCCAACAGTAGGGAAAGATATTACTTTTAGTAGAACCACCAAGGGATGGATTCAGTAACCAATTTGGTATCTGTATAGTTTGTGTGGCTAATACATTATGCAACAAAAATATGTAACTTTTCATACATGGTATTTATTGATCTGTTTGAAGATCACTTCTGGAAAGGCCATGTCCAAGGACAATAGATTGCTGCAATGCTGGAGCTGAGATGTAGATGTGATAGTAAGGCTGAAAAGGAGCTGACTGAGTTTCTATTGCAGTTTTGCCAGAAACTTTTAGGGAAATAGGTTGGGTCATAAATAACCATGTCATTAGCAACATTGTGTTTTTTCTTTGACTTGTTCCTTTCCAGATAATCAAAGGTAAGCTAGACCATCATCTGGCTTGATCAGATACATAGCCATTCGGGGGAGATAACTTAGCATGTTGCTGGTATATATCATGCTGATTCATTACCTTTAGGAGGCAGTTTACATACAGCTCATTGAGCCAGTAAGTTTTATGAATTAAACATCACAGCAGTGTTGCAATAACAATCTGTCATATCAGCAATGCCAGATTAACATATTGGAGCTGTGAACAGGGGTTGCATGCCTCAAATGGAGGGGGTAAATGTAGCCTTACAGGAGAAGTGAATGGAAGAGGAAAGGACAGTCCTGCTGCTAGTGTTGTCTGAGGCTTGTAGGTGCTTCATGTCCCATCACACAGTGATGGCCTCACTGTTGAGCATGCCCCTGCCCTCACTACTGTACAGTTGGCTCTACAGGCAATCCTCTAGGTATGCTGGTTGACCTCTGTATTTTATGCTCCTGACAATTATAAAACAAAGCATGGAGCTTGGTTGTGCCAAGTAGTGTGCAAATGCAAGCTGTATTTACTTTCTTAGGGCTTGATCCACAGAAATGAATGAAATGCTTTCTGTCTTAGAAGAAGAAAAGTTGGGTCTCAGCAGAGTAAATAACTAAACCTTTGAATGCTTGAGGAGCAGGGTTTGAGGAATGGGAGGGTGGATGAAAATAGGAGAGAAATTGGAAAGACTTGGGAAGGGAGGGATAACAGTGGTTTTAAATGTAAGACTGTGTTCATGTGTGCAACTTAACCATAATTATTCAAGATCTTTCTCAAAAAGGATCCAATAAGCCTGGAGTTATGTTAGCATGGGATTCTCTGCTAGATGGGAGCTTTGACCTATAAGCTGCTTGGTCATATGTGCTTTGTTCATCAGCACATGTAATTCTTGTCATTTGGATAAAACTGGTTAAGTGGATTCTTCTGCTCTAATGGTTGTTTGCTTTATGCTTAAAATTAATTTGATACTTTTTTCCCTTAATTAGCAAAGTATTGGTTACCATGTTTATGACTGTGGATTCTTTAGTAATGCAGAACACAACTGAGTGCAGGACTTCCTGTAAAGAACAAATAAAGATAGGTTATCATTTTTGTATGTAGCTCTGAGTCAAAACATCCAAATAGTTGGTAATGGCGTTTAGACTTAGAGATCAGTCAAACATGCTAGGCTTGGATGACAGTGAAAGAAGAGATTGTAATTATGGAAGTAGAGTATGCCTGTCAATGTTCAAGAAGCATTAGAGATCCTGTTATGAAAAAGTCAGTGGGTGAGAGACACAGAATCAAAAAAGTGTCTTTTCATTGACTGAAGGTCAATAAACACAATAGTTGTAGTTGAAGATTAGACAAGTGAATCCAAAGAAAAAGTCACAGAAGAGTCTTTTCCAACTTCAAAGCATGGTTGCTTTTATGCCAAAACATCAGAGTTTGGGGAGAGAACAAGCATTTGCTTAGAAATTTTGCTTAGAAACTGTAAACTTACATAAGGCTGCAATATTAGGATATTGTATCTGAGGGCAGCAAAAATGCTTATTTCATTATCCTCTTAAACTTTTATCTCTGGCATGGAACAGTTCTAGTGCCTCTTTTAATTGCAATTCTCTGTAGGTTAACTTATTTTTAACTAATAATATCTCTGGCCTAAAAAGTACTTTTACAGGGTAAGAAATGTTATCATTAGAAAATGAGTGTGTGAGACACGCAGTGACTTTGCTATGCTACCTGAAGGAACTGATGATGTTTTTGCTTCTTCTTGGATCTATTTGTTTCCTGCTGTAACTTTAATTAAATACTGTTACCTCTTTTGACCTGTTTACTTTTAAAACTCCTGTGGAGTTGAGGAGGGGGGAAAGTCATGTGACAAAGATGACTTGGCAGTTTTATAAACTGGTAATTGGAAATCGATGTACTTTAAGCTGTGGACAGAAAATGTAATAAACAATCTAGTCTAGAGGGACAAAGGATTATTTGTTAATAGTGTAAAAAGGTCAGTGCTACAGTAATTAAATTAAACCTGCAAGGCATTCTAAGCAATACCTCTGAACTGTAATGTCTCAGAAGAAAATAAGGTGCTTGACAATTTTCCTATTGAATCTACCATGGGTCATGCCCTATAGAAATGAACATGTTTAAACAGCCTTCTGCTTTAACACTTGATCCTAAATTTACAATGTTTGTTCTTACAACATGCAATACCGTAAGGGACCAACCAGCTTAGAATTCAGCACTATGCAGCTCTGTATAAAGGCAGGTGAAAAGATTGTCCGTGTTCCAGTAACACACATTTTGTCTACCAGCACCAGTGAAGTCTTGCACCGGAAGCTTGCTCACATGCGCTGAAGCACAAGCACACTGAAAAGCAAATGAAGATTGTCCCTTGGGTAGAACTGCTGAGCTTCATCTCTTGCCCTCAGTGGACATTCAGGATGACTTCTGCTGGAATTAAACTGGATGTGCTGTGCTGTCCTGAACTGCAAATTTGTTATGAAATATTTCTTGAGCACTTGAAACTGATGCGTGCCTTGAAGTTTACTTTGTTAACAACTGATTTACATGTGATAAGGTGTAAAAAAGTATGATCATCAAAGTAACTTAATGAACTGCAGTGCTGATAGTGAGGAGTGAAAGATTTTTTTCTTTCCCTC
Organism: Dromaius novaehollandiae; assembly: GCF_036370855.1. NCBI lineage: Eukaryota > Metazoa > Chordata > Aves > Casuariiformes > Dromaiidae > Dromaius > Dromaius novaehollandiae. The sequence continues at coordinate 39,049,015 of NC_088132.1, forward strand.
ATTCATTGTAGATGTATTGTAAAGCTGCAGAGTTATGCAGCTTTGCTGTAGTAATATTTAACTGTAGCTCTTCTATCTTTTCTGAAACTTAAGAGCACTTCAGGAAATAGATATAATTAGATTTGGGATAAGAACTGTGAGATCACTCATTTCCTTTTAATTAGTAGTCTCTTAGTTAACTTATCACTGCTGACTGCGTTATATTAATGAAGTCTAATCACAAACAAAATGAAATGCATTATTTAACTGGCCAGCCCTAAAAGATTACCGAGGCACACGTACAAATAATCCATGTTTCATGTCTTGGAGGTCTTATTGATGGCAATGGGAGAGCTGAGTCATGGTTTCACATTTTCTCATTATATCATGGGGCAGGTATGTTCTCTAGACTGCTCGGTGCTACTGTGTTTCTGAGAACTTCCCTGATCCGACAACTGCAGTTTACAATCAGTCTCCTATGCGGCACATCTGAGTTTTGTCGACATGGAGGGAACAGGCTGAGAGGGGTCAGATTTGTGCTTTGTCACTTTTCCAAGATCAGGCGGCGAGAGGTCCTCCCAGGTTCCATGTTAGAGACTTATCCTCTGAGCTGTTTTTAATTTGTTTTCCTTTCTGACTAATAGGAGTAAAAATTCTTGCCTTCTTTTTTGTTAAAGATCAATGGGGAGAAGATGGTGGGAAGAAAGTGCTACATAAAAATTAGCTGTTGCTGCTCTCAAACTTGGGCTCTCATTTGCTTAATTGTTTTCAGTTAAGCAAATGAGCTTTTGAGTTAGTTGCATATTATTGAGCATCTTGCACTACCCTTGTGAGGTTAGTGTTGCACAATTCAGAAGACTTCAATGTCTGGATTTTGCAGGGTAGAGCTAACTTCAGAGAGCCCGGCCATTATGGTATTTAAAACAGATGACTAGGAAAATACTAGTCAGGGACAGATTCATAATTGTGGCAGAAATCTCTCTGAATTTGTTAAAGCATATAAGGGGTTCCTGCCCACTGGATAAGGGGGTGTGTGTGGCTTTTTTGTTCCTTTCTTTCTTCTTCCTACTGCATTTTTGCTATGCCTCTTATGATAAAACTTTCATATTGTTCTGTGATTAAAGAGCTGTCTATATTCAAATTTCATAGGCTTCTGAGGGATAATAATGTGGTGCAGAGAAACTACTAATTGAAAAGACATTAAAGTCCTTTCAGCTACAAGTTCAGTAGATGAAGGTGAAGAGGAAAGCACATTCAAAATTTCATTAAATGTGCAATTTTGAAGCTTTTTTACTTCTTGATATGTAATAGTACATCAGTTCTTAAATGCCAAAGCACTTTGTAAATATTGGAGCTGAAACTGGTCTCTCTCCTTGTATGAAAGAAAACATTTGGAGATAAGCATAGCATAATGCTGATAAAATGGCTTCCACTTCCCCTTCAATCCCTTTCAGTCCTTGCTGCTGAAGCATACTGAAAATGATTGGATCGTATATTGTCCATTAGTTCCAAGAAGTACTGTATAGGAGCTGTAGGCATGGCATAGCCGTGTAGTGCCAGAGAAATATTCCTAATGTAGAGTACAGCATTGTGAATAACAATCAAAGATCAAAAGAGAATCAAAGTGGTGAACATAACGCTAAGGAGTTAGAGCTGGTATACTTGAGTCTGAAGAAGCTTGCCTAATTTTAAGTATCAGGTATGAATTAGTTTCCTATGAATTAAATCATTAGTTTTGTATGTGATTACTGTGCTTAGGATAGTGTAGCAGACCAGGGAAAAAAGTTTCAAAATGATATCATGTGTACAATACATGTTTAAAATCTAGTAACTAGAATGAAACAAGAAATATTAACATCATCAGTTGAAAGCATGTGGCTCTAGGTATGTGGGTAGCATGTACATGGGTCAAATGAAATTTGGTTCTTGACTGTTCAACTCCTTATTTGCATGCTGACTGCATGGGAACATGTGCCTCTCTCTGAGCTAATCTTAGCATTATTCAGATTATTTAAGGTTGTACTATGAGGATTGCTAGACTGAAGTCTATAATGCATTCTCAGAGATGCACTATCTTCACAAACCTTTTAATAATAAATGGAAATATTTTTACAATTGTCAAGAGGAAAAAGCTGTCACTTTTAATTCTAGAATATTATTTCCCAGGCTGGATAACATTAAAGCTTCTTCATAAAGGCTAATAATGTTAGTATTTAACTTTGTAAAGATTTCAAGAAAATAGGTGATGTGCTGATTCTGCTAACCTGTAGTGACAGCTCAGGAAGCAAGACAAACCATTTGGGGTTGACCTCTCTGCAGATAAAGCTAGTGCTCCCATTTCAGGGGCTACCAAGCTCAGTCTCTGTCCTACACTGAAGCAGTCTGGTGATGGCAGCCTGAAGGAGAGTGGTTTAATATATGCTGAGCCTAAATGTGACAGGGAAGCAACTGTGTATGTAGGAGGGTGGGAAAAATTAAGTCTTCCTTGACCTGGTGTGTGGCTCTGTTCTTCTGTAATTGAACTGCAAGTGCCAGAGTTGATACTAAGGCTACTGGCTTCTGATGTAACTTTTGGTTACAGGCTAATGTAACTGAAAAGTTATTCTCCTGGATTACGGGTGTATGTTTTAAAAGGTGGGAGGCTAGATAGTTGTGACAACAATCTGATCAGTGTTTATTTTCCTGGATACTATATATGTCCATATATATGTCCATGACATAGCAACCCAATGTCAATGTCTCTCCTCAATAAGCTGAAGTCAAAGGCACTTTTGTCATACCAGGGTGGGACAAAACTGTTCTAATAGTCAAGAAGTTTTTGCCCTTAGAATATAAATTGGTAGCAAGGGGAAGTGAATAGGAAGTATACAGAAAGCTGTGGCTGCAGTAAAACTTAAAATGTGGGAATTCAGATGTCTCAGGATTTATGTAGCTCTGAAGATTAAACAGTGGAATGGCCTGGCTGGTATCTCCCTGGATGACATCACAATGTGCACAAAAACCCTTGGTTTCTTATATTTCTCTTTCCTTGGGAAGGAATGGCAGTGTAGGCAATACTGCGGTGGATAGGAAGACCTGGCTGCAGGCATGATCGTGCTGCTTCCTTATTAACAATCTCTAAAGTGCAAGTATCAGAAGGGATCAGTAAATTAAGCTCACCAGGAATTCATTCTTGATGGGCATGTTTTCCTGGATTACTGTACCGAGATACTGAGTGAGGTGATGAACTAAGGTGTTCACAAATAACGAAAAGGAAGATCACTAAAGACACCACTAGAAATCATTGATGTATAAACTATTGAAGATGAATGATTCACTTCCAACTTTTATTAGGTTTTATTCCTGTTTAAGAGGTCTTACAGCATACTAGCTCTTTACAAGTTAAGAAACAAGGCCATCATCTAGAAAAAAAATAGACATTCTTACTTCATAGCTACTTTTACTTTTCAGTAGTACAGACATCCTGGGGAGCATAGTAAGTGAAAATGTCTTTCCTAAGACTTTTTCAGGGCTTTTTGGAAGCCTTTAGTTGATGGTTACTGACTCCCTTTAGAAGGTGTTGCCAGAGAGCAGAAGCTGTCATCTATCACAATTCCTCAGTAAATGGTGGTTGTCTGATACAAATACGCACAAGCATTCAGAGGTATTTTTTATTCACTCTTCTTTCTTTTCCTACCACAGCTCTATAGAGGTAGAAGTAGATCATGTCATCTGCAAAAAGAAACAAACAAACCCCTCTTGCGATGCAAGTATCATGTAGAGTTGAAATACTCATTGTGAATGATATTGCATCCAAGGTTAGTCAGACTTAGTATTAATCACTTTGTCATGGGGTAATGTTGAAGCAGAAAACACCCATTTGCACACATACTGCTCTTCAAAGTTCAAAGTTACTTGACTCATATCATAAAAAAAAATGCTTTATATATGATTGCTAAGTTGCAGTAGCAATATAAGATTAATAGTAAATCAAAAAGCGGTGCTCTGTTTCTATGAGAGGTGAGGGAGATTCTGCTGTAGATGAGTAGTGATCAAGCATGCTGTCCTTAAGGGCCAGAGGGGAGTGTTGGAGCAACTCCAGTCTTTCTAGTCTTCCTTTGTTCCTCTTTTTGTAGAGTTTGTCTTATGTACTTTGGGTACATGTTGTTTGTTATGTCCTAAATTTGGTTCTACCTGGCTCTTAAGTTTTCATTCACTTAGTGACCATTAATTGATCATTTGTGACTTCTCTTTATACTCTTGGTGCCTCTTGTATGAGCACCCTATACCTTCAAGGCTTCTACTACCATCCTATGCTTGTGCTCTTATGGGTACCCTGTTGCAGTAATTTTGAGGGTGCAAGTGTACAGATGTCCCTAAAATTTTCTAAGCACACTTATCCATCATTGACAATGCGTTATGTGTTACTACTTGATGTCCCAAATTTCTTCTCCTTTTCATTGTATGAAACTTTTTTCTAGGTATCAGCTTAATCAAAAGAAAAATTGTTTTGCCTCTACAAAGTAGAAACTGATTCTTTTAATAGAATGGGTTTGTTCTAATATTGACCTATGCAAATACAATAAATCTACATGGCTGCCATTAGAGATCCTGCTGTTTCTGGTTTTCCAATCATCATGAAAATACTCTAGGCAAATCCCAATCAATAAATACAGGATTACTTAATAATGTCTCATGGGTTGGGGGGTGGGGATGGAATCTAACTCTTGAGTTTTAGTTCATGTTTAAATCTACAAATGTTGAATATAATGAAAACCACATAAATTGCAAACAACAATGAATTGCAGAAGAAAACAAAAACTTCCACTAAAATGTACTTGGGACAGTAAAGGTAGTATCTGCAAAGACCTGGAATAATGCCTAAAACAAGGAAACTGTTAACACTTTCACCTTTGTTCATGTGTGTATTTGTAGAGGGTCTGAAAAGTTTAATTCTGAGGAATTTCAGTACTTTGAGCTATAATAACATCTGTTGGGTTTTTGTTGGGTGTTTTTTTGGTATGTTATTCCACTGTTCTAAATCTTCAACCTACACAAGAATCACTCTTTACTGAGGAATTACCTTCAACTTAGGCTTGCAACATGGCATTTCAATGCCCTCTGCTTGTGAATGTGGCGAGCCGTGAATGGGGCCTGGAACAGTGAAGCTGTGGAAGTCTAGACTTCTGGCAGTGCTTTAACTCTTACTGAAGCATGGTTACATTCCTTTAAGGTACAGCAAAATATAGTGCATGTGAAGGACACCCTATTCATGAGATATAGGGGTATGTGGGGAGGGGGAGTATAGATGTTTTCAACATCTATAATTCCTGGATTGCTTTTTGTACCTCAAAGCATTCGAAGGCTGTTCAAATAAATTAGTCATTTATTTGCTGCTTTGTTCCTCTTATCACTTTCTCTACTGCACATATGCACATTGGGGTAATGAAGTGTTCAGCAGTTGACTTTTTTGTTTTTGTGTTCAGTAACTATAAAAGTCTGTTAGATGATTTTCAGACCAACTGTTCCATAATTCAACCTTAACCACAGTACAGTTGCAGAGCTGCTTCCAGTAATAGTGAAATGAGGAGTTTATTAATAGAAGGTGCTAGATGAGGTGTTTTGACTCTTGGAAATTTGGAGCTGGCACTCATCCCAATTTTCCTATTGGAAAAAATAGCTATGGGAGGAAAAATAACTTTGAAATGATAGTTTGACCTATACATAGGGGTGTGTGTGTATAGGCATATACATATGCATTTTGTAGATTGCCCTTTCCATGTCGTGTGTGTGGGAAAGTGGTGGAGTAGCCTACTCTAGCACAGTTACTGCAGCTCCCTCTGAGCACATGACTGTTTCCTGAGTCCAGATACTGATGAGTTAAGGTGCTGTGAGTGGGATAATTTAAAGCTGCTGGCAGCATTATACTCTTCTCTTCTTGGGGCTTTATCTTCACAAGATTTGTGCACCTGCTATACTTACTGCGATTTAATGAAAGATACTCAAGGAGGGAAAAGACTGGTGTGTGTGTGTGTGTGTGTGTGTGTGTGTGAACATGAAATATAGGTTTATAGAACTCATTGCTATAGAACGTGGAGAATCTGCTGGTAAAAGTCCTTGTTTTGCCTTGCCAAGAAATGATAGTGCCATTCTCCTCTTGCTCTCAACGTCTAATAGTAGACACTAGTGCAGGTTGCCCTAGCAACTTGGTTGTACCTCTGAACGACACCTCTGTTAAGGAGTATACTACATCATTTGTGCCTTTTTCTGTGCCTAGCATTTGTACAGAAAGATGCGACTGTAGTTTTCTGGTGCAAAGATCAACCCTAGGTCAGAGTGGTTGCTTAGGATACCTATCTCTTTCCTTTTGCTTTGGGCTCCTAATAATTACTGTCCTTCTCTTTTGTTTTATACTTGTTTTTGTCTTATGACAGGGAAAATTGAGATCCTTCCTCTCACTTCTGTCACTTGCATCCATTTTTCTATTCTCTTCCTTACCTTATTGGCAATTTGGCCATATTATGTGCATGTGCCAGAAAGGACGTGGATGGGCTATGCTGAAGTTTCATAGTTGTTTCCATGTATTTACTCTAGTACCTTGGTTATATGCTGCATAAGGAGAAGCCCAGTTCTGGAGCAGTTTTTCACTTTACTGTTGCTGCAGCTTCCCAGTGTGATGCTGCCAGTTAGAGTAGGAGCCTGTGTGAGACACCAGGAAATAATGATACTGCTGGTGTAGGAATAAGTCTGGGGTACTGAAACAGGAGATGAATCCAGTAACTGCACCCAGTAATATAATGGTAAAAGAAAACATTGGTTAACTCAGCTGTTCATGCCATATGGAAAAATGATAAAATCTACTTATGTATGTTTTTATTTCTGGCTACACCACTAGTCCCACTGCAGCTTTTTTGTACAGTCCCACAGACAGCTGAGCTTGCTGCTTAGTTTTGATTTAGATTTTCTAGAACTTGCAACTGTGGGTTTTTTTTGTTTTTGTCTGTTACGTCTCCAAATGAGGCTCAGCCAACTTTTTCTCCTGGTTCTGCAACAGATAGGTCAGTTGTAACTCATCACTAAGTTTATTAAGTTCGGGGAAGACTTTCTGTCTCTGCTTGTTAGTTCTCCCTTAATGCTACCAACAAAAAAGTTATCAGACTTTGGTCACTGATATCCAACAATTTGTATAAAATAACTCAAATTCTTATTGTTTGGTATGTATTCCATTCATTTCAGTGGAAAAAAGGGACATAATATTGGTACAAAAGCTCAACCAGAAATCTTCTAAACAGAAGTCATTTCCATATGACTAAAACTAAATGCACTTAACCATAGACCAATAGATACATAAGGCACACAACATCTTTTTCTGTAGTCAGCTGTCAATTGTATTATTCAGTAAACTTTTGTGGGACCTTCATAAGAACAGACGAAACTTGCATTGTTCAGTGTTCTGAAACAAGTGGAAATACGAGTTCAGGAATGCTTGTGGGAACTCTGTGAAAAGATCTGTACAAATGAATGTCTGTTACTCAGACTTTCCCAGATGAAGGGAAGTTAAATGGTATTTCACACTTTGCTGGAGTCTAATGCACTAGATGATGAAAAACCTAAGGATTCAATGATATCAGATGAATAAGGAAAGGAAACAACAGATTGCCTCTAAAGCCATTCCAGAACTGCTAACATAGTGTTCAACAACTAGTGTAACTATTTCTGAACATGTTCTGTGAAAAAATGTTTCTTAAAGGGCTAAATCTCTTCAAGAGAACGTTGTGTTGTGTGGATCCCAAAGAACCAGAGGTGCGTGCTTTTGGGGGAAACTGAAATCCCTTTTGGCCTTTGTTTTTACAGACCTTATTTCCTGAAAAGCTGGCAGCATGTGCCTAGGAATCCTTTGTGCTGATGTTCTTGGGCAGAGCTATATAATACAGCAATTTACTTTCAAAGTAACTTTGAAAGGTGGTGTGAAATCAGTCTTTGGATTGACTAAGAGCCAATGACATTTTGACAAGAAGAAACAGACACCCACACAAAATTCTCTCTTCTTGAAATGCAGAGATTCCTACAACATATTATTACCTCACCATCACGAGGAATGAAACTCCCCCAACACATTTCAAATACAAGTTCTTGAATTGTTACTGTTTTTTTTTTTTAACTTTTAAAATAGATTGATACATCTTCTATGAGAGCAGTGCTATCTGTTATATCAAATTCTGCTGTAGGCTTTAAAAACTCAAATACTTATTTAAGCACCTGAAATTGTCACCAACAGAATCGGTAAGCCTTCAGTATATACTGTATCATGTATACAGGTATATTTACTCGGAGTTAGCAAAGCAGTTAAGAATTACATAGTGAAGAGTGAATGAGGATGGAGATATTAGGAATAGAATTCCATGGTAGTTCTGGGGTTTTCCATTTGTTCTGTTTTACAGACTTTGTAGGTTATGTTCCTGTGCTTTAGTGTGTTCATCTCAATGGTAGTCAAACACCTGTCAGACAGGACGCAGTCCTAAAATCTTTTGTAACAATCATTTGTTCATTAACAGATAAAGCACATACATGTAAAACGTGAATTTTGTGTAAATATACTGAAACATAGGGGAGGACTTTAGTTGAAAGAAATGGGTATTTTATTTCTATTGCAAAGCAATGGAACTGATTAACTGATCTAAAATTACTTTGCTGGTGGAGAGAGAGTTCACATGGCAAAATCAGTCCATATTGTCCAAAAATGTGTGTATTAGAGGCTTGGTAATCAGCAGAAAGCCTGTGACAAAGCCAGTAATTAAAGAAACTTATGCTTTGACTCAGAAGTTGACTGCACCATAAAGAGAAGCTATGAAATTAAATACCTAGCAAGAAATACATTAGTTAATATGATCAGTGAGTAAACCTGGCCCTGGTTTGAATATAACGTGTCACCATAGTAGTCATGCAGATTTTTTTAGACCTATTTCACTTTTTCCTAAAACATTTTGCTAATCAACATTAGCAAGAAATAACATACTTTAATTATGTGCTTTCATAGTAAAAATATTTAAATATTTTCATTTGTGTGGTGTAGGAAACACTTTTTTCCCCCTCCCCCTAAGAGTGGGTATCTAATATGGGTACCTAAACCTGTATGTATGCACTTAATTGGCTAAACCAGTATTAATGGAATAATGAATATTTCATGCCATGATTTTATTACTTCCATGAGCTGTTACTATTTATATTTGGCAGTCAGTGTTCGTTTAATCCCTTTGGCTGATACATGTTTCTAAAGAGGTCAAACTTGATAAATTTACCTATTTAATCTATTAAAGATTTACTGAACAGGGGTGAAACAGCGGAAGTATCTCAATTTCAGGATAACTTTTCTGTATAAAACAATATTCTTCTGGTCCGCAAGCATATTGTAAAGTAAATTTGTTAGAACAATAGATTACTTTTATAAACACATTGCAGGGCATGTGGTAGACATTTAAAATGTTTGCAGAAATAACTAGTCTTGATTCAAACTTCTTTTGTCCAAGGAATGAAAACTCAAGAAACCTGCAAAGCAGAGTATAAGTGAGCTGGGTAATGAAGATCTTTGCTTCTGTTTTCCTGTTGTTTTGGGGAATTGGTTCGGGTGAGTTACCTTTTACTGCTTTCTTTTCTTCACACATATTTCCATCTCTACCAGACATAAAAAGGAAGGCAGGACTTGAATAAGCTATCTTGTGTTTTGGGGATTTTGGTCAGAAATGTTTTGTTGTGTAAGCTGTTTAAGAAACTGCAGTAGAAAACACAGTATCACTGGCTCCATATTATCTCTTCTCTTAATTAAATAGCATATTTTACCTGTGACTACAGCTGAAAATGCAGCTTTACCAATTCCACTTCATGAAGGTTAAGGCATATCTATCTGCAGAAGGAGGATATGTTAAACCTAAAGAATACCCTGGTTTTCGATGTCTGTCTTCCTTTCCCTCATTCGTGGTTTTTGTTGGTTGATTTTGTTTAGAGTGACCTGTAGACTGAAATTCCTGAAGTGTGTGTGTGTGTGCACTGGAGGGGCAGAGGAGGATGGGTTCATGAGCAGTACCGAATCCTTGAGCAGGTGTAATTTTTCAGCAGAGAACTTAACTCAAAACCCAAGAAAATAGGGGAAAAACAGGGAGGGACAGCTAAAAATGTTTCTCCCGTCACTGTTCTAAATAATATTTGTTAGTCCATCATCTCTCTCTCTCGTCCAGCAGGACTCTTCAAGCTGGTTGATTAGCTAGCTTCTTGGGGAGAATTTAAAATGTTGTGTTTTTACAGCCCTATAAATGCAGAAAGGAATTTTCAACTAAAAAGTAGTTAATAACTTTCTACTGTAAACAGTTTGGCCAGTAGGACAAAGCCTGTGTTGCTGCATGGCTATGGTTAAGTGTATGATAATTAAAGGAACAGCTGCTGATCAGAATAATGACATGTTACTAAACTTGTGTTTAAAAAAGTTATTTGACTCTGCTTTTTTAATTAAATTTGCCTTATTTTCATTTAACTTGAATTTCAAATCATGACATTCAAATTTGGTACACATTTTAACTGCTTATTTGCAAACTTTTGTTATAAGAGCTCCTGCATTTTTTTCTCTGAACTTGCATATTAATCACTAGAAACATGAAGTGTTAAGATGAAATCTTAACCTTGCTGCCTTCAAATATCATTGATTAATCACCTTTTAAAACAGACAAATACTTCCCTTTCATACTGTACTACAACCCCCAAACCTTATAAGAAGTTATACATATAACTTGTTTGACACTTAGAAACTCTCATAGCTATATTAAAGTTGGATGATACCTGTGCCTGCACAACTAGCTGGCACATTAATATTGTGGAATGTATTGAAAAACTTCAGTGAGTTTAAGGAAAAAAAATCTCATTGTGGAGAGGTGATGGTAGGAAGAAAATAACAGCTGCTTTCCTTATGCCATCTTTCTTTAAAAAGAAAAAATTCATTAAAGTTTTCCAAAATAAATTTTTCAATGGGAAATTTTAAAGAAAACTTTAGGCAAAAATGAAATATATGGGTATATTTCTACAGGGAAGTACTATTATGTGACCTCCTGCTTCTGTTCCATAATCTTTCTATGCAGAATGTCTTCTGTGAGTTCTGAAGTAACATTTGTCATGTGCATACATACAGCAGCTTCACTGGAATAATTGGCATGATTTTTATGGTAAGCCCTTACCAAGGGTTTTGTTTGCTCAAATTTATAATAATCATGCATAATTAGAAGTTCAGCTAAACATTTTTGCTTTTCTTTTTAAGAAAATAGGAAATACATTTTAGTGGGAATCTCTAATGGTAAACCTGGAACAAATAACAGGATACTGAGATATAACTGGTTCCAAACAACAGTGATGACAGATGACACTGTGTGGTGGCAGTACCCTTTCTTCCTTTTTCTATTTATATATGTATTTGAAATAGTTTCTTTTTCAATAAGCTAAATATAATTTGTAGGCACACTAAAGGAAAATATGCTAAGACTGAAAAATCTAGCTAAATTTATAAATATTGGAATATACCCTGAAGATCATTAAATTTGATCACTCATGGGGCAAGTGAAACACTTGACATGAATGCCAGATTTCATTATTTATTAGAAGATATAGATACATATCCTCAGAATCCTCCTCAGATTTTAATAAGGGCTTCAGTAGACAAGCTGCTGTGAAGTCCTCAAAAGAGACAGGCCAATTTTAACTTAGTGAAAACCCAGGCTATTTGGGATTCTTCGGTTTGGAACCAACTTCCACAAATTAACTCTGAGCCAGTGCAGAACCCAAACTCTGGGAAATAATGGGCCTCCTCTATGAAACATGGTTTGATAACTGAGCGGCTACCAATGCCTTCTGTAAACTGGCTTTGGTTGGATTCATTTAAAATGGAGCTTCATGGCATGGTGGGGGGGAAGAAGTGGGGTTCAACCCTGGGATGGCAAAAGCATATATGATCATATCAGAAAGATCCTAGCCTACTGGCCCAGCCTGAGCTTTGAAAAATATTGTTGACTATAGGGTGAGTATCCAGCAGGGGCACTCACTGTCAGTTTGCATGAGAAGTGGCAGATGTATTCCCCCAAATGAATATATTGGTATAATGCCTTGTATAAGCTATCTCTTTGCTCTGATTCTTCCTCCAAAATGTCACGCTTGTGCAAGCTGAGCATCAACCAACTCTTCTCTGTCAAATCTCGCTCTTCTGCAAATGCAGATCTCTACATGTTGTCCTGCCAACAGATACAGCTAGCTCTGTCTAATTTGAGATGTATAAAATCCATGTGCATTTGACTGGTGCCAAACTCATTTTGCACACTCATACATTAATTTTGTATGTGGCTATAAGCCCTATTTGGACATGGAAGTATAGATAGCTAGGTGCAGTGCTGCAAGCTCAAGTTTTATACTAAAGCTGGTTGCTTTCATATGGCTTACATTCTGCCCAAAAATCAAATGGGTGAGCTTTTGTCTTCCAGTAAAATAACATAAAGACATGCCCAGTGTCAGTTTCTTTAATCTGAACAGTAAACTCTCTTCCTATTTACTCCTGGAAGTGTTCAGATAATCATGCTACTCTAATGCAGAATTGAATATAAAGTCTTCTGCATTCTTCTCTTGATCCATGTTCTTTGACTGCAGTGGAATCAGTCTTCCTTAAGATGACTCAAGAATCCCGTGCACTGTGATATCTTGAATGTCATCTTAGCTATCAAGTTCAAACAGAGACTTCTTGCTTTCAATACCAAGCAAAGTTTATTTTGAAAATCCGTTTCCCAGCCTTTGTCAGTTATAACATGCTAGATAAAATTCTTACTGCAAATTAGGTACCTCAGTTACTACTAGCCTGACACATCCTGTATTCCCTATTGCCAGCTTCTGCTTTGTGCTGGAACTAGACAAAGGGTTTGACCAGTCCAATTACACTGGCACAGTTAGAACCATTATAACTGCGCAGATATAATCTGCTACTGGGACATTCCTCTGCAATAAGAGCAGCTCTTTAGACTAAGCTGAATTCCTCACAGTTGTTAAATGTTAAGCTGAAAAAGGTCTGTTTATCCTGGAGTAAACATTCACAGAAGTCTTTATTGATTCAAAGATGGTAGTTACACAGAAGTTAAATTAGGATAAGCTGGCATATATAGATAAAGTGCTCTCTTCCTGATATTTTTAATCATTGCTATTGATTAAGCAACATCTACACAATCAGCAGTAAGACCAGTATTTGCCAACGTTTGCCCCCCAAATGTTGTATTCAAAACAACTGTATTTGAAATACTCATGCGATTTCCTATTGCTAATACCAATGTACTAATTTGAGCATAAACTGAAACACAGGAAGGTCCATCTGAACACCAGGAAAAATCTCTTTACTCTGAGGGTGACAGGGCACTGGCACAGGTTGCCCAGAGAGATTGTGGAGTCTCCTCTGGAGATACTCAAAACCCACCTGGATGTGATCCTGTACAATGTGCTCTAGGAGACCCTGCTTGAGCAGGAGGGTTGGACTAGATGATCTCCAGAGGTCCCTTCCAACCTCAACCATCCTGTGATTCCTGGTATCTCTTCATTCTTGACCTGATCCCATATGTTTCCCTGATGGTACATTTATTAACCTGTTTGTTTTCTGAAATCTTGATAGTAGGCTGCCACCAAGTACATGATAGCAATTCACATTTCCCCTTGCTTTCAAAAATCTTTGTTTTCTAATGCTTGACTCTGGAGCCATACTTGATTTTATTTGAATAAAACAGCTAAAAAGCATCTTTAAATCCTAAGTATGGTGTGCTGGGACTTGTTTGTATTCAGTAGGGAGACATAAGTTTTAAAAAGTGCTGGCTGACTTTTTAACAGGAGTGCAATATTTATTTGTATTTCACTCTTTGTTATACCCTGCTTGTTTTCTCTATTTAAATTCTGTCTTCCCCTGAACAGTTTATACTGCTTTTCCACTTAAAAAATGTGACACGTTCTGAGCCATGTAAGACATACCTCTTTCAATCAATATTCTGTAATGCCAAGAACTAATTTTTGAACTCTGATCTGTACATACTCAATATGCTGCTAGTGCAGTCTATCTTTAACGCCGTTAAACTATAAAAGAATATTTACTGTTCAAAATTAGCTTGCTTTGTGGTAGACTTTGCCTAATGAAATCTTTAAAAATCAACTTTATCATTCTGTCATAGAGATTAAAAGGTAAAACCTTGAAAGAAGACTTCTGGATAATGTTGTACAAAGTATGGAATATGACATTGGGGCATAAGGCTCAGGAAGCTCACCAAGGGAGTCATGTCAACTGAACCAGATGAACAAGACTGAGTTGTTTCCAGAGTCTGTTCTATTTTTTTATTATTTTTTAAATGTATTTGGCTGTTAAGCCTATGAAGAAAGCCTTGAAAATGAGTAATTATATAATTACCAGCCACTTGAATTTTTATGGATTTGAATACTTGCTCCAAAGTGGCACTGCTGAAATTATTATTTTTATTTTTTATAACAAATTTGAGCAACTCAGATAAAGACTTCTAATAGCCTAGTTTGAAAAGGTGTCTTAACACTTCATATGAACTTTAGTTCAGGAGATTGCTTTATTTATATAAATCTCTGATGATGATGTTCCCTGTTCTGGAGAAGTGTGTACTGTGAGTGTCATGGTACATCATTTTCATCTGCTAAAACCAACCCTGTATTAATGCATTGCTGCATGAATCACCCCAGCTACAACTCCCATAGGGTGATATGTCAGCACGTTCTTACAGTCTCAGAACCAAATACTTCCATATGATGAAATATTTCACAGCAAGAAGACACAATTCAGGAAGCTATTAGTATAAAACCTGCTCACCTTTTGACAAAATCCTCAGGAAACTATATTCTGAGGTGTTAGTGATCCTTTTTCACTCAATGGGTAGCAACTCAGATGTCAATAACAGGTTACATCTCTGAATTGCATTATAAAAAGCTGATCAAAGTGTAGAAGAAGGGAAAGGCTGTGATATTAACATCTATCCTGTTTTGAAATAAATCTACTGTTTGGCTTGCTGTTTAACAACATTCAAGAGACCTTATGGGAATAACATGAATCCTTTCTATTTAAAAGATGGACGGATTTAGCCAATGTTCTTCCTATATATATTATTTAATCCATAAATAGCCCATTTGGTTCTGGTAAAACACTGTAGTCCAAAATGTCTTGATAATGTGAGCAAAGGTGTCAAAATACAACCATGAAAGTGGTGAGTTCTGGGTTTTTTTTTTTGTTGTTGATGAATTGCTTTGAAGGCCAATGTTTATATAGTTGTTCTAAGTGTACAGGAAAAACTAACAGAAGGTGTTGGTAAACTAGCTAAATGCATATGATAACCAGATGGGGACAGAAATAACACACACTTGTGGAAGTGTAATTATAGAAGAAATCAATCATGCAATTATGTACTTCTGTTATGACTAAGAAAAATATTCACCTTGGGTTATTCTGTAAACCATTTACTCTTTCTGACAGTTCTCTTGAAGCTTAGTCCAAATTTGCTTAGGAAACATTCTGTTCTCTTAGTTTTTATTGATAACACATTTATTTCACAAATTTACAAAATAATGTGGAAACAAAACCTATTTTGAAAATTCTAGACTATGAAGTCTCAGTGTCAAGTCATCTTTTTTATTAGAAGACAATTTTTTAATGTGCAACAGATAACATATATTGTGTACTCTTCATGTTTAGTTTTGGAGTGTTGTATATAAAAATATTAATCTAGTCTAAAGAATTACTTCCTTAAGTACATATTCTTAGAACATGTATTCATAGATGAATAGTTTCAAGAAATTCCTATCATCATTAATGTTGTGCCATGCTTTTAAAATGAGAGTAGATCTCTTTTCTGGCGTTTTCCAGAATTCATTCAATGAATTTTTTTTTTAGATACAGGATTCTAGCATAATGTTGCTATTTCCATTCGATTGACTTGTTGATTTCTCTGAAGAAAGGTGGAAAAAAACCTGATTTTAATGCTTCCAAATGTTGAAAGTACTATATTGAACTTCATAGTTTTCTTAAGCTGAAGCTTTCTGTTCAGGGGAGTAAAAATAAATGCAAATGACAAAAATAAACTGGGAGGCACTGGGAGGATTGTCTTGCGATGAAGGCATTGGAACTTTTGATTCCCAGCTGTTTCGAAGAGGTCACGGAGGGAAGTGGGCATAGAGCTCTCTTCTGTAAAATGAAGCTGTTTCTTTTTCGTTCTTAGAATGTTTAACCCATTACACTGTAAATGTCTGGTAGTAGTGACTGACCTTTCCTGAACCACTGATCAGCATGTCATTTAGTGGGGCTCTGATCTAGGTCCACATCTCTTTATGCTACCAAACTCAAATAGGAAAGTATTTGATTTATGGTTGCTTGAGTTGATTCTGACAGCAATTAAGTCGTCTGTGGGCCTACTGTAGTACGAAAAGAATCAGTACGGAAGATGAAAGCAAAGGAATTAAATCTGCTCAACTTTGCTATGCAGAAAATATTTACACAGTCATAGTGTTAGTGAATTTTGGCTCAAAGCAAATGTTGCTCATGTTACAACACTATAGACACAACAAAGACAGGTCTGTGTGTGTGCATGTATGATGTTACCCTTGTGATGTTAGAGTGCATCTGGCTTGAGTTTTTTTATCCTGAAGTTTTTTCTGGCTGAATGCTGTATAATAAAAATGCAAGTGAAGTGCCACAATGATTACTACCTCAGGTTTTGCGTGTTTATATGTCTGTGACCGATTATAGATGCACATGAATATTTAAACAGTGTAAAACTTAAATATGGCTGTGGTGTCTGAGTCCTGCAATGTTTTCTAGGATGTAGGTGATACTCATCTAGCTGAAAGCAAGTGATCTGGATGATCAGATGCAACACCTGAGTACTGATGTAACAGAAGCTTTCATCTCCAGGCTAAAATCTTTATCACTTTGACAGTATACTAAGCTCTATGTAGAACTGATTATTTTTCAGTCTGTGTTCGTTCTTCTATATCACTTCAACTTTTGAGAGAGTAAACTTTAAAATCATATTGACAAATATACCTCTGTTTTCTAGACATTAAAGCTTTAATGACTTTCCCTTCACAGAATGTGGCTTTCCTTCTGTGGCTGTGATTATTCCGCAGATCATATTTTGGTTAGTAATTCTTGGCAAAAAAGCCTAATTCTTATACCCATGGTTAATCACACGCATGTAAATCATGGAGTACAAAATGATCTGAGAAATAATTTTGTAGGTTTCAGCTGAACCTGCAAAAGAAGGAAAGCCACTAATTGGAAAAACTAAGTCAGGATATGTAGTAGAGATTCCTGTGTTGTTGACAGTACTTTGAAATCCAGGCAAGAAAATGAAAATCTCTTCTGCTTTTCACAGAAAATTGCTCCTGCTGCCTAATATCCTTTTATCTCTTTTTTTGTGAGCAGGACTCCTATGTCTATCCCAACTAAGTTCCCTGACACTGTGCACCTTGTACTGTATGATAACAATATATAAACTGTGCGAGGTCAGTCTGTCTTGGAAGAAGATTCTTCTAGAGGTGCACATCTGGGCAGGTGTGGTCCTGCCATTGCAAAAATTATGAGATAGACTTCAGAACTGCCCTGGAGAAATAGGGCCATAATTGAAGAAAGCCTAGGTTTTTTTTCTGTGTACCTTAAACTTCATTTAAGTCAGATGAGGCAAAAATAAGGTACTAATTAAAAAGTGGTTATTCACTTATATCCAGAACGGACAATGTTTTCATGTATTTGTAAAAGAGCTGAAGATGGGCAAGAAAGACATCAGTGAGGGTGGATGTTTTTTCCCTGGATTTGAGCATTGAATTAATTGGGGAAGCTGCTGAATCTGCACTGCAGAGGGAGCAGCCCCTGTGCAAAAAGGGGGAAAGGGGCAAAGAACAAGAGTTCCACTTTTTTTAGTGCTGCTAACTTTAGATCTGCTTACCAGCTCTTGTAACATGAAGGTTGAATCAGGAAGGGTTTCATCTTGCAACCAGTTGACTTGCGTAGACTGTCCTGGTAGAAATTCTGTCTTTCTGCACAGGTTATGCTTCAGGAAGTATCCACTAGCAAGTACACTTCTATTGATGGATTGATGGAGCCCGAGTACCCATTTCGCCATTAGGTCTGTCTGGACATACTGGAGAACTTCATTTTTCTTCCCCAAAACCTATTTATTTTCTCTTCATTGTAATGATATTCTACCACTCTTCTCAATTTAAAATAAGCATTATTTCACTTTGTATTTTTAAAAGCCCCTTTGCTAGATAAGGCAAGGTCTGTAAAGATAGTTCTGTAAAGTAAAGGTAGCATCTCTTCACTAGACAAGTGGTATAGCTAGAAAAATCAGATGAACTTACAGGCTTATGTCTTTTTCTGCATTTGATGTGTTAATTGATGATGTCTTGCCTTAACAAGGGCAAAATCTTCCATATACCTTTTCTTTGATTTATTAAACATGTCCAAAAGAAACATGTTGTTATGCTTTTATACTACATTCATCTATGTGTTGCCATAAAATATCTAAACGGGATAAAATTCATGTATCTTCTTACTAGCTGTTGATTAAGCAAAGCCCCAGTCACAGACATGACTATAGGTGTTATTTTGGGGTGACATCTTTCCAAAGTATACAGTGATGATAGGAAGTAAGGGAGATCTCTCTCTGCTTAGTCTAGGGAGCTCAAAATATTTCATTCAATTGGTTGTAGATGTAACTTCCTCTGCACCTGTCATTCCACATGTGTAGTCACCTAGTTGCTGTTATTTAGCCACCAATAGCACAAACTGGTATTTTTTGGAGAATGGCAAGATTTGGTTTATTTTTCACCCTGTGAGATGCAGTACATACTTACTTGCCAATGTGTGGAAATGGAAACTAATTATCTTTCTTTCCTATAGTTCGCTGAGTTTGCCAGTGTTTTTTGATCTTTAAGGTAGTTATATTAATGATTTTACTGACTTCATTCTGTGCTTCTCGTATTGAGGAGTCAGCTTGCTTTTATTTTGGTCCGGAACTATTGGTCTAACAGTACACTTAATGGTAGCTTTTAGAATCTGTATGCATAGTGTAGGAGTGGTGAAGTTCAATAAATAGCCTATATCTGGAAAGGAATGTGATTCTTGCATGGAATTTAAAATAGAATAACTTTTTCTTGTTTGCATTAACTCTCTAGATGGTATCATTCTGTGGCTGTTGCATTTCAACATACCACCTGGTGGTGCTGAAAATACTGAAATAATCCCGGAGGGAAGGTGATACTATTTAACTTTTCAGTGCTTCATTTAACCGCTGTTCTCTGGCAGGAAACAAGATAAAATGCTCCAGAGTGGCACAGAAAAAGAAAATTACTCTAATCAACATTATAAACTCTGCAAGATCTAAATCCCTGAAATGGTCTCGAGTCATCTCTGGTCTATATTCTATTGTTTGTGGTTTTATTGCCAGAGGAACTACTGGACAATGGTTTAGAAGCTGATGTGATTAGTCTGAAAGTTATAGGCTTATTCTGTAAATTATGATTATAAAGAAAGTCTGTGTTATTGTGCTCAATTCAACAGGTGAAAGACTGTGCAGAATCAGCTGTATTTCCAGGAGTAGCAAAGGACAAAGTGAATTTTTAGTTATAGTCTATGTAACAGAATTTTTAAGTGACATAATGTGGTCACAAAATGACTTAAAACTATGTTTACAATAAGCACTCAAAACATTCCTGTGTTGATGATACATTCAAAAAAGGCAAGAGTTTAGATCACTTTCTTATTGGAGCACATGCTCCTAAAGTGCTCTGATGACATTCATTTGACTAAATGATATAACACAGATGCAAGGAGCTAATGTAAGGCTTTTACAAATGATTTTACAGTGCACTGAATAGATGCTTTATTTTAAAGAAAATTTTGAACTGATAAAGTCATTCTGATTCTTATTTCAGAAATAACACTTCTAGGTATAAAGTCTGTAATAATCACCAATAGTGGCAAAAGATCTTTGTCTTTCTGGATGGATTTCCCCCCCCCCCCCCCCCCCCCCCCCCCAATAAGTGAAAGAGATGTCACTATGTAAATGCAGGAAGGAAATAAAGTATGAGATGGATTGGATATCTGCTAGATGTACTGATAGATTACTGTTAAAAGTGAATTGTAAGCAATCTCAGTACAATTGGTTACATGAAAACAAAGCTAGTTAGTCAAATGAAAAGGTACTATTGATTTGACAAATGCTTTGAACTTTCAAAGCAGTAAAAATAGATGGTTCAAAATACAGTGAAGATGGATGAATTAAATTCTCTTGAGCATGGCCCTATATTATGATGAGATTCTCTGAAGAGAAAAGGTAAGACTGCAATCTATCAAACTGCCTAGTCTCTCATTTTTGCACAATACATAGTATCAGGAGTAAAATGAAGTATGAAATTCTCCTGAATAGAAAAGTAGTTAAAAGCTTCGTGATGGTTCCAACTGTCCAGAAATATGGAGAACAAAAGGAGAAGGTTTAAGTTCTGTGCATGTGTGACAGCAACCAGTGTCAGCCTGGAAGATAGTAAGAAAGTAACCTGCTCTGAGAGAAGCGGGGGGGAGTTAATAGAATAGTTAGTTTAGCAGGATAACTGTGCATGTCTTACATATGTCATACAGTGTATTATTGTGAATGCTGTCCTTCATGTAGCCAAAACATGATGCTTTGTGAAGAAACAATAGGCAAAAACAGACTGGATAATATATACTGGATGCAAATAATGTTAAAATTGATAGTGGGTTGTGGAGCAGATAATGCCATGCCTGGTGAAAGTGGATCCAATTTGGGATTGAGACAAGAGCTTAAGTCATCTGATAATCTGGAACTAAATTGTGACAAAAGAGTGAGAACATACCAGATGAGCTTGTCAGATTAATGCTGGTTGTAGCTAGGCCAGAAAGGCAGTTCTGTAGGCTTAGCATTACCTGATACTGTAGATGATTATAGAGAAACCAAAATACTACTTGAAAATAAGCTTGAGGCAAAAAGTGATGTTCCAAGACTTCTGTGTCATGGAAAAAGAATATATGTCCAGGTGTGTATTATTTAATCTGATTTTTTAATCAACAGTTAAGCCAGAAGCATCCCAGACCTGCAGCTGAAACCATGACAGTTTTACACTATCTAAGAATGTATTCTCAGTGAACAGTTACGGGTTGCAGAATTGTGGATTTTGAGCAAACTGAAGGGTCCTTGAAGCTTCCATCTCACCCAAAGTTTGAGATATTTTCCCTTTAAAAGATTTTGGAGATTCTAGACAGTTCTTGGCCTTTGGCCTCCGCTTTCTGGGTGGTATGCTGTGGGATGCTTGAGGATGTTGCTTTCCCAAGCTCCCTCATGGCCACCAGTGGGTTATATACAGCTCTGAAGTCTGTTTTCAATCTAGCCCATCCTTTCAAGGCCTTTCTTACAATCATGTGCTTGTCCACATCATAAGAAGATACACCTGACACTGAGCTCCAGTTCACGCGTCAGGTTCTCATAACAAGTCGATAACAAGCCCAGCGAGCCAGGACTGGGGCATGCAAACTCAGCATAAGGCAAAGCTAGCATCAGGCCTGTGGCCTGTTGCTCTCAATGACGATACCCTTTTTACTGGGCAACAGCACTTAATTTTTAGGTCACTCATAGGTTTGTAACTCTTAAAGTGTAGAATCAATCAATTATCCTTCTATAAGATTTCTGTGGGCTGTTTCATATCCATATCCTTTTTCTTCAAGGAAAATTTTTTTTAAAGATGTGTTGACACTTTAAAAACCATAAAAGAACATAGTTTCTGTAAAGGATGACTTAGGTAGTTATGATGGTTGAGTGGGACTTCACAAAATAACTTGGTGTTTATATCAGCATGCTTCACTTTCTTATATAGAGCTAGATTATTTTCACATAAACAGGGTGAGTTTTTCTATTCACAGCAGCCGTGATTATCCATACAATAAAGCTGACATTTATATTGTTAGACAGGACAAATCACTCATCAAAGACCAAAGGATGCAGTGTTTTGAAGTGGCTAATACTTTCACCTACAACTTCTCTTCCTTTTAGTACTGACCAAATAACTACATGTTTATGTCTCTGTATGTAATGTATTCTGTTACAGAAACAGTCAAAGATAATGATTTAATAATTTTTTACTTTTCCATGTTTCAGTTGTTTTTGTGGAATTCTACTGTTAGCTCATACTCAAATCATCTCTTGTTGTTTATCATGAGGAGTTAGGGAGCACGATGTGAGTGTATTAAGTAATCAGTGCTGCTAGACTAGATTTTTTTAACGAAGTACGAAGCCTTACATGTTCAGATTTTTAGTAGTATCCTTAACACTTAAAGGTATTTCTGAATAAACATATGTACTCTTAATAAACTGCAAGCAAGCAATCCATTAGATAAATGAGACTGCGTAATCCCCTGACCAAGAGACAGCATTATCGGTTTGCCTCTTTACAAGGGAAATGATTAACTGCCTTTGGTTAGATGAAGAAACTATTCCTGTGTGACAACTTTGCAAAGGCCAAGATCATAAAAAGAGGGTTATTGATTTAACATTACCATATTATGTCTGATGGGTATAATTTAATATTTTACAAAAGGTAAAGCTGAATTCCTAACAGCTTTTAATATGGCAGGTTTTAACAATCTATTTTTTAAAAAAATGTTTCTGTTGCAAATTAATAGTCTCAATAGGTTAGTTCTTCCCAATGTCTGTTAAAAAAAAATCCAAAAGTCATGGAACAATCAAATGACCATTAGTGCCATGGTTGTATATTCCTTGCAAAATTATTAGTATTTATTGTTTTTAGAATACATTCAGAAATTCATATAGATGATGTTGCTGAAGCATAGTGTTTTTCCTGAGTGTGTGAATCTGAAATGTGAAAAGCTTAATATGTGTGTCATCCCTAAAAGAGCACAACTTTGAGGATGTGGATTTAATCCATGGTGCTCAATACCAGGATATGGCGGAATCATTCACTTACAGGGAAATGGGACTAGTTCAAGGGGCTTGGGGGAGAGGAGTGCTCCTTTCTTTGGCTTCAAGCAAATATAAAATATGACTGTATTCACCAAAAAATATTTGCTGATAGGTCTAAATAGTTTGAAGTCAGGGCTGCTCTTATAGAGATGTCTGCATGACAACTGCCTTGCTGGCCAGCACCAAGTATTAAATGTAGGGGTCATGCTTTTTTAATTCTCGCATTCTTTACAGCATTAGTCAAAGATGGCAATACTTGAGGGATCAGGTATGGAAAAGCTTGAGGGATTAGGCTTCACACTGCCCTGAGTTTGTTGTGATTTGATACTGTAATAGTGTATGAACTGAGAGGAAATGTGGGGCAGCCTACTTGGTAGATGAAAGTGATGTTTTCTGTATGTGAATATATTTGGATATTTGCTAATTGCAATAATATAAATGCACGGCATTATTTGTGTCCTTGTAATGTAACTCCAGACTCTGTCCTATTCCCTTACTGCTGTCTCCTTGCCTGTCATCTGTGTCCCTCCCCTTGTGCTGGTCTTGTCAAACTTACCATTTTATTATGTCCTTCACCTGTAAACAGTTTGGGGTTTTTTTATTTTGTTTTTTCCTATCTCAAAGGTGCATCAATCTATTTCTTTAATTTTATGGCAGTTTTGGACAAGCAGAAATGGAGACTGGGAGAAGTTATGAGCATGTGCAATTGCAGAATTTTCTTGTAACACACACATAAACGGACCTCAAATACTACACATGAAATTCCACTTTGAAAATTTGGAACTCAGTTGATTTAGAGAGCCATAAACACTAGCTTGCTTACTGACTTTGCCACCATCAGTTTCCTCTTCATGATAATGCATGTGCCCTGCTTGGGAGTTTGAGCTGAATTTATATCAGCTTTTGGTGACTTTGCTCCATTACACTATTGCAAGCTCTAATGCTGGGATGGTATCACTTCTATTTGTACCCCAAGCATAATGAACAGGTTCTTCCTAAGGACAGCACTCAATCTATTTTAAGTTGAATTACTCGAAGTCTATGCTACCGTTCATAAAATCAGTAAAAACTGTTTTTACGGTATTAAATTCTTCTGATTCTTTAATAACAGAATTTGATATTTAAATCTCTTCTGAGGCAGTAGGAGTTCATCTAAGCTTTTTAAGAACACAGAGTTTTCCTGGCAGTTTTCTAATTTGCAAGGGCTTCTGCTATCCGCAAATCCTGTGGAAAAAGCACTTTTTTTTTTTCTCCAACAGTCCTTCAAACATCCAGAAACCGAAGTAACTTTGCTGCATGTTTGACAAAAGGTAGTAACAAAAATATGATACTGGCTTCTGTAGAATCATACAAAACAATTTTAGAAGGATGGAAACTCAGCCACTTGAAATTTAGGCATGACAAGGTAGCTTATCCATGAAATTTCAGTTTGTCCTTCTTGCATGCAGGCATGATGATGCAGCTGTTTATGTACTTGTGAATAGCTTAATCATTTTGACTAAAAATTTCCTCAAAAGTCACTTGAAAGAGGTAATTTCTGAAAACTTCAGCATAAATGTTGAAGTGCTAACTTGGCAAAGCAATAAGCAACTGAAAATAGCATTTTCCATTATAATGACACTAGATGGCCTTAAGAGCAGATCGGGTTAATGTCTTTACTCACAATAATTCTTGACTATGTTAGCTTCAAAAATAAGTCTTGGAAAAAGACTACTGTAGAGGGAACCAGATGCAATCCTATCCTTAGCTCAAATAATTACAGATCTACTGAGATTAGATCCTTTCTTGAAAAGGAGGATAGAAAAACAAGTTTAACCACACCACAGAACAGAATTAAGTGAGCTTACATGACCAGAAACATTGACAAAAATGTAAATAGATTTAAAACTGAAAAACTGCAGTTTATTATATTATAGCAGGTAGTAGCTGGTATAATTGATGATTTGAAAGTTGAGTTTCCCAAATGTTTCATCTCTAGTAAAGTCTACTATTAGGCCCATCTCCCTCATCGTAGGCATTAACTGCTTTGACATATTGAGCCATACATGGCTCTAAATATCTCTCCCCTTTCACAATCTCAATGAAATCTTGTGCCCCCCATAATTTAAGAAATGCTGCTCTAAAGCACTATTTCCACACTTCTGTTCTCTGTGTGTTGTGGCCTGATGTATTTCATGACTGTTCCAACAGGCTATTAGTCTTGCTGTGTGAAGGCGGAGGGTATTAGAGCAAAAATATTTCCACTATGTTTGAATGTTGCAAACATGTATAAAGATGAAATTCCATCACTTGTTTTCCCCTTACCATTCTTCTTTAGCAAGGATCTATATGACTAAAATATTTTATGTTGATAGAAGAGATGTTTAGCAGGCACAAAAACATCACTTTCTCTCTTGAATATCTTGTCAGCAGAACTGATGGGAGAGCTGGTGGCTCTATTGGCTTGACAAACTGCTTTTAATTTGGGTTGGATATTTTCAAGTGATATAAGCACATTTCTGTCACTAACTTGAAGGACAGATTCAAAAAGATATGTAGAAGCTTAACTGCTATCGATATCAATGAGGTAGGTATTTCAATACCATTAGCAGTCTCTGATTCAAGGTCCCCAATTTGCTTTGATTAAAAAATTTGTGAGTACTGGAGTATCTATGTGTGTTTAAATGTACACACAAATTATATTATGTATAGTGGTTAAATTCAGGTTTTTGTATTACATATAGGTAGATTATCTTCAATCACATTTTCCTTTTTATTTTCCTTCAGAGAAGTTGGAATTGACACAATCTGTGTTCAATGTTCTCAGTTTCATATATGTAGGTAACACTTTTCAAATCAAACAAATGAAATGAGAGGCAGAAGTAGATGTTTTATCCTCAACAGTAGTTTAGCTATTTCAACCAGGGCTTAAAAATAATAATAATAATGGGTTAACAGGATGTCGATCTTGACCTTCAGCTTTTTGAAAACCTTATTCAAAGTGCTGACTGGCTGGGTGACCTAGTGGCTTTATTTTCAATCACACAAGTCACTTAAAGCTGAAACCTGTTCAGTGAGGATTATGGCACTGTAACAGAAGTTGATGGTAATAATATATTACCACTCAATGGCCGATTGATACCAAGGCCTGTTTGCTCTCACAGGGTGCAAGGTCTCAAAAGGTCTGTGTATTGTTACTGATGGGTCTTGTACAAAGCTGCTCTGAAGGCGGTGGAGGCTCTGACAGAGGTCTCAGTTCTGAACCATAGATGACAAAACTGGCCTGGTATAATGGTGAAAGGTTGCCACAATAAAGGAAAAGGAAGAGCCTGAAAAGAAACTGCTGGTTGGTCAAGGTCTTCTCCTACTTGACAAATTTCCAGCCTCTGGCAGTACACAGACCAGTTGTACTTAGTCTTTGATGTAAATCTGAGTCAGCACTAGAATAAGTCATCTTAGTTTTAGGATACATTTTTTTCTGTTAATCTAAAGAGATCCCTGAAGTTCAGCATGAAGACTGCTTGTGCCGTTACGTGCTGAGGAAATGGCTGTTTGCTGGTATTGTAATTTAGAGCAGTTTTTCACTTTTTCTCTGGTGATGCAAAGGAATTGGTCCTGCAGGGATTTATTGTTAAACAGGAGCTCTTCACTGATGGATTTTTGACTCTGTGCACAGAGGCACAGCCTGAACGAAAGGTTTATCTTCCAGAATTATTTAAGTCTTCACTTGGAGTAAATCACCCCAAAAAAGCCTTTACCTGACACTTAGCTTATAGATACTTCCCCTTGTTCCCTAAAAGGATTAGAAGTGGTGAGTGGCTTGATGCAAACATGAATTCTTTAGCCATCAGGCTGATGTTGCAATAAAAACTTCAACCAAAATAATGTATCCTTTGTAGAAAGCAATCATTTCAATTTAGTATGAAATCTGTCATATTGCTTCCCTTTAAGATACAATTTTATAGACCAATATAGGAAGATTTTTCTTAGGCTAGGACTTTATGCTGAAATGTTGCATATATTTAAGAAAGAACATGTTTTTTGGGAGAACTGTCGCTTATAGCAATAAAATTCATGTCAACTTAAATTTGTCACATCAGTGCACTCTGAGTTCTTCAGTTAGACTGGATCCATTGGTATTTTCCGTATTTCTTAGTAAGTGTCTTATTTTACATATTTTAAAAAGGTAGCTCAGTACCGGATTTAGCGAAGCCTTGTTTTCTACAGGCTTGTCCTGAGGTTGATTGACATTCAACTCAAAGAAGCAGCAGGTTCTGACTGAAGCTTTTTTTCCCCTGATTGAGGCATTTATAAAAATTCATTTTTACGTGGCTTCTCAGGTGTCTAAAAAGAAGTGAGCATAAAATGCACTCTTACCTTCAGCTGGGAATTAGCCAGGCTTCTGTCTGTGCACTCATATATTCTTCAGGAACCCTGTAGTCAATATAATGTCATTATATCTTGAGGTTGACCAGATTCACCAATGGGCTCACAAGTGTGTGTGTGTGGGGGGGGGTGTGCATGCACACATATATGTGTGCACTGAAGACAATGTGATTGCATAAGCCTATTTTCCATAACAGCCAGGTTAAAAAAAAGTATTAAAGTAAGTTCATAGGGAAAATACGCACATAGTCATCACTAGCCAAAAATATGGGGGGTTGCTTGTTTCCCCTGCCCCCCTTACTGGAAGCAAGAGCAGAGTTTTTTTTGTTGTTGTTGCTTTTGTTTTGTTTTTTTTGACTTGACCACTTCAAAGGAGCATGGACAATTCTTACAGGCAGCTGTCATTACATAGAGAGTTAAAGGGTATTTTTGTGAAAACGACTACTGAAAGAACTAAAGCATCTATTGCCAGCTCTTCCTGTCACTGTTCCCCCCTATAACTCAAATTAAATGAGCTGGTGTAAGACATATTTTGAAAGAACAAAAGATTGCCCTTTGTTTGTTTTGTGGGTTTTTTTTTTTTCCTTCAGTGACTTCAGATTGACTGATTGTGAACAGACTCTTAGGTTGTAGTTTCTGTAGCAAAAAGATAGATTCAAAGTGCAAAATCTACAAAAATGTGGAGGATTAATATATTTATAGTACTTTTAACTTGGTTCTTGTGCTAGTGGGAATACTTTCCATATATACTGGCATGTGCCTTTCTTCTATTTTTCCACAGCTTATTTTTCATCTCCGTACGTGTGCTCTCTGCATAACTGGTATTCCAACTGTAATTATCTAAAAGCCTTTCTTCCCCTGTCAATACCCCATTTCTGTAAATAAAAGAATGTCTTGCTTCATCCCTTAAAATATATTGTCAGACTTTTACAGGATTGTTTCTCTAGTCTGGTGTATTTGCTACTTTTTGTAGGCTTACTTCTTGTGTGCTCCTCCCAGTAATGCTACTTGACATATTTGAACATCCCAGCACTTCTACTTTCAGTAATACGTGTTTGGGAATGCTTGCTTTATTAATTAAGTATTCAGTGGTGCCTGTTTCTCTGAGTTGTAACTATTGATTAGGTCCTAATAGAAATAAAAAATTACAGTTGCAAAAGTGACGCAAGTGCCTAGTTGCAATGGTCTTCTAAAATCTGTTCTTGTTCTATGATACGTAGAATTTAAGTGCTTTGGAGACTTTTTTTTTTCTCATCAGCTATTGAAGAAAGCTTTTAAAAGGGAGTCTGCATTGAAGTAACTAGTGACATTGTAAGTCTTAGCTAGCACATCTCTGGAAGGTTATAAAGCATCAAGTCTGCTTACCTTCATGTCTGCCAATGATGACAAGAAAAATGAAATTATATGAATGGAAGTTAAGAACTGAGTTTGCGATAATATTTTGCACAGTCTCTCTGCAAATTTAGGAGCCCTTATTTTGATTTGATAAATGCTTCTTGCCCAGTCTTAACAAATTTGGGACAATACCATCCTCTTGTATATTGCTTCTCATGAAGGCTGAGGAAGTCACTCTTAAAGAATAATCCAAGAGAGCATGGGTGGTGAGAGGTTACCTAGACATAAAGTTTTGCCTTTGATTTCCATTCACCACTTGGCCATGTATTAGAGGTGTCACTAGCTTATCTTAGTTTTGGCCTCTGAGTGCAAGTGTGAAGTACCATGTAGTTGCTCAATGTAGAGTGCTTTCTCCTTCCTTTCCTTTAGAATAGGTGCCTATAAACAGGGCCCAGTTCAGTCCTAAAAGTGCCCACCTGAAATACTCTGTTCTGCTAGTGTTGAGACTGACTGGTCTCTGTGAGTGGACTCTGCCAAGGGCTTATAGGCAATACCACAGAGACTTGCAGGTTGCTGTCCTTCTGGCTTTACACAGGCCTTGAGAGGATCTATAGACCTGGATTTCAGTTGTGGTTCTCTTATGTTCAGCTTCGGTACTAATGCAGTGGTTCCTCCATCTTATCTATGTCTCTGTGTGTCTTATAGTGGAATGACTCGCACTCTGCCTTTCTTTTCCCAAAGTCATTGTGGCTTATTGTATATTTGAAGTTTATGAAGAGAAATATGCCTCTAATTCTGAAAATTTTGGCAGGTGAAGATAAGATATTGATCTGGCAGACTGTATAATGAAAGCACGCAACTTGATTACTTACATTTAGTATACCTTCCTTCGTTATGTAATTTGAGCTGTGCAAATATCCATAAGCAAATACTCATTGTGTCTGTTTAACTTGTAGACAGAATGGTGTTTCTAAAAGGAGCATTAGTATCTGCACACAACGAAGTTTTGTAAAGGTTTAAAACTTTTGATTTAATTTATAATCTTTTACACTTTCTGTATAGAGTTTTATTACTGCCTTGGAAGTAATCAGCCAGTGAGCGGATAATTCCCTTTTCAGCTTCATAGTAATGAAGAGCTATTGGAATTATTTTGATATCTTCATGTTTCTAGAGCCATAGGGCCATGCTCTTCTCAAAAAATCTCTAATTGTTTTCTCAATTGGAAGTGGCACTGGTATTTAATAGCAAAATGCAGAGCTTTTTATTGTACTTTGTGTTTCATTTTAGCTTGAGTACGGAATCTTGGAAAACAGCATGATTTCATTGCTGACACAGTCAACCTCATTACTGTGATTTCTATGTTAAATTAATTACTATGATGATATAGCAATCCTATTGTCATTATTATATCTACTACTGTGGTATCCTTATGTAACTTTATAGAAGCAGCCAGCACTTCTTGTTCATAGATGCCTTATTGGAATTACTTTCTTTGGCCCCATTTCTTGCTCTTATATCTGATAGTCTGCCATGAGCAATGCAGAAATTCCTTATTCAGGAGCTGTAGTAAGCCCTATATTAAGTACTTTTTTTTTTTTAAATTGACCTATGGTTCTCCGCTCACTTCAGAGTGCAAACAATTGTGGTGCGATGTCATGATTGACAATCCATGTAGACGTAACACACCCGAATAAAATTATACAAATACTACTTAGATTTATCCTTAGGACTTAATCATTTTAAGCGTTTAGCTCATGATTAAAACTGTTCTATTGCAAATATTTGATATATGTAAGCTGAGTAGGTGTGGTGATGTTAGCTTTACTTCATCTAGGTAAAGTTGGGCTATTTTGAAAATGCATTTCACTTATCTCTCTGCATTTTGTAGGCTGTTGAAGTCATTTTCAGGTAAAAGGTATAAAGGAAACTTAGAATTATTTTGGTTTTAAAGATAATTGCTAATTTAGACCTAGTACATACAAGGTATCTTGCACTCAGTCACTCAGAAGTCTCTTTAGAAAGTATGTAGAGCAGTTCTACAGTTGATTTCTATTCTTTGCCTTTCTTTTGGCCAAGTTCTCTAGTATTCAAGTGTTAGCCTCAGTGTAGGATCTATGAAAGTCCTACTTCTCCTCTCCTCTGCAATTTGTCCAGTCTTCATTTTCAACTCTAAAGGGTTTCCATGTACACATGCTTCTGAAGTTGTCTTTCTGTGGTCTCCACAATAGCTTTAAACACACCAGAAGCTCTCTTGGCCCTGGAGCTCTGTCTATAGACTCTCATGAATTCTTCTGAGGCTTTATGTAGAAATTTGCAGGCCATGAATAGGAAATCATATTTTAAGAGTATATTCTTGAACTTCTATTTCAGGTTAAGGGGTCAGTGGTAACACAACATGAAAACCTTTTCCTTCTTTTTTGTGACTGTTTTTTCTTAGAAGGAAAGGTTACTGCAGGCTGGATTTTTAACTGAAACTTGCTTTCAGTTGACTTTGCTTAATGTTACTGTATAAATATTGATTCTTCCTTCCTGTTAGTTATGCAACCAGTGAATGAAATAACAAATGCTTCTCAAAATAGGGACATCTGATCACTGTGCTTGACAGCTGCAGAAATAGAGCTTTGAATTAAATAGAAGTAAGGACTACTAACTAAAGGCCAACAAATAGTTACATTAGTAGGAGAGCTGAATGGCAAATGGCTAGCTCTTATACTACACTTATGAAAAGATACACCATGCATATGTGTATAATAAGTAACTGCAGTGTCAAAAGATAAATGATTAAATTTCTCCATATCACAGAATCTTGTGTTGTGACTGATAGATGTCTGTAGAAGGCTTATTGAGACAAAAAATAAAAGTGGAACAAATGTAGGCATAATCACAAAAGATGGACTAAGTATTAGAGAAATTTTCAAAACAAACGGCAATGACAAAATGAATACTGTGAGACAGTATATGTCCCCAGTGAAGTGGGGTATTCTTCATAGTAAGAAAGAAGGACATGGTTCAGTTATTAATGTGTTTGTGGTAAAGTAGGAAAAATTTGACATGAAGTGTGGAGTTGGTATTTTTAAAGAGCAGGGTGACTGATACCAGCAGTGATCCTGTCTGTTTCATTGTATAAGTCTGTCTGCATAGTTAAGAAATGCTGATGGTGCTCTTCCTATGTGGTTGCTTTCCTTTGTCAGTTTATGGGTTATTTTGGCTTGGCTTTTACTCTGACGAAAACTTAAGATGATAATTTTTTGATGGTTGTCTTTCAGCAAGCTTAATGAGATTTTTCAATCTGTTATCTTCTTTGGTCTTTAACATAATATATAGTTGAAACCACACCAAATCATAGCATAGATCAAGAGCCAATAATTTTGCATGCTTAATGGCTGAATTTTGCCATGTCCCATTAAACATTCTGTGCTTTCAGCATATCCAATCTTTTTTAGCATTCTGTAGAAGAAAAGATTTTTTTGTGCGGACTTCATTGCTATTGAGATTTTGTGTTTTTTAGTTCTTATTTTGACTGAAAGCCTTAAAATAATTTTGCTGGTGGCCTTCCTATTTAGAGAGTAAATATACTTTTATCTATCTTTCACACTATGTATTTTCATTTAACATTCTATTTCCTGTCAGTGTAAAGTAGAGGCCATTCCTTTACTCCTTAAGTGGTGCTGGGTTTTTAAGGATGGAGAAAGACTTACATTAGACCAGCTTTTACAAAGAGAACTCTGTTGCTGCTAAACTTTTCTTGATGCAGCAAGGCGTTGTCTGTGAAGCACGCTCGTGCAAAATGGTTTGCCTTGATACACATCCTGCGGCTGGGCATATCTTTTTCAGAGGCACTTCTTATCTACAAGAGAATCCTGACTTTGCTGTATTCTTGCCCTTTAACTAGTACCTCTCTCCTTGATTTCTCTGTGACTCTGTGTCTGTGTGTGTGTTTGACTTACTAAATAAGTTGTCAGATACCCAGTGGAACCATCCTGACAGACAAGGGGGGAGGGAGTGCAGTTTGAAGTTTGGACCTTACCTGTGGCTTAGCAGTGAGCTATTCTACTTTTGAGGTGCTTCTGGGTATCTTCAGAAACAATAATGTACCCGCAGACTTCAGGAATACCCAGTTAGGCAGATGCTGCGTGGGAGTCCTGAGGATCCCCACTAGTGTGTATTGCCACCATGTATGCTTTGCCATCAAAGCAGCAGGTACCTAAAATTTTAACTTCCGCAGTTCAAGCTCGAAGTGCTTATCTGTGCTGGTAGTTAGACACACCAACTGTGAATATAAATCGGTCACAAATATAAAGACCACATAGCTAATTTTTTGTCATACTTTGTTAGCGTTTCATGTGTATCTAAAATGAGCTTCTGAATTCCATTTTAAACACATAAACAAGTGGGATGATTTTTCAATCCTGCTAAATTCTCATATGTTCATCTTAATTTCTGTGGGTGTTAAGCAGGCTTAAAAATCAGCTATAACTCATATGTTTAGAAAAGAAAATATGAGCTAACTTTAGAGAATTTTTAATGAACTTCATCTGAATTCTCTTATCCTGCCGCTGATTTTTTTTTTTAAATGTGATTTGCAAAATCTGATTGTCGTTTGTTCCCTCTGTCTTTACTACACACATTTTGGGTACTTATAATATCAAAATATTATGTCATCTCAGACTCTACAGGCAGCCCTGGATTTCAGTACATGACTGCTTGTTTGTGATCATTTAGGATGCATTTAAATTTCAACTTCCAGAATTATGAAATCACATAATAAGGCTAACAAAACCCCCCAGAAGTATTGCACAATGCAATGCAAGATAATGGTGCCTGGAACTTCAATGATTAGTGTTTCTTGCTAATGAGCTCAATCAGTGTCAACAGGTAAATATCAAGGAAATGTATTCTTTCAAAATCAGTGGAAAAAGTGTCATCCTTCTGTTATGAAGGAAATCTGGCACCCCTCAATGAGTGCATGGGCATGAAATAGGTTTGACAAGCTGAAGGGACCTGCTCATGGGGAGGTTAAAAACAAAACAAATAAATAAAGGACTTATCTGAGCTTACCAGGTTTTTTAATCTCATTTAATGGTTCTTCTTGATTTTGCGCTGTAACAGGCTGGGTCAATTAATGTACTGCAAGGTAAGGTTTATGAATGTATGAGAAACTTGCAAACTATCTTGATAAGACAGGAAAAAGCCCTCAATATTTCTGGTATGGGCGATAACTAAATGTCTATGAGGACAGGGATTTACTGTACGTATGAGACAGCCAAAGTATTATAGATGATTCTGTATTTATTTACTTATTTTAGACTTCCAGGAGCCAAAAAATTCAGTTCTTATTTTCCTTATTTCATTTTATGTCAGTTATATTAGTCCTGTGCATGTGAAGGGAATAAGGTGTTTGATAGACTTTAGAGATTTTTCTATTTCATTTTCTGAGTTCAAGCATTTCTATTACACTAGACTTATTTTTTTCATCTTCTCTCTGAATATACTGTGTGTATATTGAAATGTTATGGGGGATTTTGCATTTAAGCACTGGCTTTGGATTTCTCAAATGCCTAAGTTTTATTTCCTCCTTTTTCAGTTTATTACATTTTAATGTTTTAGCAGTCCAGTTTATCTGAGATGTTGAAAAGTTTTAGAGGTCTTTATCTTTTCTGAATTTAAAATGTATCCTCCTTTTCTGTGTATTTAGGAAGTTCTAACAGGCATCAGGGACTAGTAAAACTTAGTGGCCTTACAGTCTTTAGCAGTGGTACTGTACTACTCATCACACTCGTCCCAAAACATTGTCTCATGCTCAATAAGTCTACCTCAAGTAAAAACAGAAAAAACACGGGACAAGACCAGATAATTAATTTATTCTGCATATGCCTGGAATTCCAGACTCCTGAGAGCCAACTGTTTGGAAATCAATAAATCACTTTCCAAAGCTTCAAGGCAGAAAGTTGCCACCAAAGTTAGTATGGTTGGATTGTCCAAAAGGAGATGCAAAAGTTGTTTTAACGATTCAGCAGACTGTAGATAATGTAAAACCATAGGTTTCTACATAACAATGTTAAGCCAAAATGACACACCAACAGCTAATAGTGGGGTTGGTGTGAGCAGGTGCTAACGTGGAGCTTTAGAGCTAGTACTGAACACAGCTGTTATCAGTGTTCTCATACATAGCAAAGAGAAACGTGGCAGAAAGGGAAGGCTGCAAGCCGAGATATCTGTCCTAGCTTCCATTATCCATGTTGAAGAAGTGAATAGTTAAAAAGGAAATTCATACAAGAACTGTCTAAACTGATATTTAAATCCATAAATGGTTAGATTTGCTAGAATATTCTTTCTGAGTTATTGGCAGAAATGTAATTCAGCAAGAGATACTAGTGCACCAGCACAACATTAATACATGAAAGAAACAACGTATACTTTTTTTTTCCAAAGATGTTAAAATACAGTCTTTAGAATCAAGTTCACTGAGAGTAATCATGCCTGGATTATACCCTTTGTGCTGTTTCTACAATCTTTTCTGAGAGAAACACTTTTAAAACAGAGTAGATCTTTGGAAGTGGTTGATGTAAGTTTTTTAGAAGAGCAAGGCTGGTGAAGAGAGCTCCTTTAGTCTCTTCAAGCTTGAAAGCCTTGTTTGTTTTTTTTTTTCCTTAAAATGCTTCTGAATATCCCATCCCTCATTCTGGTTTTCCAGCTTTCACCCCACTAGTGTGCTATCAAGAACTTCATGGCGTAGTTAATCATTTAAATTTGTGATTACACTACATAGAACACCTTTTTACTAACTCCCGAAGTATCCACACCAAAATAATAGATTGGCCAATCTGCCAGTGATACTACATGCAGAGGGTTGCTTCTATACACTATTTTCTGATTGTTTTCCCTTGAGTGCTGAGATACAAATGAAGCTCCAGCCTTTTACCTAATATGATCCAGTTTTGAAATAATAAAGCTATTTGTTTTTTCTGTAAGGGAAAACGCAAAGTTAACTATATAGAAAACAGTTTTCTAAAATACATTTTTTCTCAAAGTTTGCACACTGCTTCAGTAATATTATTTAACAATATAAAACAGATTACAGTATTTTTTCTATGTACTGTGCTCATGTTCTGTTTACCCTGGTTTGTTCTTGCTCATTCAGGAACTCCTGCAGAAAGACAGTAAGGGAATGTATAATATAATTACAGGGTTCAATTCTAGAAGGACAAATGTGTCAATATATTTCTGCTTACCAAAACTCTGTCAGAGTCCTCAAAAAATCCAGTGAAGAATTATGTGAAATTCCACTTTGAGAAGTCTTCTGTACGGTTAAACTTAACTAGTGTCTTTGGCACCTCATTCAATAAATTGAATCAAAAAGAGACAGTTGGAAGAACAGCAGGTCTGTAAATGAAAAGCTCAGAAACGGAGATGTGCCAAAACTTAAGCTTTCTGAACTTTAAGAAAAGCACAATGAGAGACTTTCATTTGGCTTTCTCTCTAAACAAAACGGTGGGGGGAGAAGTGAAAGACAGGGAAAATTGACAGAGGTCTAGACTAGGTATGCTGAACTTCGTCCATATCATATGGATGCCTGTGGTCCCCGGAGACAGCCTGAAGATACATGCCCATTCCTTGATCGCCCTCAGAGCAAACAGCCATGCATAACTGCTCTCAGTTTCTTTCTATGGAGCATATGGTTATAGCACCATCTTCTTTTTTATAAAAAAGGGATTTCTGATAACACCTTAGCTTCTGTCTCATGTATCTTCTCTCCATGCATCTCTTC
This sequence comes from Dromaius novaehollandiae, assembly GCF_036370855.1. Lineage (NCBI taxonomy): Eukaryota > Metazoa > Chordata > Aves > Casuariiformes > Dromaiidae > Dromaius > Dromaius novaehollandiae. Next base: position 39,085,492 of record NC_088132.1, read on the forward strand.
TCCTGTGTCAGTGAACATGAACATTTACATATACCTTCTATGCTCGCTACAAAAGTGCATCTTCTACTTTATGATAGCATCTGTTTATTTGCAGAGCAGTATTCAATCTGTGTCTCAACTATTAATTTCTCATGCAAGCTTAGGTTGTTTTATGATAAGTAACTACGTTATGATATAACAAAGTTGTTTAGGATTTTAATAGAATTCTTTTGATAATTTCTCAGTGTCCGAAACATTATGAAGATGACGACATAAAACAGTATGAAAGATCCATTATTACCTACTTAAAACAGCTGGCATAATTTGGTAGATAACCACTTTTTGTAAAGTGAACAGTTCCTTTACTCATTCTTTATAGGTGATAAAACTGAAAGAAAATGAAAGATCAAATGCCTCTTCTAGCACGTTATTTCATAATAGCATTTTTTAAAAAAGAAAACTGATTGTAATGGATTCATCCTTAAAGTTATGTCAGATGAAATAGGAAATTTGACTTCATGAATTACTCATACGAAAAATAGTGAAATCAGAGCTCATGAATTACTTATAAAGGCCAGCTTAAGATCAATAAATGGCATGTAATGCATACAGAAGCATTTTCTCCAAGTCTATAATATGCTGATGTCATGATTTTTTGTGAATAAGAGCTGTGCAAGACTATCAGCCTAAAATTACAAAACTACTTATCCTCAGGGTTTATTTAAAAATCTCATTTAAAGCTCTGGATCTTTTAGAGAATAAAAAATATGTTGTGAGGTGCAGACAGATGCCCATGCTGAGGAACTAAGGAAACCTTAAAGAGTGTGGTTCATAACAGAAGTAGCCTTGGAGATTCCAAGTATTCCTAGATATCTTATGCAGACTATTCATTGCTAAGTGAAAATCTGCAGAATGAGGAAGAGCTTAAATGCTAATGTGAATACTTAGTGTGCTAAAATTAGATTCCAAATTGAGGACTATCCATCCATCTGCCTGAGAGATGAGTAGTGTTTGTATACTCAACCATTTGCAAGTAAAGTTAGTTGGCTTACAATATTGAGCTGGTCCCTTTAGGGGGAAAACCAAGGCCAATACAGTTACTTTTGAAGCTGGACAGCTGCTTTAAAAGGACTGCAGGTCAAGAAAAGACATGCAGGGTTTCTGAATTTGTCAATATTTATGCACTAAAATAAGCATCTTTACCCCATTACTAGACATTAAAACATTCAAAGGTAATAAATGAGGGGGAAAAAAAATCTGTACCAGTGTGAATTTTATACAAGAAATTTCTTACTGGCAAAATAGAAGGTCCCAATGAGAATTGTCAGTGTTATCATCTGGACAGGATGACAACAGAAGAATTTAAGAAAGCTGGGAAACTTCAGAAGTACTTTAAGAAAAGAATTCTTGGATGTGCATCGAGACAGAACAGAGATGCAGAAAAGGCAAATGCTAAATCACTGCAACACAGATTCTAAGGTATGTTGCCACGTACTGCTCATTGCATTGCTTGCCTTGGCTATATTTTATCTACATTTACTTGAGTGATAAATGCTATCAAAATATCCTATATTTTTTCAGCAGCTTGGTGAGTCACAGTAAAGAAGCAACAAGTCTTCCATGCAATAGCTTTTGAAAATGCCCCTTTATATATGCTTATGTAGTGCTCATTTTGGATACTCTCAAAATTATTTGTTCCATGGAGTACTGCAAGCAATAACAGAACTTAAATACGGAATTAGATCTTAATATCAGTAAGAACTGTACTCCAGCAGACCATATGCAGCATAAAGCATTAATTACATGGTTGCAGCTTACTCTTACTGTATTGGACACATGCAGGATAATAGTCTTCACTAGCCTGGATAAAATTGAAATGGATAAAACTGGATCCAGCGTATTGCTGTCAAGTAGTTGTATTGTTTCCTGGTAAATACTCTTGCATATTTTCAGGACTGTGTCTTTAGTTCCATTTATAAAAACATTTCAGTCTCCAGTATGTAAATTGCTCCAATATAGGCAGGACCATAAATAAGTTGTGTGTGTGTTTATTTCCATATATACGTAATGCAATAGTTGGAAGTGTAAGCAATAGAATTCAGAGCAATAATTTTCATAGAGAAGAAGGCAACTCTCAGAAAGAATAAAAGCTCATTGATCAAATGGAATGAGTAATAAATCTAGAAAATAACTGACTGTGTAGGCTGTATCATCTTATATCTTACAGCTGTCAAAGTCATCAGGAAACAATTAGTAATTGGATACAGCAATATTTTGCAGCATTATTTTTTCACTTCTTGCCTCAGAATCCTGCATTCAGCTGCTCACACATTAACTCACAGCTGACTTGCAGGAGCTGTGCAAGTTTTTCATAAGATAAATGAGTAAAAGTGTGAAGAGCCCTACCTTATATTTGTCCAAACTCAGCACTTCGTAAGGTGGTGGAGGTATGTGATCATGTATTTACAGTGTTCCACATACTGCACAACAAGGCACAGAGCTGAGACTTTCCCATAAGCTTGACTGGCATGTATTAATTTTTAAATTTATAATGCATTTGTTGTTTGTTTATTGTGGCAGTCCATTCTTTGGGGTTTCTAAAACACCCAAGAAGAGTGATTTTAAAATCTAAGAAAAATACAGGCTTGGGAGGGCAGAGTGGCAATCGGTAATTCATAGATTGTGCAAATCAGTCACAGCAAGATAAAGACTTGAAGAGGGGTGGACTTGTCCACAGTTAAGAACTGTACCCATCTGATATGGTATATAGTGGCGGCATCACAGTGAATATAATATAGACCTTTTAAACAAGAAAAGCAAGCTGGGAAGGCTTGACAGATGCTGATATGTAAAGCTATACAAAGAGGGACAAGAGAGGATATATTTCAAAAAGTAACATGTTCATTGTTCTACCACAACTCACAGCTCACAAAAATATTAGTTACAAGATTTTAGCTGTTGAAATTTTGGAAAAAAATCTTATATTTAGGTTTAGAAAAAGAAAACAACTTTATGGGGTGTTCACAGTTCTGCTACTCAAATGACTCTAGTTTTTTTTGTAATGTGTTACATTAATAACATGGTCCCTGAATACATACAAGGCTTTTCATTTGTTTAAGGTTCTTTTACACCCCATAGCATTTACTAGAATTACTCTTGAAAACATCTTGCTGCTGCATTTTTTCCAATTTTCTTTAAGAAGAAAAAGATGCATTTTTTAGTATTTTTGTATTCAGTTTAGCAGGACTAAGAATATTTGTAGATGAGTGGTGTTAAATAGCCACAGTAAATGTCAAAAGCTGCAAATCCTGTCAAAGGAGCTAAGCATCAGTGGGTCACCTGTTTCTCACTATGTCACTTTAAGTGTCTTAGAAACATCATTTAGGCTCCTAGAGTGTCAAGGCCTTGCCTTTTATTTGATTACGCATTTCCTAGACAAGAGCTTAAGAATAGTTGTCCTTAAGATGCTACTACCCTGTTAAGGCCTGAAGTGCTTCAGATGTGAATAATGGAGTTAAACTGTTTTGTAACTTAAAAAAAAAAATTATATTTTCCCTTTTCCTTGTTCCTTATAATGGACAGATGCATGAGACAGCTCAGAAGTAATTAAAATGTTCTCAATTTACCTCTTTTTGAACTATTTATTTAACGAAATAATTTTTGCTGGAAAAGTCGACTAAGATGAAGAAATTAATTATCCTTGTTAGTCTTTGTACTATAGTTACTGTGATTGTTATAGGCTAAAACCGTAACTGAAAAATATTGCCAACTCAATTTTAAGTTGAAGAGCTTTGATAGCTATTACATAAAGGAAGTGGTGGAAGAAATTACTTTAGTAGCAGATTTAAGCATTTGAACAGAAACATAGGTGCTTAGGTTGATATTAATAATTGAAGCATGTTTCTAAGTGCTAACACATATAAACCTGTATTACAAGATGTAAAAGGCTCTTTTACTTCTCAGAAAGAAGGTAAAGAGTTTTACTTTGAAAACACAGCTAGTTGCCACTTAGTTGCTAGTTTTTGTGGGTATTTTTCAGTCACTTAGCCAGCTCATAATAGTTGCAAAACCCTTGTGAATTGTTCCCTGTACTTCTCATATATATGAGAACTTTATTAAAAAAGAAGAATCCCAGGTTGAGCTGAAATTTTGTATTTGAATTCTTATATCAAACAACTCATGTAGAAGTTATGAAAACCCCAAATGCTGCCTGTTTTTCTTGTAGCTTTCAGCACAACTTCTTACTAAAGTATTCAGTGCATGAAAACGGCCTGGGTACCTTGTTGACTTGGTATGTACCCAGACCATTCTTACTCTTAACTGTATAACCTTGAGCATATATCTTTATTTTTGAAAGAATTTTCTTAAGATTATCAATATGTGAGCATTTGACTAAAATACAAAATGCAATTTAATCTATGAAATCCCTTCTGTGTAGGTATCTTAGAATATGTGAATTAAACTCAAAGCAGGAATGTGCTGAATAGCATCAGTTTTCAGTACTCTAACCTTGATTAGGATTGGGACCATTAAGCATTAATTAGTACGTGGTCAGAAAAGCCTTCCCAAGCTGTTAAAACATAGGAATCTCTTTGCAGTTGCTGACTTGCTTGCTGCTCCCTGGCTTGCCAGGCTGTATATGCAGTCAGAGCAAAAGGGCAGCCTCTTCAGCTCCAGGCCTGACCCGGGGCAAGACTGTGCTTGTGTTGCTGCTGCAGAGCATCAGGAAAAGCCTTTTGAGTGTTAACTGGTATGGCCTCGAAAGAGTTGAAATGCGCCATGTGCCCTGCTTTAGTGTGCATGTGCAGTACAGATGTGTTCCTGCTCAACACCTAATATGGGAGCACCTTCTTAGAAACTATCACATTCATACAATATCACAAGAAAGCTGCTACGTAATTGCCACAGGTTCCTGAAAGTATGCAACTGCCCAAAAAGTGCGACACTCTTTCCATGTATATCACTCAAATTACACTTGCAGGAGGACGTCAAACAATTCTTTAATACCTAAAGTCCTCCAATAATTGTAGAAAGCCAGACGATACAGGAGAAGACTCCTAGAAGACTTCATTAAAAATGTCCCTTGTGGTGTTTTGCATACCGAGGGCAAAAGCGGTCAAAGAGCAAGAACCCTAGATGCCCGTCGACACTGATAATTATGGATGCCTATTAGTAGGGACTGTTATCAGTGGTTATCCATGACTGTTGATACCTAGTGATACCCATTTGTATCGAGAGATAAGGAAATGGATATGCCTTGATCCCGGTCCAGATCAAGAGGAATCGATGCGTGTTGATGGGGCTTGATATCTTTAGATGTCGTTGCCTAGCCATACATTCTGGAAAATGGTACTCCTCGTAGCCTCTCCAAACTGAGCAAGATCAGCGTTGATAATCTCTGGTGCCTCTCGGAGCAAAGCCACTCCAAGAGCAAAAGCTATAGATGCCAAGCGAGATCGAGAGGAATCAATGCCTATCCGTAGGAGGTTCTTCTGTTTTGACACATCTGCTGTTTTGGTTTTTGGAAGAAAGAAAAAATGTGCAAAACAAAATTCTTCTTTAAAAGTTGGTATAAATCATTTGTTTCTTAATTCTTGAATTATTATTGGATACTCTTTTCATATATATTTTTTCTGTATTAGAAAAATATTGTAAAAGCAGGATATCCGTACTTGAGTACCTGTCATCCCCCCCCACTCCCCCCCACTTTTTAGGACCGATTTTATTCTACTTTATTTTGGACCAGCCTCAATGCATTCACAAGTAGTTCAACAGTTTGGTGTTTATGTTTCTTTAGAAATTAAGCATCTATATCAGAAAAAAGATTAAAAGCATACTTTTCTTGGAAAACTTCTGTATGACTTCTTTAAAATAACACGTTCAGAGAAGTAGCAAAAAAAATGCTCTTGGAGATACTGTTTTGCATAATTGCTTATAATAAATCATTTTCTACCTCTATATTATGTCCTATATAGTGTTAGCATTAAGTATAATTTATGAGGATATTGTAGTTCCCAAGGTATCATGCTTCAGCCTTGGCCAATGAAATGCTTTACTGAACAATTGCACTTTAGTCCTCAAGAAAAATATTTTGATAAGAGACTTGCAACTTTGCAATCAAAATAAAAAGAAGTAGTATGAATTCAAAAGATCCGTTTTCTTACAATGTTTCCCTAACAGCATGCAAGTGAAATGAATCACTAAGCACATTCTGCTGTCTTTTCACCCTTCAAGTCACCCTGTATGCGTGTTTTTCTTTTTTTTTTTTTTCTTTTTTCCTTTTACTGAAGCTTAGAATTATAAAATTACTTAGGTCAGAAAGGACCTAAGATGGTCATTTGGTCTCAAACCCACCCACCCCACCCCTACCCCCTGCTCAAAGCAAGGCCAACTTCAACAGTAAATCACAGTAGTTAGGGCCTTGTCTCATTAATTTTTGAACACCTCCAATTTATTTTGTTTTGTGATATTTTGCTTGCAACATGAAACCCTTTTGTTCTCTCCTCTTTCCTCAAGGAATGAGGCTTAGCATTATCCCCTTTAAATAATGGTTCATCACGAGTGGGTCTGATAGACTTTAATGAAACCTCTTGAATATTTAAGCTTAACAGCTTCAAAAATCACTTAAAAGATTTGGGCCCATGCGGACAGAAAATGTATCCAGGCCAACCTTCAGCTTCTGTCTAGTCTCACCTGGCTGGACATTTTTGTCCAGAAATTTGATGATGGACCACAGAAAATCTCTTCCAGCTGAAGAAACAGCATCCAAGCATGAGGGGACTTTCAGTGAGACTGAAGTTTCTAAGTACACAGTAACTTTTGAAAATGAGTCACTTAAGGTTTTCTGAAAAAAAAAAAAGAACAAAACCAAAAAAACCACATTACTTCATGTATCCTAAACTTGCTGACATCAACAAGGTTATTAGGAGGTGACTGAAGGAAGGAAGTACAATGGCATTACTTACATATAATGATAACATTATACATAATCAGAGCTACAGATAGGTAATTTCACAGAAACAAATGAATCAAAAAAATGTTGAAAAATAACTGAAAACACAAAGGAAAAAAGGACCTACAGAAGATGATCTTTTTCCTTTATCACCAGACTTATTGGTAGCCTACAACACTGTGCAACTTTGCTTTGTACAGTGGTGTAATTTTATTAATTTTTTTATACATTGACAGCATTTGTTTCAATTCATACAAAATACAATGAAGGTAATACAGCAGCCCACTGGAAATGCTCCTGTTTAATTGTCAGTGTAGAGCTTGATCTTGAACAGAGCTCAGGGAATGTTCTATGTTAATCTCTCCTGTAGGGTTAAATGATTTATTTATTATTGCCATAGATATGACTAGTGCTTTAAAGACACTTACGAAAGTATTTCCCTGACCCAAGGACCTTAGCTTTGCAGACAGGGAATTTATTGCTTGCTTCCTTCATTCATGACAACTTCAGAGACTTACTGTTTGCAGTGTTGAAGCACAGGCATTTCTTTGATTTCCCTGCTTTAGGATGTGCATAGCTACTTTTACTTTTCCTCTCTGTGCAGATAAACATATTCAGTTATTTTCTATCCATGAACCAAGTTCAATGTCTGACCTTCGTCATCTTCCTCCAAACTGGAGAATTTCTACTTGATTTCTCCTTGCAGGGTACGGAAGTCATTCCATACCAGTGATCAGCCCTGCTGTTGTCTTCTGCAGCTAAAATGTGCAGTCTGTCTTGATTTCAATGTGTTTGGAAAAAGTGTTCATTATTTATTCCTTTAGCAGAATGTTCCTCGAAATAAAGTCCTGTTTTATGATTTTATATTTAACTCAAAAGAACTTAAAATTTTTATTGCTTTCTTTTTACCCAAACATTCACTGTTTGAAGGATATGGGGCTTCTTTTGTTGGTGGTAGGGGTTTTTACTTATTGGGGGAGGGATGGTTGTTTTGTTTTACTTAAAACAACAAGTGTCCTTAATTCTAATATGTAATAGTATAATGTTTTTGGTATGACTTTAAAGTATTTTAAAGATTATGGCATATGTTTGCTGTGAGATTCTAATATGGTGCCTTTAGCACTTTTTTTAGACCTCTAAGCTGTTCCTCTTAATTTCATTTTAACACACTTCCTTGGGTTTTATGTAGCTTGCTTTCTGAAATGAAATGTCACTACGGTGAATCCGATGGGGTGTTTGGTGATTCTATGTTGTTAGTCCTGCAAGAAATGTAGATTTGGATTTCAGTACTTGAGAGTGATTTCATGGTAACATTCTATAATGTAAACATGAATGCAGACTTACAACTTCATTATAACATCTATTTCCACTTCTTTAAGCTCTTTGCAAGTTGTATTCCCTTTCCTTTGACTAAGGACAGCTCTAACAGGATAGGGAATAGGAAGGTTTCTAGAACAGAGCCCAGTTCAGGGGAGCAGAGCAAGTGAGTCCTTAAGCCTCCTACAGCCCCAGCCTACTACATAACTTGCTACAGAAAGCATTTCCCTGTCATAACATTTCAGTGTTAGAGCTGCTCCTGACACATGATTTGGAACCAGAGGTGTCCTGCAACACCCAATTCACTGTCATCCACAGTCAAACTGGGACTCCCTGCCCTCTTGTTATTATTTCTCCACTTCATTTGTGACCATTGTGTAACAGCTATGTTTTTCTCAAACTTGTCTTGTGATACAACATACTGTTTTATGTAAATGTTATATACACTGAAATCACTGTCAAACAATGATGTTCACATTATGAGGGAAGAGCAGTAAGTAGCTTGCTTTTATTTATCTCATCCATTCAGAAACAAGGCAAAAAGAAAAGTCTTACAAACGGTGAAATAAAAAGATCCTTTTCTGTCTTGGCTGTGTTCAACTTGGTCTTGAAGCACACCAGCCATATAAATGCTATAAATGACTTTCAAGTACATTTTACAATGGTCAGTTGTATAATTATCTGGCAACTGCCATTTCAGTGAGAACTGATCCAGACTGTATTTACTTAGGCAAGTATTTGATACTTCAATAATAAAAGTGGTTTTATCTACTTACAGTAATTCCTGGAGGAATATTAATAGCTGGATGGTATTTTATAATATACCAATTGGGTATACCCTCCATGTATAAGATTAAAGATGAGAGTCTAAAGCAGTGAAGCAATGAATCTTGTGGATGGATGGATGGATTTGAAAATGGAAATATCCCTTCAGTTAAGAAAAAGGATTTGCCACTGTCTGGAAAAGAACTAGAAGACTGAAATGAGATACTGTCATTAGATTTAAAATATAATATTAATATTGGATTTTTGAAATATTAAGCTGCTTCAGTATTTCTAAAGGAAGGTTGTGTAAACACTTAGTATTTATTAAAATTACTGATGTTCAATTATGTACTGACAGAGGGCTTTTTAGAAACCACAAATAACAATGCTGTAATCTTCTTCAACTGCCATAAAGAAAAGAGGTTTTTCTTATAAATATATTTTCAGAGTTTCTATGGGCAACTTTTGTCTTCTACAGACAGTTATCCTCCCACGGAGTCATCTGCATGTAGCCAAGAATATAGCATTGCTGCTATAACCTTTTTATCATTCAGTGATATAGCTGCAATTCTGAATGAGAGAGGAAAATTAACATTTCCTTGCCTCTTGATAAAGTCTGTTTCTATCCTTGACATTTTCAACATGCTTCTGGAGTGAGTGTTGAAAATACTTATTTTGGAGATGAATTTCTCTGAAGAGCTGCAATATGTAGATACATTCACTGTAGCTGATCCTGTGTTTTTCATCATAAAATTATGGATGAATATTCAATTCCAAGACTAGTTGACTGAGGCTAAAGATTATATGAAGAGTGGCAATATTAGATCATTTTTTAGTTCATAAAAGCATCTCAAGAAGGAAGCATACGAACAAAAGGTGTAATTATCATACGTAAAAATACAAATTAAAATTAGGATTAGCTAAAGATAGCAAAACATGCTTAAAAAATTAGAACTGGAGAAGATTTTGAAGTGATTAGTAGTCTATCAAATTCATTAAGGAATTAAAGCAGAATGCTAAAGAACATCATAGAGATCACATTTATTGGTCTTTATTGCAGAGGGAAGTATTTACTCTCACTGTAAGCAGTAATGATGTTGAGATGAATCATTTTCTGAAAATGAGCTGTCAAAACAAAAAGGAGGGCAACCACTTAGCTTTTTTTCCCTAAACATATTTATATTACCTATCAACAAGACATGAGAACTGTTTTGTGAAATGTCACTGTTATAACTCCCCCCACCCCCCAGGAATGAAGCTATGGAACCACTCTGCTAATCTGCCAGTTTCTTACAAATAACTTTTGAGCAAAATTGGCCCATTTCAATCCAATGTTATACAAAGAAAATTAGATTTTCTTTTACTTTTCATTAAAAGACATCAAAGAACGCATGCACGCGTTCACGCACAGTGAGCGCCACCAAAAAAGCTGAAATTGGAGCTCCTGCCTTCTGAGGCATCAGAAAATAGTGTTTTCTTTTGCTTAGATTCTCTAGTACCTAATGAGTTATAAACTTTTCAGTGCTATTCCATGTAAAACATCTCTCTTCTATGTGATTCTCTTGGCTGTAACAAGTTCATGCTGCAGTCTCACAATTCAGAAAAAAACACCATCCCTAAAACAAATTTGTTGGAAACCAGATTTCAGTGGTTCTAGTGCTTATGAATTCTTCTTGGTTCCCCCTGCTAGGAGATTATTCAAACTACACTAGGTAGAAGAGGCTAAAAATATTAGAGCAGCATTTAGAAGATTAGGAATCTGCTAATTGTGAGGATTTCAATTTAAATTCTAATTCAGCTTTAAAAAGTCATTCTTTCAGTAGAGGAGACACTCAACAACCTGTGGATTATTTCAAATGAAGATCTCAGGTTCTTGTATTTATACTATAAGATTGTTCAGAGGAAGAAATAATAGATTGGTAAAAAACTGATTCAAAAAAGAGCAAAAATCTAGGAGGAAAAAATGTCCAAGAGAAATAAATTTGATTAAGAAGAAGCTCTGAAAGAGTGATTACTCACTTGAACAGCAACTTGATTTGAATAAGTGGAAAGAAATAACAACATTGCTAGGTGGTCAGAAATACCTTATTCTAGAACATGTGGAGTTATAAATGATGCTCTCTAGTTTGGGCATTATGGCAGTGTTGAGCAGCATGTGGGATACTCAGGCCAAGTCCTTTCTTTTGCCTGATTCAGTTACATAGGCTGAAACAACATCCTCTGCTTCCTTCTCAATGCTTCTAAATCTAAAAGCTTAGATTTTGATCTGAAAATGGGCATTCTGTTACAATTCTGTTATGGTAAAGTCATTCATAAAATCTTGCTTTTATTTCTATCCAGATCAAAATCTAATTATGAACGCTGAAAAATTAATACAGAATAATTTTTTTATCCTATTGCCACTGTTACAGGAGAAAAGATGATAGGTGCTTGTCAGGTGTTTTTTGTAGTTTGTTATTATTGATGGTAATTGTAGTTACCAAGGAGGTGATGAATTGCAATTTATTTATTTCTTTGTGATTTCATTATATGAAATATATACACATATGAGGTTTTGAAAGATGAAGCAAAAGCTGTGGCATGGTACAAACGCGCAAACAGACTAACAGCTTTGTCAACAGCCATTTCCTTTAACACTGATACAGTAATGCGTAGAATAACAAAAGAAAGCTCAGTCTGAATGCAAGTCAGAACATTAGATCCAGATCAGGAAAGTACTTACCTAAATCCAGGTGATTACTTCTGCACATTTTAGATTTAGTAGTACTTTCCCTTATCAATATGCAATTGCTCTATTTAGTGTTTACAGAAAAGAAAGAGCTTTTAATTCTCTAACTACTATTCAAGTATTTATTTGCATTTTAAAGTATATAATATACAAGACTGAAATTAATCATTAAGGGCTTCAGACCCGAAAACCTTAAGTTGTAATTGCATTCTATTGATTGTCACAGTCCATCATATTTGGTCTTAAATGAATATGGTTGGATAATTAACTGCCATCTAGTCTTCCTAGATGACTGCATTTTCTTTGTTTTTATCAACCACAGCTTTGCAAGTGACTGTTTTCAATTACAGGGATGACTTTTTTCACAGGAACTGTAATAATACCATACCTAAGCACAACTTTTTCCTGTCCAAGAAACATTCTTTCAGTAGAGTATTAAAATATATATAGATATAGGAAAGTCTAAGAAAAGAGTTTGCTAAATGTATGTACAGATACAGAATCATTATTGCTCCTCATCGCTTTCTCTAAACATAGCGATAACAAAGACCTTTCATCTTTTTCAGTGTGATGCATGTAGCTAGTAATGCAATTAAAAAAAAGTGTAGTTAAACCTTGGAACTGTTTAAAAACAAACAAACAAACAAAATCTTACAGCACTTACGAAAGCAAAACATAACAACATGCAAAAATTTGTTTTGTTCCACTTGTTACCTTTTTTTTTGCTGTATGTGAAAAATAATATCTGAACATGCTTTGCTATAGGTCCTTGGCGATGAAGGCCATTGTTTTGGTAGTTCAGTCTGTGTTTTGAAAGGCACCTGAACTATATCAGAAGACTGTGATTTTGACTAGTTAAAGTCTTTCCAGAGAGCCAGAATTCCTGCTCTCCTGTTTCAGAAGGTGTCTTTCTGTTCCATACTGCTCCTTCCTGGAGAAGCAAGAGAGGTGCTGGGGACACAATATCTGAGTCCCACCTCCACAAGATGCAGAGCCACTTCATGGACTAGCTTTCTTGAACCTAAAAAATTCCCTGGTGAGGAAGAAGCAACCCTCTCTAAACTATCATGTAAAACTGTATCTCCCATAATACCACAGTCTCAGGTTGTGAAATCCTAGCTAGAACGTTCTGCTTGTCGGGACTGTATTGCTGAGAAGGCAGGAATAGCTAGTTGGTGTTTTAGGAGAGTCTTCTCTCCCTGTTAAAAAGGGGAAAAAAGATAATATATCACACCAGGTCACAACAGGTGGCACTGTGATTCTAACTCTATGATTTATCAGAGAATATCCAGTTTATCTTTGGCTATGATATTCATCCTGTACACAGTCCTGCATGTCCTACATGGTCAGCCACGTGCTTCCTTGCCCCTGACTTGACTTGGTATTACTGATACTGACCCTTCAGGCTAGGTAGTTAGTTAAGCTGGAATCAGCTGTGATTTTCTACCCTTTCCCTGGTTGTCTGATTTCCTCTAAACTGACAGTAAAGTGCTCAGGGAGATGGGAGACATCTGACTGCACAGAAAGAGAAAATGGAACAGAATCTCTGCTGAACTTTCCATCTTAAGGAGAAATCATCCAAAACCAAATTCTCTGTCACCAGTGAAATTGGAGCAGCCAAGGGAACTACAAGCTGGGAGGAGGGAATGAGCCCTACAGTCCACCTACAGTCTTGCACTGACACCTAATCTGAATACTTTCATGATGTTGAGATATTGAGGATATTATGATTTTTTTAAAAACCAATATTGTGGAAGATTGAAAAATCACTGGACAGCGTATGGTGTGCACTATTCCAGTATATTATCCTAACCACTGTAACTATTGGTGTAAAGGAAAAGCTACTGACCATTGTGGACCCCATAAATAAAGATACCAGCATGAGCTGTATTATATGGATGAAAAAAGATGCTTAGCTATAGTCTTACTAGTTAATTGGCTAATTAAAATATGATGGGAAAGGGAAAAGGGATTATTTTTTTCTTCCTGAATCAGCATATCACATTATTAAAGCCCATGTACTTAACTAGAATACATTAGAAACAAATGTTCATTTTAAGGGAAGCACATATGTAAGAACCCCATGCAGAAAATGAACCCTCTTCATTAAGGAAATTTAAAGAAATGCTTCACAGAAGCCCATGCTGCAAGTTTCACAAACTGCCTAGAAGGTTTCTTGATGAGGATCAGCGTTAGCTGTGTGCCTAAGGCTGGGCACATACCACCTTGTCCTGTCCCCCTCCTTGCACTGGGCTGCATCTTTTGCCCCTGCCTTTCAGGGGCGTGGGAGGCTGAAAGGAAACCTGTGGGGCAGAGCGAGCCCACCCTGGGGTCAGGGCCTGGGACCTGGCTCCTCTGACCTTTTGCTGTTGTGCTCCGGCACAGGGCTGCTGCTGTAGGGGAAGGACAAGCTCTTGGGCTCCCTGGGGACACCCTTGGTGTGCTGCACAAGGCGCAGGCCTCGGTGCCTTTGTGTCCACCTGGCACATCTCGCCGGGACCCCTGTCAGCAGTGCATAGGTCACAGCAACCCTGAATGTGAACAGAGGAGCTGCTGTCTGGCTTTGGGGTCAGTGTTGCCTGGGAGGTGGTGGGTGGCCCCCATGCTTGGGAGCGGGGGGGTCACCAGCATCATGCTGTGCACCTGGTGTGTAGATGGAGCTCCCAGTAATGTTAACAAGCTTTCCCCCTTGTAATTTTGACCATGCCTCTGTCTTTCTTTTCCTTTGAAATGCTTCCTCCAGAAACCTGGTGCTGAGTCTCCTGTAAGCAGGAATGATAATCTCTTCCTTACGTTTCCATGCTTGAGGTGGCTGTGGTGTCCCCAGGCTTTGCTCACTGGCTCTTTCTTCCCCAGCTTCAAGCTTGCTGGCTTCTGCAGCCAAGATCCTGGTTTCCTTCCCTGCTGCTGCGGGAGCAGCAGGAGAGCCAGTGGGGCTGAGAAGAGGAAGAGAAGCTTTTCCTGCTTGTTGCCTTTGTAAGACCTCACCTCCTACTCAGCTGGCAGTTGCCACCATAATTGCTTCTCATTTGCACTGGAAGTTATTTCTGAGAGTAGGTCTACCTGCCCCTTGTTTAGCCCCTTGCTGTGCAGCTGTGCTGGCTTTGGGGGAGCAGGACATCCTGCAAGCAGCAAGGTGAGGAGGCATTTGGGAGTGAGAGGAGGTGGGGGCCCTGGCACCCTTGGGTCCAAAGCCGTGTTCCATGTTTACAGGTAACTCACCTGCCATCCTGTATGAGACAGATTGCGTTCAATGCAAAACTTTTACAATGCAACACCATAGGATAAAGGAAAGAACAATTCATTAGAATTTATTTCTGAAGACAGGATGTGTTGGTTTAGCTATTAGACTTTCAGATATTTCTGAATATCTAATAATGTGTATAAAAATAGAGTAACTTTGATAGCAGAAAATCTTTGGATGACTTTTCAGAATTATTTGTGTAGAGAGGTTTTTGCTATCCATTATGCCTGTGTATCTTCCTGTGGCAATGAAAATATTTGACATAAGAATTTCTAAATGTATTTCTGGTGCTGATAAAAAGGTTCCCTGTTTCTATGTGCCCGTCCTGTATGTTGCAGGCGAAGCGCTGCAGCCCACCCGCATGGCCCTGCGGCGGGCGCTACCGCGGCCGTTGGGCTGCGCGCGGTGCTGCGGCCGTTGGGCGCCAGCCGCCGCTCCGGGGCGGGGGGAGGTGCGCGCCGGCTCCGCTGCCGTGGGCGTCGCCTGGGCTCCGCGCAGAGGGCGGGGAAGCCTCCCAAAAGTTTTGCTGGGGGTTATAAACTCCTGTTATGGATAAACCGTGGTGTCCCGAAGGTGGGAGCTGCCTCTGCGTGCGAGAGGTTCTGTACCATCTGTATTTCTTATTTTGGATTCTGCTTGCTGGCATCTGTTAGTTCTACAGTGTTTCTCCGGTGGTTTGAATGTACCGTGTTTTTGCCTACACTGATGTGCCTCTCTGTTTCCACAGTATCTGCGTGCAGATGAAAGGAAAACTTAGGCCTGGAAAGTGACAAGTGTTTTGATGTAATCACAGCCTTCAAAATACAAGTTGTGTATCTTATCAATCTTAGTTTTCATATAGGCTGCATTATAGAATACTTTTGGAGGAAAAATGTAAAGTGTACAGCTGTAGAAGCTGAGGGGAGTGTGACAGGAATGGACTGTAGGCAGTGGCAAGGCTTGTGCCTTCTTCCTAAGTAGCATCTTCTACTGCCAGGGGTGGAGATGGCATGAAAACTGGGCAGGAGGAACTGCTGGCCTGACTCACTAAGGTCTTTCATGTGTTTTTTTTAATTGGAGAATGTTCTCGTATAATTGCTGAAGACTCATAATAGTGAAATCCTTGAAGTTTGCCAAACCAAATTCAGAATATGTCAGTTCTTAAAATGAACAGTTAATCAGTTTCTTGTTCTAGCTCACTAATCTCTAAATTGCTCCTTTAAGACTCTTTTTCTGACCCAAAGTGAATATATTATTTACTGAATTATTTTCAATTTGTTCAGCTTTGAAATAAATTTTATTGCTAGTTTTGAGTATTGTGTTAAAATGATCAAATGAAATGTCCCAGTTGTAAGTCCTGATTTTTTTTAACCTTTTCTGTTGCCTGTTTTTAAATTAAATTTCAGCTGCCTTATCAAAATTTTAAGTGTAGCTATGGTATGTAGTAGGTATATAAGATGCCACTTGCATGATTTGACTTCTGAAGTCAGTAGGAACAATAAAGAAGAGTTCAGATATCCAAGTCAGTAATTATAAATGAGTAAAGACAGGTAGATTTGGTCTTTGTGCATTTTTTTTAAATAACTTGAAATTCTTTGGGTTCTTAAGACCCTCAAAATATAAGCAGCAACAAGTGTTTAAGACTTTTGGAACTCCTTACAGATGCAAAATTATTTTCTGCAATTGGCAAATTCTTTTTTTTTTCCCTAATAGTGTGTAGCAGGAAGAGATATATGTTCTGTTATCAGATTTCAGCAGGAAGAGAGTTGAGTTTTCCAAAGCTGCAAAAAAATTACAAGAGACTGCCTTCACTGAAGAGTGAAGACTATATGATTTGAAGAGTAAAGAGCAGTCACTGGACAGTTGTCTAAAAGGAATTAACACTGTTCTGGCACACTGCAGGGGACATGAGATTTGTGTATCATGTTTTCCAGGTCTCTGGAGTGTTCTTTGAATTGAATGATCGCGTCTTGTATTAGGCATAAGTCTTCTGACTAAACATATGCATCAGTGGATTTTTTTTTTCTTAATGCATTCTGGAGAAAGATGGAAAGCACATGGTTATAATGTGCTATTTATTATTTTGCAGCTTACAGATTTTGCAGATTATTTTGTTTATAGACCTGGAGCATAATTTTGGCTTAATACTCCGTCATGGCATAATGTTATGTCAATATATATAAAACTGTGAATAAGCCATTATTGGGAATTTTACCTCACAAGAGCTCATAGGTAACTGCACACATTGTTAAAGCACAGATAAATGCCAAACTCTAACACAGTAAAGCCTATTTATAATGAAGGGTATAAAAGGGATGTTAGGGAAAGAAAAACCTAAGCAATACAAAATAAGAAAATGAAGAAAACAGTATCTCTGGTTGTTATTTAAGATTTGTTGCAAGATAACTGCTGCACAACAGAAAAATGTTTAATTGATGATATCTTAAAAGTAGCAGTTATGAGCGAAGGCAAAGTTGTTTTTTCATCTCAATCTCAAAATGCCAGAGAAGGTGCTTTGATTCCCTTGAAAGAAGGGATACTGACACACAGGACAATGACAAGAGTTACCTTGCCTTGTACACAAAGTAAACGAGGGTAATGGAGGCAGCTCAGAAAGTCAAGTTCTCCACGTATTTATGTACATCAGTCTGTCTGGCAGATTGGCTCTCTGTGCCAGTAAGCTTCTAAAATATGCTATCTAAAACTTTTATTTAAATTGGAACTTAAATGAAGCAAATTGGAAAATGAATGAAGCAGATAAGACAACATTACAGGAACAGTTTAGAACACCAGACTTGTCCTTCTCTTCCTTTTTTTCCCCCCCCTATTTTTGCCTTCCACTGTGCAGAAATATATTCAGTAATTACACATCAAGGACTTGGAAAACAGAACCTAGAGAAAAAATAAATGCAAAGAATATAAGCAGCTACAGTTATTACCATATTTGAAAGAGGGAAACTAAGAGATACTGACCTGAAAAATCTGAAATTTTGGAGCAGGTAGCGCAGGAGTTTGTCAAGCTGTCTATCTTTTGATCTTTCAGGGGGTCTTTATGTTGTGCTTTGCGATTTAAGCAAGACATAGGTTTGATGTTGCCAGGCACATGCTGTATTTCCTAAACAGGTCCTGCAGCACGTTCTGCCTAGACAAAGCCTAGGGAGCATTGCATTTTTTTTTTCAGTTTTCATCTTGTATTTAAGTTACGCGTTATGAAACTTCCTAATGAAGAGCTGGATTTTCGCCATGGATTTTCCTTTAACTGCATCAACAAGAAAACCACGACCTGAAGCTGCCTTCATGTAAATGCAGAACCCCAGAGTACCTTTTTGGTCTCTGGGCCTATTTTTCCCCCTATATTCCTACATAAAACAATTTAATTCCTTTTAAAGGTGATCTGTTCTAATGAATTTGCACTTTTTGGGTGCAATATCATGAAGAAGTTGTTTGAATTCAAGATTCTATTCAGAGTTCTGATTCAAAGAGAGTGTGGAGGTTAGTATCCTGAAGTTTCTTTCAGTCTCTGTTGTACACTCAGAAGGACTGCTTTGGGGAATCATTATATAGCTCTACATAGTTATTTCTGAAAAATACCAATGTATTTTGGTAATTTTCTCATAACTCACAGGGAACTTAACTGTGGAAGGTGATACCACTTGCTATTAAACCTGCTTGTATTCCAGGATGTTTGTGGTGACTGAGAACAAATGGGGCATTCTTTCAGGTTTTCCATGTAGATTTGATGCACATCCTGTTTAATTTCATTGCATGTAAAATAGTCTCGTATCTAGGATCAGTAATTTATAATTAATAGTTGGTTATTTAAACAACTATGTAAAATATAAGGTTCAGAAGTCGTAGGAGAGTAGAAAACAGAACCTGTGTTCTTGGCAAATGCAGAGTGAAACTGGGCCGTTAACAAAATTAGAATCAAGCATGACTCCTAACTGTCCTTTTATTAGGTTTGCACTGGGGGCAGCAGGACCAACAGAGACTTATCTGTGTCTGCCCAGCCTACCAATGCTGTTTAAAAGCTTTCCTGTTAGATACCACCTTAACAGATATAATCAAGTTCTCCTGCTTTTGAGAAACACGATTTGAAAAGATATAAGTATGTATTGGTGAAATTTATTGGCTTTTTTAAAAAAGTGAAACTTGGTTCTTCTATAAAGTAGGTTGTACCTATTTTTAATAACTATGAAAATGTTTTATGCCCTGGGCACTGGGTCCTCTGGAAAAAACATGTATTCACCCGTAAAAGAATATCAGTGTGTATGTGCACAGGCATAATACAGGCAACTTTGATTTTGAGTTTTCATAGCTTTTGATTGCCCGACTTGTTTTGACTTTTGAAAGTAGAATTCATATCTCTTAAAAGAATTTAAATGTCTATTAGAAAACTAATGTTAATTGTTGCCAGTTTTATCATGTACAGCTAAATAATGCATGAATGGGATGCATAAATCTGTCACTTTTAAATATATACTGAAATCTTTATTTAGAAAGAAGATAAAAGTTCTAAGTACATCAGCAGTATGCTGTAGATGACACTGCAAAAGAAAAAGTGCAACAGCTGGGTCAAACCATGATGGAGTTGCCATCTGGGAAAAGAACAAAAACATTGGAAAACACAGGTTACAAAACAAATGAAAAAACAATGGAAGACTAGAGGGAACAAAACAAAAATGATAAACAAGGAGGACATTGAGAAAGGAGGAATAAGAGAGAAGGAAACTGGGGGGGGGGGGGCGGGCAGGGATACAAAATATAAATAGGGTGTTAACATTTAATGGACACATTTTAACAGCTGTCCTAACAGCTGTGGGTATTTCTGGTCAGCCACAGGACTGCTCTGAAATATCCAGTCCCTTCAGATGAATGTATCCAACTACCCTGTTTTCAAACCAAAAATATCTGTCTATTCTAGATACAGAAAGCGATCTTAATACAAAAGAGTTTGCTTTTTTTTTTCTTAATTAAAAGCTAAACAATCCAGCCTCCCCCCTGCCCCCCCTCCCACCCCCCCCACCCCCCAAGTCTAGACAAGGCTTTTGATGTCACCAGGGAAATGGCTGCATACTATATAGGTAGCTGGCATTTTGCCTTAGCTAGCAGGCAAGCAGATGTGCTGTATGCAAGAATAGGTTTTAGATGATCTTTAGAGAAAAAACTCATTGCAGTAGTTCATTAAGTCTTGATGTGGCAAAAGCATGGATTATTTTGGCTTTGTCTGAATCTGATGCACCTGTGGATGTTGTAGGAGAGGCTTTGTATTACATACATCTGTTTTGGATTTCTTTTTCTGCCTAGTCAGGGTGGTCTTTACTACATTTTTAAAGCAGAATCCCAACCTGAGTTTTCTGATATGAAGTCCCAAAGCAAGAGGTATTTGAATGAACAAAGACCAAGTAACAGTAGCATAGTACTTCAGCGTATGGCTGGTACGCACAATCTGCGTGTTGAATTGATTGTTTGCTACTTTGATTTTTGATTTTGAAATATGAAGTCTAAATAGAGTAATCCAGCAACGGGAACATAATTAGAAGTATAAAGCTACTGCGTAGGGAAATCTTTATACTTCATACTCTGTCTTTACGAAGCTCCTTTAGATAGTGTTTTTTGACAAATATGTATGAATAAGAAGTCAGTGTTATTAGAGGGAAAAAAAATCCCCAAAACTCTTCAGATCCAGAAGTCATATAGAACATTGGCTTTTAGCTTTGAACAACTGGGACCGCATAGTCAAAACTGCTGATTCAGACTTACCTAAGCTTTCATGTGTAAATGCTCTGATAAACTTCAGATGTTTATTATAGTAATCCTGACACTACCTAAGTCACTACTATAAGTCAGACAATTCACTTGGGCATTGAGCTGTGGTGAAACCTTGGACTGTAGCATGATTACTCGAGATGTAATGTCACTAATTTCTGTTCACTTCTGCAGTAGCATATCTCAATAACTTTAATGATGTCAAGTGTCGCATGATATAATGAGCCCTTGGAAGGGAAAACTGTTGTTCAGTCGACTCTCCTTCAGCTTACTTTCTAGGCTGTGGAGAAAAAGTATGAACTGTTATTTAGCTGACTCTCACTATAAGGTGAGAATTCAAATTTTCTTTGTTTTACTGTTTGTGCTGTGTATGCCGTTGTCCACAATGAACCATGAGGAGCCCTGTCCTGGACTGTAAAATTAAGATATCTTTCTCTTTCATCATTTACTGGTTCTGGCTCATTTTGAGAAGGTTTTAGTATCCAGTATTATTTTTGTGCATATATCCATCTTAGCACTGGGTGCTTTGTATTCAAGTATGATAATTTTTCTAGAATTATGTTCTCGAGGTTATCTCTGTATCTGTACTTGTTACAGTAACTGCTGATTTCTGATGACAGTCCACTTTTCTTCAGCAGTACTTAGCAGATATGTTCATTGTCCTTTTTATACACAAAAAAGGAAGGCATGAATCTTTAGGTCTGTTATAGCCAAATCACTTTAGTCTTGCATGCTTTCAGCAGCATCAGTTTTCCACTATTCACATCTGTCAGTTTTCTTAGAAAAAATTAGACTTTCACCAGTCAGATCTTACGTCTAGAAATGCTGTAAACTTTCCAGATTTCATAGGGTAAGTCCTGACAGACTGAGCCTGAAGAAAAGTCTTGTTCTTCAGAAATATTTAGAAAAGCTTTATAATGAATTGGAATTTATATTATTTATATTTGATATTGAATATCAAATATAATTTGATGAATATCAAATATAATTTATATTGAATATTTGGAAATTCAAATCCATAGATTTGAATTATTTTACTCTTTCTAAAACTCAGGCATTTGTCGTGAAATTCATCTGCATCTTTTCTATATTAATCAAACTAATATATATTTATTTCATTTTTGCCAATTTGCTATATTCTTCACAAACACTTTTTATAGTCTCCAGTACGTTGCCATCATGTCTTTGCTAACTTGTTGAAACTTGAAGTTTCTAGCTGACATTTTCCATTAGAAATTGGATTTTCCCCTCTCTCTGTCTCTTTTCTAGTCTTGTGAAAGCACTGCATGTATTTACACTGTTATTGATTCAACTTTGAGGCATTTAAGGAAACCATTTTAAAATACTGGGCTAAAATTAATAGGAATTGGTTGTACTCTGAAATTTTATGTATTCTTGTACTCACTACTGAAAAAGCAGTCTGCATCGGAAAACTGATTTCTCATCTTGATTACTGTGCAGTTGGAATAACATCAAATTTTTTGAGAGAAACTTGTGTTTACTTGCCAGAAATTGCTCTAGTTACTAGCAGCCAGCTCCTAATTCATTAGTTTGCTCAGGGGGTTTCTGTCGTCTTGATAGCTGCAGAAGGGCACTGGCAGTGTTACTTTATTTTCTTATACAGTCTAAGTGTCAGTTCTTGGCCCCACTACTTATACTTTGAGAGAAAATTTTAGATACCTAAGCTGGAATAATTTCTCCCTGGGGCTTATAAAATAAGTGTGGAAAAATACAACACGAAGCGAGTCTGCTTTGCTTAGAAGTGCCTATTCATCATCTATTCCCCCCAAACTATGATGCCTGAAGCTTTTGTTTTGTTAGGCCCCCCTAAGAAGAAAATTGGATCATGAACTGTCACAATTAATTGAGACAGAATTTTCTGGATAATATGCTGGTGACATCAGACTTAGATGAGGAGAAATAGGAAGTTCTTCAGTATGAGTTAAGCTAGTGGTAAAAGAGCCTTTATCTGTTCCTGCACAGAAGTTAGGTATTAGAGACACATAAGTGAACAATAAGATGTTTAGATCAAGCAACATAATTATCCATCCCTATGTCATTTCTCTGATTGTGGTTGTACTATGAAGGAATTTCCTAATGTGAATCAGTATTTTTTGCCAAACAGTTATTTCCTTGATATTTTTAGTCAATGAATGATGAATCCTCCCTATAAAGTGGATTTTCATATCAGGAATGGAGTTTCCTCTGCTTTTTGCTTATTAAGTTATTCTTCCTTTCATACTGTTGATAGTGGCATGTACGCCAACATGTGACAGCTCGGTATTGAAGTTTTTTTAATGCAAGCAAACTGTGCCATAAAAGGCTAATAAGCCAAAACTCTGGAATGTTATTTCAATAAAAGATTTGGTGAGAGCTGTCCTTGTACAAATTTCTGATAAAGTTGCTGATCAAGAATGCTGTGTTCTAGAATAGCAGATTTTTAGTCAGAATGTTCATTGGGGGTGTAAGAGATTTAAGCTCCATTGGTGCTTTTGCAGTCAGTATGTATTTTATATGATCAGATAGGGAAGGAATATATATATTAAGACATTCAACTGAGTTGTGTAGCTGTCTAACCAATTAAAGACTGGCCTCTCTAAAGCTGTGGCTCTCTGGCTTCCTCATGGGTATTTCTTGAAAGGTCCTGCTTTCATTTTGTTTTGAAATCTTATTCTTTAGTCAGGTGTAATTTCAATCTGCATGAGTATTGCTAGTGTTTGACTTTAATAGCTTTTTAGAATCTCTCTTGGCAGTGTGCCACAGAGCCTGAAGGGGAAGTTGGGAAGGAATGGAGGCTTGTAGAAGTTCTAATTTAAGTATTCCTAGGAAGGAAGACAATTATTCTTTGTGGTCTTTCCTTGATTAATCCAATTGGATCAGGTGGTAGACTGTATTTCTGTTTGATCCTGTGAATATTACTGACAGTAATAATGAAACGGATGTTTTCTCTCCACGGCCATGTGCCAGTGCAACTATGCCATACCAGCATGAAATTTTTAGGCTGTTGGCAAAGATTAGGTGGCGTTTAAAATTGGTTTCCTAATACATATGGATATTTTTTTCCCTCTGAAAACTTGAAACAGGACCTGTGTATATTGAAGGCAATTAACCTGTTCAACTTTTTTTTTATTTAGGTTGCGAACTCCACAGGTGGCGATGGATGTTTCCTGTTCCAGGAAGTGCCAGGTACATCAGCAATATTAATGGAAAAGACAATGACCAGGTTTCTATACGCTAAGGTATATGGAGCATCCGCCTTTTTTTCCAAGAACCAATTTGTTCCTGTTTATTAAAACGTTTGCAGAGTTTTTCTGAAGTTGTTTTCTGAAAGTGCTGTTTCTGAAAGCATGATTAACGTTTTCCTCATTTAGATCTTGTTTTATACTAACCAAAAATACAAATTTATTCATGTAAGTAGATGTTGTAACACCAGAGTTGGAGCAGTCATGCTCCACTAATGAGTGTTGGGATGCTGTGTTTGGTCATCCCCCTCATTCAGTACTGTATGCATATTTAATGGAACCAGCTTACTCTGCCATTTGCAGAAATACTTTTCTTATAATATTGGACTCAGTTCATTGAACAGTAGCTAATGAAATAAGTAAAAGTTTTTCACTTGTAGGTTTGAAAATGTACCTCAAAAAATAGGGAAAATATTCTTAAGTTTGGTGTTCCAATTTTAGATAACAATATGTCAATCTTGTTTTTATGACATTTTGCTAATGTTTCAGAAAACTTTGGACAGCGGTATGCTTGAATTCTGCTATTATATTCTCATTTTAATTGCTGTGAAAAGATTTAAAGTTTTCCTAAATATAATACCAACAGTCTCCATTACACTGATGGTCTTCAGCTTGCTATCTTCACCCGGAAGGCTTTCAATGACTTTGACTTTACTTTGGAGTGAACGATGTGTGATGGAAGTAGCATGTTGGTCATTCTGTTCTTCCATAATTGAACCTTTTGGGATATTTTTGGTTTGTTTTGAGGAATACAAGTGGTTAGTTGTGTGTGTTTTAGTAGCAAATCTGTCTCTCATTGCCAGTCCGAGTATCCTGGTTGGGCAGGAGGAATTCTTTTTGTGTGGGAGATAGCGGAACACTTTGTCTAAAAGCTGTTTAGCGGTAGCTGGGGTAGCACAGTCACCAGGATGGAATTCCACTGATGCTGTTGTGGTAAGGTTTTCCTGTTGCATACTTATTCAACCTTGCACCCAGGCAGAGGGGGAACCTTAGGTGTGTGAATTTTTCCATTTCTTAAAATTGTTAAATAATTGCATGCTGTGTCTCTAATATCTTGACTCTCCTCTTTTCTTACTGGAATGTCAAATCAAGGGCAGAACGTGGCCTTTCACACTAATGAGAATGAAATAATAAATGTTTGTGAATTTTGCCATGTGTTCTTCTTGGTCTTGAGACTTCTCTCCAGATGTAGCTCTGTAGTCATCACTGTACATTGTAGTGAAGTTACCCTCGTTTTGGACAGATGTTTACTCATGTGTAAAGAGAAGATGATAAACATTTTCTTGAGGGACATGCTTGAGGGATTTTACTATCACAGTCTTTAAGCTGTTTAAAACTAGTATGTTAGGAGCTATTTAAGTGGGTGTGATTTTAATAATTGTATGTCATTATTTAAAAGAAATCTTCTACAAGGAAGTTTACATTTTTTTAGCCTGTGTATTTTTTGCCTTCAAGAGTGCGGTTGATTTTTGAATATCAAAAAGATTCTGCAGATTGTTCTGTTTTTCCTAAAGTAAGTAATTTTTTTTTTAGTTATTTTGTTGTATAGAAATGTCATGTAGGTGATACTACTTGTGTCATGTATCTTAAGGTATGCATATATTGCAAAACATTTTATAGAACACCTGTTTGGAATCCTATGAATTCCATTATATGGTGAGGCACCTAAATATTAGCAATGGTAATGCTTTATACTGTGATAAATAGATTTCCTTTACATCTAGACTTTTATGTTTGCTTCTACTTGCTTGGTAAAATTCCCATATACTTTACTTTGGTTTTATAACAGAACAGCATTCAAGTCCAAACTTTATTCATGAATGTCTTTGTTTTAATATTTATACTTTCAGATATAAAAGGGGAATTTGGCCATATTTCCTAGAAGGTACATCTGAGCTATGTCCCCCCCCCCCCCCCCCCCAAATTACAAGAAAATCCCAGAATGTTGTCAGTAAGTAAAACTTTCAGACCTCCTCCCTGCCTCCACCATACTGTAAAATGGCAGTACAAGAAGGGAACTTTAACTTTTTTTGATGTTGAAAGAATAGGTAATTTCAGGTACAAATAGTATTACTTGAGCATATCTTGGTAAGTGTTTTTGAATGTATTCTTACTTTCTATGTATTTTTATTTCCCATTACTTCAATTTTTTCAAGTGAAAAGAAAAAGAGCTCATTTAGGATAATAAGTTTAAGAAATACCTCTCTTTACGGTAGGATTTCAGTCCTTCAGTTTAGCATATAAAAATTTTAAGGAAGAAGTTACAACTAAAAGTAATTATAGCCGCACAAAATGAGCTTTCATTAAAACTAGTCAGAAAATTTGATCCTTAAAGGGGGAAAAAAACCAAAACAACCAAACGCTTTCTCTTTGACTACTGTACATTTCACTGGCAGAAGTAACTTTGTCACTCCATAAGGAAGAAGTAGATTCAAGGAATTTGCAAAGGCCAACTGGAAAACTCTTTCCAGTTTTAAGCCCAACTGGAAATTCTTTCTCCAAAGTATTCAGAAGAAATTAGTTACTCCAAAGATTCTTTATAGTCCTGTTCTACGTATTCAGAATACCCCACTGAGTGGGATGAGTTTGGTGCATAGAGCAGCTGAAATGGTAACTAGGCTGTACTTACATACCTATGACAGCTGTTGTTTATTCTTTGGTCTTAAATGGATTACAGTATAGATAATTATTTCATAAAAGTGTTTTTGAGCTGGTCATTAGGCTTTAAAGCTCCAGCAGGACTCCAGTACCTAAGTCCAAAATTTATATCTTCCAAATTACTATTCATCTATGCCCATTCCTGGCAGTACATATTTACTGAAAGTATTGCTCACAAAATTTTCTGTGTTTTCTCTAGCCTGGTATGAATGCATGCAAACGCTCTCTAGACTGACAGCAGCAAGCTGCTCACTTTTGAGGCTCTGGCAGGATTCTTAAACCGGGCTTCTCTTTTCTGCAGGACCTTTCCCAGTAGGCCTTTCCAAAATAAGGTTTAACAAGCTCTGCCTTAGAGTAAGTGCAGATGAGCAGTTATGATGAGTCTTGTATCAGTTATCTTGGATATGAGGTCCCTCTTTTTCTGGGTGATTTGGACAGAATTTGAGTTGGAGGGGCAGCTAAAACAGTGGACTGTGGGTTATTGAGAATCAAAGAATGGCTGTTACTATGTGGCTATCGCACTGTGAAGACCTAGTTCCACCTCTTCCCCAGTGATTTCCCCTCCCCTTAAGGTGAAACACCTCTCATTGAGGAGTTGACTGAGACCTTGATGAAGATGTTCTACACAGCATTTTCTGCCTGCCTCTTTACGCATTTTTCAGGCTGTTGCAAATGTCATTCTCAGCCTTAGGATGCACAGTTAAGGAAGCTTTCAATGCCCCTGTCACCATCTGTAAAATGTTTATGGTTTAGTGCTGCCTGAGTGCACTTTTACAAGTGCTGTTTGGAGTAGGGCTACAAATGCTGAGAAACCTTATGTATATTTTAGGGGTCCTATGGGTGGCAGAGGCCCAAACTTCTTGTCAGCCTAATGTCCGTGCAGATACAGACTTACTGTTCAAACAATATGGATACAAGACAAGCTTAGGCTCAAGTGTGGAATTAGGCCCAATTTGAAATGCTTTAGCTTGCTCCCTGCCTTGTATTCCTAGCTAGAAATATAAACTCAGATACACCTTTATTCTCAAGCATTATGCAGAGTTCTCAAATGCCTAGCTTAGACTTTATGGTAGGTACCACGAAGCAGCGAAGTACCTAAGTTCTTTCGTCAGTAGAGCTCTAAGTTTCCTCATTTGGCTTTAGATCTTGCTGTCTTGAGAGCCAAAGGCGTTTTTTTATCCAGTAGCGTTAAAAATAGGATTTAAACTTTATTTAATCTTCCATTCTGATTCTGCTACTTTTGGCAAACAGGTAGTTGCAAAACTGCATGTTTATTCTCGGGATATATTTTCCTTTGTACTAAAGGATTACATGCCATTTTATTGTCACTTTCATTATCTAGGCAGTTTATTTAGCACTAAACTTTATGTAGTGAACAGTGGGACATCAGAGCCTTACAAATCGCTTACATGGTCAAGCTGCAATTTTCATGGAGAATTCTAGAGGATTGGAAGGTAAAAATGTGTATGATAAATATTAGTGTTGTTTTTCAAAAGAACAACTATAGAGGAGTAAGTTGGCTAGCAAATGAGAGAACTATATCACTGGCTAAATTATATCAATTATGGTGTTTTAAAAATTTTTGGGGAAAAAATAGTACTTGAGGATTGATTTGTGACAGATTTTGCAGAGAGATTCGAGCAGGTAGATTTTGTCAGAATTGACTTTTTTGATTGTTGGCTCTGATAATATTCCAGTAATGCCCTCTTTTGAAGAATCAAGGTGTGGAGAGGATGCTATGTTAGTATATATAGTAAATTACTTAAAATTTACTTGCATGCCTTTTTCATTGTTCAGTACAAATGTATTTTAGGTGCATTACTGGCATAGTAACTAGCTGTCAAAAATCTAGAAAGACTTGGTAGTTTTTTCTTTTTTTTAATGGGGGGAAGCTAACTCTGAGCAAAGATGGAAAGAGTAGGTCTTAGAAATCAAATATCTTTACCAGCATTTTTAGAGCAGATCATGTGAGCACTTACCCACTGGTACTAGGACTGAGTAGCCTGCAGAATGTATGGACAGAGAAAAATATTTATATATTAAAAATTGGTATATATGCAATTACATCAAGTTTGTTGCCTCAAGTACTAAACACTGAGTGAAGCTAATAAAAGCTAAAGCACTTCTGCTTTCTTCCTTTTCACCAGTAAAGTCACAACAACCTCTGATCTACAGAATATTGGCTCCCTTTAGCTGTAGGTTTGGACCTGAGGGAACACACCTGTACATTCAGCAACTTGTTTTTAAGACTGCAGTGTATAATAAGAATTGTATCTTGTTTATAGCACATACATTTGTTTCAATCTAGAGAGTAAGCCAGATAGCAGCTTGGATGCATGTGTCTGGATTAGGGAGACGAGTGTTAAAACAGATAAATGTTTATACCTATATAGTGCAACATTTCGGCTTGGAACTCATCTTGGGGAAAAGGATGGCTTTTTTTTTCTTTTTCCCTTTTCTTTCCTGATATCTAGGACATACTGGAATTTGCAAACATCCAAACCAGGACAGTGAACTGCTTCTTAAAGCTATTTCTCCCCCGTGTAATTTCAGACATAACAGCAGTGAATCATAGGCTTCCAGTTAAGATCTTTATAATCCTGTTTCCACAGCTGACAGAAGGCCAGGCCTTATCAGCAGCTGATAAAAGAGCTGCTTAATAATGTAGTTAGTTTTCTCTGAAAAAGTGTAAGAGATGAAAAGGATTATTGGATACACTTTTATTCATATCCTTGGTGTTTCAGTCTAAGAGTTTATCTTTACCTGTATGCTAATGACAGTGGGACTAGCAATATGTGTAATGACATAAATCAGAGTTTATATGTGTGAGAAATAACACTTTTACAACTAAATGCAATTTATGAGCCAATGTTAACGCCTGAAATGTTGGAAGGGCAGATGGAAGAAGGATCCATTGAAGTATAGAATGCCAAGAGGATTTGCCGTGCTCCTAACCCTTTGCAACACATGATATTTCCCAGTCTTCTAATATTTCTTGGAGTAGAAGGAGTAGAGCTATAAAGGAGTCAGAGCTATACAAAGAAGGAGTCTCAGAGTTTGGGCCTGGGTGGCAGGGGATTCGTTGGTATAGGAATTAGGAAATCTAGTTTCAAGCTGTCCAACAGCTTTCCCTGTAATACTCCACAACAGCATCTGCCAAGACTAAGGCTGCTGACCAGCAGTGGCTGCTTAGAAGCAAAAGTTGCTGGAACAGGACTGTAAATGAAGCAGTGCTTCGTCCCTTTACTCCTGGGAGCATTTAATTCTCAGAGAAACCCTGAAGTCATGAGGACAGCTTGAATTCAAGCTTAGCACATCATGTCTTCCCACATTGTAATTTCTGTGTTGTTTTTAACAGATACCAGGAAAAAACCCCTCTCCATTTTATGAGTTTATGAAGATTAGAAGGAGTGCTAGATCCAGTGTCATCGCTGATTCCTCTAAATACAGTGGGTCAAATTAAATAGTCAGTGCTGCTGTTATCAATCAGTCAGTTATAGAAGCAACATTTGTCATTCATTGTATGTGATGCCTCAGAAAATAAAGCCTAGCGTCAATAAAGTACATAAGCTTATGTATCATTCTAAGCACATGAATAACCCTATTCTGCAAAAGTGTTCGCTCCCCTAGAAACTACACCTATGCTTGGTGAGTGAGAATGCGTATGCATTAACATTTTACTGGATCAGGAGTGCGCCTCTGAAAAAAATCTTCTGGTAGTGCTTACTTAGGCACTTTGGTTTACATCTTAGAGCAGCCGTGGAGTGCGTGAATGAGATCCCTTTCAGATTAAACTAAACCAGAAGATGCATTTCAAGAGTGGACATAATATGTTCCAGCCTCTAATGGGTGTTTGTTGCATGGGACCTCATTAGACCTAGTCCAAAGTAGAAACCCCTGCAACTGTGTGTGGATGTCAGGTCTCAGTAGCAACTGTTTTATGCTGCTGATTTGCTCCTGTTGCACCACACTACTTGTTAATGTAAACATAATCTGCAGCTGATTCCAGCATCTGCTCTTCTACATTTGTTCCCAGGCAAAAAGGTCAACATCTGAGCTTTGCCTACACTGAAAAGACTTTTGTACTGACTGTCCTAGGGGAGCAGTATCAGTGGATTCTGTTCCCTAATGCTACCCCAGCAGTAGTGTAATTAGGGATAGGATTCATCTGTCTAACCATAAGCAGCTAGCAACTGCCAGCTGAGGTACCATGTGGTAAACAGGACACCTGTATAGAACTGGCAGATACCATACAGGATTTCTTGTACAGGAACACCTCTTGGAGGGCTGTGGTGTACCACAGTGCCCTTCAAATGGTGCATTAGATCTGTGCTCGGCAAATGAATGATCCACTTGGTGTCTTAGAACAGCAGTCTAAACAGAAAAAGCTAAAGACTTTCGCTTTTATTTTTGTCTGCATTTCATGGTGGAATTTGTTAGCATAGCTTTGTTAATTGAAGTGGAGACAATGAAGAACCTTGATACAGCACAGTTTTTTCAAGTATAACTTCCTGGTAGATGCTGGAAAGCTGAGCAATATAAAGATAAAATTTGCAGTCCTTTTACTGAAGTTTTGCAAAAAATATTGGTATTCATTTTTATTTCAGCTTTTAGTTATTTGCTGATAAACCCTTTCTCTCTCCAACTGATCTTCATGACTTTTTTCCTTATTACTTGTTTTTTGTTTAAACACTGAATTTTCTTAAGATGGTCTGTAAGTATAATAGGTTTGAATAAACACCGGAGAAAAGTAGTGTGATGAGCACGAAGGAAAATAAATGTAATTTAAGCTTTAGTTCTGAAGTGAACTGAACCAAACATTAGGCTGCTTCCATTAAGTGATAAGCTTCCTCTTTTCCTTCTGAAGTCAATGCAAGTGGTAAGGATAAACAACCTCTTTGCATCTCTCTCTTTTTTTCCAAGCACTAAATTGTATCAATTTAACTGTATCAGTATAAAATGGTTAATACTGCTTTAGGTTGATACTGTACAGAGAAGGTAAAAAATTTGATATAACTGTAAATACTATATGTTTCTACAATAGGGGCTTGTCCTACATAGGTGATTTTTTTAACAAAGTATTTTGTATGAAAGCAAAAGCTGTGGCAAAGAATACAACTGAGAATGACTTGAAAAATGCAGTAAACAATCTTTCTTTCCTTTTATTTTTTTTAATTGTTATTCATTACTTACCTATATTATTGAATTCAATTGAATTGAGTGTGAAATGACAAAGCAGTTTTGGAAGAGGTAGCTGGATTCTTCCTGTATGGGGAAAAATAAGCTCCTAATGTGTGCATAAAATGAGAATTAAGGTATTTTGAACAGAGGATATATGTTCTCTTGTCTCAAAAAAGTTGAATATGAATAAGTATTAAGTATTAGTCCATCATCAGAAACATTGGCTATGTTAAAAGTCAGTGTATAGAATCTAAAAAAAATAATAATTACCATATAAGATACTTAGTGCGTTAACTTCCTGGCGGTGGTTATTACAACTTCTCCTGCATCTTGACATGTCTAAAAGACTGTACTTATTTAGGAGGCTGCCATGTGTGGGGGCTGGGTGTCTTATTTTTCCAGATGGGACAGTCTGGTTCAAGTAGAAGTACCATGGGAATGAAATACATTTTTATATTAAAATTACTTGATTCCTAACTCAAACTTTCTATATTTTCTATAAAATAGGTACTATTAGCAGTGAACTAATTAGATGCCTAATTTTACTAAAATCTGCTTTGTAATGTATGTGCCATCTGTTAACATTGCTCTAAGAAAACACTGTAATGCAGCTCAATAATTGTAGCCCTAATCATTTCAATTAGTTCATAGTTCTCTTTTCTCTTTATGAAAGTGTATCACAATAAAAGGACATAGTTAATATTATTTGAACAAAGAGACTGCCAATGACGATGGTGTTAAAAGTTCTACTTGCATGGATATCCTTCCCATGTGTTCCTCAAGCTATAATAATCTATAGACTCTGACTCAGTTTGGGAGTATTTCTCATTTGTTCTAGAATAATGATTTCATACCACAAGGAGAGCAGGTTACCTGAGTGCTTTGTACACACTACTGACTGCAAGTCCCCTACAGTCAAGGGATCAAATCCAGATTCAGTGCAATGTCAAAAGAATCTCAGAACTGTGCAAGAAAATGGAAGTACAGGTAGAGATCTACTGAAATGGCCAATTCATACCACTGGCTGCTCTATCACGAGACCCCATCAGTGGTTACAGCTAGCCATGCTGCTATGTTTATAAACCTTCAAGTGTCTCAAAACTTGTTGTGTCCCACATATTTCTATTAGAAGGACATTTTGAATGCTTATTATTTTAGTAATTTGAAATGTTTGCCTTACAATTATCTGATTTATTTGTAGTTAGGGTTCTACATGCCTTTGCTCTAGTGTGAAGTTTGTTTAAACAGATCTTCCACCTTCCTGGTGCTTATCCCTTTGTGTTTATTGAAAGCAATCAGTATCCTTGCTTTGCCTGTCCATATGTAGTCAGATATTATAGGATAGGTTCTTTCTTTTATTATCATCCTCATGTCATTCATGTGGAGTTACTATGGTTTGAATGATTCTTTATTGAGTATGATATTCAAAGGGGGAAGTGGAGGTCCTCCTTCCCCCCCCCCCCCCCCCCAGCCCGAGATATGACCTGAATTATACACGATATTTAAACGAGAGTTCTCTGGTAAGTGGCACAAAGGAAAACAGAAGGCCATTTCTTTAGCACTAGTTGGGAGGTTGGTTTGGTTTTTAGTTTGCATTCCTTTCAACTTAAAACAGAACTGTAGAAGATTCTTACCTGTTTCAATAGTGTAACCTTTGTAAGGAGAGGTACTAGTTAACTGAGATCTTTAAAAAGGTGTTTGTGGTTTTGTTTTTGTTTGTTTGTTAATCCCAGTAAGCTTGTATTTTCATTTATTTGATGGTCACTGAACTTTTTAGACTAAGACCAACTCCCATGTTGACAACCTTATTACTTTTTTCAAAAATAGTCATATATTCCTTCAGTACTCTTAAAACATCTCTGTTCTTATACAAAAATTATTTGTGTAGAGTGTCATTTCTATCACTTGTTCTTCTAACAGCATTTCAGGAGTTGGCATCTTGTTCCTGAATCTCAGTTCTATGCAGCAGAATGTGGGATAACAGATAAAGCTACTTCTGTGATTTAATTTATGGCCTGTGTTGCAGTTATTAAAATCAAGAAAATTTATTCAGTGAGTTTATTAATCTGTCACTTTGTGGAATATTTCTGGAAAGAGTCTCAAATTTTATAAAGTACTTGGATTTGTTTCAGTAATCTTTTATGGAGTATATTACACTGTAATGATTATGAATATTCAAAATTAAAGCTGCATTACTTGATAGAACAGATCAGACATATTGGATAAGATTTTTCTCTCAATTTTGTATATTATGCAAAATAATGTCAAAATTTGCCTGTGTAAAATTTTACTGCTATTAATCTTTGGAGATAATCAACCTGGAAGTTTTGCCTGCAGTGTGTTTTTTTTGGTCAGCAAAATTTATGTTAACTCAAACACGAAAGTGGCAAAAGTATAGTTAGAATAAATTTGTCTTAGGCCCATCTGGTATTGGCTGAAGTCAGGTGGTAGCTGTGGCTCTCGGGAACTAGAAAGACTTTAAGTCAGACTCTTAAAAACATAAATAGATGTGATTGAAAACATTTTGCTCCATTAGCCATTGATCCCTTGTGACCGTTCTCACTGGCTTGTATTGTGGGCAGAGTTAGCATAAAATTGCATGTAGACGTATTTTCACTGGCAACATCTTTCCCTCCTGATTACAAGTGAGGTCACCAGGGAACTTCAAGCTGGAAGCCACCTTGGACCCTCAGGGTAGTGTTCCCTGCCATCCACAGGCTTGTTAGCCCAAGCTTGCCCTTGTGCTGACCATGTAGCTGCATCATATTTGGTTTGTAACTGACTGCTGCTCAAATGGGTTAAAACGCAGTCAGTATTCGGTTCCATCTATCCAGAAAATATTGGCTAAATAGAGCCAACATACTGTGTACTTTCACCAACCTTTCTTTTTTTTCTTCAAGACGTTGACTTAATTCTGATATGACTTTGTTAAGCCATTGTGGAGTTGATCCTCATTTACGTCATGCGATCCCAACTGTAGCCCTCCCTTACTTTTTTCGTTGCTACATACTAATTTGGAATTAATACCGCTGTCTAAGAAAAGCTTTTCCCTTTCACTAGGAGGCATTTCCTCTAAATTACAAATATGTTGTGTACGTACACGCACATGTATAAGAAATATATTTTCTTTATTTTTGTCCATTGTAAACACTTTCATCTTCGGGTATTCCAGAAAAGTAACTTAACCAACAATGTCAGTCTCTTTTTCCTTAGGAAATTCTTATTGCATGTTTTTTGAATTGCATCTCTTCTGAATGAGTTTTGGCAACAGCTCCCCTCAAAGAGGGTCATTATAATGCTAATAAAAGCTTTGGCAATATGCGGTGAAATGTAAAGTCTTTCTTTTAGAGGTTAGCAGTGGACATAAAAGTCAAAATCATAGAATAAGATGTAAGGCCAGTGAACTCCAATGCACAGTTACAGAAGTTGTGTGCAACTTAAAAATTGACATTTCACTGGAGCAAGGCAGTTGAAAAAATCGTGCTGTGCAGAGAAAGAATGCACAAAAAACAAAATGTGAAATATAATTATCTAGAGAGAAGAGGTTGGTTTCTCTTCTAAATTTTAATCAGAACTTCTTTCAATAGTCAGTAGAAGCGGTTAGAATCACTTTCCATATTTGTGTTATGTCACTAGAAAGTATCTTTAGATTTTTATTTAATTCAATATTTACCATTTTTTTCACAGAGAATAGTGCAAATATTTTTCAAGAACTACTGTAGACAAAACCTTGGCACAGGCCTCTGACATAATATCTAGGCACCTAAACAAGATGAAATGATGAGCAGTAAATGCACGTGCTGTCAGCATGAAGATCTGTAGAATATTGAAGACTGGGTGTTGCGCAGAGCTTTACCTCTGGACCTCATGTCTATCACTTGTCATTTTAAGAATAATGACAGGTATAGAAAATTGATCTTTAAGCAATGATTTTGTAGTTACTCAGAATTTATAGCAGCTTGTGCTTCTTTTACAGGGTGTAATTGTCCTTAAATTTTTATTGAATTTGTAATTATCTTGCTCAAAGTGTGCAGTGTTAGGTAAGAAGAAAAGGACAAATGTCCTTGAACATGGTGGCATTTTTACATAAAGAGAATAGTTGATGAGTTTTCCATGTTTTCTTCAAACAGATTAAATATACTTGAACAATTACTTAGTATTACTTTAAACCACTCTGCTTTTGAGTGTCCAGAATAACTGATTTCATTTCAGTGACTCCATCATGTACATCACATACGCTCAAAACCTCATTAGTAATGAGAGTTTGCAAAATTTCATTGATAGCCTCTCTTTTTGAACTTGTGATTTTTTTTAAGCTGTTTGTGCCTAGAAGAGCAAAAGTGTTAGTTTGAGCTTATAAACCTGTGCTTTTTATATTTGAAATTTGTGGAAATAAAATTTCTTCAGTCCTGCTTCTCTAGAGTACATGGTTATGAATGTACAAGTATGGTTGCAGGGGAAGGAGACCTTTTCAAAATGTTACTTCTTAGAATGAAATCAGAAAAGGGTCTTGGTTGTCTAAATTCAGATTTGGTAGAATTTATGCACTTAACAGAACAATCTTTGCACAGCTACTTAATCATATTTGTGGTGATGGTGGTGTGTGGTTGTGCCCCCCAAATAGATACAGGGGGACTTACGGTTCTGATGCATGTGCACTCAGACATATGGGTTCTTGGCTGAATATGACTCTCTTGGCATCCTTCACATGCCTAAGGCTGTTTACAGTTACAAACTAAGCAGACCTCTACTTAAGTTTCCTGAAGAGCTTGATGATCTGAACTCAAGCAGTCTTAGCATACAGTGACAGCATTGGAACAGCACAAAGCACAGCAGGCACTGCCTCCTAAAGTCTGAACCACAGCCAGAAGAGTTCTGCTGTTCCTGGTCCATATTGCCTAATGATTAAAGAAATTGTGCAGGGATGAGAGATCTGGATTTACCTCCCTTTCGGCCTGAAGGAGTTTAAATCCACGTAGTCCACATAGGAGACTGCCTACACTGCAAGACTTACATGGAGGAGAAAGGGGATGGAAGAAGGAGATTAGCTACTTCATATTTGGTCTTGTGGGGCTGAAATGCAAGATTAATGAGCCTAAAGGAAGGGAGGCAAAAGGGATGTTGTTTCATAGCCTAGTGATCCTGTCTTGAGGAGAGGACGTTCTGGTTTTGAGCCTTCATCCCAGTATACTCTATATATGATATCTGCGTTAGACCAGGGGCAGAAGGCTCAGAGAAGAAAACAAATTGAGCTGAGTGCTATAAAACTAGGCTGCAGTGTTTTCTCCTAAACCTGTGTTCACCTATGCCCATTTATAGATTTTTAGTTTCTGGCAAAGGAAGGGATTTGTTGCTGTGCCACAAAATGTGAGCTACAAAAATAAGTAGTCTTTGTTTTCATGCATCAACCAGATATTTTCTGTAAAATTTTGAGACCCCTTGCCTTTAGTCTTTGGCAATCCATTATTTGCTTATCCAGGACAACAAAAAACCTTGGGTATCTCTAGAAGGTGTCTGTCATTGCTGTGGTAAGAACAAAACTCCCCTGGCACAGTAAAAGCAAATCGGATATAATTTGTAGGATAACTAACAGCCTGGCTGATCTACAATAGACAGTGCATCTCAAGGGAAGAGTTCTAATTTAGTGAGATTCCCTGCCAATTTTCAGACTGAAAAAGCACATACATAAGGCTAAACAGTCCAATTTTGCTACTTACCTGAAGTAAGCTTCTGCAGGTATAAAACTAAAATAAATTTTATATAGTGGAAATTCCCCCCTGCCACCCCCTCAAAAGCTCACAGGAAGATGGGAAAGAAAACAGATTGCATTTTGTCATAATTTATCATGTGCTTTGCTATCATAATCTCGTTCCAGTCATGTTTCACACTGTTAACGCTTTTCTGCCTTCACTTATATAGAAATGGGGACCAAAGTGAGAGTCTAGAGCGGGCAGATTACATGGATGACGTTTGTTATTAAGGCAGTTATTTACGTCTTGGGGATTTTATTCTTTTGCATTGAACAGTGGTTTTGAGATTTGACCTTTTTCCCCTGGATGCTGCTCAAAGACACTAGAGCTTTAGTAGTGAATTTAATAAACAACATAATTAAACGTTTTTCATTAACAATTACATAACATAATTTCATTGCCTCATACACCCAGTATACACATTAATTTCACTTTCAGTCATCTCAATTTAACAGAAATGCTGTCATGTCTTGATTTTTTTTTTCTCTGCTGTAATATTGAAAACTTGTGTGAAAGTGGCATATCCTTGGGAACAAATCAGGCAGATTTCACAAAAAAAGATTTAATTCTGGTCATGCACTGTTATATACAATTGAATAAGAAAGGGTTTGCAAGTGGTCTTTCATGTTGGTATTGTGTAACTATGTTAAGAAGTCAGTATGTATTTTGTGTCAAATAAACACTGTTACCAAAGGGCCAAGGTTTTTGCATATGGTTGAAGTTGCTGCTGCCATGGTTCTGATTCTGCTCTTTTTGCCTGTCAGTGAGAAGTAGCTCTGTTAGAGGTAGCAAGCAAATAATATTTATGAAACTGCAACTGCAAGAATGTTAAAAGTGCCAAGATGTGGTTTCTCTCCAGAGTGCCCTGTTTCTAAAGGGATGCAACTCTGCTGGTCTTAACCTGACAGAAATTCTCTTTCTGACTGCTTTTCTTTCTTCACTTCTATCTCACTTGCCTAATCTATTCCTGAGATACTATCTCTACTACTGAGCTTCTTAGCTTCTAGTTCTGCTATTGTCCTCCTGGATGATAAACCATTGCTCACTTGTGTTGCATTTTATTGCTGTATTTCTGTAACTTGCTCTGTGCTTTACTCTTTTTGAAGCTCCCTCTCACACCTGTTCTCTCGCTTGCCCTTGCAATTTGACTTTGATCCTGGATTCTGTATCACTAGCTTGAACTGTTGTAATTTTCATCATCCTTGATCACAAAATAGAAATGTGTTCTTCGTTACAGTTATGAAGACATTTTACCAAAGTAATTTGACAAGCCCATGCAGTGGATTAGGCATACTCATCTGTACCCTGTGTTTCTTAAATACGCTGAGGGACTTTACCACCTGTTATCCCAGACTGCTGAAATAGTTTGCCACAGAATACTTTGTCTTCTCCAGTGCTATTGAAAACTCTGTTTGACAGAACGTACAAATATACAGTGAGCCCATTAAGACCCATGCATACAGGACATATTTTTGGCTCTTAGGCTATAAACTGTGGTCGTTGATGAAAGTCAGTAGTGGCCTTACATTTTGGCTATGAAAATCTGATCAGGAGATTGCATAATGCCACGCTGGTGTTAGCTGAGACTGCTGTTGTCTGTTCTCTCCCTTGCTCACTGCACCCTTCAATTGCGGAGAAGAGAGATGGGAAGAGGAAAGCCCATCCGTTACTTCTCTCAGGCTCTGGGAGCTTCAGAGAGGACAGGACTGAAATCTGACTGAAGTTGTGTGTGTCAGGGGGTGCAGCAGGGGGTCCTGCCTGCTTTTCCTTGCTGAATACCCAGCAGCAGGTGGGGTGAAAGGAAAAAAGGAGACTGGGAACTAAACCAGCTGTAGGGCTGAGAATAGTCACAATGTCAGGAACTTTCTTTGCTCTGCTCGGATATGTCATGTGCGCTAGAGATGCAGGTTCCAAACAGGCTGGGTCTGTTCCTGCTCAGGGCTGCCCTTCTAAAGGGCTCCTTCAAAAGAGTTTTGAGCATGGCTTTAGTATGTAAATCTTTCAGACCTATGTGGACTTCCCTGCAGGTGGCAGGTTAAATAACTGTATTAATTAATGACAAAAATTCAGAATTTTGTAAGGACAGCTCTTTGTAATATTTGTTCCTAGCAGAGCTTTTGTTTGCAGTTAGATACATGATGTTTAGGGACATTAACAACTTAAAGTTAATACTGCATCTCATATTTGTAGCAGGGCTGCTTCTTTTGTAATAAAATCATATGCAAATTAGTAAGGATTTTCTGAGGAAAACGCTTTTTCTAGGTTTTCGCATGTAAGTATGGAAGAAGATTAGTTTGAGTCAAATCTTTGGAAAGAACTTCTCAAAAAATACAATTCCTAATTGTGGTTCTAATCCACTTAGCATGAGTTAAATGGAGTATTTTCCTTCTTGACAGTTCTTTAGAATAATTTTACAACCTCATTCTGTTTTTGGGGAAAAAAAACCCAAACACACACACACACACACACACACAATTGCCTGAAGTAAAAATGCACATTGAAAGGCCAAAGAAATACTCTCAGTTGCACTGTACCAAAGACACTTTTATATAGAAGCCATTGCAAAGGGAGAATTTATGGAAGATTGGAACATATTTGGTTATTCTGTGTGTCTTGCATTTATATAGGGTAGGTAGCTCTAGGACTCATGAGAGGCTTGAGCAAACTCAGTAGAGTGAGCTCACCTATTTTAGGAGGTCAGCCACTTCTAAGCAAGTGCAGACTGTGTGTTTTTTTTTTTTTTTTTTTTTTTTTAATCTTGTAATTAACTGAAAGTCAAGCAAGCTTTTCATGAGGGCAGTAAAAGAATATCAGTGATCTGAAAGAAACAAAACGACTCCCCCCCACCTCTGAACTATTCCTTGCAGAGGAATGGAGCTCTGAGTACGGATTTTTGCCTTGTCACCTTGGCTAGTTTTGATGTAGACTACAAATAGATTTCCATCAGTTGAACTTCATTATAGCTTAATTATACTTTACATGCTTTACTTTGTCTCTTTCAGATATGTAAAATAGAAAATGCCTGATTCAAACTCCTACTAGAGTTAAAAGGAATGTTTGCATCAACTTCAGAGGTCTTTCGATCAGGATCTTGTAAATTGAAATATATTCTGTTTTATAGTAAAAACAGAAATTTTAGATTTAGACCTACCCTGAAATAATTCGGATTAGTTTTGTTTTTCTCAGTGTTTTCTGTTTTATCTCACATCTTATGTTTTTTCTCCGCATAGTTATTGATTGAAAGAGTGCTAGAGAAAAAGCGTAGGAGGTCACTCCAACTTTAATTTCACTATTTCCTTAAGAAAACTAACAGTTAAACGTGGCCATGTTTTGCAAGAATTTTTAGTGATTATCCTGGGACTGATCTTGTGCAGAGTCTTTTCGTTCATATTAATGGACTTCAGAATCTGAGTGCTTACTATACTGTCTTCACTTCTGTTATGTTGTGCTTTACTGTCTTGTAGTCTTTATTGACTTATTAAAAAAAGAAACAAAAAACTAGATTTGTAGTGTTTTGCCTCCCAGCAGCTAAGTTGAAAAGATGAAACCCATTTTAAAAAAAGTATTAGGAAGATCATTATTTTCATTCCTCAGGGTAGCCTTATTACTCCCTTTCAAATACTGTGGCTTATTCTTGTTGCTATATGATCCACTCCAATCCGCCTGAGCCTCACCATTTCACTGGAGCTATCATGAAT
This sequence comes from Dromaius novaehollandiae, assembly GCF_036370855.1. Lineage (NCBI taxonomy): Eukaryota > Metazoa > Chordata > Aves > Casuariiformes > Dromaiidae > Dromaius > Dromaius novaehollandiae. The sequence goes on from NC_088132.1 coordinate 39,126,754, forward strand.
AAGGGAAAAACATTTTAAAAGCTGGCAATATACAGGGAAAAGGTTCTGATCCTGAAGTCCAGCCGTCTTTGACTCCTTAGCCCAGCTAATGCACTGTATAGATGAGATGACAAGCAACTTGCAGTGGAAAACTAGATCAAGCCTTAAACTCCATACTGAATTCCCTTAATCATTTTGTACTTGCAATGCTATATAAGAAACCTCCTCAAAGATGACATGTTCTACCACAGGCCCTGTCTGTTGACTCAGGACAATAGATTTTGATACTTGTTTAAAAGCATTCACTTTGTTCTTCATAAAAATGTTGTCTTTAGCTTCCTTGGGGGCATTTAGCTTATGAAATACCAGCTTTGAACAAGTATTGTAGTTGATCTGACTTCAGGGTATGGACATTTACAGTAAGGAGGGCATGGGGAGCTACTTCTAATATTATTTTATATGTTTGTGTTACAATAGATATTCCAGTCATTGTGATTTTGAACAAACAGTAGTAGAAAATAATAGTAAGATTAGGTCAGCCTCAGCTACACAGACTAATATGAAAGGCAATAGATGAACACTGTGGCTGGTGAGCTTTGGAAATGTAATCTCAGTTCTGCATTTCCTTTTGAGGGTACAAATCCATCATTCTTAAAAGATAATGCACTTGAGCCCAAACCAGAAGTTTTATGTAATGTTAACAAAGTTCGTTCTGTGGGAATAATTTTGAGTGTTAAATATCTGCCATCTCTACTGATTCTGGAAAAATGAACATTCAAGTGTACTTTACTACTACTGTTTCACTAATTTCCTGAAGGATTCCGGAGTCCCCAGTGCCTGTATTGGTGCATGGAGTCTTTTGTACTTTGTTTTTCTTCACTGCCACAAGTATTCTATTGTTTCTTTTAGAAGTACTTCTGAAATTTTTATTGTAAATAAGTTAATCAATAGACAGAACTTTGCCGTCATGACTAGCCAATGAGAAACATGAGTAGTTTGTAATTTGGGTTGAGACGTTTCTCATTACACCTCATAATAAGATGTCTGAAAAGATTGCACTACTTTGCTTGTCATTTGCATGGTTACTCCATATCCATATTGCAGATCATTGATCCAGAGAAACCTCTGAAAAGAGAACACTCAAACAATATTGTAAAGATGCCCTGACATCATTGTTTTGCCTGTTCCCCATCTATTGTAAAACTTTCACTTCCAAGTTAGTTAATTTGCTGTAGGAAAACACAGCAAAGAAATAAACAAATTTTAGTAAACTTCATTTGCTTTTTTTCTCAATGCTTTTTACAGGCTCTTGAAAGTTATGCAGACTTCACTATTCAGTCAAATCATTGGCACATCTATTAAGCTGTTTCATTAGTTCATTTTTCTGAAAAGCTACTGTATAATAAGCTTTTTTCTCCCTAAAAGCATTACTGTTATTGTCATTACTTTCTTGGATCAATTTAGTCAAATTTCTTAATTTCAATTATTGTATTGACAAAAAATGTCAGGTCAATGAAGGCTGCTCTTGCATTTGATTTTTCTTTTCAAATTAGTTTATATTGACATGAGAGAACCTCAGAATAAAATCCGACCATATCTTAGCCTGAAAAAAGCTTTTTATTTCACTTTTTTGATTTTTTTCCCCCCATTTGGAAAAATTGAGCAATGATCCAATGCTCCTCTGATTCTACCTCGCAATAATGGGAAAGCCTGTGTGTTCCAAGAACTCTGAAAACTCAAGGAAATGTTTATTCTTGTGAGGACTGTTTTGAATAGACATGTGACTTAGTAGGAGCCAAAATATCTGTATGTTTTCCAACCAGTGAAAAGCCTCGTTTTGCTCTCGTACTCGATAGAGAATTGCTCTTTGCTAGGGTGATTCTTCTGTGGCAAGCTTCTGTTTCATTCTCCTTAGTGACGGCCCATCCTGTAGTAAAAGTAAGGCTTCCAGAGCTAAAAGTACTTGTCTGAAGTTGCATGAAGAGATTTGTGGAACAAGCAATTTTAATACAAATTTTTGACTTTATTCTGGTAGAAACACTTGGTAGAGCTGTTTTACTTGGTATAGATTCTGTTTCCAAGTACTGCTGTACTAGTACAGTACTAAAAGTACTGTCTAAGACCAGCATTACGCATAACATGAGCAAAAAATGAACGAGATTAGGATATGGCTCAGCTATTTAGAAATAGTTTTTATCATTGCTGAAATTTGAGGAAGAATGTTATTAGCTTGAAAAAAAATGTTTTAAGACAAGTTCTCTTAAGTAGTTAGAAAAATAAAAATTCAGCTTTCAAAAATCAGAAGAAAATGTTTTTCACTTATACAAAACCAACAAGTCATCTAGAGTGTAAGAAAAGAGAGATGTAAATTTTGAAAACATCAAAAAAAAGCAAAAGCAACATGTAATCCTTTTGGAAAATATTGGTTATTTGTTTTGTCTATGTAGTGTTGACCACAACCCCATTTCATTAATTTTACAGTGCTACTAAAATATATGTATCTTCTGTAAACTGTAGAGTTCTGGCCTAGATTATAGGCATTTGAAGTATGCCAGTGGTGTTTCTAGAATTTTCTTTTCTGTTAAAAGGGATTTTAACAAATCTGTATGGATATTATTTTTTTGGTAAGTACTGAAAATTGAATAACAGTAAAATAAGAGAAAAGGTTGAATCTAAAAGTAAATATTACATTCTGAAAAACGGCAGATTTTGCACTACAATGGTTCTGAGTAAGATGGTGTGTTTCAGGGCTCGGAGCGTTATGATGGATGAGAACTGTTTCAGTTCTTTAAGATCTGTGGGTGTCTGAAGTGATTCAATCAACTATGACATGACTGGAAAAAATGAGAGCAATCCAAAGAATATATAACAACTTCTTGGAGCTCAGCCAGGCTGGATACTAGTTGTGTTACTTTGAGAATTCCCTTTTTCTGGAAATGAGAAAACATTAATGGAGCAAAATCGTAAAATTGTTGCTTTCTACACAAAAAAAGGAAATTCACTTTCTGTTGTGATAAAGGGAAGTTAAAAGTAAAAGTTGCAGTATGTGTAAGCAATGGATCTTGATTCATCAACAATAAACAAAGCTGTTTCCGAAACAAGTAATAGTGAATTCAGTTCATGATGGAAAAAAAAACTATCATGTAATATCCCAAAGGTGATTGTGTGAGTATTTTACTGCCTTCTGAATGCAGAATTAGCAAAATATTATGGGTTGTAGATAGACTTACCAATTTGTTAAAAATGACTGAAAAAGCCACTCCTTCTGTCTCAAGTTTGTGAAGGAACATGCTCAGAACAATAATATCTTTGGCTCCCAGTTTGGGCAAGTGGCTCTAAAGCCCTTCATTATGCAGACACAGCCACTTTTGTAGGCACTTAGGAGCTAACAGCAACATGGGATTGGTAGGAATGTCAGTTTTATTGAACCATTGCAGCATCTGTGACTTGTTAGTCACTGAGATGCCATAAGCTTTAGCCACTAGCCTGTGCATCACTACAAACTCCAGAAGTACCGGTCTGTAGCATTGGGGCAGCACCCCTGAAATAGTGGGTTTAATCCACAGTGGTTGATTTAATGTCATTTTCTTGAACTTGAGATAACTTTGGTAAATGATCTCAGATTCCATAGACTGGTAGTTCTGATGAAATCAGTTAGCTTGGCACAAATACCTGTTCATCTACAAATGATATGATTTACCTATGTTTCATGAACAACACGACATTTTAGCCACCAACTCACTTTGTTATTGAATAATGCAAAAGCTCAGTTTCTACCTTAGTGATGATTTTAGATGATGCAGAGGAGAATATGGGTAGAGGTGAAATGAATCTCAAGACACCACAAAAGAATTCCAGCTTGGTACTTTTACTTTTATGGCTCATGTAAACTAAAAGCAAGTTTAAAACAACTTGAACTCTCTATATTCTCTTACATACTTTAAGTTCTCTGTTGCTAGCAGAAATACTTACATTTCCAATTCTATTTGGAGTACTAATTCCCAAACTATAGTCCAAGAGGTCATTAAAACACTGCTCTGCATAACCATATCAAATAGAATTTGCTATAGTGTTTCCAGTTAAAAGATTGGTTATAAAGATGCATGGCAGACTACAGTTCATTTGGGGAAATGATAGGAGTTGTTGGTCTGAAATGCTTGAGAAGTAATCATTTAAATTTACTGAAGATGTACCTCTGCCTCATCAGACTTCTATGCAATTAACTGAATGCAAAAAGCCTAATAATTATGAACTTTTTATTCTCCGTGTATTAAAAACATTACTCTTTGTATAGTACGCAATGAAATTTATTACTGCTTTGTAACTCTCTCAGTTTTAGTGTCTTTATCTGGTTAACTGTATAACAAATGCAGCCTACACTTCAGTGTAATGTTTCCTTCCAAATAGGAACTGTCATGTATACCATTTCTACCAGAAAAGAACAGCCTTAAAGAGACAAAAACCCAGTGTTTGACTACATTAATACTCAGACTTTCATCCAGACTGTTTTGGGAAGTACTGAAACTCTATTGAGAAAGCAGGGTTTGTTGCTTCAGTCCCATCAAGTTCATCCTCAAAACAGTTTTCAGTTAACAAAGGTAGACTTACTTGAAATTAGAGGGGGAAAAAAAAAAGATTACATAATGGAAAAAAGACCATTGAACGTTCTTAGAATAGTCATACAAGATCATTCTCAAGTTTGATAACAGGAAATCAGGGAAGTTACACTGGGAAAAGTTGACCCATACTAGGATTTTCTAAAACTGATGAAAAGATGTTATCTGAAAGTATGCTTGGAAGTACTTTGCACTTCTAAGCATAGTACAAAAACCTGACATTTATTATGTATTTTAATTTTTGAGAAACAGAGCCTTAACATGTACCTCAATTCTCACCCTACTTAAAGGAGTTAAAGTGCAAATGTTTTTTCTATGAAATCATATTGTGCTTATATCCTACAGTTGATGACTTTTTCAATAACTCTTTTAACTGGGGGAGGAAAAAAAAAAGCGTTCTGAGTAGTCTGAACATTTCCTGTTTCACTAATGAACCTGAAAAGAAAGCAATTAAAAATCCTGAGTGTTAGAAAAATGATACACATTAAATATGTTACATCTTTCTTAAAAACATAGACCATGTAACTTCTTACTGTAGATTTGTGATACGGTGTTTTTGCAGAAGAAGGCTTCATCTGTATTTAAGTACATTTTGCCATATTTGCTATAAGCATGCAGATTTTCTATAAACTGAGATACTTGCTTTCTGTCTGTGTGAGAAAAATAATTGACATGTTTTGTTCTCTTGTGTCAGTCATGCTTCTCCTTCAGAAGTGTCCCATTTACATTGCTGTAATCTCTAAGGAGCTAAAATAAATCTTTCTCAATAAGGTGTATGATGAAAAATAACTTTACAGTTGCTAAAGTATTCTTCCCAGTAGAGAATGTAAATCCTTTAGTTTAAAACTGAGTCAAGAAGTCTTTACCTTTAAATAATGCCATATGTAGTAATTCTGTTTGACTTAGACACAGGTGAAAACATGGGACAAATGAAGTAGGATTGAACAGTAGGATGCAAATATATTTGTTATGGAATATATGCCTATTCAAATGTCTAGTGCATAAGTACAGGATTCTAACCTATACCTCTGTGGTGGAAGATACTAAAATCCTTTGCTCCAGTGTGGGACTATCTTCATTAAAGAATTAAGAGCTCTCATTCTTTTAGACCTACCTCCTTTTCTTGGGGCTCTTAAGCCTACAAATTCACTGTCTGAACAAAACAGACTTGCATCTAAAAATCAACTTATAAATTGACAGAGTTTCTAAAATAGTATTCCTGAGTTTTAACAAATCAGTTCTTTGTGATACTGTGAATAAGGTAAAAATCTTGTTCAGCCTGAGCGAATCTGGATCTCCCAGGAAAATACTTCTTGACTACTGTGATGCTGAGCTGTCTCATGGAATATACTGGGTCATGTGTGTGCTCTCCAAACTGGCCTGAGCACAGACAGTTCAGATCAGAGGTCTATAGGATCATGAGACCTTTTGAGTCTCAACAAACTGTTGCCCATGTGGCACTGTTTAGTTTGCACTTAAAAGGTGTTCGGGCAAAGAGCCAGTAAAGTGCTGCTTTACAAATCTGACTGTGTAAGTCAGGTCACTGTGATAGTCTGGAAGGGACCCCAGCTAGGCTCATGAATTCTCTACTTCCCATCAGACCATTGGGTGAAGAAACCATTCTTTTCTTTTATCTGCCAGCTTCTGTCAGTAGTTTCTCCAGCCTGCTTTGGGTCTAGCTCCACACGTGTTGTGGAGAAATAACCCAATGACATTCGTCTTAGGCCTCAAATCTGGCACTACTCTGTAGCCCTCTCTATTTGACTAGACTCTTATCCTCATGCCCAGTTGAAGAAAAGGAAGGCCCTCTATCACATCATTAAAGGAATGCCCCAAAGATCTCCATTGTGAACAAGCCTAGTTTTCAATTTCATTAGAAGAAGTAGTAAATTATACTGAAGAAGGTGGAGACTGAAGCCAGTACAGGCAAATTTAAATATATATTACTTGGTTTGGATGAATAAACTGATTATCACTGAGAGTTGATGATTGATGCCTGACAATCCTGAATATTTATGCCAAGCAGACACAGGAACGCATTTTCTCATACGCCTTGATTATTGATTGCTTGTCCTTGTAACAGATCCTGTCTTGTGTGTAGACGAAGTACAACCAGTTCTGCTTCCTACTACTGTACTGACTGATTTACTGGTATTAGGTGGGAGTAGATGCTCGGCAGTGGCCTTTGCCTGTAAGGCAGTGGGAACCAGGAGCTGAAGTGTTCCCAAACTGCAGTGGATCAGACCATTTTGCACAGGAACAAAATGGTATCTTGCTCCTGTGCTAGTGTGCGAGTTCTGGCACTCTGCAGAGTGATAGTTGCGGTTCATGGCCATGCAAGGCCCAGTGCTGCAGAGGGCCTGATCCATGGGCCTTGGGAGCCAGGAGCCGTTGTTTTTGTGCAGAGGAAAAATACTGCCCTAATTAGTGACGTGCTAATGTTAATAAGGGACTTAGCTATCTTTTCCACCCACCGTGGCATTGAAAACCTTTGTACTGGTTTTGGCTGTAACTGCTGTGATGTTAAAAAAATGGATTATTTCTGCTGTGCAGATAAATACCAACTTTTTATGCAGAGTGACCACAGATGGCAGAAAATAGATCATAGGATTCACAACTGTTTGGATAGCCCAATTAAAATTATTTTGTATTAAAAGATTTGCAGACTAATACTAATACAAATTGCTTTTGGCTGCAGATTAATTGAGTATGTGTCTTCTTGAAATGATTCATGAATTAGTTTTTTAAAACTATTACGTTGGCTCTACCTATTATTGATTCTACCTAGTAAGATTAGATTTCAGAGATCTTTAGCATTATATAACCTCTGTCCTTGCAAAATTGATGTTCAAATTCCTAGTGACTGCGGTGGAATCTAACCCATGAATATCTGGTCTCAAAAAGAAGAAACTAAACAAGAAATAATAAGAGGAACATAAGCAAGAAAGTGTATATATTGTTTTAAATAAGCCCAATTTTCTGTTGTAACTCTTGTTACAATGTGCTACTTGATGTGCTATAATTACTTTTTAATGTAATCAAGTATTGTAACTGGAACATAAAAGACATGAAATTACAGCTTGGATTCTGAGAAAGAAATTACACATGTAAAGATTTCACAAGAAATAAACTACACTATGAAAAATTTTAAGAATTATTAATGCAGGAAAGTTAGGGGTTCATATTTAACACTAGATATCTAAGATCTTAGTGCTTGAAGCTGTTTTCTAGAAAAAATGCTCTCAGATTATTGTAAAGTTTAGTTTACTGGTAAAAATAGGTTTAATGCTGTAATCACTTGTTGCTTCCATTTGAAAGAGGTGCAGAATAGGGTTTATGTGGCTTTATTTAGTATATTGTGTTGAAAACTAGCATTTTAGTGGGGGGGGGAGCTGAATTAATTGCATGTTGAATAAGAAAGCAGAACACTGTAAACTTTTCTTATGCATCTGGTTTAATTCTGAAGGCAGTGGTAAATATTTGGATCAAACATCTTAGAGGAAAACTTTATCTTTTGCATTATCTTTCTGTCTTTTCTCAAGGTGAGTCCTTAGCTCTGTCATTCCTTTCTGCACAGGTGGCTTTAAGCTGTTTTGTGTTTATGCAGGTTCTTAGGCAGATGAACACTGTTTCAGCCTGCAAGTTGTTTGTGAAGTATATCAACTTGTAATGATTTTCTGGGGGCCAGTGCTAGTCTAGAATCGGGAGAGTGCAAGACCTCTCCTTTTATCAGAAGAACTAAAAGCTGACAATTAGAACTGTGCTATCTGCTTTATGAAATTTTCCATATTGAGTGCGTGCTAGTGGCAGTTTTAAGTGTAGCATAGGGTGGCTGTGTTTTAAATCAGAATATTTTGTTGCCTTTAATTTCTAAAAAGCCCATAAGGAAATAGTTATGCAGTTAAGTCATAATCTTGGATTAAGTAAAGTTCCTTCTATAGCTATCTCAATACATCTCTGTCTTTAGTTACTGAACCTTCCACCAATACAGACAAACTGTAAAGCAGTAAATGACAATGAGATTTTTTTTCTTCCGTGATACAGAAGAGGTGATTGGATAATGTTTAGCTCTAGAGAAACGCAGCTATTTGCAGTTAGAACTAATTTTATATCAGATAAAATATTATGAAATTGTTTTGCAGGAGTGGTGGGTTTTCAGCATTCAGACACATACTGTGCATGTCTGTCATTGGATAAATCTTATTTTTGCCAGTTAAAGACCACCTATTTTGGTGAAAATACTGTTTTTCTATACATCAAGTCATTTGCGAAATTGTCACAGTGCTGTTCATTTGTTGTGCCACAATTATTTCAAACCTGCTATAATTAGAAATATTTAAGTGCAGCTATTTCTGCAAGCTTTTTACAAGTGATGTGAATGTCAATATAATTTCAGTGTCTTTGGAAGATTACTAACGGTCACCCGGAGAAAGCTCATAATAAGCTGCATAGCCAAACTAGGCTAGAGATGACTTGGTCCAATTCTGTCAAAATTGCACCAATTACATGATCTACTTTCACTATGTCTTGTTACTTGCTAGGACTGCCCTATCTGTGCTTGGCTTGATGACAGCTTCTGCCACCTTCCTGCTCAAGGCAACACTGAACTCCCTGTTAGCTCCTCTGAGGAGCTACAGGGGTCGCCTCGTCTTTGAACCACGTTGCTGGCTGTTCCTTTAGACTCAGATGCTCCTGAACGGAAAGCATACCCTTGAAGCTCTGACTAGGAAAATAAATGTGCTGCTTGCTTTGGCTCTGGAAGGATGCTCCTCCACCAGCAGTGTGGAGGGAGAGAGTACCCCTATCGAGCTTACTCTATGACTTGCAGTCACAAGGTATACTTCATTTTGAGGCATGTGTTACTGAGCACTGCCAGAGACAGACCCTGAAATGGCCATGTGATTAGTTTGTGGTGATATTTCATAAATTTCCTAATGGCAATGTTAGAATTTCAAGTAGAAGACCCCGACTTTTTACTTTGTCAATACTCTGTCATTATAAAGCTAATAATGAAGGTGCACGCTTACAGACTGGCAATCTTTGCTCTTACTTAATTTTCCTTGCAAGTGCAACTGTATCCTGGATCATCCTCTTGTAAAGAACAGAGAGAGAAAATGTAAATTGTGCATTTTCTCAATTAATTGCCATGGCTATGGCAAACAAAACTTTACAGAGGAGATGTTACCCCATGCCCTCAGTCAACATACATTTCCTGTTCTTTTGCTGGCCCACCAAAAATAAAAATAGGTAGATGATCATTTGATACTGACTCCTACAATATGTCAGATAATTAGTTATTGTATATAACCACAATGTAGAACATTAGGTAAATTTTCAATTTAGTTTATGAACATGCATTCAGTAGGAAAGAGAAGGGAGGAAGAAGATATACAGTGTTTATGAATTTTATTTCCAGAAATAAAGCGGGCCTTCAGAATGCTGTGTAGAAATGTGTGCTACTATTTGCCTATGTAAAACCAATCTTTGGGCAATCAAGCTTCTACACCTGAAAATTATTTCTAAATCTTTATCTCTAGTTATGCAAAGCAGCTCCTCTCAGAAGTCTTTTCTGTTACATGAAACATTCACATGCTATTTTAAAACCTACAGGCTAGACCTTTTCAGAGGGTGCAGGCAGGACAGAGAAATCAACATTTGTTTTATGGAATATGTCAGTGTGTAAGGAATCAGAAATAAAACAGTTGAATATATGTAAGAAAAGACTGTAATCCTTTTTATGTTACTGCAGACACTAAAGACAGGTTCAGCTATAAACTACGAGTTATTAAAACTAAGGGAAAAAGTGGAAGGTCCTTACTAATCACACTGAAATAACAAATCAGGGTGGCTGTGACTTGTACATTTAATGTAGTTGTTGCATTGAGAAGTGCTGTTTTTATTTTGGTAGACCAGGATGTTTAAAATATACTTCTTTAAGGTAGAAACATTGTATCCTACTCTAAGAAAATTTCTAATTATTTTTTCCTGTTAAATAATACATTTTTACAAAGAGCAGCTGTCTAAAAACTCATGGTGACATTTTTGTACATGGAAAATATATTGCTGATATAACAGCACCAAAATTTCACCTTAAACATTTTCATGATATACTATTTCTGTTGCTAAATTAACACAGCTCCATACCTTTATTTTTAGATTGCAGTACACAATATATTATAAAATAAATTGCACATTGACAACTTAAGAGGACTTGTTTGTGCTACCTTACTCTGAACTCCATATAATGTTTTTCAGGGTTTTTTTTTCTTTCTCTGTATTTCTCCTGTACCTTTTCCTATTCCTTGGCTTTTATCTGTTCTTGAGTGAAAAAAATCTGATTCTGATCTCACTGCTTTTGAGAATCTGGGAATTTTATATGTGAAGATCAGATATGCCTCCACACAGAAATTTTACAGAAATTCAGGTTGTGTTGCTCTCAGTTTTTACATGAGTAGTTGTAAAGGGCTCTGAAAATTACATTTCAAAAGCTAAATAGAATATAAATTCAAATAATAATAATACCTTCTAGTTAATCAGCATGAGCTATTCGTAACTGAACACAGTAGTTTGAATGTTAATTATACTTCTTTCAATTATAAAATGTCATACTCTTAATCAGAATGTAATTTACATAATAAATGCACAAAGGGAATGTAAGTAACAAAAAAGTATATACCTGACTGTTTCTGGTCCCTAATGCTTGGCAAAATGTAAATTAATATTGAAATAATGGCTTCTAGCTATCATATGGTGACTAGTGCAGACCATATTCAGGGAGTTAAATCTTCATTTTTTATGTCCCTTGAAAGTGAAGAGTAGGTATGTCTGAGGGCAAGAATTATTAATAAAGCTACTTGAAAAATTATTCTAATGTAACAAGATTGTCTACTGGCAGTTTGGAGTTTGATTTTTTTTTTTTTTTTTTTAATGAGAACTTTTGTACAGGAGAAAGCTAAGTAACATGCTAAAGAGAATACAGGATATAACACTTGAATATTCAGAGCTATGCAGTTTCATATGCTTTTATAATATATGCTTTTATAATAATGAAAATATATTTTTAAGTGAATTGTTTATCTGTACTTGTCATTTGACTGTTTCAACAATAGCTTTACGTTCTCCTTTCTCTCTACAATTATAGTTGGTCTGTAGTAGGTGGCTTTACTTAGTACTTCTCTGAGAGGAGCAGTGAATTAATCTAATGCAAACTAAAAGATCGCAAACCAAATGATGCAGCTGCGGAATTCAGTGGCAACTCAGAAATGGGCAATGCTGTAAGACATCTCTTCGTTTATTTGTCTTTATAAATAGAAGGATGATCCTGTAATTTAGGATGTGAGGAAAAAGTGGAAAGAGGCAACTGCTGAAGACAAAACAATAGGTCTTGTAGGGTGGACATACAAATAGTGCATGTATACAGCAAATCTGCACTTGTTCTCCTACTCAAATGCATGTCTACAAAGCCATTCCTGTTTGAAGCGCAGGGTGATCTTGCATTGTCTGGCAACCTAGCTGCCTTGAACTCATTTGAAAATAGATCTACATGTGGCAGTCAAACTGTGTAGTCACACTGAAGTATAGAAAATTAATTTTTTGATCTGGTTCAGGAAATAAAAAGAAAGTACCAGAGGCCTTAGAAAAATGTTAGATTAGGAGTCAGACTGAAAAACTTTTATTGTTTGTTAATTGTGAAAGAGTCAGTAACTTGGTTCTTGGGGTTACTCGCTGGATCAGGAGTACTGATATAGAAAAGCAAAAAGTACAAAATGTCCACTGCTGGTTTCCTGATCCTGCTGGTGTTCTGTCTGCTAGAATTAGATGACTTTCCTGTCCATACCACATGATCACCCAGGAAACCTGGGACGAAGAACAGAAACGTGAGTGGCCTTGCCTAGGCTGAGATCACCAGACATCCTTCCCAGGTACACCAAAGTTGTTTTGCTTCAATAAGACAGCTTGAAGTAGATGAGGTAAACTGAGGTGTGTGGCTTATATCTATTAGGTATGAGTAATTGATTTTTTAAGTACACTTCCTGCACTTCCTTAATTCCAGTGCTCTTACAGTTGGAGAACGTAACACCTCTTTTGACTAACAGATCTTTGATGTTTGGCTGTCCAGTTGAGGACTGTGATCGTACAGTTATCTACACCTGAAGAGAATTCAAAACCATAGCCTACAATGATGGCTGAATAGTGGGTAATTCCAGTGGTTTTAGGACATGCCATCAAGTCTGTGAAATACATCCAAAGAAAGTAACAGAGCACATGCTACACAGTTTCAGACTCAGTGAAGACCAAGTGGTCTGAGGAGGAGTGAAAGAATTAAAATACTTCTAGGAATAAACTGCCTTCCTGAAAATAACTGATTTGAAAGCACCTCATGTACTACTTAGAAAAAGGGCTTATGAATAGCTTTGGAAGCAAGAACCTAGCAAGTTCATCTTGCATGGTCCATTCAGCAAACTAAAGATTTTATTCTCCCTTCTGATGTCTCCTGCATATTCTGCACCACATGCTTCTTAACAGGGGGCTTTCATTATTATGCATGCAGTGCAATTATAAAAGAAGCCTTGTGACAGGAGTGATGGTGTGAAGAGGAGGAGTGATGATGTGAAGAGGAGCAGTGTGTCCATTATCTAGTGCGTCTTTTCTAAGAGATTGTGAAAGAAACACTGAATTTTTGACCATAGTTCTAGATCATTTTCTAGAATGCTTTCTCTCATTTTAGAGAAAGCTTTAAAAAGAAAATTCACATTGCTTTTTTTTTTAATTAGAAATTATAAGATGTTAGATCTTAGTCTTAAGCAGACTTAAAATACATGTTCTAGCTGCAAAAGTTGTACGATGTTTATTCTTAAACACATGCACAGATCATTAGGAGGTGTCAAGAAATTACAGGACCAATACAAACTTTGTGAATAGAAGATTTGGCTTTAGAAACGAGGAAAGAACAAACAAAATGATAGAAACTTGGACAATTTTAGATGTGGTTCTGACACCTGACTTACAGATCTGGTTGGAGGTGTTAACCTTTTGCCACGTTTAACCGAAATGTGTTGAGTAAATTAATGAATGTATTACCAGTTGTCATCTGCACTGATCACGTTAGTCAACCATGAAGTTGGAGTGTGGTGAGTCTCTGATCACAAAGTTAGTCTACTTGATTTTCATGTGGCACCCTCCCCGACCCCATGAGAGCTGCTGACCAGCTATCTCTTTAGTAAATACCATAGTCCGTCAAGATGGTATTCGTTGTTTTATACTCTTTCTTATGATAAAACTATACTCACATTTTTTCGAATGATAGTTTGTGGTATACAGTGAGACTTTGTGCTTTGCAGTTCATACTTGCATTCATCCTTTTCCATTGCTTTTTCAATATTTCTTTGTATTAGCGTCTTGCAATTGGTGAATTAGAATGTGTTGATAGAGTGGTAATTAACAGGACTCACTCAGCAAAAATGACTACTTTCCTTTTGTTGTGAGCATTTATATTTTAAAATTTGGAAAAATGTTAACCATGTCTAATAATAATTAGTAACTCTGAATTTTGGGATTCAAATACTACTTGTAGCTTTCTGGTGTGTTTCAGCAAACAAAATTACTCCAAATAATCCTATCCAAAAAAATTTTAATAGCGCTAAGCATGAAGCCCCTTCTGAAACTCTGGATAACACTGGATAGCATCTAGTTGCCTCCAGAGAAATAAAATGGTTTATTTATGAATTAAAATAATATTTACACTGAGAAAAATGCTGGAGTCAGGCCCATTAAATTCTGAAGTAGAGACAAGAGTATTTCTTCTTTAACCTTTGTAAAAGTGGTATAGGTAATGAAGGTGAGTCTGTTGCCAATATTACATTGCTCTGTATGGGACTGAGGAGGCAGTCAGTATGCTTTTTTTGACACAGTATATATGACTAATAATGAAACAAATCATCACGTTCTGTTTTTACATAATGCACTTTCTATCTGTTTTATTTCAAGCAGGAGATTCTCTGTCATCACCTTCTGCAGGCAGTTCACTAGCTTTTCCGTATATTTTAGCAACATAAATGCTGCTCTTTTGAAAAATATGTTAATCTTTTAAAGGCTGCCTTCATTTGGGCTGCTGATTTGATTGGCCTATTGGGTGTTTGCATGAAAAGTCTTTTACCATATTTTAAAAAAATCATGTAGTAGAGGATGTCAGATGATATATGAATTCAAAGATCATAAATACTCATAACAATTAGAGATTCACCTTTCCAGTTCCCTGTTTGGCCCTCTTCTGCATATTCTTCCATGTACAGAACTGTGATTCATGTCAGGAGACACTCTGCACATGGAACAAGTACTGAATGTCTAAGTGTTTGCTTCATTAATTTCTTCTATACAGCAGTCTTTATTACCAGAGTAGCTTAACTCTGTCTAAATATCAAAGTTGCCAAGTTTATACAAAAGAAAGGGTCAAAATGAAAAAAAGCAGGCTCTTCTTTCTCATTTGGTTCTGTTTTTAAATTAAAATAGCCATTTTCACTTCAATTGGCCTTTACCTAGTAGCATCTGTCAGTGTTATGGAAGTAGGCTCTTTCAGATTTGATGGCTGATGAGAAGATGAATTCTGTGCCCTGTTGTCCAGTTGCTTCTGAAAGGTGAGAGTGAAGGTGAGAGTTAGCCTGGTTCATGCTACCACTCAGCCTGCTTTTGAACAGGGGGCCATGTGGGAGTCTTCATCTTGGAGAACGCTGTGCATTGCTACTTGGCAGTAGATCTTCTTCTGAATACTCCAAGTCTCAGTTCATGACATGTTGTGTTACAAATTGCTTCCAGCCTGGGCCTAGACACTGGTAGTGAACTGTATTCAATGTCTCATATTTGATTTCTGATTTCTGTTTATTTTTGTTTTTTTTGTTTTTTTTTTTTTTTTCCTTTTGAATAGCTTTCTCAGATTCAACCGTTATAGGAGGTGAGGGGGATGGTGCTGTGAGGTGATGAGTTGTCTGGCTTGTCCTATACATAGGAAGACCAAGTCTTGTAGCATGGTTAAATCCTGGAGGTAGATAGCAGGGTTAGGATCTAGTAACAGGATGGTGTAACAGTATCTCTTCTAGCAGAGCTTGAAATAAGCTATCCATATTGGTATGGTATCCTTCTTTTTAAATATTTTTAAGAAAGGTGAGAAGAGGAACAGCACTTACCCTTTGATCATATCTAAGCAAGATTAGTAAAATCAGATACTGACCAAGGAGATAACAAACTGGCTGGCTTGTGTCATACATTTCCATCCCCATTGGAGAGAAGCGGTGTTTGGCAGCCTGGTTCTGCATGGTAAGTCATGCTCTAAGAAGGTTGTGGGATGGGTCACATCATCACACTTACTGGTGAAAAAATAACTCTTATTTGCCAGTTCCCAAATGTGAAAAGATCCCAGAGCCACTTAGTCTGGCAATGGCACAAAAACGGTATAGGGAGAGTTTGAAGCAGTCGGGGGCGGGGGTAAAGGGAAAAGGGAGACAGTAAATGAGAATCATGAAGGAGACATTTGCCTAAAGTTAAACTATTTTATGAAATAATAAGGGCCAGCTTCTCTCAGTGAATAGCCCAACCTCACAGTATGTTTTGCTTGTTCTTCGTACTTTTGTTATTTCTATTTTGTAAACACAGGCTCATTTCCGAAGATGTAGTTCTTGCAAAAATGTAGAGCAGCTCAGCTGTCCTCCAGAGTGAGTCGTCAACAGTTTGCTTCCCTATGAAGAGCATCCCAGTCAGTGGCATCTGACTAAACAGGATGTCTCTGCTTCAATAATAAAGAAACTTCTGGAAAAGGTCTCAAACTGGTGACCTTTTCCCACAATGCAGTGGGGAGAGGTCAGAGTTAGGCAGGTATCTTCAGAGGCTCTCTATCCTACTCATTCAGTGAAGTTGCTGAGTGTGGTCTCTCTTCTCTCCCAGTGGCAACCTCAGCTGCCGTTGTGCCACAGGTTTGGCAGGTTCTGTGCTAGACAG
Organism: Dromaius novaehollandiae; assembly: GCF_036370855.1. Classification (NCBI taxonomy): domain Eukaryota; kingdom Metazoa; phylum Chordata; class Aves; order Casuariiformes; family Dromaiidae; genus Dromaius; species Dromaius novaehollandiae. The sequence continues at coordinate 39,143,337 of NC_088132.1, forward strand.
CTTTTGTCCCATTCATTGGATGAAAATGGTGCTGCTCTGGATCTATATCAACTGGTTTTTGTCAGGGAAGGGAAAGACTGGGGGACAGAGGCTTCCCCAGCCAAGCTTCCTTTCCTATCCCAAAAACTGAGAGTGACCTTGGCCACTTTATGTAGGAACTTTTTTTGCATCTTCTAAATGTGGAGTCTCCAGGCCAAGGAAGCCTATGCTTCCCCTCAGAGCAAGTACACAGCAGTTTACGTTCTCCGAGAATGTATGGTGTCTGACTAGGGGGTGGTGTCTCAGCTGTGGGGTAGAGCAAAGGATTCTGCATCTCAGAGCAGGCACCTCAGTGCCTCACCTAGCCTCTGCCCCTTTTGGTGACTGAGAATGGGGCAGGGCCAGGTCTGGACCAAGCTCCTCGTCCTGCCCCCCATGAATGTGGGGCACCTCAGCCACAGGGAACGTGCAGGAGTCTGTTTCCCTTTTGCTGAATGCAAGATGTGCAGCAACATCTGGCCAGGTAGCATGCCCTTCTATCAAGTACCTTTCCCTAAAGCAAGTAATAGTTTTCTCAGCAATTTATCCGCTATGGGAAGGGTCCTGTGCCATGGATCTAACTAGTGAGGCATCCTTGAACCAAGGTCCAGAAACATGCCTTCCAACCCTACTACTCTATCAGACATATAGTTGAGTCTGGCAGAGAATGAACAAGTGGCATCTTAGCTGTGTCTGTTAGCTAAGCTAGCACAGTGAGCGCAGCAGTTAGAGCTTGGTGTACGAAGTGCCCCAGAGTAAGGAGAAAGCAGAAAGCAAAATGTGACTTGTGTGACTGTGTCTGGGGTACTGTGTCCAGCTTGGGCCCCCCTAGTGCAAGAAGAGTGCTGACAAACTGAAGGGAGTCCAGCAGAGGACCACCAAGCAGGTCAGGCAGCTGAAGCACATGATGTGCAAGGAGTGGCTGAAGGAGGTGCATTTGTGTAGCCAGAGGAAGAGACAGCTAAGGGGGCAATCATACTGCTGTCTGCCACTACCTAACGAGTAGTTATAGAAAAGACAGTGCCAGACTCTTCTTGAAGGTGCAGAGCAGAAGTACAAGAGGCAATAGAAATAAGTTGCAGTAAAGGAAAATTTGACTAGATATTAGAGGAAAAAAAATCACAGTGATGATGGTTAAGCACAGGAACAGATTATCAAGAGGGTGGTGAAATTTCTATCCTTGAAGATGCTCAGACCTCAACTAGGCAAGGCACTGAGCAGTCTGCTCTAACTTTGAAGTTAGTCCTATTTTGGGGAGGGGGTTGAACCCAATAGTTTCAAAGAACCTGAATTATTCTCTGATTCTCTTACTCTAGATACCTTTTTGACCTCTTTAAAATACTGAAAACCTCCATTTTGATATATGCTTATGTTATTAAAATCACATGGCAACAAAATAATTGTAGTAACAGTAACTGTCAGAGGATGAAATACCTGAAGGATATAGGGATTTTTTTTTTCAATTCAATGTAATCTTTCTGCAAAATAACCCAGAAATGAGAGCTCTTCTTCATAACGATATGTTTAAATAAAGTGCAATGTATTGGCACAGAGAAAGTAATCATCGATTAAGTACTGTTCAGGCTGTCAGGATCTCATGAGAAAAGAAATTTTGTATGCTTCATTAGTCTCTGCACAGTACCACTCTCTGCTTCACTGAATGTGTTGTAGTAGTTTTAAGAAGCAATGAAAATCTGCTTTCTTCACTTATGTTAATAGTGGTATTATAAAATTATTTTCATAGTATCTACAGTTGTATCTTCATCAGCAACTGATGCGGCATGAGGATGGAAAGACTGGGATTTGATTTAGTGGCATCTGTTATGCTTTTAGGACCATATATCCACTTTTTTGTGTTTACCACCAGTGAAGTTCATGACTGTTCCTGGGTCCTAGGTTTGCGCAATATGTCTATATCTGGCTGCTGATGAGTATGTCTTATGTAATTGTCTTATGTACAGCTAGCCCAGATTGCCTTGCTGTTGTTAACAGAATCCGACACTTCTAGAGAGCAAAGTATTGGAGGATCTTGATGAAAGTGTGTTTTCATCCTGAGGAAGGCACCAGGTGCCAAATAGAAGTTAAATGCACCCAAGCCTCACCTGCTTTGGGAGCAGCTAGAATGAACCTAAGGCTGAGTAGAGGGCATGCCGTGATGACTGCAGTGCATCCCCTTTGTGCTGCCTTTGAGGACGTGTAGAGTTCCAGCATGGAACTCCAATTTTCTGAACGCCTGTTGGCCGCAGAGCTCACTATAATCTGCAAAACAGGACCCAGAATGACAGGGCTCTTACTGTATCTCAGGCCCTCCAACCAGCTGACGTGAGGTTCTGTTTAATTCACATGAAAGGATTTGAAGTGATCCTTTAAATCTTGTTTCCTGGTTTGAATAAGGGCAATTTTAGCAAACTAAATAGTGTGAAGTAGTATGTATAGTTACAGCGGTGCACGAAGCTAAACTGAGAATTTCACTGAGGATAGAGGGAGCTAGGAATAACACTTTTCAGGAAGATTTCAACATTTTTGCACCCTTCGAGCCCTTCCCCATCTTTCCTAAAATGTTTATCACTCTTAAATGATTACCAGTTGCTTTTTACAGAGAGAGAGAAATTTAGAAATTAGAAACTGTCATTAGAAATTAGGTCCTGTGTTACGCTTCCTGCAATGGCAAAAGCTACTATTATTTATTTATTCAGTTACAAAGAAATGCATATACAGATAGTAGTAATTTTTCCAAATGCTTCTTTATTCTGTGTTTTTCTTTAGCATCTTTCCTACAGTTGAATGGTAAACCATTTTTTTTAATAAGGGGTTTGCCCCATTTCTCAAAAATAGTGTTAAATAGTCATTCACACTGAAATGTCTTACTGGTTTCATCAGGAAGAAAAATCCTCTGCAGAAGCCATCCTAAACAATATAAGATTTAAGATGAATGTTTAGATGGCTGCTGCAGAAAATTATCTTTTAAATACTAGTTTATGTATTTTAATTTCAATTAACTGAATAAGGCATTTCTTTATTTCATACATTTTTTTTTTGCACAGGATTTATTTTGTTTCAAACAAAGGTGAAAGATTGATTTATCATAGTTTGTTATTTACTGCTATCTGTAGTTTAATAACACATGCAAGTAGAATCTGTAGTAATTTCACAGGAATTACTATTTTTGCTTGCTCATTCTTAAAACATTTTACATTCTCTGTATTGGCTTGTGTGCTAAATATTTTTACTTTTGCAAACTACAGATGTGATACAACCTGGTAGTGCAGAATACTGCGAGATTGGTCACAAGTGAGGATCTGGGTTTTGTTGTAGTTAAAAAATACTTTAATTATTGAATTACAGTTAACTATGCTAAAATTCATTAGTTGATGTGGGGGTTTTATTCAGCTTTTGTTCGTCTTTATAAAATCTCCAAGTTTTTGTATGGAGAATAAGAACGGCAGACAATCCAATGTGTATGATTTTTAGGGTTATTTTGGTTTCCCATGGAAATTGTGTTACAGACATACTTCTGTGCTTCTTCTCTGTCCAGGGTGAAGTGCATTAGCCAGTCTTTTAATATTGGTATCTAGTGCAGCTACAGTTTGGTTATTAGTTTGTGTTTCTCAAACAGAAATTGTTTGCCTATCTTGAAGTGAGTAATTTCCATGGAGACCTCTTCAAAGATTTTGTGTCTTCAATAAATAGCAGTTATGAATAGCTAAGATTCTTTCTTCAGTAACTGATCTATTTGCCTGTGAAGCTTCTCACATATTTTTAAGCCCAACCTACTTTAACAGGTTTTCAGTAAATATAAACTTCTATAATGTTTTCTCTGCCATGAAAAATACTCGTCATTGAACAGCAGTTTTCAAGGTAGGGAGTCAGATTCCTAACTGGCTATAGCTACACATCTTACATTTAATTTTAAAAATCATGTATCAGTTCATATAGCTTAACGTTAATATACCGGAAGATTAAATTGCAATCAATGCAAAATATACTGATTTTGAGTTAGGGCCTGTAGTAAGTTATTTTTCTTTCTTAATTGTTTTTTTTAATTCTCATGCCTTTATCTAATTTCTTTGGTAGTTTTTCCTTTGTAGAAAAACCACTATTTTTTGTTTTGCTTTTGTTTTCTAAGATGAAAAGTGTAAGACAGTCCCTACTGCTATGAATCCTTATTCATTCTGAACCAATATTTGAAAAGGTTGTTACTGCATATGACTATCTCCCTGGAAGAGACAAGCTTATTATTGATAGACTTACGTGATTACTTCAGATAAGTAGTGTCCGAAGTCTGTTCCTTGAGTTCCAATGCATTAATTCTTTTTGCTAGACACAGAAAGCCAGATGTTTGTATTTTATAAGGGAAGTGTTTCTAGATGTATTGGCCTTGGGTGGAAATTATCTGCCTAAGGAAAGCTGCAGCTATTAACTACATTCCATTTCTCCTCATCACTTTTTCATCAGCCTCCTGACGCTGTCATTTTGTGATGCTGTGCATCAATAATTCTTATTTCACTTAAAAATGCTAATTAGAACAAACAAGCTTTCCTGTCATTTATTTTACAGGTATTTAAGTGGAAAGAAAATGGTAATTGCTTGGAATAACTATACTGTAGTGGTTCTGAGGCAGTCTAGCCTTTCAGGCAGTCAAATGAAGCAGATACATCAAAGATACAGGCTACCTGAAATTTAAATAAATAGGTTTAGGCTGTGTTGCTTCATATCTGAAAGTAAAGAGTGTATATATTTTTAGTTTCTGTTCAGATGTGATAACAATCTTGACATGCAAATTTTTGATGTCAGGTGACAGATATCTCAGAAATATCTAGTTGCATGAATTTTTCATCATTTCAAATTGAAATCAATGACAGAATAACGTGAGATTTAGAAATTACAAATGAAAAATCAGCTCTGAAGGCCTACTTCAGTGATTCAGCTGCAGACTAGAAAGCTGATCTAAACTTAATTTGGTCTTGATTATACCCTGTTGTTGTAACTCATTTAATTGTGTTTTCGGACATGAACAGTAGTCACAATTTTTTTACCAAGAAGTGCACGGCCAGTAATGCAACATTTATTTTATATATGTATATATATGTGTGTGTGTGTTTATGTATAAAAAATATATAAAATATAGCAGAGCCACAATTACGCAATTACATGAGAGAAGTGACTCAGGATTTGAGAGTTTCTTTTTCATCACAGCAAACTAGCATTATTACATAGTAAAAAAGAAAAGCCCAGAAAAAATTTCACCACACTCTTATTTCCCAAATGCATTTTACATGCTTGAGAGAAGCTGTCTCTTAATCACTGGGCTTTTTCCAAATAATGCTTTTTTTTTTTTTTTTTTCCTAGAAAAAATTGTGCATAAATTAATTTTTGCCTGTCCCAGGAAACCATGTTGTTTTTTTAAACTTCTGTCCTCATTTTTATTTTTCTTGTTTTTTTTTTTAATAAAAAGATAAATTACTGATCACAGTTACTCCAGTGCAAACTTTAGTTGAATTATGTTAGCAGAAGGTGTTACTGAGAAACAGAGATGTAACTGAGAACAGTATTTGATGTGAAGTCTCCAAATGGTACATGAATACTATGCTTACATCTATTCAACTATTCACTGGATGGCATGGCATAAAATACAGAGCCAGGGTAGGTTCGTATCATTTATTTTCAGTACTTCTTTTCTTATTTTTTCTTCTAGGTTTTGTACACTGGTTATTATTGGTGAGGTTGTGCTCTTTCCCTCTCTGTCCTCCAGTCATTTGAGAAAGCATATATTCAAGTATAGGCCTCCATCCCACTTGGTGTATCTGCACACTACAAAAGTAGAATTAATCAATAACAGTAATGATCCTGATGCATATAACACTGTACACTTAACAAACAAATTATGAATCTGCTCAAAGACTCTTCGGTAGCATGGTACAGTGGAGCAATGCAGCAGCTGGAACAGGCTATGAGAATGCTTCTTAGAAATGGGCAGTCCATGAAGTATACAAAATGTTTGAGATTTTTCTGTAGAAGACAGCAGTGAAGTTAGATACGAAAGGACTGAAGGGATGGTCTGAGCATTCATAGAACAACAAAGAAGCAATACTATATGCAACAGATCGAGTACTCACGTGAAGGAGTGCTAAAAGTCTGTCTACTTTTCCTCAGAAATCAGAGGATGACAGTGAGTGTAAAACCACACTGTAGCTAGAGAAGTTTCTCAGTAGAGCCAGTGAAGGTGTGTGTTTGTGTGCCGGTGGGAATGGGAGCAGGAGATGAAGCGAGAAAGGATTGTGGAAGAGAAGTCTGAGTGAGTGTGGAAATGAGATGATGCTTAAGGTTTTGCAGTACTTCAGATATGATCAGTTTGTGTCCTCCTACTTGATGTAATTTAAAAGATGAGGTCACAAATATATGAAAACCAATGTAACTACACAAGAAATTTAGTTGGTGAAAATACAGAAATAGCTTCCCTTTTACGTTTTTCAGTTATTCAGCCTCCCAATAAATGTTTCTTTTAAATATTGATGACTGGTATTATACATTTCATCAGGAATGCTTAGTGTCTTCATATAAAATTTGTTACAATATTTTGGATTTCCATTGGTATCTTAGTGCACTTAAAAGTATTTTCAGGCTTCAAGCAAATATTTTGATAGTTTACTTCAACAGGCAAATAAGTAGATACATTTCTTTGCTAACAAGATGGAAAGAAATAAGCTCTTTGGATAATGGCCATGTTGTTAGCTAAAATTCGCTTGGTATTTAAAAAGGAAAATTGTACATTACGTGTCTTTACAAGTCTCTTTTAATTAGACCTGCTATGTTTTACTGTGAGGAAAATTTATGCACAAGCCTTCAGTTATGGCTAAGCATAAGTGATGGATTTCAAATGACAAAAATAACTAAATGAAAAAGCAAACTTCTGTAAGTGGACAAAAGTAGATACATTCAGCAAAGATCTGTAATAGACTGGAGGATGAAAGGATCAGAGTTTTGATGTAATACAAATCTCGTATCTCAGTGGTCTGTCAAAGTAGAGAAAGAGTGAAATAAAATTCACTGAAATTATTAAAGGAACATTTCACATGCATTTTTTCAAAGCTACCACCCTTTTTGCTATATCTTTTGCTTTAGGGATTTCATGTTAATGAGATTGCTATGCACCTTGAATTTTATTTTCTTCTAATAGTAGTGAGTTATTAAAATTGTCAGGCATAATGGATTGCTAGAGAAGTAGCACCTTATTTTCCTTATGCTCAGGTGGGCAATAAGTGATTGCATCATACTGATTAATGTTTCTATTTAATTTTTCTTGATCTGTTCATGATTGCCTTACTAAATCAAAAGTTAGGCATAAATGTTGTCTGATCAGATGGTTTCCCTCCTTACTAGAACTGTATGGGCTTTAAGTGGGTTATTGGTGGAATCTGCTGATAATTATTACTCCAGCTAACAGAAAAGAGCGTGAGAAAATAGAAATTTAGGAATATCTACAGTATAGCTAAAGTTAATTTAAAAGCAGTCTTTTTGGAACTAGACCTTTAATAAGGAATTAAGAATATCTGTTTTATAAAAATACAAGAAGGATGTGATTTTATTCACTCTGAAAATAGCAGAGGTCTTGCCATACCCTTCATCAGGGTGGTGTTCATCATTAGAATTAGAATTTTTTATAGATTGGGATAATAGAGAACGCAGAGAAAATGATGCATTTTTCAGCAGCTGCTTATTTTCCAAGGAAAAAAAAGGTGAAAAAAAAAGAAAAGCATCCTCCTTAACATAAAATTATTTTAGAGTACATACTGCTTCTTTAAGGCCAGCCTTTAATTTAACAGGAAAATTCAGATAATGACACAGAAGAGGCTTACTGCCCATCACCCAGAGAGAAAAAAACGCCTATTCATTTCTCTGCGTCTACTAAATACAATAGGAATCATTACTAGAACAAGTTGTACATACCTGAGTTGGGAAAGAGAGGAGATGTTTGTATTTTATCCCACTTAGGGCCTGGTTGTTTAATGCATTCTCTTATCCAGTTGTAGTCATTCGTTTCAGAGAAAGTTCTTCTGAGAAGCCTGGGGACTCATGAAAGAAATTTTTCTTACCAACTAGGTGGCTAGTTTGAATGTTTTCCTCATGCTGACTGAAATGTCTTAACACTAAAATATCTGAGACTGTGAAATACGTACTAGTAAGACAGTAATACTACAACTCAGAAAATATATCAAACCTAGCAAAAAAAATGCTTGAAGAACTTAAAGCATAATTAGCATAACAGTGAAATTTATATTCTAATGTTGAGTTCAGAAGGATGGGATTCATAATTAAAGAAGGTTCTTATTATCGCTCTGTTTAGTCTCATAAATGTATCATTTGCCTGTGAGGTCGATATTGCAACTGATATTGTTGGGAATTGGGGACCTCCATCATGGGAGTGTTCTGAGACTGAGACACCAGGCAAACTTCAAAACTTCAAACAAGCATTTACTTAGGGTCAGCTAGTAGGCAATTTATCTGTTATTAATGAAAAATCAGGTATCAATCAAACATACTAGTCAAGCCTTAGATATATGACACCTCAAGTCTTATACCATATTGTTGGTTCTGATGACCACAGTGTTGAATGGTTCTTGGTCTCCAGGTCAAGATAGCCAGGCTTGAGAGCTCTTCAGCAAGGGGGGCCAGGACCAAAGTGAAAGTTTCCTCTCTTCTCCCAGGCTCTGCTGTGTTGGAGCTGGCATTCATATACACTTTTTCTGTGGAGCAAGACCTGTCTGGTTTAAAGGTGCTGACCTTTTTATGGGTCAGAACATGGCTTGACCTGAGGGATGTTACCTCTTCAGTGCTGGTTTGTTCTGGCCTCTTCAGATGGGTATTACCAGTTTTGAGACTGGGTACCCAGCTGCAGATTTTATCATGTGATTCCTCCAAGTAGTTGCAAACTGGACACTGTTATCTTAGTTTTACTGTTTCTGTACAGCTATGCCAAACAGGCAGAAAATACAAAATATTTCACTTCCTGCCATAAATCACAGTCTTGTGGTGTATCCGTGTGCAAAGCAAACAGAACATTTTGATTTTCTGCTTTAAATTAAGCAGGCTTATAGTATATCTGGGTCCAAGGCAAATAGGATGTTTCTCATGCAGGCCTGTCTTATGTTATTATGTGACAAACCGAAGACCTCCTCAGTTCTGATATTAGCAGAAGCTCTTTGGGCATAAAGCATCCAATTTTTAATTAAGAAAATTAGCTTTAGGTATTCAGCTTAACAGGCACTAAAGGTTTGATGCAGAGGATTCTGAGGACAGAATATTTTAATTAACAATCTTGTTATCAAATCAGATAATGATTTAGGGCCAAAACTGAACCAGTTCCTGCAATTCAAACAGGATTCAGTACATGATCTTTATCAAACATTTCTCTTCACTGAGGAATGCACTATTTAAAAGACCTCATAGCTGTATTCCCTTTCAGACTCCTTGGCTTACATCATGCTTACATTTTGCAGTTACTACGTAACCATGTAGCAATTTATTCTGGCAGTGAAATGGCAGAGCTTTGACCTTGTATAGTAGTCTCAGTGTAATTCTGTTGCTTACTGATGTTTTCTGATTTTTTTTGCTCCATTCTCTAGTAGACTATTTAAAAAATAATCAGCATTACTACTGTAAATGTGAGAGCAGACACACCGATTCCTCCCAGTCCTCGTGAAGGAAGTCATTCTTGCTTCAGCTCCACCTGCAGTAGAGAGCACATAGTGTTTAAGTTAAGCCATTCTTAATAAGATATAAGATAATAAGGTATAAGATAAACCACAAGACTAGTCATTTAGATGTGGATAGGTAAGATAATTACACGCGGAATGAATGATGATGAGTGCCAGGGGAATTTGTATTCAGTATACACTCAGACTTGAGGCTACTGCATGTCCCAGGTTTTCATTCCCTCAGTCTTATTTCTGTGTGAGAATTTCCGTAAGGAGCTGGGAAGGAAGAGCATTTGCCCATTCTTTTGAGTTTCTGTATTTTGGAAGCTTTAGTAAAACAGTAACTCTGACTACGTTGCCTGGCATCTTTTTGGTTCCTGTTCATCTGCAGAAGAAGTGCTGCTGTGTGCCCAGTCTGCTTACGCACAGTGATGTTGTTTCGCGTGGGGGCAGTGAGCCTAGGTGCAGCAGTATCACTCTAAAATCATGGACTATGTGCTTCTGAATTCCACCTCGCCTCTCTGAAGCAAAAGGTGCGATCCTTTTGTGAGCCTGAGGAAGGTTAGGATTTTAAGTCAGAACCTAAGAAAGTTGACCGGCAGCTTGTTCCAGAACGATAATTGGAATGAAGCCTACATCACCACTATCAATGCAAAGCATTTGTGTGACATTTATGGAGCTATTAAACAGATGGATAGCATATGGATTTTTGCCATCAGTTTGAAGCAACATAATTAAGACAAAATCAGTATGTAACTATAATAGTAAACATTTGCATAATGATTCATTTACTAGGCACTTTTTGAAAAGCATGTGTACTAAAATAGCATGATGCAAATAGATGTTCTGGAAAGCATTTAGTACTTAAGTGCACATATTTTTTACTTTTTTAACTTCTGTTTTTCTGTTCAAATTTTATCACTCAGATGAGCAAAATCTGATCAAATCATTAGACTTAAGTTCTATTTTAGCCAAAAATACCTTGGACTTTAGGACTGAAAAAACAGATGTATTTGTTAATTTCAGCTTCATTTGTGTAATTACAATTTTCAGTTAAAACAATGCACAAAATTCTTGAAATTTAATTGAATTAAAAATAAAATAGAATATATTAAAAACATTCACTAGAAATAATTAGTAGCATAAGATGTATTTTACTCACTGGCACAAACTAATACGGAGTATAGAAGGTCACTCTCACAAGACACTATTTCATAAAATTATATATGTAAAATGCTGTTTTTGAAAATCAGTCCTGAAAACTCCAAGGTGACTATACTGTATTCTATCTATGTAATCACTGAATATAGATTATCCTGTAATAACTAGGTAATGATGCAGGCAAACAATCACTCGTGAGCGACCTGGAATAATTTAAGAAATTCTCTCTATCCCTAACCACCTCCTTTTTTACTTGGCCAGAAGTCAGCACCTGTCAGCTGTAGGAAGCAGCTATGTACAGACCTCTGAATCCATATCAATGTGAAATAAAATGGATTATGTTTAAGCTGACGTTGTTTTTCCTTCCTTTGAAATGAGACTGGTAATCTGCACAAGAATTGTAAGTTCAAGGAGAGGCAGTAACACCCTGAGGCAATGGGGGGCTGGAATGTAATGCTCTGATTTAGTAGCTTACCATTGTAAGAATATGGCCTAAACAAAATATAATAATTCAAATATGTAGCACTTTAATTTTGTAATGTATTCCATCCTTTAACATCAAAATGCAGTTTTGCTTAGTTACAGCCTGTTATTTGGGTCAAAAGGAGTAAAATGGCCAGATCTTTTATTTCCTCTGCATTCAAATTGTTTAAAACAAAGTGTCTCCACTACACTTTGCAGCCCAGAAGCATTAACATTTTATTCAAGCAAAAAATAATCTTAAGTTTCAACACCTCCCAAAGATTAATATGGTCAATTAATTGTTATAATTAATCTTGCATGGTTTTAAGAAATTCATGAGCTAATATTTTTGCAAGTTAATTAATACAAGGTCTTTCCTCTCTGCTTTGCTTAGCTGAGTTTTCATCAATTGTAATGAATAAAAAGGTCAATGTTAGAAAAAGTTAAAGTAAGTATTTTATGGAAATTGTATTTTTCATACTGTTAAAGATAGGCAATAAAGCTGATAATGCATTATGTAATGGGGTTAAGGTATTTATAAACTGTAAGATATTACCAACACTGTTGGTTACTTTGTAATGTATTAGGAATTAATTCAGTCAAAAAAAAGATGCTGATATAAAGGCCTTAAAAAAGGAAGAAAATAAAAAGAAACAGTATTGATAAAATATGTTTAATCAAAAAAACCCAGCAAAGCAGAAATTCTCCTGGTAGGGAAAGGAGTGCACACAGAAATCCCTTTACACTGTACAATAATGCACTGATAAAGGCCTAGTTATGCATCACTAAGACTGTTATTTCTTTGTATTTTGTGATTTTCAGCTGCATCACACCATAACATGTCATCTTTACCTTAACTGCCGACTCCCAGGACATCTGCTGCAGTGCTCTTTCAGACTTTCCCAGCTGGAGGGCAGCAGGCCAGGAATTGCACAAACTATTTTTCAGTGCCATGAACAGGCTTGGTTGTAGCTGATTGTATGCGCTTCATTTGTGAAAAGGAAAGCTATCTGAATCAAATTAACAGATTCTGTTATTGAAGTCTGAGAATACCCACTCTAAAAAGGCTGACAGGATTGAGTTTAGTAGGAGAAGGAATTAAAAATAGAATGCTTGTTATGTACTGGAGTGAAGAATAAGCACAAAATACAGTATCTCCAGACAGTAAGTGTGAATAGGTGCGTATTTCAGAAGTATGCTTGGCGTTGACAGTGGGGGGAGAGCCCATGGTGTCAGTTAGCATGGCATAATGTGTCATGATGTATCTTGAGTGAGGGAAGCTGTGGCGGCCAGTCTTTGGACTTCGTCTGCTGCACTCCCCTCCTCCTCTGTGCGTTACTGCCTGAGCAATGTGACAGTGCTTGGATGCTCGCTGTGCAGTTTGAAAAGGGGGACAGCCAGTTAAGCTGGGGAAGGAGTCCTCGGTTGGCAGAAGTGCGGGTTTGGGAAAAAGCCAGCATCATTGTCGAGGGATGCAACGGTGACACCTTGAGTCATTAGAGAATGCGGCTTGTTTCTCATTACTGTGTTAAAAACTGAGACGTTGCTGCACTGTTTAAAAATATGAAGCAAGCTTTTTTCTTGTTGACAACTTCAGCACTGTCTTTGTTGGCAGATTAATTAACGTAACAGATAGCTGAACCAAATGTTCACAAATCACTACCATTTTAACTGTTATACCAAGAATTATTTTCAGTCTCTTGGCTGCGATACTGTTCTTTCAAACTCTATAAATGAGAAATAAATGTATCAGTGAGAAGAAATCACCTTAACTAGCTTTTAGCTTCTTAGTACCTCTAAAAAGAAGTTGCCACCTGCATTAAATAATTATTCTCACTGAACATCCAGAAATTTGTTGTAGTTATGTCATGCCATGCACTTCAGTTACTAAGTATTAATACTTGACTGTTGACTTTACAAAGGATTGTATTCTGTATTTTCTGGCTTCTTATATCCTCCTTACAAGGATAACAGCTGAGAAATTGCTCATTTTCTTCTGCTCAAGTACATACTTTAAGGTTTTCTTCTTTTAATCTGTCAGCAAATGTGAATAGTAATAAATTAAAACTATCCTATTGTAGTTTGAGCTAGTTACATCCTGTATTCATTACCTAAGCAATTGCTGTTCAGATAGTGCTGCTTAAATGAATAAAATTGTATGCAATTCTTTTATTTGAATGAGGATAACAACTTTATTTTTCTTCTTACTGTTGAAGTATTATCATTGAGGGGAAAACATATAGGATGCAAATACTAGTATGAAGATTCCATAGTGAACAGTATATTAATCTTGGTTTAAGTTAGATTACAAGATTTACTTTTAAGTATTACACCTTATGTAAAAGGATTGAAGAAGCATTTGCTGAACATTAGGGGACAAGATACTTGTGTGATGTAAACCGGTGAGAACAATTTACTGGAATGCCAAGAAACACCAGCTGATCAGCAAGCATAGAAAGCTTTCATGCTGAGTACTAAAAAAGGAAAATAAATGTACCTTGATTGAGGAATGCAGGTGGAATAGAAAGAAAATGCTTCATTTAGAATGGAGATCTAGTTCTTAGAATATGAATAGCATTTTAAATAATAACTCTTTTTCTCATACTTCCAGTATAAATATTAATCAATTGTAAATTTAGTTATTAATAATGTTGTTAATTTTCACCTGTTTTTCATCATCTGTAAATGTTACTGGTTTTACCTAGAGAGTAGCAGCACACTTGGGAAAAGCTTATCCTCTAGAAGCTTAGCTTCTCTTTTTAAAAATACATTATTTGAGAGATTTGTAGCAGATATATTTCAAGCTCTTACACTGAGCTGAAAATCTCAATTTTTATTGATTTATTTTCAGTAGGTACCAAGAATGCTATGAAAAGATTTAGATTTATCACTTCTGTGCAGTATAAGAATATGAGGAGGAGGAGTTTCAGCTTTGGAATCTGGAAACCAGTTAGAGCAAGAGAGTTTGTGTAGCTAGACCTTACATGTTTGTGTATGCTTAGTGGACATATAAGTGTGAGAATGATTCATGCCAGTGTGCTTTTACCTAGAAAGTATGAACAGTCTTTTAAAAATATAAAACCAGTATTTGGATTATCCTTGATAACAACATTGCTTACTCACTTCTGTTGTTCCAAATATTATCATTCCTGATACGCTAGCATGTCGACGTATCTACTCCGTTGTTGTTTGTGTGGAAAAGTTAATTATTCTAGTCAATTGCTACTGGAGAAAATGTGCACAGAGAAAATAAAAAGCCTGGATAATATAATAGAAGCTTTAGAGTAGGTTGGTCATGTACAACTTTTTGAGATTTGAGCAGGTCAGTAAAATCATATTTTTATTTTTCTATATTGAATCATAGACTTGTTACTGTGACTATTGATAGCTTATGAAGTATGTTTATATTTTTAAATCTACTTATGTGATGCATACACAGAGAGAATGCATTTGTTGAGGATGTTACACTAGGGTGGCAGAAGGTTTTTGACCTACAAAATTTAAATTTTGTTAACTGAAATTACAAGATCAATTAAAAATCACTTTTAATAGGGCATCTCCTCAGGAAGTCTCTGTCAGTCTTTGAGTCTGTCAGAAGCACCTTTCAATAGAACATGTGGTATTTGCTTACTTCTGGACTTGGACTTTAGGGATTCAAATTTTTATGTTCTGTCAATGAATGTTAAACCAGTAAATGCCTAACATTACATAAATTCAACATTTATTCTTTATTTTCTAACTTAAAATGGTAAGTAATGTACAAACAGGACAAGGAGATGAAAAGCATATATTTGACATCTTACTATAAGGGAAGGGAGAGAAAGAGACAGTAATTAAAATTGTTACGAGTAATAGTCTAGGTGCCCACATGCTCTGCTGGTTGGACAGTGGTCATACGGCCATACAAATACCTATGTATTGCTGGATATATGTAGATATTAGAATCATTGCAGCTGGATTATGAGGCCCTCCAAAACTCAAAACTTCCCCAAATGAAAGCATAAAAACATGTCTATATTACAAATGGGTTACTAATTCTGCTCAAGTAAATTAATTTCCATTTGTGTTTTCTTTGCTACCTTAAAGCTTAATGTGTTAATTTTTTTCTGTTATGTACTCGGGGTAGTAGTGCCATTTTTTATAAACAGTACTGATTGGCTACATTTTTTCAGCTTGCATTAAATTTTAATATATTTGCGTTTACATTTTTAAATTACACGCAGTACAACATAACTGAGTTCTCAGAAATGAGGCAACAATACTAACATTCGTTCTAATGGTTTGGCTGTAATTTTTTCCTCGATGAAATAGTATTACAACGGAACCAGAGGGAGAACTGTCATATAATGTATTTGTTTGACTCCAAATAAAGCTTTCTTGCCTACCAGTTTGATGGGATCAGATCTGTAACTGGTCCAACTGCACAACTCTTGAGAAATGAAATAAATGCATTATACTATAAGTTTTAAAATGTCAGCAGTCTCAGAGTGTGGAAAGATTAACAAAAGATAGCTTCAGTAGCATAAATTCTTATGTTCTTTTGACACTTAAGATGATGAGAAGAAGATTGTACAATATTTACTATTTCTTTTATAAGGAAATCATTTTGAAAATGAAAATGTAAGTTATCCTAGAGATAGGTTTTATAATAAGGTTTATTTTCGTATTTTTCAGAAGCATAATTTTATTTTTTGTCTCTTGCTCTGTCAGCAGATGCAACTTGAGATTCAAGGATAGTTTAATGAAGGACTTGGATAATACTAATTGCTTTGAAAGGCATACTAACTCCTCCTCTTCCCACCCTCCTTTGTGTGCAGTGCATCAATATATGAAAGAGTTCTTTTGAGTGCATGGCCAAGGAGAAGGAATAGCTTTTCTGCCTTTGCTAGGAGAATATTCTTATTATGTAAGTTAGCTCGTTGTATGAACCACAAAGCATCTTGGAGGGTAGAGGGACATAGAAATCAGTCCTTTATCTTTCTTATTTAAAGAAACAAATACTCCAGTATAAGTCAAATATTTTAAAAATCAGTATTTTAAAGAGATTCTTAAATACTCTTCTGCCTGTGTTTGTGAGGGCAGAGGGAGAATTAGCTCATGTTGAAGTGGAAGCAGTATCATCCTCACTCTATGATAAATCAAACTCAAATTGCTTTTGTTTTCTAAAATTTAACAAGTTTAGAACATCTCTTCTTCTTTTAGAAGTTTGTTGAGTCTGTCCGTCTCCATGAGTAGCTTCTGCTCAGTGATCCAGTGCCACTTCTTGGCTATTTTGTATGCTTCGTATCTATTAAAATACTGCTTTTGCCAAGACACCTAACAGTGCTAATAAAAAGAAAGTTCCAGAGCAGTCCTTCATGAAGGAAAGAATGAGGAGACAAATGCAAGGAGGACAAGGTTCTTCAGGATTCACTATTTTCTCCCTGCTATTATTTGTGAGAAAGTAGCATATCCTTTTGAAGGATTTAGTTCCTGCTATGTTTAGAAAGTAGAGGCTGGCTCTAAAATTTCCTGAAATTCAAGACATGAATCTTAAAAGCTGTCACTCTAAAGCATTTTCCTACAGTGCTTCTGAAAAAAACTTGGGGTCATGGTCTGCTCCTGTAGACTTTGTTGCTGGTATCAGCACTTGTCATGATGCTTTTTCACAATGTGAAACGTGCCATCTCTTTCTCTTCCTCTGAGCTTAGTCTGTTTTGTGCTCTTCAGTGGCTCTTTTCTTTTTCCCTGATAACATTTACCTTCACAAATCTTTAGCTTTCCTATTCTCATGTTGAGAGAAATAAAATGCATGACATATTTAAAAGCTGTTTTGTTTGGGGGGAAGTAAAAGGAACACACACAAAAGTACTGTGAAGAAAAATCATAGCAGTATTTTGTGGCTACCTGAATTTTATATATAACATAGGACTAAAAGGCTCTTTCAGAGCTCGCCCAAGATAGGATCAGATTTATCTGTCATTCCTGATATTTGTTGAGCTTACTGTTTGCAGCGAAGATTTCACAGCTTTCTTGAGCGGTCATTTGTTATACTAAGGGTCTTCCGAAGAGCAGAACAAAAGGACTGCTCCACCAAGCTTGCCGTCTTTCTAGTTAAGCAAATGTATAGATGTGAATTCTTTAGAACGGTTTTATCCTTTGCCAGATGAATCATGAAGTACATTTGCAATATTTTGCTTCAGTATCAACATCACATGAGAATGCGACAACATTAGTTTGATAGCTGAAATCAGAAAAACATCAACAACAGCTTGGTTGAAGTAGGTGTTCAGAGCAATGCTGCCTATTTCACATGCTGCTTATTTGCACAGATAATACATAATTAGCTATTTTGCATCAAAAAAATGCAAGTGAGATGGTGATTTATCAAAACAATAACATAAATATTTACCACAGCAACCGCTCAACTAAATGACAGGTAGTATGCCCTGAGATTTGGGAGAAAAAACACTTGTAAGGAACACTGTTCACTAGTACAAGTTATTTCCTAGTTCTGGGAAATTCCCAAAATGTATCTTGACAAATGCATGCTATTCATTAAATCTTGTCCATTTCACTAAAAAAGCCTACTCTTTTCTCCTTGCTATATTTTTGCAGCTGGCCAGTAAACTAGGTGTTTGTGTTTTGAAAATGAAACACAAAATGGAACTAGTTCTAAATTATTAAATAGTAATAGGCCTACATAGTATTTGTTATCAGTTTGTTATCATTTTAAAGAAAGAGAAATTAAAGTGCAGGAGAAGTGACTGAAATTTAGTGGCCTGTATTTTGCTGTGAATTATTCCTTCTAACTGGTGTTTCTCAAGAGACAGTCTTTACTTTTTCTCTGTTTATGTTCATATTTCATTCCTGTTGCAAGATATCCCTCTATGCAAGCTAATTACAAGACTTCAAAAGTAACTGGTGAACAATGTACACACAAATGTCGCAGAGTAAGTTGCAAATGTGCAGTTTTGCAGTGTCCCTTTTCCAGTGACACTGGTATTAAAGGGAGTAAAACTGGAGGTTTCAACTCAAGTCATGCTGACTGCAACATGCAAGATAGAGAATGCATCAAGGCTGATGTGCCCGCTGTAATGCTTAGCTGTGGTAATTCCTCACTGTGGTCAGGGGGATGTAGAGAGCTGGAACAAGGGTGAAGTCAGGAGACCTGCAACTACAACCAAGCCCAGAACCAGGAAGTAGAAAGGAGATATTAGACACTTTTGCTTATTGATCAGGTTCTGTCCTGTGTGAAAGAAGGATTGGGGCAGTCATGTTTTAGCATCTATTTGGTTATGTTTCAGCATCCAATAGTTGAGCTGATAAAGTGCCTGATAATGAGTAAATGAAAATGAATACCACCAGCTTGCATCATTTTAGGATGAAATTCCCTGCTAGGTACAAGACCACTGTAATCACCATGTGTTACTTAACTCTCATTGTGCCTACTTAAGAAGTAATTATTGCATCTCATGCCAATGCTGCATAATGTTGGGATTTTACTTTGTGTCTTTCTGATAAAGCCAAGCATGGCTCCGTAAAGACTGCAGAATTGGACCCTATATGAAAAAAGTTCTCTCTCTCTTTCTCTCGTGCGTGCACTTTTTCTTTTTTTTTTTTTTTTTTTTTTTTTTTTGCAGAGATTATCATTGGGAACTAAGTCTGTAAAGAATCATTTCATGGTATGGGCCCTACCCTTGGTAGGGACTCCTCCTTTCAGCTTAAACAGTCAAGATAGCTGGAAACAGGGTCCACAACTAAATGCATATAGCCTACACTAGCCAGAAAATGCAGAGGAGAAAGGCAGAACCACAGTGCACAAAGATGACTATGGTGGAGGGAGTCTTTCTCCTACCACTCCTTTCTCCTACCCAGCAAACTATCTTGCCTCCAGAACACATCTTCAGCTATCTTTTGTATGCCTGTTCATAATAAAAACAAGGGAAAAAATGTTTTGTGGGGAAATCTGCTGGGTCTTTGATGTGAATTAGGTCTCTTGACAATTGAATTTTATCCAACTGCTGATTCATGATTAAATTCTGACCAGGATATAATTTACCCACTGTTTTCCCCTTATTCCTCATAGAGCAGTAAATTACATCAGGTCTTTTCCAGCCAGCTTCACATTCAGTGCTAGGTCACTTGTCCTGACTCTTGTATTCAGCAGATGGTGAACGGATCAAAGACTTCAGCCCTTTCTGCCTTTATTAGTAAAGAAATAGTGATTTTACAGTGGCAGAAATACCTCTTACTATTCTGTGCAGAAGCCTAGCATAGGTCACAATCTGGCCTTTAATGAGAAGGCCATATAGCAAATGCATTAAATCACCATTTGCCGCACAGCAGAAATCATTTAACTGTACTGGTAAATACAGTGACCATTTAAATACAATTTAAATAATGTTATATTCTTATTTCTCATCTCATTTATTTGTAAACAGTGTTTCACTAATGGCTAATAGAGATCATCATGGCTTAGAAGTAAATTATTCATTCAGTTTCATTTTTACATAGGAAGAATACATTAGTTATCCATTCTCACTACAGAATCAAATGAAATATTTACATTTCTTTTGTAAATGAAGTGTGTAGTGTTAAATAAGCTATCATCTAAATCATTCCTAGTATCCTGTGATAGGACTTAAGGAGAGCAGTATTGGCAAACTTTGGGCAAGGAATTAATCTTGAATATTGTTTGAAAATGTCTGTATTGTATTCAGCAGTACACCTTTAGAACAGGTACAAAAGCAAGACTGTCTGTAAGGCTCAGTAACAACATTTATTGCTGGCATAGACAGTGACATGACATACTTTCTTTCTAAAGGGATTATTAGAAGCAACGAAGAACATAACATACAAAGGTTATCCTGGGTCAGACCAAGTGTCCGTGGAGCAAAGTGCATGTCCTAAAAATGGCCTGAAGAGAAGGTGCAGTAACAGGTAGCAGTACAGGTAGCAATACAATTTGAATGTGACTGTAGCCATCAAAGGAAGGACTGCCTTCCTTTGGTAGTCATCTCTAACTTCAGTTCAGTTTGCTCTTCAGGAAGAGGCTGCCTCTGCGGTGTTGTGTATTGGATACCACTGGAATTAAGCTTCATTAATCTGTTAATCCTCTCTGGAACCTACCTATGTTTTTGGCCCCCACAACAGCTACAGGAAGTAAATTCAAAAAAAAAAAAAAGAAAGAAAAAAGAAAAAGAAAAAAGGTGCAGAAAAGTACTTTGCTCTTGTGTTTTGTGTTTTATAATTAGCCATTATAAATTTGCTTGGTGTTCCTACTTCTCTTGTTAGGAAAAACCACAAATAATCACTTCTTTCTGCTGACATCTCTAATGTAAAGATCTGGAATCCTTTATGTCTTCTTCTGTGTCTCAGCAAAGTTTTGTTTTGTGTGTTGTTATCAGTCCCTTTCCTTATAACTATTAATGTTCTGTTTCCTTTTGCAGTTATTGTTGAGCATTGAACACTGTGCCATGGCAGTTTAATTTATTTTGAGAACTTTTGTCGAGGGAGCTTGCCCAAACCTTTCTGGAAATCTAGGTATACTAAAGTAATCAAGTCACTGTTAACCATGTGCTTACTGGCTTCTTTAAAGAAGAATTATGAGACATGTTTTTCTTCATTCAAGCCTCACCGACTTTTTCATAATATTATTTATCCATGGACCAGCCAGTTAAATTTTTAACGGTTTCTGTTGATTTGACGGGCACAGAAGCCACATGTCCTGATATCGAATGTTAAATACCAAAAGGGACTTCACGATAGTCACAGTTTTGATGGTCAAGTTTTGGAAGGTACTGAGAATTATTTTTAATGTTTTTTACAGGCATAATAAATTGGTGTGATTATTGGAAACTAAGTTAGTATAGTTATCAGAAAGTAGCCATAGTTGCTAAACTGAATTGACTGTTCAACATGTTTTCTGAATGCCCACATAGGCCTTTCTTACCATGAAAGAAATGAAATTACTCAAAAGATATGGTAAAGGAATTAGTGAATTCAGAATGAAAGCATACAGCAGAAGGTCAAGAAGTGTTTAATCATTACAGTAAATTTCTCTTTGTTCTGTCTGCCATGAGGAAAATACAAATATTTTTACATATTCATGTATTACAGGCAAGACTATAGATGTATATGTTTAGTATGAATATGTGACTGTAGGTGATCTGATGTAGTATTGTGTTATATAAATGTTAACAATATTTCCCCAAAACTTATGGACCTAAAGCATCATAAGAGTGGACTATTTTAAGTTATATAAGAGGACGATAAAGACGCTCAATTTTGCAGTTTTGTGAACAATTAGAAGTGAGAAAATTGTGTACAACAATGACTCAGTTTCTCTTCTAGTGTATAGCCTTAGTGAAGATCTTCTATATTGATTTGAATGAATTACAGTTCAGATACAAATACAGACAGAGATTATTGAAATATCTTTGATAGAATTATTTCTGTAGGAAAACATGACTCTTAACAAATCAAAATACTTCAAAAATACTTAAAAAAAACTTTCCTAATTTCACCAGCAAAAAAATAAATAATATTTTTTACAAAGTCTGTTGATCTTCTGTTTTGAAACTGCTGTTTTTTAAAAGATTTGTACTATACGAAGAAGTTAAAAAAAAGTGGCAATTCAAAATTTGAGTTTTTCCCACCTATCAAAAATGAAATTTCCTTTTGCTTTTTTTGAAACAAAAAGGCAGAAAGGCCATCTTTGGCCTATAGCACTGGATCCAAGGGATGATACTGTAGATCATTCAGTTTGTTTTGTGAAGAAAGACAGCTAAAGACTTTCTTTTGTGGTTTTATTAGAAACACTTTAAAAACAAAGTAACTTATCTGGGAATGGCTGTGAAAATTCTATTTAGTGACATTTATATTATTCTGAACAATACAGAACAGTAGTGCCTACCATATTAAAAGATGGAAGACTTCATTGTGACTATCAAAGTTATATTTACTAAGAGTTTATTTTTTACTCTATAGCATAGGATATTATACATACAATGAACTAATGCAGTTCCTGTATAAAATTGTAGACTAGGAGGCTAAGAGTGAGAGGTTTCACATCCTTCTTTATGTGATGTCTACCTTTGCACAAATTCACATCCTGGTTTACTCTGCACGGGGACAGCATAGTTTATTGTACCTGCTACTAAAAAGCGCCCATAGTTCATACAGCCTGAGAAAAGCAGCAGCACTTTCCTTGCAGCAAAGGATTACCAATTCACAGCTCATTGTTGTTCTGTATACTCACTGTTACAGTTTGTCCCCATAAGGTTGTCTTTTTCTTTCTTTTTTTTTTTTTAACCTCACCTCATGTAACTTTGTAATGTTACTGCGAAGTAGAAAGGTTTTGTTCTCTTCTGCAGCTAGGGAGCTGAGTTACAAAGAGAATAAAGGATTTAACCTTAACTAGGGAGTTAAGGTCAACTAGGGAGTCAATCAGTCATGGTAGGATTTCTGTCACTGGAGATTTTTATAAATGGATAGACAAGTATCTTGTCAGGAATCTCAGTGTAGCTGCTTTTGCCATGGGACAGTGAATTAGACACTTCATGAGTTCCTTGTTGTTATGAAAATGTTTTTTTAAAAAAATTAGTGTAAATGAAAATCAGACCTCAATCGTCTGTTTGTGGAAAATGTGAATATAATTTTTTCTGGAACTGCTGGTCTATCTCCCTTTAACCATGGTTTGTCCTTTGATCTTACGTAGAGCTACAAAATAAGCAAAATTTTAACAAAATATTCTCAGAGATGTTCTTAAGGATAAACAAAGGTAGTTTATCCATTTCTCCTTAAGACAATACAGAGTTTATCTGCTTTTGTACCTTACATGCTTTTGTATTTATTTCTACATTATCAACTGACTTATGCAAAATTGAGCTTCTGCTCTTTTAAATATTTTAATCAGGCTGAGCAGAAGTGTCTTTAGTCAGGATTTCTCTATATCATATATAAAACTCAAAAAAAAAATCTTTCTCACATTTTTCCAAGAAATTAATTTCTGCTAACCTCTGTTGCTCTCACCTCATCAATGAGCAATTTCTTCTGAAAAAAATTATTTTATGTGAGAAACTTATTAGCAGTTTGTAAGAGGATGGAAAGGGGGATGTCAAGGTGCATTTCAGTTTTAATCATAGAAGGTGCTGTAGTTGCAGAACATATTCAATATTTCTTCCAGTACATGATAAAACAGCCACTGTAAATTAACTCAAGCAAGAAACTTGGCTTATAAAATAAAATATATGCCAGCAGTTTCACAATTATAGGGTGCATATTTTAATAAAGTTGTTAAATTATTTTTCTGGAGGAAATTTCCAAGCATAATATACCATTACCATATATTAACATTTTGGCCAGCAGTTTGCCGTGACTAATCAAAAAATTTCTCTGTGTTCTTTTAGTTATTTCAAATAGACCATCTTCTTTCAGAGCTTGTTGAATTATTGTTCTTGTATTTGGAATAGAATCCTTCCTCAGATCAAACATTAGGGCTGCATCCCATTAACCCAGGGAAATCAATAGTCAACTCTGGTGCTAGGATGCACAACCATTATTCTACTGAGTGTTTCAAAAGAAAATGGAACTTTGGATAAGCAGTATTTTCTCTACATTTGCTATCTATATATATATTTTTAGCAATTTGTTTATTTCCAATATCAATGTATATTTTCCATGTAATTCAGTGGCAGCAAAAGTTAGCACTGAACTTCAGAGGGCCATGGACAAATTAACAGTTTTATCTGTTTGGTGCAAATGCTTAAATTGGTCCACAAGTTTTGGTATGTTACTCTCTTAGATTTTTTTTCTTTTTAGGGGAATTATTCTATACTGATTAAAAAAAAGGTGTTAGATTTGTTGTTGTCATTGTTAGAAAGTTGAATTGGTGTTACACCAGCCTGATGATGGAAGGAGGTTTTCAAGAGGAAAGTTCTGTGGTTCCCAGCTTCCTTTGACATTTCTTACACAGTAAGTCCAAGGAAGGGAGGATGCTTTGGCTCTCATGAGTTTTGTTCTGAGCTTTGGGATTCAAATGTTTGTGAAGTCTGCAGCTGTTTTGGTGATTCATTGTTTAAAATTTGATCTTTGATGTAAACAGGGCTTGATGTAGTAATTGCTTTGAAGTTTAGGCCTGAAGTTTCAAGCTAGCATCTGAACCTGACTGAAAGCAGGTAGGTTGTGAAGCACAGCTTGGTGTGTTTATGGAAGCCTGTGCCAGGGAGAAGGCAAGCAGACACACTTAATTAGAGTGAGAAATGACTCATTCAGGAATCACTGTATTTTTCTAAGGAGTGAGAAAGCTTTTTTCCTAACAAAATGGAAAAAAGGTATTTGTAAATAATGAAGGTACTTACTCATCCAGTTTTAGGGAGGAAAACATTTTAGATAACTATCTTGAGACTTCAGATAGCTATCTACTTATAGCTAGGATTCTGCGGCTTCCCTCAGTTTTGATGAATGGAGCCTCTGTTCCTGTGATTAAGAACATACAGAAGCTCTCCTTTCAGACCAACTAACTGCCTTGCATGCAAGAACTTACTCCTTTTAGAGGTTCTGACATCTCAATTTCAGTATTGATTCTGCTGAAAACAATATATACAGCTGGGCATCATCAGCGCACCCTTGGCAACTGAGATCAGGATGACTCAACATCTTTTCCAATAATTATTTTTAGCTAGTGGAAAAAAGCAAGTAGAGGCAAGCAATCGGTATCTTTAAAAGAGGAGAAGGTGTAGCCATCATTATTCTTGTAGCTTTACTGAATCGAAATAGTTGGAACCATTCTAGTGCTGAACCCTATTCCCTGTTGAATCACATACATATGTCAGCAGTACGTTGTATTTTGCAGCTTCAGGGAGACTGGTGCGCTATTGCAGGAGGAAAAGTTCTTTTAATGCTTCTTGAGTAGGCTCCATAGTGGGGACTGGTCTGAATTCTACTTGTGAAACATTTAGCAGAGTTACTGCTTTTTATCAAATATTTATTGGAGCTTTGGGGTTATATTTTACTCTGGTGGGTTTTTTTGTTTGAGGTTTTGGGGTGTTTTTTTCTTTTTTTTCAAAACTAGGACAAATAAAATGAGTAGAAATTAGGTCTTCAGGGAGGGAATGATAACTTCTGTCAGTTTTTCAAAGCTAATACTTTGAAGATAGTCATATTTTCCAGTAACATTGCTCATTACTTAAATAGAGATTCATTTGTATCAAGGGCTATTGAATTTATTGAAAGGGGGTTAGCCTTTAGTAGTTAGAATACCAATCTTTCTTTCCTCTCCTAGTTGAACACTCCTAGTCGTGTTAAATACATTTGTTTAGAAGGTGTGTTTGCACTACAGTTGGCTATCAGCTGTACCTTCATATTGCATTCTCTGATAAATCCCTCCTACATCAGCTGTATCTTCTGTAGTACAGGTTTATTGTCTGGGCTAAAGGTGTCAATCTGAATCCTGCTCACTGTCACCCATTAAACGGACAGAGGTTTATGTTTTCTTAAAATCCCTTTAAAAACAGATAAAAATGAATTATTGACAGATTAAAGTCAATCTGTCACAAAAAGATTCTTAACATTTCATAGTCAGAGACCTTTGTTTAAAGTCAATTTTTATGGTCTGGATAGCTGAACATGAAAACACAGCATTGTTTCTTTTCTGGTTTCTACATTATGCCCATATAAATACTGTACTGAAAAAAACAGTTCATGCATCTCTGGCTGATTTTATCATTCTGGCTACAGTGGTAGTGAGTGGTTTGTCAGCAAACACAGCCCTGTCAGCTCCCATAGAAGATATGAGACAACCATAATAAGGTTGTTATTCTCATGATAAAGTCATATTCTGGGGTTTTATTTGTTTGTTTATTTAGCTGTTTTACAAAGGGGTAAAATCATTGCTGATTTTTCTAGGTCAGTCTTGTTTTGAATCATTTGGACAAAATTGTTGTGCAAACTAGCAGCACGCATTTCCCAAGGAAAAATAATGTTTTTACATGTTAGATATCAAACTGGTTAATTCCCATGCAATCTCTGGGGAATTGTGTGCGTGCGTGCGCGCGCGCGCACACACACACACACACACACACACACACACACACACACACACACACACAAAACTGAAGCTCTGAGTAGGTGTGAGGATGGTCACCCTTCTATATAGTCACTGTTTTTTGTCAGCATGTTTGTTGGTGTCTGCTGTTCATGTTACAGAGAGCAGCTCTGGAACGGCCCTCTGTAGTCACCTGAACAGGTTGTCTGAACCTAGCTAGAAAAGTTTCTCAGCTTCTTATCTTCCTGGATTCAACAGCTGCTGCTTGTGAAATACTACAGCAGACTATTTGAGTGGAATTGCAGTCATGAAGCAATTCAGTAGTTGCTCGATTCACTGTCTGGCAGGTGGGGGCACTTCAGTAGTTCAGCGTACCTAGAATGGAAATGGTGGTAAGGATTAAGAGTGAAATACTGATTGAAACTGAAATATTTGGTTAAAATGCAGTTACATTCTAGTAGTTCTGGGGAAGAGAGCAATAGGAAATTAATGACCCTCTTTAATACTGTGTGTCAGATGTTTTGCTTTGGATGTGTCACAAGAATATGAGCACATCAAGGATTGTAGCTAGAGCTCATCTCTCATTAGGGTTTTTATTATTGTTGTTATTATTAAGCGGCCTATCTAGAAAAAAGTAGACTACATTTCCTGGACCTGAAAGTCCTCCTGCAGTTTGAAGTGATCACCTCAAAACCAAAATGAAGGTCACTGAATGCTGTTATGTGTGCGCTGTCTGTTTGCGTTGCCGTCTGGTAGCCTTCCTGTAGCTCCTGCTGTGCATAAGGCTGAGCTGAGGGCATGTGATCTTGTTCATGTCAACCACTATACTATAACTTGGCTGCATGAGTGGTAACTTGGACACCTTGAGCTTTAGCTCTCAATGGCATCTTGGAAGTTGGCTAACTTGGCATCTGACTTGTGCTTATTTATAATGGGTGGCAGCAGAATGTGGTG
The DNA here is from genome assembly GCF_036370855.1 of Dromaius novaehollandiae. Lineage (NCBI taxonomy): Eukaryota > Metazoa > Chordata > Aves > Casuariiformes > Dromaiidae > Dromaius > Dromaius novaehollandiae. Next base: position 39,170,655 of record NC_088132.1, read on the forward strand.
TAGGACTGAATCCATACTTAAATGGCCATGCAGGCATGCCCAGGTTTCTTATACAAGATTCCCAGGCTGGTAACTTCTAAAATGAATCTTTTTTTGTGTAGTTATGCAGAATCTGAACTTAGAAAAATACTGTAGGTCTTATATAGAACTACAGTTAAACACACAGTCCTATTTCTGTCTCTGACTGTGTTCACTCATGTGAATCAGATCTGCCAAGTTCATCTAATAAACTAGCATTTCTGTTAATATCTTCCCACGCTAGTAAGCTCATCCTGTGTATAACATCCCTGGGAAGAGATCAATCTTAATGGTGGACAGCAATAAAAATCTAGAAAACTTTAATTTGCAGTAGGCAGTGATCTCTTTGACAACCTTTCAGTCAGCTGACTGTGCTGTACTTTATTCTAGTAGATACTAGCTGCTTGTTCTTATTGACAGATATCTGTTTAGGTTTTTAGGATTTTAGCACCTTAACTGAAATACTTAATATTTTAGGTTACGTGAATGTGAACTTATCAGAGCTTGAAAAACTTAACTAAGCATATCAGCCACTTCTTTCAAAGATAGGGTAGATTTACTTCCTCTTGCTTTGAAAGAAGTTTCTTCCCTGAGCAAGGCAGGCTTGACAGACTTTGAAGTACCTGTGTAGAACCTGGAGCAATTGCTGGCGTACTTAATAACCTCTTTGCAGGTGTGACAGGTAGGGATTCTGGTGCTAGCAATGCACTGCATATATCACTGGAAGAGGCTGCTTGGTTTAGTGACAGGGTTTAGCTGAACCAAATGATAAAACAGTACAAATGATAAAAAATGAAATTTGAAGTGTGACATTTGTGTTAATACCACAGTTTAATATAGAAAGCATAACAAATGTGAAATCAATAAAGCAAAAAACACTCAGCAATTACATTGACATACAACTTATGACATTCATAAGGTATATTACTCACAGTATTAGTGATTAATTAGATTCTTAATCATCAACAATAAGTACTTGGCAAAACAGTAAAGAATACTTAATCATTTTTTACTGTTAAAGAGTGTCAAATTAATGAATCTGTTAATTTCTGCATCCCTAATACTGTGTAAAGGAATCTTAAAATTTATTAATCCCCTCTTCATGTAAGTGCTTTCAACAGTTAAGTACATCTTTGTTCACCATCTTAGTCTTGTACAGTTGTAGTGAAAGACCAATAATATAAACATGGGGAAGCTAAACTCTAAGATTATGAGTGAAGTCTTTCAAAGTATTCAGCATCAGGTTCGCTCTGCCCCAGATAATTGCAGTGAGATCTCTTTATAATTTATTTTAAGTAAGTGTAGGCTTAAGCCAACTCTCAGTGCTTTGCAATAATTCTTAGCATCAGGTAGTTACAGAATGTCTGACTGGACACGGTCCTGGGCAACCTCCTCCAGCAGACCCTGCTTGAGCAGGGGGCTGGACCAGATGATCTCCAGAGGTCCCTGCCAACCCCAGCTGTTCTGTGATTCTGTGTGATAGCAGTGATGATAGCTGGAATTATTGACACACAACCATTCCTGTAATTTAGCAGCCAGAAATGGCTCAACATACAGAAATTCATTAAAATGAAAATACAGCTAACCAAATGTCACTCAGCATTCTTGGTTTCCCTCCAAATGATACAGCTATGATTGAAGTTTTGAGCAGTTCCCTTTAGTCACATTATTTTGCCCTTTATTTTTCTTGACACGCTAGCAGGGGTGGAACTCAATGTCAGTTCAGTAAAGCTGATGAATAAACAGAGCATCAGGATAGTTGGTTTTTCATCAAGGGTGGCATGATTTGTGGGAAGAAGGAATATATCTTTTATTATACCACTGACATAGCTGAAAGAAATAGATAAGCTTTCAGATAAATGTTATCAAGCCTGAAAGAAAAGGATGCAATTAGTTAACGCTTTGACTCTTCTAGTATTTTAATTTTTCGGAGATGACAGTGGTATTTGACATTACAAAGAAATTACACAAATCTAAGATCAGATCCATTTGGGTCAGAAAAGGTGCTCCACAGGCAGCCAGAGGAGTTTTAAAAGCTACAGCCTCATTAGTATACCAGGAGAGAGTAACCCAGGATGCAAGCTAATTTAAAAAGTAATATAATCTGATGCTGTATTAAAGAAGGGAAGAAGTGGGGTGAAGGGCAGAGGTCTATTTAGTATCCAGCTCCAATTGGATTAAGCTGCAGTAAGTATTTTTTATAGTATCTGGGTCCACATCTTTAAAGGAAATTGTAGGTTAAGGTATTTTAACTTCAATAGGCATTAACATTTTTGAATAAGCATCTGAAGTGGAAGGCTAAATCGAAGTCTTTGATATTTTCTCTTCTATATAAGCAGTGGTCATCTCCCCTGAGTCTTCCCTATACCTAGCAGACACCAGCTTCTTGGACTTCGCAGCTCTAGATGCCATCCTTTCGCTTTTATAATGTTTTCAGTTTTCCTGTTTTTAATTAGCTTTTTCCTCTCCTTGTTTATAGCCATTTGTAATACAAATGTTTGATTCAAACTGTCTCATACTCTTGGGAAGTCAGAATTAGGTTCATACTCTTCATGTTCCTCCAGGATATTGAATTTTGCAGGTCTTTCCTCCATCTGTTATCTTTCTATGCTAATTTACCACATCCAATAACTTTCAGAATCCTACACAGCTCATAGTCTTACCAATAACATCATGGTGTTTTACACCCCAAGTTCCTTTATCTTGTATTATCCTGTAATTTGCACACTAAGAAAATACTCAGCAAATAGAAGATTTGTGGGTCTAATTTTAACATAGTTCTGCAATCAGGTATCAGAGTCAAATGCTTAACCATTTGCCTGGACATTTGACACTGGCCAGAGAGAAAAACTCTTTGTACTCTGTGGATCCAGAGCTGACTTTAATGAACTATGTCCAGAAACTATATAAAGATGAAGCATAGCTTCTTGTTGGTCCCATATTTTTTAAAAGTAGCTCTTTGAAAATTAGAGTAATGATATTTGTGTTTGGAGTAGTTAGCAAAATGACCATTTCCAGTAATGTTTCTTTGAGTATAAAAACAAAGTGAAGGGGAAAAAGGACTGCTGATGGAAGTCTTGAACCACAAAACAAAACCTAAAAACCAAAACAGTCCTCCCCCTCCTCTGCTACTGTGTGTCAGTATTAAATGCTAGAAAATTTTGAATACTTTTAATAGGAAAACATGAGACTGCAGTTTCTGTGTATTTTCTGGTTCATCCTGTGAGCTGGGTTGTCAAAGACACAAACATAAAATGTATTGAGATGCAGTTTTGAAGGAGAATTTAAGCTTGGATTTGTCTTAAATGTGGTACAGATTGTATGAATCACAACCAACATATGTATCTGAAAGTTTCACCATTATTGTATAATCAGTAACAGCTGAAATTTCTTTGGACATTTGAACATCCAGCTTGTTTAACTTCTTAGAATTGAAACTGGGACTCTGTAATGCATAGAAAAAAGTAGAGAAGCTCTTCTGCATGCAAGTCTGGCAGTTGTGTGTGAAATGCAGGTTTTGCACATGCAAGGGACTGGACAGCTTTGTAGCTGAGCATCTGCTTGCACAAATACTGTTTATTTTTTCAATAAAATAACTTGACCAATGTAAAGATCTGGCATGTTCTTTTGTTTAAAAAACATAGGCTTATGCAGAAATGTGGACATTAATTCCGTTGTAAATCTTCAGCTAGCCAGAAAATTAACAGTAATACGTTTCTGGCAATTCTGTAAATTTGAAAACTTTGTTACTTCTCAGCTCAGTATGAATAGTTCTTCAAGTAAGTTAATTGCAAGTAGTTTTAAGTAGAAAATTAAGCATTAGAATGTGGTGCAGAACTTCTAAAAGCCGAGATGTGAAAGTATATTTCGTGTTGTTACAGGGAGGATACTCTTGGTTTTAATCTTACTTACAACACAGGCAGAATCTAAATTATTTCTGTTAGCTTTTTTTCACTGTGTGTTCGGTTTTTGTTTTGTTTTTTTAATTCATTGGCAGGGACAGGAAAATTTCATTGCAAGTTTATGCAATGACCTGTTTATTCTGGAGGACTCGCTAGACTGAATAGCAAAATGGCAATGTCACAAGAATTGAGAGGCAGGAATACTTAAATAGCTGTTGAACTAGCAAGGTTTTAGTTTGCTTTGTCTACTTTTATTAACAATATAATGTTATTAACAAATGAATACTTTGTATAAATAAAATATTCATTATGGGTTCAACAGCCTCACAAATTGTTAGTATTTAATCAGTTCTTTTTTGTTAATAGAAGTGATGTAAGTGACTATCTAGGCATGGTAATAAAAATTCAAACCACTTTATATTATGTGATTTAAGTAATAACAAATTCCAGACTATGTCCTCCCATCTGAGCAACCCAGAACCCTTTACAAACTCTGGTGACTTCTTTATAAAGTACTAAGAGCACTTTAAATCTTCCTGCGACTTCCCAGAAGTCTCCTGAAAAAATGAAGGGGAAAATCTAAGTTGGCTTTTCCAGAATTTCTAACTTTCTCCCTCTCTCCTTCCCCTTCTTTTCTCCCAACTAAAAGAAAAAATTGTCAAATTGCAGATTTTAATTTTATAACAGGAGAAAAGGGCAAAAAAAAATTAAAATCATGCACAATTTGTCTTTAAATTTAGCGTTAAAATTAGGCTGATATTTTTACCAAGTTACTAAACAAGGGAACAGTTTGTTTCAAGTAGATATTCATTCAGATAATTAAAAAAAAAAAGCTGATTCCTTACTGCACTGAGTAAATTGTATGATTATATTAGGTCTCAGTACTGATGCAAATAGACACTGCTATTACTATTAACAATTACTGACTGTTAATGGCTGTGTGGTAAACAAAGTAGCATTATTTATTGCCTTTGGAAGGTATGCATTAATGAGACTTAGCTCCATAGCACAGAAATGTTTCCAGTATCTCAAGGGCATGAGCAGAGCTGGATCAAGTGGTTCCCACTCTCCTGAAACTAAAACAATGTTTTACTTTTAAAAACTATGTATCAGTTTCCATGTTTTTTTTTCCTTACAATTCCGTGAAACTACAGCAATGCAAGCTACAGTTAGCTGAGTAATTATTAATTTTAATAGAAATCTTGTAGCTATATCTATTATGCACTTCAATAAAAGTGAAGCCAGGTAGTAGCATGAGTTAAGCAAACAAGTGACTCCCACTCCTCTCGTAAAAATAATCCAAACTCTTTACAAACATGACTAACAGTGACCCTTTGGATAAAGGTAGTATTTTTATCCCTAATGGCCGAAATTGCATGTCCACACAGTAAATTATAGAAAGAAAACCTGTGTTGGTAATTGTCTGGCCTATTCCATGACTAGTGATTGCATTCCTTTCTGCTAAAACAAAAAAAAAAAAATCACACCAACAGCAGTGGTGGGATCCAAAGTCTGATCCTGCTGCCGAGAGGTGAAAAATTTACCTGGCCGATAATACTATTGCATATTTTAGTCATAGTAAAATAAAAATAATACTACTTTCTCCATGTCTGTGTGTTACCATTCATTCTTTTGGTCATTTTATGAAATAAATGCTTTTGTAATTACTTGGGCTTAGCTTAAACTCTGAATAGGAGCTTTTGAGTCTTATATTTAGCTTGCCTTACCATAGCTAATTGTAGGGTAAAAGAAATAAAAGCTTCTGAAACATACTGTTCTAGCACTTCTTGCAACAAGAAATGCCTAAGTAAGTTGAGTAGGCATACATTTTATTAGTGGAATATTTCCTTTCATTGATTATAATTTTTATGAACCTTAATTTAAGCAACCAGTGATATGTTCAGGCTGATAATGAGTAAACCAGAGAAAAATCGTATGTTTTCAGTATCTTAAGGGTATGGTAAAAACTTCTGAGATCTATATTCTGAATCACTTTGTTTCACAGTTTGAGTGTGGCTATTATTTTTTATTTCTTTAATACCTGTTTTGACCTGTCAGTGTATATGGGGAGGTTTGTTGCATTTTCTGTTTTGCAGTGCAGGTACAACAGGACTAATGAGGAGTAAAGACAACAAGTAAAATGCCAAAATACGCTTTTATGGTTAATAATATTTTCATAACTTTAAATTATTTTCAATATTTTGGAAAAATAAATAGCCATTGTAGTAGAAGGAGGGGAAAGAAAAAGAATGTCTAATTGTGTTATCTGTGCACAATATGAGAGAGAACATCTATAAAATGATGATCTTCACTTCTTTTAGAAAGTGACACTGAGTTACGCAAGTTCAGAAAGTCCTAGAAGGTTCCTTTCGGGGGGCGTGGGGGGGGGAAGGAGCCAGTGGACTGTGTAACTTAGGCTTGTCTATTATTCTAAGACCCTGACAGGTCTGAACAGCCCTCATCTGCTCTCAATCTAGATTTGCATTTTTTGTTGCTTAGGTAAATTGGAAATACAGTGACTGCATCTGGAGCTCTTTCATTAAAGTAAGTTAAGGTGGTTCTCTGTTCTTTACTGTTGGCTCTTTGCAAAGGCAGAATAGTCTTTCAAATTGAGTCCCCTGTGTTGCGTATCGAAAGTATTGTCTTGTAGTTGAAAGAGACTTGAGTAGAAAAAAACCCTGCTGTCTATTTTCTACTGTTGGGAAATGTCCTCTTCTCTGCCTCCTTTCTCAAGATGGCTTACAGTACTACTTCCCAAACAAGCATGAGAAAAATAGGCATATTACCAGTTATATTATCTTGCAAGATATTTCAAGATCTGTAGTAGTACTCATGGTTTAATATGAAATGAGAGGCATTAAAAAAAACTACTGGAAAACTAAGCATGGTGAGAAGCCATTTATATTGGTATACAGTTAGCAAAGACATTTATTTGTTGTTTACACAAGGGTGATAAATGCAACAGGCTGTCAGAGATGGCTGATAACAGCAAATGGTATTGAAAGGAAAATATTAAAAACTTTATTCCACAGTTCATGTGGAGGGCAGATCATTAGGACAGATACTTTGAGCTGAATCATCTGCTGATAAACACCTCCACAGCGCTCCAGTAATTTATGAACTAATATAAAAACAAGTGGCCAAAAATACAGACTAAACAGAAGTTTAGTATGGAAATGATGAAAATGGGGGCTCAGACAACTATTGGTAAAGATGTGAAACCAAGCAGAGTAACTGTTTCGACACCCTGACCTTGCATATTTAGCCCTTTTGGTCTTTTTAGTATTATTATTGTTGTTGCTGTTGGTGTTCTGGGGTATTTTGGTTTTTTAAGACTACTTAAGACAGGGATCATTTTTCCTGCACATTTATATACTTAGTCTAGCATGTTTCCATGCTACTGTGATGCAAATAAATGATCAGCGTGATACAAAAAAAAAGGAAAAATGCTGTTTGGTACACATGAACAGCTGAAAGAGAGGAGATAGATAGGTAGATGATATCTGCTCAAGTCGGCTGTTTGGTTGATGTTATCTTTCTGTTATCTTTTCTAACAAATGCCTTTTCTGGATATGAAATAGAAACAAATAGGCCTTTGAATTTATCAAAATAATCCATGATGCATTTTAAAATATGAGAATCAGACATTTCTAAGAGCATTAGTAATGAATTTTAACACCTTTATGTGGCAGCAGTATCTTCTTCCAAAATTATTAACACAGCAGACAGTTCTAATTTTGAAGTTGTTTTAAATGTCAGAAAAACTGAGACCTAAAATGCTTGGTAAAAATAATATAAAGCTTATATAGCTTCTGATAATTGCATTTCATGTTATTGTGTTAGCCAGCATATAGGTATGCTCTGTCATAGTGACAGACAGAATTCTGTTAAAAGTTTGAAAAAAGGTATGTTTTTGACATAGCTGAAGGGTTGCTTTGATATAACCTCTTCCCCTCACTTTGATTGCAAGTTCAATAAATACCTCTTTAAAAATAATCTCCATTTAGGTCAGTCCAGAGACAAAGCTGATTTATAAGATAAACTAGACTGAGGTATTAAATAATACCAAAAGAAAAACTGACTCTGACCTAAGCTTGAGCTCTTCATAACTTTTAAAAAGGAAGAATACTTTAAGCCCTGATCTCAGGGCTTAAGCCCTTTACCTTTAGTGCCTTAAGCCCTAAAATACTCAGTTCAACTGAGTATTTTAAAACTGTTTAGAAATTACTCTGCATAGCAAAGAAGCCTAACACTAGATATTTAATATACTTAAGTAGGTGCCTCCAGCCCTTGTACCTTGTGCTTGTGCTATGGTGGGTTACCGTGGAAAAGAGCAGGCAGGATTAGGGAGAAGCACATCACCTCCATTCTGTTATTAGGTACAAGCAGTCCAGGTGTGATCTGGGTGCTGAGGGTGACGTTGAGAATGAGGAAGGTAGAACCAATTCCAAGACAGTCTTTTGCATTGGGCAGTGCTCTCTGTTGTAAAAGAGGAAACTTGCTGGACTGAAGGACAAATCAGTTTAGGCTGAGAAATGAGAAACCTGTGTATGTAGGTGCACAGGACTCACCAATGATTGAAAAGGATGGAGAGACAATACAAATGACTGGTTACTTCCTAGTATTACATCAGACTGTTTAAACAGTTATTCGTGGGGACATACGTTCACGGTGTTTATTTTTATGAATCCATGTTGTAGAATGTTACAGAACTCAAAGATACTTACAACATCTTGCAATAAAATCATAGTTTGAAACCACTTAAGCTTCTAAAACGTAAAAACCTCCCACTGTAGTCTAGTTCAACTGTGGTACTTCAGAACTGTCCTTGGAGAGTGCTGCATAGAAAATTTTCCCATTGTATGAGAATCTCATTCTTTTTCAATGTTCTCTGCTCCTCAAATCTAAGGGCGCATTACCTCTGAGTTTGTGGATTTATCACCCAACATTTCTTTTTCAATCCAAAGAAAATCACTGAATGAAATAAGCTGATTGAAAAAAAAAGAAAAAAGAAGAAACAAAATTTCCAAGAACATATTTCATATATTATGAGACATTTAACCCAATGACATTATTTTTGTAGGATAGCCTACTGTTAGCTAAAACTAGTTAAAATGGAAGATGAAGCCCATTTTACAGCAGTGAGCTGGTAGCAAAGGACCTTGCAGGACAAAAGCACACAATTTAAATAATTGCTCTACCCTAGAGCAGACATTTAGCATAAAACATCTTCCTCTTTTAGATTGAAATAAGCATTTATCATGTTGATTAATAGCAATGAAAACTGAGCAGCATTCATCAATGTCAAAATAATAACATATCTTGCTGATTGTTAATGTGGCCATTATTGTGGAAAAGGAAGCAGTGAGAACAAATACTTTTAATCTCATCACATCACAAAAGAAGATTGTCTGGGTTTTGCCCAATATCAGAATGTTTTCTCAAATTGTAGCTGGGAGGTGGGCCTAAACTATTATGCAGAAGTTACAGGAGATCTTACAATAAACAGGAGGGCTTTGAAAGTCAAATTTTTGTATGCCTTTTCTCTTAATGAGACGTAGTATGAAAAATAAACTACTGAATAATAGAAAAATAGAGAGAGTGAGTTGCATGGAAGCTGCAGCCCCAGTACATTGCCTTGTCCACAGTCAGCTCTTCAACAGTATTTACAAAAGTGAGCCCTATTTTTCACTGAGCATTTTGTGTGACTCCTAATAGCATTTGCTGGCATATATTATTTATTGTTTCTAGATATAACCCATTAGGTTTCTCTAATGAAATGCAAGCTGTTGTTATGTAGTGGTCATGTGAATTTACCTATGAAAAATGTTATCCTTCTGTGTCCCCCATGCCCTTGTATGGCTGGCAGCTAATCGTTCACACTGTTGCTAATGAAAGATACAGAAATTGCAAATATGCTTTCACCATTACCATAAGCTATACTGAAAAATCCTCAGCTGAAATCAGGAAAGCTACTCAGGAACCTTTGATTAAAATTAGAAGACCACAGTAAAGTTAGCAGTTCCTTGATTCCGTTAGGCTATGGAAGGAACATTTTTTAAGCCAAAATATATATGAAAGCATAATAAAGGGGAAAAAAATCCTCAAATAAATAAGGTCATATACCTTCAACCTTTGTTTGACAAAGACACTTTTAATTGGAAAAGTCACCTTGTTTATTTAAATCAGCCTGACAGAAATGTTCTCATGTCCAGACAGCATATTTAGTTAGAGCAGGCCACTAATTAGGACACACATTTTTTGTGTATGAACTCCAAATTAAAGTCCTCCTCCTGACTAATTTAAAGATTTAAATCTGGGAATTTCATAGCTAAGCATATCACAGAAAAAACACAGTAGGTGTAAGCCTTACTTTTAAAGAACATATTGCTTCAGATAAACACTTTCTATAGAATAATACATACTGAAAACAAATAAATATACCACGACAAATGGCAGCCAACTCAGAGAAATAAACAGCAGCAGAATCTTCCTTAGGGCTTGTGTTGAAACTAATAGAAACGTTACTGTCCGGTTGGTCTGTACACATAGAACCTTGTAATGTAAATCTCCAGAATTTTACAGTAAGTCAATGGAAAGAAAGACTTCTACCAATACCCATGGATTTCAAAAATGTGGCCTTTTGCCCAGTTTAGGAATCAAGTATGATTAAAAACATCATAAACCATGCCAGGTTTCCACCGAGCATTAGTGAGCCATTTGAGAGCCCCTGTCCCCTCAAAAAGCCACCTCCAGACATTCATTCCTACTGCTAAATACAGATAGACATTGAATACCCAAGAAAGCAATGTTACAATAAATTTCTAAGCATAAACTCCAGCACTTTTCACAGATACATGAATATCTTCACCACTGATTTTAAAGAAAGAAATGTCTGAAGGAAAAAGTGTTAGCCTTCAAAAGGAAAAAAATAATTAAATTATCTTTCATCCAGAAATGCTATATCCAGCTACTGGAAACAACTGTATTTCACCTAGAGGAAAAAAATGAACTTGCCCATTTAAAGGTCTAGAGAATCAAATCCTTAATACATGACTCTATAAGATTTATTTAAAATAGATTTAGACTTGTAGGTCTTTTCCAGATCCCCTGGGGTGAGAAATATAATTTTGTTTTCAACATTAAACTATTCATAAAAACTTTTGTAATATTTATTAGAATTACAATTTTTGAATCTTATGAATTCTGTGATGTAAACAGAATGTATGCCTATTCTCATGTGACTGTACACCAAAGGACAGCAAATGAAAGCAATGCCCTAGCACTTTCATATGGCTAAGGACCACTTAACGGCATTTAACAAAACTAGGTAAAAATAATTATTCCCATTTTATAAATGGAGATTTTTGCAGAATAGAAGGATAAAATAAATAACCGAAGGTCAGAAAAGCAAGACTTAGGATAAAGCAAACCAATCAGCCAACAAACAAAAAACATCCAGCGATAGCACCCCCACTCCATGGGCACATTCTGGAGAGTTTTGCTCTCTCTCTCAGTAGCCATAAAGATTTAAATGTCTGTACTGTCTTGAAAAATCTCATGCATCTAAGCTTCACCACAGTGTCCTGCCCCAATTGTCCAAACAGAGTAATTTCCCCACAAAATTAGGCAAGACAGAAGTTCTCCACCCATCTCATAACCAGGAAGGCATCATTTGGCAGGGTTCATAAATTGACTTGACACAGAACGTCCTGCTTTGATCACTACTTTGCCAAAAGCTTTACTGTTTGTTTCTTTCTTTCCACTGTTGAAGAGACAATTTCAGTGCTGCCCCTAATTTAAGTCCTGCTATATACACAAAACTCTTTCCTTTGTGTTAAATAATGTTTTTAATCCAATTCTACTAGTCTCTCAAGTGATACAGACTAAAATTCAAGTGCTAGTATTTAGGCTAGATTATGCTATTTGCTTAGGTCTTTTAAGGGCAACCATAAGTAATCCCTCAGTTCAATTTGATCTTGTGAACGTTTTTGTTGACACAAAGCCTCTAGAAATGTGTTTTATGAATGTTTTGCTACAGAATTTTCAAATGGATATGGCAGATGTGTAGATTTGGAATTATGTTTTGAAATTAAGCTAACTGTAATTAAAGTAGTTTAAAATTATTTTTTTGTAGAGTGAATATATTTTAATTCAAAACTTTTTTCAAGTTAATCTCTATGGCGAAAAGAAAAATCATACAGTTTTATTAGTAATATTAAGGAAATTCAGCTATGCTGTACAACTAATAAAAGAAATCTGCCACTCTGTAAATAATCTGTGCTACTTAAATGCTGTTTTGCAGCTTGACTGCTTTCCCTCAAGCTTGACAAATTTCTCAGGCACAAATCTGAGGGAAGGTAGATAGTTTAAAAGTCTTCAGTGAAGCTGCACCTTCAGAGACTATTGCTCTGTATGTTCCTTTTGGATCTCGTTTTTCCTTTTTAATGAGCAGCAGATTTGATCATATGGCAGTTCCTAGATGCAACATTTGCACATGTGTGAAGGATCTGCATGTGTTTGCTGGTAATCAGTACCGTATACTGCCATGCTCCTCCGGCCAAGGGAGGGATGAAAGTTATGTGCCTTCTTTAAGCAGTTTGAGTGTTTGTTACTTCTGGGAGCCATAACCCTAAAGCAGCTAGAACAGTATCTTTATGGCTTCTACATATGCTTTACCAGGAAAAATCAACTGCAATTATTTGGCGATTTAGCTCTAATAGTTCCAATAAGTAAGTTTTAATTATTTTACAGGAAAGTATTATGAGTTCTAGTAAAAGATCTGTAGATTATAATGATTATATTTCATTATTTTTCTGCTACTTCATTATAGTAATAAATTGTGTCTGTGGTAGGTTAAAAATAAGACAACACTAGCAATTTTGGAGTAATTCTGTAAATATTGAAAGTCGCAGTTTTATCTGAACATTTCTATATAGCAGCCTTTACAAAGTATTCATACAAAAGAGAGAGCTTGTATTCTGGCTGCTTTATTGTTCTTTCATGTCTTTTACTTACTAATAATTTGCTGTACTTTTTTGAACTGTCAGTGCTATAGTGTTTACTGCGTATTTACTTATGCAGTAAATACTCTAAACATGATAACAGAGTAGGAAACAAGATAGAGTAGCTAATCATGAACTTGAACAAATAACTTGAGAGCTCACTGCTTGCAGGTCACAGAATGCAAATTAATAACCGGATTTGTTTTGTTCAGTCTGTAAATACTGCCTCAACATTAGCTGTGCTGTGATTACATTTTAGATTTAGTTTTAATTAGTCTTTGCATTTCAGTATCTGATGGAGTCTTTGGGGACTGCTTTTTACTTACAGTCAGAATTTAGCAGTCTACCAGCAAATCAGTATAAAACAGCACAGTGTTCTTGCTCTATTGATCTTTGTAGTTCCATGAAAACTGAAAAACAGCTGGTCATCACTGTAAAACGTAATGAATGTTTATGGTGAAGAAAAACTAATGACTTGGGGTGTACCCTTGTGAAAGACTGACATTTTAAAGTCCAGTAGGAGCTGTGGTATGATGCTTTGTACTTCTACATTCATCTGGAATATTTTTATGCACTGTATGAAATGTGAGGTTTTGATATGGTCTACTGTGATGGTAGTCAGTGTCAAAAAGCATCTTTGTAAAGGAAGGCTAATTCATAATGAAGAACAGGTATCTGAACTACAATTCCCATAGACTGCTATTGCAACTCAGGAAGCAAAGATATGCATTAATGGAGACAAAATAGAATGTTTCAGTTTTTATCTCAAACAAAATTTACAGGACTTACCTTCATGCTAAGAGATGTTTTGTTTTAAACTCATTCCAAATAAAAACACTTTTGAAAAAGTTGTAAGTGTGAAATACCTTGGTCCTTGATCCTTAATTTAGCTGTTCTCCGAGATTTGTGATGATACATTGAAAACAGAGATCCCATCTATTCTAAATGAAAAATCAGAACACTTTTGAAAAATCAGAATTTTCCCCCAAATCAGAATTTTCAGAATTTTTTTGAAAGTTTGCCTTCCCTATTTTCTTCTTCATAGAACATGATTATACTGTAAAACAGCATTAGAAATTATAGGTCTCTAGTAGAGGAAATAATGAGAAATTCAAACAGGGAAAGTGGGAACTTTCTGCCAGTTATTCTTAAATAATTTTTCCTGAGGAATCAGACTGACACACATTTACCCCGATGTTTTCTGTCTTTTTTTTCTAAAATACTGGGTGATGTTAAAACTAGTTCTGAATGAAGGTAGTAGGATGAAGGTAGGTAAGGATATACAGCAAAATAAAAACCACTGAGGCCTTCAGGCCTGCATATGACATCTGGATATTCTTTCCATAAATTCATGAAAAGAACTATTTGGTTCCTGGCTAAGAGAGGAAATTTGCTGAAATCCCAGCAAAGAGTTTTCATCCACCTATGCACCTGCTTAACTGCAAACTAGAAGGAAAAATAGAGAAAAACAATTTTGTTCTGTATTTGTCTATCAGAAATACCAATCCAGAATTCAAGGTCAAGAACATCTACTTACTGTCAATGATGGATGGAATAAGTAGATACCAAGGGTTGGTTTGATCTTGAAGTGACTTTTTGGACATGTGTCTGCTCTTCTTCTGCATCTGTCAAAGAATTAAATTTGTTTATTTGGAATTCACCACGTGAAGTTGCTGGCCTGTCTTTTGCTCTACATCAGACAGAGTAGAGAATATCTTAGCTAAAATATATACCTTAATGACATTCTCTTCCTTCCTGGTCTCTCCTCTCCTGCCAAAGAATATCACAAAAATAAATAAAAGAGGAATTTCACACAGCACCTTTTAGCTCTTAATAACTCTCAAATTATTTCAAAAGGAGGAGAATATTATCTCAAAGGCTTATTCACAGTTTTCAGTTGTATTTTGTTATATTTATGTTAATTGCCACTTGTTGATGCAGCAAACAGAGAAGGCAGTAGACATAACAGAGCCCAAAACATTCCTCATATTCTGAGGGAGACAAATTTGGCTCACGTGCAGACAAAATCTTCAAAGAGAAAATGGAAAAGTGGCATATTCTACTGTAAGATTTCCTGGATCTCCATCACTTCTGGAGGCGAACAAGTAGCATCCTGAATTTGGAAATACAAATGAACAGGTGAGCATCTGTCACCATCAGTTAGACTTAGACTGGCACAGAAGATGTAGTCCTAATGATACTTTGAGAGTGCTTAATATTCTGTCCACGTTGAATAGTGTTTTGGAATACCTCCGGATTAAGTGATATTCTTCTGTCTAAAGTGGAACTAGATTTCCAGGGGACAGGACAAAAATACATATGTTTAGATTTCAGGCAGTTCTAACTGGGCAGGTTATCTTTTAACTAAGCCAATTTATTCAGCTGTAATTACAGACTTTCAGAGACACTTTCCTATCAGAGCTGGGCTGCTCCGAGACTGATTCCTAGGAAAGATAATTTAGTATACAGTCAGTTTTGCTCTTTTCCCTTAAGGCATCTGTTCTGAAGCAAGGAGGGAAGTGCCCCAGAGTCTCAGGTCTGATTTTTGGGTCCCTTTAGCTCATGTCATAATGTAGTGTTTGAAAAATAAATGCAAGAATTACAATGCAAGTAAAAGATTTAAAACCTAAACTTCCCTTTGGGACTTTGTCAGCCAAGAACATGCAAACAGCCTGTCCTTACTTTAAAATGATCTGTACTTTGTTTATATTACTTAAAAATACTTTGACAGAAAGCTATTGTCATAGCAAAAGAATACCTATAACTCTATACACAGAACGTGTAGAAAACTGACCACCGAACAACTGTAATAAGTAAAACAAGAATTAAGCAGTTATCCAAGTTCAGGAAGGCTAAAAGGCACTAAAAAAACCCTCCTACTTAACTGTCATTATTAGATCATATTTAGCAATCCAACAGTGCAGATTGCTTTAGTTTGTGTTGTTAAGGAGGACAGCCTTTCAGAAGTGGAAGCCATGTTACGCTGAATGATTAAAAGGACTATCTGAAAGCAAGCTTAATGGAAAATAAAATGTCTAGAGGACATTACATTGCAGAACAATGTTTTAACATTAGTGCAAGAGAGCATATTTTACCTTTTATCATGTATCAGTGGCCGCACTTCAGTGCCTCCGTGCTGTTTAAAGTGTCACCAGTAGTAATGCTGAATGGATTTACAACTGAAAGACATGTAAGGTAGCAAGAAACTTTACCATTGGCATACTAAAATGTTGGTTAAAATACTCAGTACATATTTAATGCATAGCAGATACTACTTCTTTACAATGAAAGTGTGACTTGCCGACACATGGTATCTAAGTGATCGTTGGAGGAAAATTATTTTATTTTACAGTGATAGAGATGAACAAGCATGATTTATACTGTTTTTTCCTGCAATAGCAATATAAAAAGGTGATACATGGACTGCTTTTGTTAGGGGAAAGGAAAGACCTATGTTTGTCATAAAATGAGAACAGAATTTAAGCAGAATTTAAAAAGTGATTCAGTGGGAGTCAGGTGAAGTTCAAGGACAATGAATCAAGTAGAATAAAACGCTCTGTCCAAATTGAATGGAACTTACGAAGCCTAAGGAAAAGGATGAAATGACCAGTTGAGACAATATGGTACCAGTCTTGTAATGAAAGAGTCCCTGCTTTGCTTCTCTGTTAAAGTTTCACCTTTGTTCTGCTATTTTGTTCTGTACCATGTTGCCTCTGAATTACAGCCTAGCCTCGAGGGTGATATAACTAGGCCAATCACTAGCCTTAGGTGTGTATTTCCTTTTAATGGTAATGAGATAATACTTACAGATGCAGCATTTCAGGATACCAATGATCAGTTCAGCATTACCTAATTCTGAAGCAGTTGTACCCATGCAACTATTTGTTTCTGTGGCAATCTTACACATTGTAAAGACAGTTCCACTTCGGCTATCAGTTGTGGGCAGCTTCTATAGGTTGTTACACAATTCTTTATCAATAATTGATCATTTGTATTTACAGCCTTGAGGCCTCTATATTTGTCCTCTAAGCGACATGTGTTACAATATAGTGTTTGTTTGCTCTGCTGTATTCTTATTCTAGTATCATCAATACTTCATAACAATGGTTTCTTAAAAGCATATGTATAAACACACACATATACACATTTATAAAAAAATATATAAAATTTTTGGAACTATTTGTTCTTAATATCTAATTACAGCAGTATTAGTGGTAGTTTTCAAACTTGTTTACTTAAATTTGTTGGGTACAACAAACAAGAGCCAGAACAGCCAATATCCAGAAAGGAAAAATGGCCTATTAGGCAGAACATGCAACTGAGAAACTGTAAAACTTTAAATCCCAACTTTACCACAACTTTGTATAAAACTCCCAAATTTCTGCCTCAGCTTTCCTTGGGTTAAAAATGAGCACTCCAATACATACAAGAGATTTCTCAAATCTCAAAATGAGATTTAATGTTCACCTTGGACTATACTCATAAAATCACACAGGGGCTGCAAGACTTAACTTTTGCTGCTGAGTGGAATCTTCAGCTGCATTTGGTGCCCAAGCTCCTATACAATCTGCAGGGAGCTTAAGAATAGCATGAAAAATTCCCAGTTACTGAAAAGAGATTACTAAACTAGCCAGTGGAATATGCAATATTCTTAAAGTCAGTTAAACAGGAATTTTCTATCTTTATTCATATGTCACTGCTTACCAGTTGACTTCAAATGGGAGAAGAGAAACATCATTGTTGGATGCTTTTAAAAATACCACTGTGCTTATGTATGAATTTCCATGACCCCTAGCAAACAGTTAGCATCCACCTCTGTATCTGCTTAACTGCACTCTAGAAGGATAAACAGAGAGGGGGAAAAAAAAGATTTTTGTCTGTATTCATCTATCAGACAGCAGTCCAAATCCAGAATTCAAGGGAGAAAACTTCTACTTACTGTTAGTGATGGATGGAATAAGGAGATACCAAGGTTGCGTTTGATCTTTGAGCAGCTTGTCTTCTACATCTGTAAGAGTTCTGTATAAAGTGAACTCTCACTTTAGTTAGATACCTAAACTTTGCAATACTGAAATATTTCTTAAGCGTAGAAATGACAGCGAACCCAGGCTGGTGAGTGCCCTAACTGCTAGGGTATTCATACATCCTTTCTCACTTTGATAAATATTTAACTATTCCATGCAAAATCAAACAGTTTAAACACATCGTGGAGAGCCTTCTCCTAGTCATTGTTAAGACACATTCCTGGGAGGCAAATGTTGGTTTGAGTCAATGTAGGCAGGCACAGTATTTTTAATCTGATCTACAGCCCACATAATCCTATTTGGCAGAAAGGCTATAGAGCATCACCACTACTTCCTCCCACTGTGGTTTTTGCAAAGCTTCAGCCAGTATGTACTCAGAGAGGAGGCCTAGTGGCCCATGAAATTGAAACAAGTATGGGAAATGCCCATTTTTTTGACTCAAAAAACCTCACGCAAGAGGTAGGTAGCTAATTTCTCAGAGCTGTTAGATCAGGTAGTTTCAGGAGTTTTACTGGCAAAAACAAACAGATACTGATTTGGGGTTTTGAGGATCCAAATTTGGCATCCAACTGCTGCTTTAGGATCCTAAAACTTACACCCATGTCATTGTATTCAAACTGATACTTTAAAATATAAAATACATTCAAGTGGTTAGAATTACTGTAATCCAGACTGTAGATTTCTGTTTGGACAACAGAGGATCACTCATAAATCTTAGCACAGATTCTCCCCATTGTTATTTCCTCAGCTTAGAAAATCAGAAAAGTGACTAAGCCTGCTCCACGGAGTCTTGTTCAAAAGTGTATCTTAATCAGTACTAAAACAGCTGCTTATCTGAGGAACCGGAAGGAATTCTTATATCCTACAAATAGTAAATGGTAAGAGGAAACAAATACTATGGATAAGCATAACTTAACTTATCTGTAAGTTTAACTCTACTAAGTTGAAGAGAAAATGGGAGAAATAAATAAGAGATTTAGAAAGCAATGCTAAAAATCTGATATTTACTTTTCCTCAAATTCCGCCATTGGTCTTATTAAACATGGAAAATGAATTGTTTAGGAAATACTTAGTAGGTCTGCCAGCCTTTGAGACCTGAAAGCTGCCAAAGTAGTTAAAAACGTTTTTAGTTTCATGAAAGTACTGATAATTTGCTTGATGGTAATGCATTCTTGAATAAAAACTATTATAACTTCTGAAAAAATTGGCACTGTTCGTGGTGACATCATACTTCAAATACTGTCCTCTGTCATCATTCATCATCAGTCAGTGAATTATCTGATACTGACAGCTTTGCACTGATAAAAATAATTTGAGGGGCCAGGACACAGAAATTTCTGTATGTCTGCAGTCACTGCATAATCACCTACTGACCCAAAAATGCCATAATAATAGTTCTGAAGGGCCACTGTAAAACACAGATACCAGCTACACTCAGGAGGGAGTCTGGAAGATCCTTGTTTAATACTAAAGTTAAGAGAAAAGTAGATAATAGTTATTATTAGAGGATAATTGAAGCTAATAGCATTTTTTTGCAGCAATCAGAGACTGTGGAAGTCCTAAATTAGGTCGTATTGATTCCTTGTCCCATAAGGCCTTTGCAGTAACAGCTAGGATCAGTGGCAATTATGTCTAGCCTCAGTTCCTTCATCAATTCTTTCCCTGTCATCTTAATTAATGAGAGAAAGGTGAATGGTCATAAGATTATGAGTCTTCTTTTAAGCACTTCATTTAACTGCTTGTGGTGTGAAGAAATTTGATACTTCAGTTTTTATGGATACAGTTTCTTAAAGATCACATGACAGCTATTCCTGCAGTTATATGGGAAAACATGCAGGTTTTGTCTTTCACTCCTTTGAAGTTTTGCTGAATGCTGTGATCTACAATAGGCAGCCATTCTCTGTTTTTTCCAAATAGCATAGGTTGTTTCCTGGGGGGAAGTGCTGATGTTTGAATTTGGGGGAGGTTATGAGATTTTACATATAAATATGTATGTATGTATGTATGTATTTTTATATATATGTATGTGTATATATGTATTTTTATGTGTGTTTATATATATATATTTATATATATAAATAAATAAAATACACACACATATATAATTTTCATTCTAACAGATCTTGCTGAAGTTTTGCAACAGGTCAGATCTCTGAAACTGATACTCCTGATGAGGACACACACCTTGCAGGTCTCATTTCCTGACATGCCAGTTGTATTTGGTAAGCCAAGTCACCAGTCACCCAGCTGCTGCACACGGGCAGATTTTAGTATTGGGTGAACCCCTTCCAATGTCAGTCAGATACAGCTGAAATGCAGTCAAAACAGCTTAATATTACCCTCTCTCTCTGACATTGTTTCTACTGTTTTCTCACGTCTAGCAAAACGAAGTATAGTTTGAATGATAACTACCCAAGCAAAGGGATACCAT
Source organism: Dromaius novaehollandiae (assembly GCF_036370855.1). NCBI lineage: Eukaryota > Metazoa > Chordata > Aves > Casuariiformes > Dromaiidae > Dromaius > Dromaius novaehollandiae. The sequence goes on from NC_088132.1 coordinate 39,191,035, forward strand.
ATCTAATGGTGTAATAAAGGTATAATAAAATAAACACATTAAAATGACAGATTTTGTCATGTGACTATAGAGCTGCACCCTACATTCAATATTGTATTAGATTCTATGTCAGCAATGGTTACAGAATTGCTTTTTTTTTGCATCATCCTCAAAGGCAGGAAAATACCAACAATTCATGCAACAGTAATTAAATATCCTCTAAGTTAGGAATTCCAGCACACTACTGCATAGAAAAATCAATCAGGAAAATTCTGATCTTTTTTGCAAATGAAGCTAATGTCAATTAATCAAGTCCTCCTCTTCCACTGAGTTCATCCCTTAGATAAGTGTTCCTGTGGGCCATCTGCTGAACAGCACACTAACAGAAGGAACAGGAGCTGACAGAAGCAAAGTCTTCAACATAAAATGAGAAAAGTATTTTTCTATGAGGGAGACCCATCTTTTTTTCTAGTACAGCACAGAAAATATTCATGATCCTGAAATATATTTACTATGTAGATACTACTCACTATATATATGGGAACTATATATATTATATATATATAGTAAAAGTACACTTTGCAGAGTTATTCAGATTTTAAGTCAGTGAGAACCTGCTCATTAACTGGGGTATATACATGTTACAAGGAATGTAGAAAAGAAATCGGATATATACATGTTACAATGAATGTAGAAAAGTCATCCTTTATGCCTAGATACTTAAAATTATTTAGCTTCCACAACTACTCTTTAGTTTTATAAGAGCTAAGATACTAAATGCTGAAATTGGTCTTTGTACTTCAAAGAAATATTAACATTGCAGTAACTGCTCTTTTCCTCAGTTCTAAAATATCTGTATATAAGGTCACTTTTACAAGATGATCCAGTTTTAATCATCATGATCACACACAAGTCCGTACTGGTTATGTCAACCAACACAGTACCTACTGGGGCTACCAAAATATTAATCAAGGCAGAAGACTATCTATCTGAAGTGTTAGCAGATGCATATCCACTAATCTGTGACCTAAATCTTCCTAACTCAATAGCAAGTGATAAAAACTGGGCAGTGATCTTGATTTGACATTTTTGGACTGTTAGGTCTCCTACAGATGAAGCTTCTGTATGAAAGTTTTAAAGAATAAATTTATGCAATAAATACGCAACTGAAATAGATTAACTGCTGAGTCACAGTTCTGGCAGCAACAAGACTGATGTGTCTTGCTTTTTACTTGTTATTGGGCAGTGAATTAGCAAATAGCAATCACTTGACTATGCTAGAATAGTTGATGAAAATGTTGTGGTGCACGTTTTACAATGGGTTCAATAAAAGTCTCCCTCCGATAAATTGACTCACCTTTAAGATGGCACATTAAGAATGAGATCCAAAGAAAGGACTCTGAATTTCAGGTGCCTACATTCATAATTGCTAGTTCCAGTCCCCTTAATCCCTTTCTCCCGCATGTTGTAACTTAGTAGGCGCCTCCTTCTTTGACATTAAAGTACCTCTGAATATTAAAAGTTCTTTCTGTACTAGAACCACTCCCCAGGCTCCCTAAACTTGGTGACACAGTAGCTGACGTGCTCTCAGCTTGATAGGTCAGCTTGTAATTGATTTAGTTCATGCTAGCAAGATAAGGCCCTCAAGAAATACTTACAGCTCTCTGGATTAAATACTGGCAATTTATATAAGTAGTGATAATTGTCACTGTCACCTTTTGTATCGTACCACAATAGCTACATAAGGAGCAAACAGGTTTTTCTAGTGATGGCTTCTGCTCATTGTAACTGGACAGGATGTTTGCAAAAAGCCCACACGGCTGGGTGAATTAGATGTTGAGAGGCAGTTAGTTGCAGCATCATGCCAGCCACAGTAGATATCACGTGAGCTTGCTTGAGCCCAAGCAAGTTAGCGTCCTTTGTTTCGAAGGGCCTTGGAGTTTTCAAGATCTGGGTATAATAAGTCTTAGTTCGGGCTTTTGATAGTGTTGGCAAAAGGCAAGTTAGGATCATCTGTACTTAGCATACAACAGTGTTTGGCATTGGCATGAACTCTAAAGTACTTTTCAGTCTTATTGTAGTCTGGAGAGAAAGGCACACTTCACATTTCAAGCTGACCTGATCTCTATATAAATGTTTTAGCTTTTCATACCAAGTATACAATGTTACAAGAAGTGAGACATCATTTTCAATTAAATATAAATTTTGTGGGTACAGAATTTAGAAAAGGAGATGCCATAATAACCTGAGTACATAGTGCTTTTAATGTTATTTTAAATAGCTGCTTCCTTGGTATGACAGTTTTAAAGTCTTAATTATCATCAGTTCTATCTGTTTAAGGAAACAGAAGGTTTACTGTATTCATGAGTAAGAATACTTTTCACCATGGTTCCATAAAAATGGAACCATTAACCATTTACAGAAGTACATGGAATTAACGTAAAACTGAATCAAAGTGACCCAGAATTTATTTTCAAAAAGCCTGTATTTCATTATTACTCTTGCAAAAATCCATCAAAAAATCAAGTTGATTTGAAGCTGTGATAAAGTTCCCTGCAGTGCTTCTACATTTATATTCATGAAGATGTCATTAAGAGCTAGAATTTATTCAAAGTGCCAGAAGTCCTTTAAGACTGTCTCATGCTAAAGATGCAATAATTAAGAAGGTCTCAGCTTTCCCACAAAGTTTCCTCATTTTTACTAATTCCAAAAAGAATTTGCAGGTCCTCTCCAGAGACATAAAACACAATCTAATAATGAAAATAGAAGGATTAAGTTAGCTCAATTTAGCTAAAAATGATACTCATGGAGAATGAAATTGAGTTCTGTAAGTCCAGACCTCAGGCAATTCAAATTTAAGGTTACTATAGCCATCCCTGTTTGTTAGAGATATATCACTATCTATCACTTGATTGCATTATTGCAAAATATTGTTTCTGTTTGGAAATACTGTGGGGAGCTAGAGCAGCAGGTTAGATGAAAGTTGTGGCCCAGGCAGGAAACATCATAACCTGTAATGATGCTATTAGTTCTTGACAGCATTGTCTCATTCCATTTTTTCCTCATTAAAGTAGGAATATTCCTACTATTTCTGGCTACAGTTACATGTTTCTTTCACTTTCACATTTTGCCTTGTGTCTCTCATGTGTTCCTCCTCCCTCCACTCTCTGTAGTATAGCCACTCTTTAAACTTCACAGTGCAGCACAGGCCACATAAATCTCTGTGGAACCGCCTGACAAATCCATCTACAAAGTCATTAGTTTAACTGCCAGAAAGTTGGCATAAATGATGTCTAGAAGGTGGAATTTATTACAAAATTGCTTAGCCTGAAAGAGTAGTCAACTCAAACCCATGCATGCATTGGGGAATTTTCTAGAAAGAGCATCTTGGAAGGATCAGCTTTTACGGGACTGTCATGATGCAGTGGTGACTCAGCTTATGAATTCAAGCCCCAGTTCAGGAAAGCACTGAAGTATGCTTTTGGAGATGTTAGTAGGCATTTTCTAGTCAATAAATAATAAATAAAAATGGAAGACAGTTTTTTAGTAACTCCTCACAGGAGGAATGGAAATTAATATTTTGCTATGGAATGAGGCGTACCAGGTACCTTCAGTGAGATTTACCAGTGTTCATGAAAGGGAGCAAAAGCACCATCAAGATTCTGACTGGAGACCTGGGCATCCAGCAGTTTTTGTGAGGTAGGAAGTAAAATCATTAGAGCTAATGTCTTTTTGCTTGGGTCATTATGAAAACAGATGTCATGTGTAGCTTGATACTGTCATGATGTTGCTTCAGACTCTGACCCCTTTCTCTTCATAGTCTAAAGATGCCAGAAGTCCCAGTTTTTAACAGAACACAAAGATGGTATACTGGAAATACTGCTTGTATTCAGTTCTAAAGAAAGAGTACTAATAGGAAAAATAAGGGAAGAAGGTCCTTTGTTAGGCATTGGTAACTTCCTTATTGTGCTGGGAGTTTTTTCTCTCCCCCCTTTCCAATGTATTGAATTCTCCCTTTCCCTTCACAGGGCGATCTTTCATATCTCACTGATCTGGAATGTATTAAATTACTCTTAAAAACTTTTTAAAGCCATAGACATCTCCTTTCTAATTATTTTTCCCCAGCTCTGATGCACTAACGATGTGCATTCACAGCTTTTCTGCAGACAGCTTAACCACTGGGATTCTAATATATTTATTAAATATGACATTTCAGGTACAATAATTTAAAATTACAAATTTTCTCCATTTTTGGAATGCAGTGAGATTTTGTGTATGTCCCACAGCTGTGCTTTGTAGAGACAGTGAACTAAAATCACACATAAAATAAGCAATGCAACATACCTTGGCATAATGAGACCTTCTTGTGATCAGATGCTTCTTTGGTTCACCCATGTATCATCGCTGGATTTACGCCAAAGGTGCCAGGCTCATCGCACTGGTAACTAAGAACTTTTTAATTTGAAGGAATTTTTCTGTGGAGAAGCCATGATATTTATTTCTGCCACAGAAGCTGCTGCCTCCTTGACACAGTTGTTGAGGCAAAACTAGATGTACCATCTTTTCTCCAGACTTGATTTTTTTTCCATGAACTTGTGTTCTTAAACTCCCCATGTTTATTATGTAAGCATACTGTTTCACTGATTGTTCCTGTAAGGAAATACATAAAGATATACCAAGCTATAGCAAAAGATTACACTTGACTAAAATATCTTTATTTGATGAGTGAATTTTCAGTAAGTGTCTTGCATTAGTATCAAAATTGTTACCCTCTCTGCCAGCTGTTTGAATGAAAACAGAATTCTTGGAGGCAGGGGGGTTCAAATCTGAGAAATCCCTTTTCCACATGGAGACTATTACATCCAATTTAAATCTCAAGACCTTGCACATTGTGCTCATGTTTACGTATACCATATGTGATGATGTTTGCATTAAAAAATAATCACATAAGCATCTCCTTATTAATCTTTAGCATTCACCAAAGGGAAAAAGATAAGCCTTAATTCATTAAACATATGTTTAAGTGCTTTTCTGGATCAAGTCCTGACTTGCTAAGGACAGACAGAGAAAGCCAGTGAATCTGAAGTATGCTTTTCTGCTGCTTCTGGAAACCTGGATATCTGTTGTGTCAGCAGGCTCAGGGCACAGTATAAAAACAATTATTAGCCAGGGAAAGAGACCAGACTGATGAGAAAACAACCATCTAGGCCATGAGAGCTGGCCCACACAGAACCACTTCATACATGTTTCATTCCAGGGTGGACAGAGCGATGATTAACGCTTACCTGGGAGTGCTTACATACTGCTAAGGTAAATAAATACCTGGATCTCATTCGTCATGTTCCCAGTGACTGCTGCAACTACAAGACTATCTTAACATTTATCTTTCTTTTTTCCTCCACCTTTCTCTGTGCAAGTTCCTCTCTCACAGACATACCTGGCAGAAGATATACACCTGCAAATATATCTGTCTTTTGCAGGAATGTGTGGTTACCTTTTTCTTCCCTTCCTTATTTATTGAACAAAGATTTCAAAACAATAATCAGAAATTACCATTAAAATAAAATCAATAGAACGGCTATGAACTGATAAAAACAGCTTTTTTAAAAAAGCATAAATTGCAATACTCTTCACCAGCAACTCAGACTTGGAAAATCAATTTGCCATTTTTAGCTTCTGTGCCCACTGCCATTATAATGAGCTTATCTTTTCAACCACTGGTAACAAACAGTCTGAGCCAGTGTGTCAGGCTAGTCATTTTATAGAAAAAGCATCTGCTTTATACAAAAAGTATTAACAACAGTAAGCATGTCAAAGAAAATACTCAGTGACTCAGTTACTCCAGAGCATCTGAAAAGATAAGTCTTTTAAGTATGTCCACAGTATTCCTGGGGAGAAGGGTCATCTCCACATAAATTGAGAACAATAATAGATGTTTTAGCATGCATCACCCTTCTGCCAACAGCAAGATCCATCTCTTCACTTCTAACCTTTTGCTTTAACATAAGTTCCACTCACCTCCTAAACCACCACCTCATCTGAAGAAGCTCATTAGGATTCGAGTCCTCCAACACATACCGTGATTGCAGTAGTCGTGTGCAAGTGAAAGACTGCTTGGCATACCTGCAGAAATCATGCTCAAAATCTAAATCAATCAAAACAAAATCGAAATGGAAGCAGATATATTACTAACTCAGCATTATTATTATTATTCTGCAAAAGCACAACAGTGCTTTAAATTCACAGGCTAATACCTGAAATCTAGCATAAGTTTGAAGTGGTGGTTAAAAACCTTTTAATCAGAATATCTGTTTCATGCAGATTTTTATTGGAAAGAGTTAATAACTATTATCTCAGTCCTAATTCCAGATTATTTCAATTTCCATTCACAATCCACCTAAAGAAAAAAATTCCTGCTCTGTGAAATAGATGAAACTCCTCCTTCGCATGACAAGATGTTTGTCTGATCTTTCAACATTAAGTGGCAGCATAAGCTTCTTGCCCCCACCCCCCCTTTTTTTTGGCAATTCTGCCTCTTTGTTTACTCCAAGCAGATCAAGCAAACCAGCCCACTTCAAATCAACACGAAAAAATCCCAATAAGCAAAATCTAGAGAAGCAGCATCACACAAACTAAGCCCAAAAATGAGGTAGTTTTACTCTCCTGCATCCTTCTCCAGTGTCAGAACAAGAACACCATGTTAAAATTCACATGTAGACTTAAGTTTCAATTAAATAACATCTTTGGCAGGAGAAGAAAAGTTGAGCAAAATATTTTAGTCAAATGTAAGGTAATTTTTCTTTTTTTTTTTTTGATACAATTTTTAAAAAAGCCATCTCTGTGACGTTACTGAGTTTCACTAAAAAGCATTTGAGAAAATACTCCCTTTCAATACTATCCTTTCAAGAGGTACTTTTATGAAGATGGTATGAAAAATAAGCATAATCATAAGTCTCTGTTGTGACAACTGGTCCTTGGGAAAGGCTCTGTAGTCCTGGGGGGAAGCCCTCTGAACAAGAGCAGGAAAGTAATAATGTGCCAAGACTGAAGAAAGGAACAAAGAAAAGGAATGAGTTTTCAGGGAGCTGGGACATAGGTGCAAGTGGGAGGATGAGTGCAAATAGAAAGAATGCATGAGATGATAAGTTTTTTTCTCATGGCAAGCATGGTATGGCCATGTTCTGTAACGCTTTGACCAGACTGTTAGACTTCGGTTGTGAAAGGCCTGCTTTTTTAAACAGAGTTAACACATTGTGGTCTGTTTTCAGGCTTCAGACCATTCTGTGTTTAATTATATTCGATTTATTCTCTGTATATGAAAAATGATACCTAGTTTCAGATTCTAGAGGTCAAGAAGGGGTTAAGAGAATAGTTGCTTAGTGCTGATTTTAACCAGTCTAATTTGCAGCTGGCAGGTTTGGAACCATTTTCAAGATTTTCCCTTTGTGAACATTACCATGTTACTGAAGTGAAGCTCTTTTTAACCAATTCTGTCATGTTTGTGTCTCGTGTACCCTTGAGGTACATATTAAATGAGGAAGTATGTTTTGAGCTTGAAGTTTTGTACAGACAGAAAAATGAGATTTATACAGTTTGGTTATGTAAGTCACACTGAGTATATAAATTTTTTGTTATGCGAGTGTAAAGCTGTATAGAAGATGTATTAAAACATAGGCAATTGGGCCCAGTGGTGTTGAGTTGTTCTGCCAGGGATAACAGTGCAAATTCATTTATCTTGGTTGGCTGTTACACCAAACCCTGTGTATTTATGGGGCTTGTGAGCATTCAGAAAGAAGAAAAAATCGTTCGCCTGCATTTGAAAAAATCGGGAGGACTAAAATGAACAGGAGAGAAAGCATGAATAAAAGAGTAGAGATAAGGCTGGTTCTCCTTTTAACATACAGAATAGACTGTCTTGATAAGTTTTGGTGAGAAAATACAGAGTTCTGAATAAGTAAACGAGGATGGCGTGTTGATTACCATTTGTATTTCATTAGCTTCAATGGCATCAATACTGAATGAGACTTTCGGTCTCATTAGCAGAAAATTTATTTTGGAACTGGCAAGACAGGTGAAGGCTACCATTAGCAGCCCCACAGCGTACTGTCACAACACTTACATAACATTTACATATTTTCAAATAAATCATCTAGAAACTATCTTAATTCGTTAACAATCAGGAAATCTAGGCACTTCATATATAAGCTTCCTTTCTGTACAAAAAATATGGGCCACAAATGCCAATATTTGCATGAGCACAATGTAGTGTAAGCAATTAGATGTGCAGACATTTGCATAACACCCTTTCAATATGTTTTCACCTTTCTAAGCTATTTAATTGACATTAATTAAAGTGAGTGGATCAATTTTTTTTCATCTTACTCAGAGGTGATAGCAATAACAACTAAAAAGAGGGAACAAAGGAAATAGAATTTGTTTCTAGACACCTTGCATTTGATGATAAATATCTAGGTTAGGAGAAAGTACTTTTTCAAGTTTGTCAGCCCTCTAAGGAAGATATTTGATGTAATACTCCAGAGTGGTACTAAAGAACATTTTCCCTTTTGCCATTTCACTGGGCTGTTGAAGATCTTTCATGAGGCACCAGAGGTTTCATGATCTCTTGATACAGGTTTGTGAAGAGTTAACATAATACCTGTAGCTGAAATGGATAAAGCATTGCCATACTGCACTACCAGAAAGTGCTGTCACTTGCAGATTTGTCAAATGAACAGTGCCTCAAGTATTTGTTTCTCTGTGTGCTTTGCACAATGATGAATTGCTCTTCATTGCCTGATCAATCTTTTTTCTTATAGACTTATCACTATTTACTTTTTGTTCTTTGTTTTCCAGATTCAATGAAACCCTTTGATAAGCAGAATATATAGAAATCTAACTAGTATCACAGCATAAGTAAGTACCTGAGCATTTTGTTTAGTACATACCAGCTACCAATTGCTTAAAGGCCGTTTAGAACTCAGATTTGCAACACTTACCTCCATGCACTGGGGTGGTTAGCTGTCGTCACTAATGCTGTGCTTCTGCTGAAACAGAAACACAGGGCTTCCTTATGCAGGTTTTCATTTTCTTCTCCTTTTGAGCTACCTAGCCATTATAATGCTCAGCATTTCCAAGCAGAATTTTCATTTTGTTTTTTTCCTTTTCTGAAAAGATAGAAGGTAAAAAGGAATGAAAGCATCAGTGAGAAACAGATAAAACAAATGCTCTTAATCTTTTTAACTGTGAAATGGACCTGGCCTGAACACTGAAATTCCAGAAGGGAGGCAAAAGAAGAGAGTTTGAAAAACCAATGAAAATCATACCCAGCTCAGTCACACACGGGACAGCTCTGATGAGGGCTTATTATTTTGGGGTTGGTGAGGTAGATAACCTTTTACAATGGTGTTATACAAATTCAACATAAGCTGAGAGGTAGGATTGGGGGGGGGGGGGGGGCTAGATTTCCTGGTAGGAATAATGCTAAAAACACTGGAAGATCAAGAATTGGGACAGGATCGTGTATTCCTTGATTTGCAACACTGTGCAATATACAAAGTGACTCAAGAATATACAATTTAAACAGTAAAGATGATTCAGAAAGAAGCTTGGGAAGAGGAATTCCAGTACTTTTAATGGTCACATAACATGCAGTCCTAACAGTGAAGAGATAGCCAGTAAGTCAGTAGTTAGCAAGAGGGAAATGATTCAGCCTTTCAAGAAAGTGCAGTGGTGGAAAAAGAGACTTAGGTCAAGGTGGGGAAACATCTCTCTCTTTGTCCCGATATCAAACTCATCTCAATGATATTTCAGATATTCTGATAGCCATTTTTAAAAGATGGTTATGGGAGTTTATTTATCTATTGCCTAGAAACTAAGATACTAAGAAAAGAACTACACCAACAAATTTTCTTTTTTATTGCCTTGTTAGTCTCATAAACTCCAAATGTTGTCATTTAAAGACAGGCTTTCCTCGACTCACTGAGAGACAGAAAAGTTCCCTGCTTTTGTAAGACACTCTGTTTAATAGAAATAGCACAATTTGTTCCTACAGCTCAAAATAATTCATAAAGCAAAGGAGTCATTAAAAAGAGAATAACATTGTGGCCAATGATGATACAAATGGCTATGATAAGGGTGCATTCAGTATCAGATAGTAAAGTTACTAATGAAGCCTTTACGCTATTCAGAGCAGAAATGCTTTTTCATTCCATAACACTTATTACAGTGGGCCCCTGATCCCCATATAGACAAGATGCTATTGTATAATAATAAAAACAAGAAAACTCATTAATACTTGATCTGAGAAATTCAGTACTACAAGGAAATGCATCTTCACAAGACAGTGACATTAAAATTTAAGACTGTCCAGTTAAAAGATGATTTAATGCCTAACTTATATACAGTTAAAATGTCTCAAATATGTTTAGGAGCACTAGATTCTGCGCTTCCTTTAAGTGAATCACTGTTGCAATCCAAGACTAAAAAAAGCTACACACCAGATTTTTAATCAACTTTGACACACCTAGCCGTAATACTTGCATGTACATGTGAGATACATAGACATTAAATGTGTATGAAAATTTTCAACATAATCCTACCATATATTGTACTATATATTCTTAACAGTAAAATGAATCTGAGGGAAGATGCAACAGGAAAGTGCACAGCTGTATTGAAGAATTTTCAAAAGAGGAAGAAGAACTTAGGCCATGACAGTGACGAAAGGAAATGCCTAGCTTGGTGGGTTTAGGTGAGGAGACACTGGAGAGGGGCTATTTTTATGGTGTTGGTGGCACTAGTGAGCCAAACGGCTCTTCTGTTATAATGTAGTACTGCTGGTTTATTCTAGTTGAGCATCTTCTTTGATGTCCTGTACACACAGAGAGATTCTGTACTTGGCAAAGCATAGCAGCCTATAACAGGATAAGCACAAATGATTATGTTTATTCAAAATTAATTCATAAACGAAACACTTGACAGCACACACACACATCAGATATAAAGGCCTTCTCCCTTAAAAAAAAAAAGAAAAAGAAAAGAAAAATCTACTTACCAGCATACATGCTAATTGCTGAATGAGCAACTCTGTATTATGTATGTCATTCCTCAATATGTCAAAAATCCACGTTACCATCCTTTATTTTATAAAATTCTGACAGCTGCCTTAATAAATCTCTACTCTATAGTGACTAGAAACTACAACTAGAGGAAAATAAGCAAATTTGTGATTCTATTTGAATTTCTTTATTATATATGAAAATACTTAGTCATTCTTCAGCTTTTTAACACTAATTTTCAGTCATCGCATATCTTTATATTCTTCACCTTGTATGACTATATTGTTCAAGTCTAACTTAAAATAACGATAGACTGTTTCAAAGACAATTTCAGCAGCTGCATTCAAAATTCTTAAAGTTTCTTAAAGTTATTTATTAAAGAAATAAATCTGATTATCTAGATGTTTTTAACTAGAATGGTTTTAGAAGCTGTTAATCTTACCTTAAGTTTTAATCATTCACAAAGTCAAAGTCTAAATACCAAAAACCCCTCAAAAACACATACCGATCCAAATAACGACGGTAAAAATGTGTGGAATATTATTAAATTGATAAAATATGGAAGCTGGCCTTTGCAGAAACTGACCTGAAAATATCATAAATACATCCATTTGAAATGTCAAAAGTTACATATTAAGCACATTACTGCATCTGAATCTTTCAGTATAATTAGCCTAAACATATCTCTCCCTTGTATTCCAGTGTTTTGGTTCTTCATCTATTCCCGTTTCATTATCTGTATATGTTTTAAATCTATGATTCTCTTAAGAAAAATTGAAGGCCGCTTTTCTCTTTGAGAGAGTCAAAGGTAGAGCAATAACCACAATAATAAATTGTAGGTAATGGTATTAACAAACCACCAAAGTAGAGGTTCAGTAAGTTCTATATCTCGAACTGACTGCATTTACCCAGGTTAATGTCACACACATTTATTTCTCCCAGTGAAACAATGCCAATATGAAACAGGTTCTGGTGAAAGGGGATGAGACACTGTCCACGGAATTCATACAGTGCCTGGCGAGGGTTCCTGAATAAATGCCAATCAAGCTTGCTCCAGAGCTGGAAGCAGTGTAGCTGTGTCAGCTCCATGGCTGTAATTACCCTGGTTAGGACTAATGGTTGGGGCAGAGCCAACAGCTGACACAGTTTTACTTTCTCCTGGGACTCCGGCTAGCACCTCTTGCACAGTACTGCACTTTGCTGCTTAGACATACCAGCTCGCTCAGACTAGCCTTACGTGGTGTGAACCAGTGTGAATGTACACGGTACACAATGTGAACTAACTGTTTTGCCTAGAGTAGACTGGATGGAAGTAATGCTATTTATAGCCTTCATCAGTTAACTTTTCAGTTAACAATCATTACATATTGTTTATTACATTAATGTTAGCAAAGCAACTGAACACATGCCTTGTTCTGCTAAGCACTATGCAAAAAGACCTGCTTTTCCCCAAATTGTCTACATCCTAAGTAGGTGAAGCCAAGGCTACAGAAAAAAGAGATAATAAGCACAGTGACAACCAGGAAACACTTCATAAACCTGATAGGTTTTATAAATCGGGTATCATTCATTGAAGAAATGCATTGCCCTACCAGAGCATTTGCTTGGACCCCAAAATCAGGAACCATAATTGAAGCATGGTGGTGGGAAGCTAAGTGGGCAGTAGAACATAATTCTTTGAAAATTCTTACTGCTCTTCCTCCAGCACCAGTTTTCTGGAAGTGGATGCTCAGTGAGAAATCATCTATTACTGGAATATTATTTGTACTGATATGCATTTGGTTCCTTCTATTACTGTCAAAGAGATCAAATAAACACATTCATCAGTATTTTTTCATTAATCAGATGGCAAATTCTTCTATCAAACACTGAGTTGCCCATAGTTCACTTTTCAGGGGGCAACATGAACTATATTTTTCATCCAAAGAGGTCTTAATCTACACATCTTCCTTTTACACAGACTGTTTATGAAAATCTTTTAAATTACATCATGCCTTTATTCAAAGGAGAAATGTCTTTTAACATGGCTAAAAACAGAATTACTTTTAAATTTATGAATTGTTCTGTCACTTTTGGTACATGTGCATTACTTTCTATTATTCGGTTTTGCTGCTAGAAATGAACATAACCATTTCTGTTATTTTAGTTGCAGTGTGCTTGTAAAAAGTGTTACCAAATTTTATAAAACAGATATTGGTGAAACTAATACACAAGAAGATAAGTAAAGACTATAAAGGACAAGAACAGGACAAGAAGAAGAAATATATGTTAGTATTGCAAAATTGATGATGGATAGTATATTTAATAACTGAGACATAGCAATTACTATCAAAAAATTAGCTCTACCTCTGTGGGTAGGTAAGAACAGTAGAGAGACTTCACGGGGACTGCTTTCTACATTCTTGTCTCTGAACCAGAACACAGCAGCTGTTCAAGTACAAATGCAGGGTTCTGAAATTATTTCTTAATTGGATTTCTTAATCTTAGTGCTATATGCCAGAGAGCTTATTATGATGATGTTCAAGTCAACAATCCAATCTGTAACTTTCTATCTTTTCATTGCACATCTAAGATCAAAATACTTTATAAGAATATACTGCTTAAACCGTACAGTTAATTTCATTTTTTAAAACAAAAAAGCTTAACTAAATCATGTATCACTCTTTATCCACTGAGGTTTTGAATTTAGCTTTTCCCAATACTTACATTGATCAATAAATACATGAAACATGTCAAGTGTGTGGCTACCAGCTTGGATTATTTGCAGTGAAGCATGGCCTTCATGCAACAGGTTTCCTGTTCAGTGATCAATGTTGTATGTCTTGTTCAGGTCTTTACTATTTACAAGCATAGCAGAAATAAAAGTCACAAATATCTACTCTTGACAATACATGTATCTCATAAAATCTTCATTTTTGAAGTATTGAAAATTGACAGTCAAGTGCCCTCAGCAACAGGGGTCAGGGTACACTAATTTAGCTTCCCTGTTTACACAGACATGACATTTTCTGAGGTTTTAAAACTCTACAGATCTCAATTCAGCACAGAAATTAATTTCATTCACTGTTCTGAGAACATCTAATATGACAGAAAAAAAAGGTAACATTGGTCAGAGTAGATGCTTGGAGCACATTAAAAATGTATGTGTCTGATCAAACTTGTGACACTTTGATAGTGGAATGAGTCATTTTATATACAGCTCGCAATAAGTGCCTTTACAGGGAGCTGGCAGATATACGTTGTAAATTTACACTGCATGCTGACTAGAGTTAGAAGCCAAGAAATAATGAAAATTCAGGAGAAAAATGCACCAATATAAAAATCCTTTGTAATATATGAATAAAATATAGAACTGAATTTTTAGTTAAAATAAAAAGAGTAAGGGAGTAACCCCACGATCTTTAAAGGAAACAAGTAACTGAAGGTCCACCCATTAAACAACAACAAAATTACTAAAATTATTTTTGGGAAGAAAAGAAAGCTTAATTTTTGGATCAGCTCTTGATTCCACTTTGCTTACTGGACTGTTCCTTTGCAGTAAGGTTGCATACCTTGTTTGCTTTCGTGAGACAGAGTCTTGGCCATACATGAGAATGAGGCAAATCTTAGAAAAAAGGACTTTTTGATTTAGCACAAATCAATGTAGTTTAGCATAATCAATTTAGTTCAAGTCAATGGGATTGCATACCTTTGTCAAGAAAGAATAATAAACCCCTCAGCAGAAAGTTCATGTAGATCTTGAGACCATTTTCATGGACAATGTAATACAGGGACAGCACTATACAAAAAACCATAATTCATCACTCCCCTTTTAAGTACGCAAGTGTATATGAAAGCTGTAAAGTTGTGATAATGCATTACTCTAGACCCTGGACTGTGGATGTCTATGTTTATCATTATATGTAAAAGACAGGTTCTGGGTTTTGCCTTGCAGATTCAGATACCTTACCTTCCAAAATAAGGCAATTCTCTGGCCTGAAAAAGTGTTGATATTCTTTTACAATGAAGTGATGCAGTCTTCTGCTTCAATGCTAGTAGCATTATTTCTCATAAACAATGCTTAAGGGAACACATGGCAACACATGAAAAAAAAGAGTCAGAGGGGACTGACATCTAATTGTGTCAATAGATTGGGACTGCATGTGCACCCTTGGGTCATCAGTGAGAAAGTAATGTCTGAACATCTTTAATTCTATCATAAAGGAAGAAGTTCTCTCCCAGAAATAGAAACAAGATATTTAAATATTGTATGTAAGTAGATGTGCCTTGCTTGCTCCAGGGTGTATTATGTAAAGGAATTCTCATTGATTTTAATGACGTTATTTGAATGACATGTGTTTGCATGAGTATTTGTAGATTATGGCTATAAAAAGGGGGAAAGTCTGAAAAAAATCATCTCCAAATATAAATTGTATAATACTATGAAGACATATGAAGACAATTGTTTCAGAACCAGATTTCTCATGTTTAATGCCATTTGAAATAATGACAAGAGTTACTGCCAAAATTTTAGCTGTACTGCATCACGATATAAAAATTTATTAGCACTCATGCACTTCTAAAGATATCCAAACTGTCCTGGCAGCCTTTAATCTTCATCTTTTCTTTTTGTTAAAATTCAAATAAAAACGTTATCCTAGTGCTAAGAAAGATGAAAAAAAAGATATGTAGAAATCTCAATGATACGACAGCTGATTTATACTTGTTTTATGCTGGTTTCTATAACTATGCTAATCCCTTCCACACTGGAATCTTCAAACAACGAGTAGCAAGGTACCTGAAACACCTCCTCAAATTGGGGAGGATGTGAAGAGACACGCGCTAGAGCAGTGTGGCCGGAGGACCGAAGTTATCCATATATTGGTCCACTATTGCTTCAAGAAGTCCTCCCAACTTTAACATCAACATTGCTTAAGGCTTGCAAAAAAAAATTGTCCCACTGGGCCAATCTTTTCTGCACAGCTGTAAGGTATTTTTCCCTCCTTTTTCAATAACAATGAATGTGACCCAGATTACCAGCAATACTACTGAAAATCGTTTTTTTTGTATTAAGTGTCCCTTTGAATGCAAACTTTAAGGACTACCATGTGTGTTAAGTACGCACTGTGAAATATAAACAACCTTGCTTCTTTCAAGTGCACTCTTTAAAATTTTCTTATGTCTCTGAATTTTTTTTTCGCATTTATATTGAGAATAATGCAAATCAAATGTTTCAAAGCATTTATACAAAAAGACCTTTATATTTAATGCAAGTGTTAAGCTCTTGCTCATTCACAGGTAATTTCAGATTGGAGTGCTGCATCTGGTGGCCTCTGCCACTAGTGGAAATACTTCTAGATAAATTCTGGAAGTGAATGTTTTATAGTAATAGCTACAATTGCAAAACTTAATAGAGCTAATGGCAGGGACTCTAAAACTGCCAGGGCCATTGTGTGAAAAGTTCAGTGCTTCTTAAAGATTGCCCCATGCTGGTAATACCAGTAAATGCTGTACTTGGTTAAAATTCTACAGAACAGGCATTTTATGGTTCCTGTGTTTTTTCCTCATCTTGTTGATGTATGTTCTTACTTCTGTGATCTCGATCAAACTTCTCTATTGTCTCAATTCTGACAGCAGACTACAAATCATTGTGATATACAGTTGCTCCTGTAATGAGGAATTCTATAACCCAAAACATCAAAATATTGTAAGATAACATAGCAGTCAGGAACTACACAAAAGGCAAATCGATCTGATAACTCAGCATCTGAAACCTCTGAGAATTCCCCCTCATTCCATCCATCTCCTCCATAACTGCTTAGGCATTATGATTTTTCCTTTATGTGCTCTAGGACATAGGAAACATAAGGCTACTTCATATAGAAATGATATGATGATGAGATTCTACGGAAGCCACCAGAACCATGTCAGCTGAAAGTTAGAGGCTGAAATATGCAAGGTGTGACAAGAGAAGAGCCAGAAGTGCAGAACGAAGTTGCTTTACAGGCACAGGTATAAGACAGCTTCAGCCTCCCATGTGAATTCCTATCTCCTTTCTACATCATGATGCAGTGTTTTGAATTTGCTCTCCCTCTTCAGATCTGTCTAAGGAGAGCCCCAATTCCCTGCCTCCATTAGCCAGAGTATGTTCCATCTGCAAGCCCATGTCACAGGTTTACCCTGACAAAGAATGCAGTACACAGCATACCAGTCTCCCTGTTTCACCTTCCAGCTGCCGCTGGAGTTCGGGAAGTAGGCAGGTTCATTATCTTTTGTGTTTTAAAGGAGCAGGCTGAAAATGAGATCCAGATAGGGCAGTTCTACAGAAAGAGTGCCAAAATCAGAAGGGTTATGAGATAACTTTTGAGTTTACTTTCGAATGTTCAGGCACGTACTTGCAACAGTCCTCTCTAAATACAAATATAATATAATATAAGTATAAACTCCATATTAGCACATATTAGCAGCATGGCTACACAGAATATAAAATGCATGATTTCTTCCTGTTTTATACATAGTTTGTTCGCAAAGGACATATGCGTCGATTATTCTCCATGCAAAAAGATCAGAGGCTATTTAGAATACTTCTGACTTTAAAACAGTATCACATTTTATTGGGATGGAATGAGTAAAAAAAATGTCTGGGAGTAATCAGTTCAACTCATTACATTCATGACTCCCTGAAAACTCTCAGATCACCACTGTATGTTAAAATGCGCACATATATACCCTTTTATGCAATTACAGAAGTTTACAGAACAGTGATACATGCACATGCATATTCAGTACTCAGATTTTCAAAACCTGAGTCAAAATTATTTTTTCTGGATGAAGGTCATTCGTCACCTAACGATGAGTTACTTTTGTAGACCACCTAGATAGCCTTTGAAGAGAAACAAGCATTATTTTTTCCGTCTACTTACTCTACTGTTATTTCTGTTACTCCAAATAGGTTGAGCCAAACTGTTCAAATTTTTAAAGCAAATTTTTTCTCAGAAAATGCCTCCTCAAACTAAACTTCTAGCTTAGATGAGAACTTCTAGCATATTAATTACAGTATACACAAATAGGCTATGCTATACTACATGAAACTTCTCTTAAATGGGCTAAAAGCAGAGGAAAAACTAGCTTTAGCCTAAGGACCCTGAATTTCTGCATTTGCATTTTTTGTTAGAGTGGTATATTTAAAAAATATATATATATACTTTAAAGGCGCTTACCCTAATGCATATTTGTTTTAATCCTTTTTTTGCAGAAAGAACATCATCATAGACATTTCCAGTTTTCTTTGCAGGCTTTCATATCAATACCTGCAAATGAAAACAAAATGCATCTGTTAAGACGTCTTACCCCGGTTGCTCTAGTTCCTCTGTTTTTTGTCCTACAATGTTGCCAAAATGTTACCGTGTTTGCTGAGGTGGAGAGAGGAGGGCTGAGTATGGATGAGAACTTCAAAGACTCAAGAAGTTTAATGAAAGAATGTGAAATGATTTACACGTACTCACAGAAGGTGATGTTGTCTCAAAAAACAGTATGTACAGCACAGAAACCAGGAAAAAAATAAATTAATGTAGATGTATTCATACAGAAATGCATTCAAAATCACTCCAATTCTTTTCACTTAGGGTGTACTTCATACAGTCATGCAAGCATTTAAAGCTTTTAAAATATATTTTTTAATTGAGGCTTTAGGAGTTAAGTTATGCTGTTTCAGTATGGCATTTACGTATTCAGGGAGGCTAATAAAAATTTAGAAATACTACCCTAGTTAACTCGCTGTAAATTCCTAAAATGGGGCCTTGCTCCTATCTGGACTCACTGGAGTGAGGACAGGATGCTGCAAACTGAAAGCAAAAATGTTTCTTCTTCCTAGAGGTGAAATCACTCCATACACAGCGATTCAGTAATTCCAAGCAGGTCTAGACTAGGTATGCACAAATGGTGGATATAAGGGACTAATAATTGGCATGTGCACAGCTACAAGGGTAGCTACAATCTCACATTTCTAAGATATTTCTGACTTTTCAGGTGGATTCAACAGTCATTACTGGAAGGAGTTAAATTTTGAAACTTTGATTTATTAGCTATGAAAGGCTACTTAAAATTATTGCAGTGTTTTTAGGTAGTTTTCTGAGAGCCCTAGAATCAAGGCAGTGGAAGCACTACAACTTAAATTTGGAAGAAGCAGATGAAAAAAGCCCCAGTAGAGTTATAAAAGTTAATAAGCACTGTAAGATATGTACAATATATTAAATAAATTATATCAGTTATATAGGCACTCTCTTTGGGTTGACTTGCATAATTTATGATTGTTTTCCCACTTCCATCATACTCGATGTACACACATTGTGGAATAGTATGTTTGCATTATTACAACTATATATGGAGTGGCAATGTGAGATATCTTTGTGGTTTTTATATCTCTGGAGTCACTGTTTCCAAGGAACTATATAATGTGCTGCAAGCACCTACTTTCTGTGATTCCAAATGCGACTTACTGTCAACTTGTAGAAGTAAAAATTTTCAGACCAGAAGTGACCACAACTCTGGTCACTGCTGCTGTTCTGGTTTCTGAGAAAATCAAATAAAACTGCAATTAGAAAAACAACAGATATATTTTCTGAATGATAGATGCCTCTTATGAAAACCAAATATATAACTACTTCTTGCCAGCAGTTGTTAAAGTTAAGTAAGAAACAAATGTTGAGGCTTTTATAGAACTTTTGCACAAACACACTCTTGCACAACATCTCCATTTTGCCCAAGCACAGCTGGGTACCCATTACTGCTCATAGTACGGGCGGGAATTCAGGCTTCCCGAGGGAAAATCAACAAACTGAACCTTGGGAATCATGGTAGGGAAGGGAGAGGAGGGTGGGGACTGGAACCAAGGACTGTAGAATATTTATAACTGTGGCCTGCAAAATAAATACCCTAGTCTACCAGGGACTGGGACCTTCAATTATTTATCTCGTTTAACTGAATTTTCAACTTAAGAAGCAGGTAATACTTCCCCAAATAGCCTTTAAAAATGGTTATGTGAGCATTCTAAAAATGGAGGGCTGAATCCCTTTGCACAGAGCAGAAAGCAGACCTTTTCCAACACCTGAACAAACAGAAGGAATAAAGGAAGAAATAGTTGCTGTCATTCCTAAAAGGGGGTAAAGGCAGCATTCTGTGCAAACCTTGATCTAATAGACAAAATCTTTCTACTAATGTCTCCTCTCTTATCAGGTATAGTTGGGAGAGAAAAGAGTCAGAAATATCAACAGAGCTGTGAATTTTGTTGACACTCTTGTCTAATATCATGTACCCCAGGCAAAGCAAGATCAAAGCATTCTTTAAGCCTCTTAATAGCCATGGTTTTAAAAAGCATATCTGTCATTCAAAGTTATAGTGCAAATTCATCATTTACAATTTACGTTATCAATGCATAGAGAGTAAGTTTTTATTACTGCTCTTTCTTGCCATAGAATTAAAGATATTCTTTACTTTTTCAATGCTGTTTACATCAATTCTTGATAGTCCCGCCTTAGGTAGCTTTTCTGTACATAGCTTTTGTGTTGAAAGGAGCGTTGTTCTGTTAGCTCAACGGTTATTTTTGCCATTTATCTTTAGAATGACAAAAAAAAATGCTGCTTTGTTCATGCACTTAAAAAAATCTTTGAGGACAGTATTGCTGGCACCAAGGACATACTGAAATTCTTGTGAAGGGAACAGGCAGTAGCAACACACCAGTCAAGAGCTTCTGAGCTAACTGCCAGCTCTGATCTTCCCAAATGGGCACACAGCAGCAGGGGCCTTCGAGGACCTCAGCCCCAGGACACGTTAAGGAACCCAGCTTTGAGGAATCACGATCCAAGATATGCATTCAAACAAAAAGACACCTAAATGCAAAAATCACTTCAGAAAATCTTGGCTTTGTACCTTTTGAAACTTCCTAACTGTAGGAGCTAGGCTTTTGAGTATGTCGAGAGTATTTTAATACCAGAACACTGACAGACAGGCTGCAAAGCAAAGCCAAAGCCTGTGTTCTTGACGATATACACAGCATGGCTATTTTGTCTCTCCCTCTCTCGCTCTTTAGCTAAAGGATAACTGATTCAAAGGATAACCTCCATTCTGGATGTCAATGGGGCAAGATCTTCATAAGATTCCAGAATTTTGTATAAAGTCGCAATATATAGAAAGTGAGTTGTGGCTTTCCTATAAATGTGACAAACCCACCTATATTGGGAATCTCCTGGTATTTCAGCCACCAGTGCCCTGCCACAACTGTGCTTCGGAAAGTACACTTCATTGGCAAGGAAAGAAGATACTTACAGCAGTACTACTTGGTCTTTACTTTTTATAAGGATAGTGCAATATAGCCAGCCTTTTTTATATTCCTGTATTAGCACAGCTGACACTAGTCTTTGAAAGTTGAATCCTCTACTGTAGTCTCAACAATTCCCAGCTATAACTCCTAAGGACTCCAGAGCAATGATGCTTTGCTGATTTTTTCCCTCCATCTAGAGTTATGGATAGCTTAAATTAACTATTTCTGATAAAATATTCACAGGTCTCTATTGCTGTGGGAAATCTTGTACTCTTTTCTTCTGCAGCATAAGTAATCCCCCCCCCCCAAAAAAAAAAGCATTTGTGTTCATCAGCTTTGCCATTTATAGTTGTACTTTTTGATTGCAAGCATGATGAAACAAAGCAGAAAATGAATCTGTGAGCACAGAGTGATATGAATGGTAGCTTGAGATACTTACCTCTGAGGAGGCAGAATAGGACAATTAATGTATCTACAAGACAGGATAGCTTCACAATTTCACTAGTTCATCAACTGATGGTGTGTTATGTATAGCAGTTCATTAATACACTAGTCATTGAGTATTATCATTTAGCAAAGATTCGTTAACATAGCTAATAAAGCCTTTCCTATCCTCTTTTTTCTCCTGGCAAATGAATACAGCCAGGAGTCCACAGTTACTAATTCAGATTATCTTTTTTGCTTCAGGCAAAAAGCACTCACTGTATATTGAGGAATAACAAGATAGAAAGAGCCAATAAAACAGTCATTTTGACCAGAAAAGCATGGAAAGTAAACAAAGAAATAGAAAAGCCATATTACTATGGCAAAGGCAACAGAGGGGGAAAACATAACCATTGTAAACTGGAGGCTGGTTCCATTCAAACTGCCAGTGCAGCAGTAGGCAAGTGAGCAGATGAAAACTACCCAGGTCTTGTGCTAGCATCTGAAGGGAGGCGCTGCTCGAGATTCCAGAAAGTTTTGGCTAAGAAGGTCTCTGGCCCTGAAACACAAATCTGCTCACTAACCAACACTAACATTTTGCCTCAAACTACTGGTGGCCAAGAGAATAGAAACATGTTTCTAACATAACATTCTCAGTGAAGTGTTGATCATTTTTCCCCAGTCTCTACCAACAGTCAAATGAAAAGCTCTTTGTACTTCCTTATATCCATCTTCATTCATTAGAGGTACACTTCATTTAAAACTTTTCTTTCTACTTTCATTCAAATCCCCTGAAGTAGTTGAACAATTCCTTGCAACCAGGTCAACAATGGAAGAAATCTGATGCAGAACAAAACAGAGTAAAGAAGCAGTAGAAGCATGTCTTTCTAGGAGACTCTTGGTAAGCGCTGTTTATCATCAGAAAATATCAGTTTTTAAAAGAGAAACATAAGAAGGGGAAGAAAATAACGTAGATTTTTCTGTGTCTGCAGGTGAAGAGCCGGAGCAACGTGACAGAAAACTAAAGGGATCTCGCACTTTGTGCGCAGACTTAGGGCAAACCCTGGTTAGAGACAAGGGAGAGAACATGACACAGAGGTTTGTATCTATGCTCTGAGGATCTAGTTTCTGAAAACAGCCAGGCCAGGAACATAATTCACCTACTTTCACTACTGTTTGGGAGTTGGTGATCTTAGGAAGGGAGAGCACAGCAGCCCTCCAGGTCAATTACTCTTTAGGAAAAGCACACATCTTGAGTCCAAAAGCAGTACATTCAACAGCATGGACGTCTGCAGCTCCAGAACCCTCCAGCACCTGACAAATTTATTTTAAACCTGAAGGGGCAGCTTATATTTGCTCCTTTTTTTTTTTTTTTTTTTTTTTTTTTTACATTTAATAATACAGGAAATGGGAAGCATCTGACTAGGGTGCACAAAGATGTTCTGGGAGAACATTTCTCTGTTATCAAGAATTTTAAATAATATGTTTTTAAGGTCATTTAAAGTCCATAGAATCATAAATAACAAGCATATTAATAGAAAACTTCTGCTCTTCTATGCAATAACATATTCTTAGTATATCATCAGTACTTTTGCTGTTTAGAAATGTAGTAGAAGATTTTGAGTATGAAGGTCAGTAGACTAAACATTTGCTGCATGGATTCACATGTAAAATACAGGATATTTTGTGATTCATCCTGTGTTAATTATCAGTTACATGCTTTACAGTTTCTGTTCCATTACATAACCTAACTAAGCAAGAGAGAAGTAACTAGGGATTAAATATATACGCAATAAGCTGTTCTCAATTTGCCATTATAAATATCCAATAACAATTTACTGCAAATTTTATGAATATCCTAATAAAAATCAATACTTCTTCATGTTGCTTAAAGAGAGTTCATGAAAGCTGCCACATACTATTGGGATTTTCTCCACTCATTATAACTGAAAAATTACCAATTTAAATTTTCATTGATAAAGCTTAAGTATTATTGACACTATATTGAAAACTATTATAATGTAATTTTGTATGGAACAAATTATTTTATCTGTTTAACAACATAATCAGTGCTGTGCACAACAGAAAATGAAGACGATCTCTTTTCCATAGAAGTTTCACACCAAATCTCCACAGTTGCCCAGAGGGGAGTATGCTGGACCTCACGGGATGGGACTCCAAAGAGCCACAGAGGCCTCGTCACAGAAAGTAGTTTGCATAATCATTGATTTAATGCACAAAAAAACTACCGCACACTGAGAAAAGCAGAATAACATCACAGAGATTTATTATTATTGAGGAGTATTTTGGGTATTCGTACCACTGTTCTATTGTAAGTGTAGCTTGGTGCTGCTTAAAGAGAACGTACTGATATCGTGCACCTTCCATGACAGACAAAATGTAGTTGGCTCTTGCAAACATCTGCATCTCACAGTTTGGCTATTACACTATAAGAGGTTCACAGTCTGGAAAAGTGGTAGGAGATGACATAAATGGATGAATCTGTCAAAAAGAGCGTATTTTCTTCTAATTAAAAAATGAAAATGAAAAGCAGCGAACATCTTAGAAAAATTAAGCATGTGAGTTGGAACCGACCCATGAGAATTCTAACTTGGATGATCTGCCTTGGCAAGTGTTAAGGAGCACTTCAGTGAAAAAAGCAAAAGCCGTGTAAAATCAACACATTTATACCCTCGTGTCATTAAGCATTATTAAAAGGCACAAATGTTTCTTGCATTCTACCCTGTTAATAATAAAGTAACAGATATAAGATACTAGTAACTATACATTGCTCAAGAGCTAATTCATTTTCAGTTAGAAAACATACACAATATAAAAGAAGCAGTTTCAGATCCGTTTGTTTTTTCAGTTCCAAAATGATAAAGATCATGATTTTTTTTCAGGCAGTTAAAGTCATCTGATTCCATTTATTACAGTTGCCTTTGTTTGGTGTTGCACCATGAAGTTCCTCTTCAGTTGGTTCTTTCCATCTGTGTTTTGTTTAAAATCACGACAAAAGTCAACAGAACTGTTTGTCCTTTACTTCTAGCAACTCTCCGATAACGCTATCTTTCCTATTTCAAGTGAACATGAAAGGCAAATTTAAAGAACAGCTGTAAGAGAAGTCTGCATAATGTCATAGTGATGCCATATAATAACATTTCCACTGAGAACAGATCACATTATAGTGTGCTAAGTATCACCAGCTGTACTACGAAAGCTGGGTAAATGAATATCTAGAGATGAATTTTTAGAATAAAGAATTGTGTCAAATCTTGATGTTCCTGGATAATAATTTTTTTTTATTTTAGATATCCATGTTTAATGTAGATATCCAGTTGCATAGCATGTAACACATACTAAAATTGTAGCATATTGTGATAAGTTACGCTAGTGAAGATAAAAATAACTGTTGGATAAAAACCTTTTTTAATGTAATTAGTACAGCATGGGAATAAGTAATAAAATTAATATGCACTAAGGTCAAAAACAACTAACATATAGAATCAGAAACAGTGTTGACAAGAATTTGACCCTTTCATAAGAAAGAGTTAGGAGAGATTAAAAACAAACCAAAAAGTAACTTTGCTCCTGTAGTTTGTAACAAGGACTCAAGCTTATTTAGATTCCACACATCTAAGGAAATAAATCAAACAAGATTAAAATGGCTTGGTCAGCAATAAAAGAGAAAATTATTGAAAGAGCACTAAAAAGGCTGAATGCAATAAAAAAGCAGAGGAGCCGCTCACACAGAAAAAGAATAGCCAAATGGAAACAGATAAAACCAACAACACAGTTAATCCTTAAAAATATGATTTGGGCAAAAGCAAGTGATGCAGTCAGTTCACATTTGATAAGGAATTAATGATCATGATGTACAGCTAAAGGAATGAGACAACCACATTCCTCTGCAAAGCCAACCATCTTTAATGGCAACCGAGCTCTAACCTGGCCTCTCGCTGTGCCAGCCAAAGATGCTCTTACTCATAACAAGTACACGTTTTATTAATTTTGATTCATTGGCACAGATTTTGATTCTGAATCTTCGCAACATTTCTTCTTCTGTAGCAGTAGAGATCTAAATTCCATGCAAGCAGAAGATGGTATAAAAATGAATGAAGTCAGAATTTCTATTTCTACTGTGGAAATTTCAGAAGTACTGAACCCTAAATCTGGCCAGAGAACTATACAGAAATGACTAATGACCATATTAGGCCTTGAATCAAGGTCACTTTCAAAAAAAGTGAGTATTTTCCATTTAATTAGACATTTTTAGTTGTTATTTTCAGCTCTTCAGAAATGTATTATAATAGATCCAAAGGATGAGACATAAGTGAAAGAATGCAGATTAACTGTGAGAACACACAGAAAATAGGTAGTGAAATTAATTCATCTATATTTTGGCATTTTTAATACCTGAAAATATGTAAACGTACTTAATGAGAGGATTGATTTTCTTTTATATAAGTACTTTAAGCGTCCTTGTTGAAAATATTTGGAGAAAGGGAATGAGATGCAATCCTATATTATCAAATACACAGACCTAAAGAGGTCTAAGTCTTCAGTTTCCACTAGTATATAATGGCAGCTCTTCCTTACATATTATGTAATACATATTATATATATATTATATATACTATATGTGTGTGTATATATATCTTAAATATTTTTCACCTCAGTTTTTAGTTTTTTGCAATTATTCAGAAAAGCAAAGGCTAGAAATCTTTGCAATATGTATTTGGAATAAATCATCTTGCATCTTTCTCAACAATTGGAAAATGGTCTTTTTACTGAATGTAATGTGCAGAAAACAGTTGCTCTGAGTTTATTGTTTTCCAGTAGGATTTTAGATTAAACTGACTGATTCAGAAAGAGAGAGTATAATGTTGCAGTCAGGTTTTTTTTGAGGACAAGTCACCTTTCCCTACTGCTTTAGCAAAACACTAGAACATGTAAGACAGAGGATAGGACAATACTTCTGTACTTTTCTCCCTGATACAAAATGAAAAGCATGTCAAAAAGATGGGGAATTAGCACGCAGTTTTCATAGGAAATAGTTGTAGGTTCAGACTTTTAATCCCCCCCCCATGTCAAAAACAGAATTAGCAGCCTTTTAACAGTTTCACAGTCTTTCATAACAGACTAAGGAAAAAAAAAAAAAAAAAAAAACAACCAACCAAGAAGAAGTAGGAGAGCTGAAAGTCAAATAACAATTAAATGCTGCATATTGAAAGAGAATCTATGAGATCACAGCCTGAAGCAGTGATAAAAGCAGAGAGTGGAAAATAAAGTATTTCTTTCACTTTAGAACGGTGAGTGTCATTCTGCAAGAAGATGGCTTTCAGCATCAATGCTACCTACTATTTTGCTATGAAAAGGATGCATTTACTTCCTTTTTATTAGTGCGTGACCCAGAGGGTCATAGATCATTCTTGGCCTATTCTGGTTTATCTCAGTTTCAGTAATAATAGGGCGTGAAGCAAAGGGATTAAATTACAGATCATGAGACGAGATTGAAGCAAGATGGTAGACAACTGTCACTCAGAAGACTAAGAAGAGCAAACCTTCACAATGTTTAATTAACGCTGACCAGAAAATGGGATAAATCTAGCAACTTTCTTCACAAAGAACAGTTCTTAACTCTGAAATATCCATTTGCACCCCACAGGCACTTTGTGAGTAATATATAACTTGGAAAAAAATGGCATATTGTTTGTGTCTCTCTCTTCCCTGAAGAATATTAGGAAAAACAAGACTTCTGCCTTGCTTGGAAGAAGAAAGTCAAAACAGAGATGATGGGCTTTTTATCACAACAGCGAAGACGCACACAGGGAGGAACACAGAGGAAATCTTCATTTCTAGAAGTGAATTTCTGAAGCAGAGAGCCTTAAGTTGAAGATTTTTAGAAAATGAATTTTTCATGAAAAGTTCAGATAAACAAAATATAACCCTGCTTTTCTTTGGAAATTATTCAGCCAGATGTGTAACATATGCTCCTTCCCTATCTAGTTATTCTGTACTGGTAGATGTTGACTTCTCAGTAGCAGGTTAAGACCAACAGTCGCAACAGTACTGGAATGGAAGAAGTCTCCCTGGAAACAGCAATTAAAATTGGGTAGTAAAAATACAGTAGTATAAAACAGCATCTTTCCCCAGCTCCTAAGAAAAAGTTGCTAATACTATAGACAAGTAGTTTAAAACAGTATTTTGGGATTGTGCAAGTCTCCAATAAAATCTTTGCTGTGTCAGATGTCACATTAAGGTGATAATATTGGTGAAAACGGTTCCCCCTCAGAGCCCCTCCTCACCAGCTCCTCTCAAGAACAGAATTGTTAATACCATACGATAGTTTAAAAAAATAAATAAACGAGAGAGAGAGAGAGAGAAGAAAAAAAGAAAAAAACTTCTCCAAACCAATCAAATAATATATTGAAATCAACTGATCAATTAAGTCTCCTCTTTCAACTATATTGTGTGAATGCTGAGGCAAGGATATAACAGACATGCTTAAAAAAACTCAAAAGAATCAAAAGAAAAAAAGCACTTAAGCACATTTTATTAAAACAAACAAAAAATGGATTAGTACTTTAAAGCAGTGTGACACACAGGAACAAATCCATGCTGCATAAGGGAACTTAACTGAAATATAGACGTACTGCATCACAACTGACACATCTCATTAGAACCCGAAAGCTGAGGATTTGACAAAATGAAAAAAAACCACTGTAAAACTTCTGTCACCAATCAAGTTAATCCAATCAACTAAGCCCAGAGATGGCTTTATCTATGTATTTTTAGAGGTCACATCCCCAGTTTCAGACAAGTTCACAATCTTTATCTCCTTAATAGCAAGCAGAGAAGCACTAATATTGTGTGTAGATGGAGAATGGAGGTACAGAGGAATGAAGTGCCCAAGAATATATAAAATTTCATCACAAAACCTACAGCTCATCCACATTCTTTCCAAGATGCAGTCTCATATCTAGATCGCTGCTTCTCCAGCACACCGACGTAACCCCGTAGCAACATATTGGCTGATGTTATTACTGTAGCTGGGTAGAGCAAATGACCCCACTCCTGCAATGACTTCATGGCGTTCTTGAGAACTACTCAGTATGACAGAGCGATTTCTCCCTATAACACTGGAGTACTACAATCAGCTGGATTTGACTAGCTGACATCGCTATAACATTTCTATTCAAAATCATAATGAAAATGAGAGCGATTTAGATGTAGTTTCTTCTGCCTTTGTTATTTCCAGAATTTCCCCCTCGGGAAGGATACAGAAGCCTACACCTTCCATAGCTTTCTTCCCGCGTTACCAAATGTGACACACTAAAGGTGTGTGTGGTATCTCATACATTTTGAATGAGCAGGTATTCAAAAGGAGTAGCTTCCAGTTTTTGTCTGTTCAAGAGCAAGACAGCTCAAATAAACTTCTCAGAAGAAAATAAAAATTGCAGTACTTGATAAACAGACAGAATTCTCTGAACACAAAAGGCCATGTTTTCATTTTCAAAAAAAACAGATTTTTTACCACATGCTGTGTACTAGTTCAAACAGACTTGTATTTATTTTACTTCCATACACAGAGCCTTCCTTTCCTCTGCTCATTTCTGTGTTCTGTTAAAATAAAAATATAAACTTCCCAAATTAATTTCATTCACAGTGCTTCCTATTCTGTCAGAGACTTGCCAGCCTGTAAACTTACAGATAGATGACACAAAGAGATTAAATTACCAGTTTTATAACTCTGATATTCCTGTCTTTTCACTCAAATCATAATTAAGTACATATGCAGATATTAAAATACACAGAAAAAAATTAAATAAAAAGGGATTTAATAGTAATAGCTACTGTGTAGATATTGTTTCCTCATGAGACAAGTCTGTGTTAGCCGTTATTAATGAAACGCGACACAGATAGGAAGAACATCTCATTAGTGTCCAATAATCTGATACTTCAGCTCTGTGTATGGACACTGTTAAACCTCATTTGTCTTCTTACCTCTCCTTCAAAAGGAATCCACAAATAAAAATAGTCTTCACATGAAAGATTCGCTGTAAATAGAAAGGTAACAGAATCTGTGGGGGAATGTAATTTGGGTAAGCAAACATCATTAAAAATGAAAGGCTTTAATTTTACACATCTCATTCTGGCTAGAATGTCTTTTAAACATGCCTAATATCCATAGTAAGAAGGAGTGAGCACCACTTTCAGAATCTAGGCTGCTGAAAGCCTTTACATAGAAAGTTACTGCATTAGAATTTATTATTGTCACGTTTGGAGTCACCTGGCTGGAAGAAAAATATATATACTTAGCTTTTATAGCAACTACTACTATTCTTTGGAAATCTTTCTTTGCAAGCCTCCTTTTGGAAGTTTCCATTCCTTGGTGTGACTTTTTTGAAATTATGGCTAATTAATACTTACTTTTTAGTAAAGTTTTAACATCATGGCTCTATAGTAAGTTTCCCTAGTGCTTAATCTGTAGTAAGTATTAGCAAGCTACTACTTTATGAATTTAAAAATAATTAAAGGCAATTATACTTGTCAGATCAATGGGAAAAAGCGCATTATCTATTTTAAGCTGTTTTGCCTACCACTTAATTCAAATTAATATACGTAGAATTATGTATGTACTTAATATGAATGGTAAGAAGTACAAAATAAATGGTGACGCAAGAACCATGACTGTATATTAAATGCAAGGCAGTTTGTTTTTAATTTATAGATTTAATATACTGGACTAAGATGATATAACATCTCACATTTAAGTACTTATACTATACTCAGTTGTACTAATAATCACCTAAATCTTGCTGTTTAAATCCACGGAATCTCATTTGTGTTTTAAACACTTACTCCTGGGATGGGGAAAAAAAAATACAAAAATTTCATTTTTTTCCCCTCCCCTGTACTCCCAGTGAACTTTGCTTGCAGGCAGCATCTGCTATAAACACTATGACTAACATGAAGCAGGGGTTTGCACTTTGTGCTATGGGTTTCCCTTACTGTCCAGATACATGGCAGCTTAAGATTCATTTACAAATTAATCTGCATAAAGACACTGGAAGTCACCAGATAGCATCTGACAGACTCAAAAACAGAATGGGGCAGTATCACTAATCCTTTAGAAAACTTTCTCCCCTCAGAACTCAGCTCTAATAATAATCTTTCTTGTCCCTTGTTCTGAGAATATAATGTTTCCCCCCTTTGCTTATTAATCTCATATTTCTTCTTTTTTCCTGTTGTGGTTTCAAAGATGCAGTGCCATGACGCAGCCAAAAGCCGACTGGACCACGCAGGGCACACAGCGACTTGAATGGGGAAGGGACAGGGAGGGAAATACTGCCACGCTGCTTGGGACAGAAGAGGAGCGGGGACGCGAGGGCTTGGGCTCCTTGCTTTCTCGCCTGCGTTGCTTGCGCTACAGGACTGCTGGTGCAGCGCTGCAGCTTCTCGCCAGCTGTGAGAAGCCATAGCTCAGCCTCCTCTCGCCAGACATCTGCATCCAGTGCAGGCAACCGCCGCGCCAAAGCCAAGAAAGGGGTACGTCACTGAACAGCAGCCGAGGAGGACGTGCCATTCCTTAGCTGTTTCTGCATCGTGGGCAATGCGCTGCATATGACGTACGGCTTCAATACCTTCTGCCTGCATCTATATGAGGGGTCTGTACGCCTCCAGATTAGGGACAGGGAAGCATGACAGAAGAAAAACCTTCATCTCCGAGTCTCCGGAGACCCAGCTGAGTGCCTCAGCATCCCCAAGATTGTCCCTTCTCCAGAATACCCTGCCCCTCATCACACTTGCCTTCACCTTCAAAGCACCAGAGCAGCTCTCTTCCCAATATTTATTTTTAAATGACCTTCATACTTCTGCCTCTGCTGCCGCCCTGGCAGTGATGCTGTTCACTATGCCAGTGTCTGACTTTATGTTCTCTTCCTAAGGCTATCTGTCTGCACAAAATAGATCCATCTACGTGCTCTGCTGTCAGCCGCATGACCTCTTTACATTTCTGTAAGCAAATCCGTCAGCTAATAATGGTTATCCTTAGGCACGGCACACCTTCACTTATTGAGCTGACCTGCCAACTGCCTGGAGCAGCCGCAGCTACATAACGTGCATCCATCTGCGTATCGTGAAGAGCCAGAAGGGAGGAAGGGCACGCTCACCTAGATCAGTTCACTCGCATGGAATATTTTAAATTACTATTTTAGGCTCAACTTTTGATGATCTCCATTTTCACACTTATATTAGCAAACAATACCAAGCCAAAATGGCAGTTTGCTATTTAAAAGTAGTATTACTAATTGGTAGAAAGTTCTAGTGAATGCAGCTAATTACAAGTGCTCTCGGGGACTTTTGCAGCCCCACTGGCCCATAACTTTTTTAGTAGCAGAACAGCACTTGAACTATTATGGTTAGAATGGATGTAAGCTGATTTTTACCAGCATTCCCCACCCTTTACAGGTCTTTGGATCACAGTACTATATTGCTTACAGTGTGAAGTGAACAGTTGTTATGTGTTCACTTCCAGGGAATTTTCAGGGGCCACAAGCAATTCCAGGGGGTCTCACGGGTAACATATTGCCTACAACTCATGTGCTGGGAACCACTAACTTAAACATTTTAAGGCCGTCAGCGTCCTGCCAAAGTCTCTCAAGTGCTGCTGCTGGCAATCTATACTAAGAGTATTAACATCTACTCCAAAACCTGAGCAAAACACAGAGCAGTTTGCTACCCTATTTTATCTTGCATGCACTGCATCGTAAGCCAAAATTTTTTCATGTCTCTTGCTTCTCCTGCACATTTTGAGAGCCAAAACCAATAAAAGTGCCATATGGCCCATGTACCATGTTTATAAAAACATTTTTGGCAGTTTCTTCTGAAGAAAAAGTATTGTGGATGGAATTTGTTCTGGTTCTGGCACCAGTTATTAAGTTCTAAAACGAAGAAATTCAGAACATGAAATATGAAGTTACAGGCTTTGCTTCCTGCACTTTGAAAATTTGTTCTCTGTAGAGTAATCTGTAATACTTTCCAAAAACTAGTTTAGCTCTTCATATATGAATGTTCTTGTATTGCTTAATGGAGAGCCCCTCATCATAGCTTATTCACAAAGAATGCTTCCAGTTAAACATAGTAGAGGCTCAACAATGATTAAAATATAGTTTCATATATGAGTAATTAGTTGCATGCACTCATGTTTTAAAAGAATCTCAAATACTTCTTTGTATGCAAAAATAGTGATAGTGTGCTGTCTACATACAAGTATGCATTCATGTTAAATAACTTCCAATAAGACACTTAAAATCCATTTAAAGGAACAGATTTCAATGAATTTCTTCAGTCAAATTCTAAAGGTACAAACCTGACATCTTTGAAATCATTAGCATTTTTTTCCATCAACTTCAGCAGGGCCAGGATAAATAATACTCAATAACTGAATGTTGAGTATTGAATAACACTTCAATAATACTCTCTTAATACAAGGATTAAATAATACACTGGGCTCCTATAGACTTCCAGTAAATATGCTTTCAGCATAGGCATCTTTAAGAACACACATCAGTGATGTTATTTAGTACTTGTAATCTCATGTTCTGGAAAGATTTTTAGAAAAACAGGCACGATGACCTAAACATCCCATATAGGAAAACAGATCCAGAAAAACAGATTACAAGAAATCAATAGGGAAAAGCAACCCATTCTGCTTAATATGTCAGTTCTGCCCAGATTTATACAAACGCAGTAAAGGGTGGCATTCAGAGGATAAAACTTCCTATCTGGTATAATATTTTACACATATTTATTTCCACTTAGAGTACAACTTTCAAACTTTTTGGCACTGTTGACTGTTGCAAAATATAATAAGCTTAAAATTAGGACAACTTGAAAATATTCACAAACTTTCTACGCACATTTTTGTTTGGCTTTTTCCCCTTTTTTCTTAACTTCTCAACTCTGATAGAAAGCTGGATGAATGAATGACAGACTTATAGCTAGAGTGTCTCCAGGCAGTGAGGACCACCCTGGCCCCTTGGAAGCATGTGGATGCAGGAACAAGACACAGAAGTGCTTGAGTCACTTTAGTTCTTAGTGTTCCCATCTTGCAGGCAAATACACATACTTTCCAAATTCTGAACTGTATCTCTAATCTTCATATTGTTTATACAGAAAGCATATGGAATTTATATAATCTATTTTAACCTATACGAATTTGATATTTATATAGAATTCATAGCATGAGAAGACATGACGGAAGTTCAAAATAACTACGTATGAAAGGAGAATACTTTGAGGAAAAAAAAGACCCAGCAGAGTAGCCAAAAGATAAAAAGTGCAAACTATGTCCTCACGTTCTTTCATGCAGTCAGGCATGCATTCAGCCAAATGATCACTTTTTTAAGTAGGAGTGAAAATAAGCAATATAGAGTTTAAGTAAACTCTATAGTCCATCCATTGATATTTTATTAATAAAATTCAGGATAACCAAGGCCCTTTAGACTACCATTGTTAACAGTCATACAGAAGATAGTTCTGTGGGTACCGATTAGTACAGCAACTTCAGGTCTGCACTGGTTTCTCCTGTATAATAAGGATGTTCAGCTGCTTCTCAGTATATATACTCCCTTTCCCTCATACTCCAAACCTTTCCACGTTCATGTAACCCCAAAACAGTAGTGCTCTGAAATACAGGGATATAATGCCTTCTCTAGAGAAGTACCAAACTCTAGCTCAAGAGCAGTCCTAGAAGCGCTCCCTCTGCTAAGCAGAGTCAACTCCACATCCACAATTGTTCTGAAAACACCTTTTTGTTTCTAATTTTAAGATACAGTCCGCTTCTGTAAAGAACAGCAATCTGCTGCCTATAGCTCTGGGGCCAAAATGTCTCTGAGGGTAATTGCACCAGGCCTGCAAAAATATCTGAAAGCTGCCAATGTATTAACAAAACTCATCCTTCTTTTCTCTCTTTCCATTGTTTTCTGAGGTGTATTAGTCTGAATTCAGTGTTGACAAGCTAGCAGAACATTTTCTTTGTCAGTTAAAATTAGCATAATACCTCTATTATATTACATTTTTTCTTTTTTATTTCAATTAATCTGGGTTATATTTGAATGAAAAATCAGCTTTCTTTGTACCATATGAATGAGAGGAGATATCGTTCAAGTTTATACAGGACTCTTTCATATTTATAGCAGTATAGTGCTATTGTTACACAAAAATATTGTATTTAATTTTTACAGAAATTCATAAGCTAGTGGGAGTTGCTTTAGAACATATTTTCAAATGAAAGAAGAAAACCAAAAAGCTCCATAGGATTAAAGGAATCCAGGTACTCTGTCATTCAGGTTTATACTACAGCATCTCTGTTGATCTCACATTAGCAAGGAACTTGAGCAAACCTTCACTGAAGCAGGTCCCTTTGCTATTTTTGTGTATGTTTTTCTGTCTGAAGGTGATGGGGGAATAATACAAATTTCATGAGGTGACCTGAAATGTATTACCATTGTGCAATGCAGTACCTTTTGCTCATTTTAGATCCATTACTGACTGTCATTAGTAATTAGCAATTAGTAATACTTGGGTAATCCTCTCTTTCTATACATGCTGGAAGCTGAATTGAATGATTAAATTCTTACTTTTTGAAACTGAAGCTTTGAGGAGAACATTCCGTGCTTTATGCTGAATTTTTATAGACATGATACTGTTCTAGTCTAGCAGTAGTCTAGTCTCGTCTAGTAGTAGCTGAGTAGTTTATCTACAGTGTATCTAGTGTTGCTTTGACAGAGGATTTCTTGTGACCAGCAAAGAGTAAAAACTAGAGAAATGTGCCATTTGGAAAAATATTTTTTGTGTTCATTTCAGTACATCTGGGAAGCATGAACGATGTTAGACTCTGCAGGGATCTGCTGCATTTTCTGCAGCAGGTACTTTTATCTATAGACTCTCAAATAACTGTTGAAGTTCTGAAAAGCAAGGATTATTTTAGTTCAAAAATATTTCAAACATCACAATTCCCAGGGGTTTTTTTTATACATACAGAAAAGCAGCTTGCAATAAAACAGATCTTTGAGCTCACCAGAGGTGGAACTGTATTGACAAAGTGCTATAACACATGAATGAAACCTTTAAACAAATAGGATTTAACACAGTTTTAACCTGACTTCTGACTTTGTCCTAACAAATCAATTGTACATGTGTCTGTCACATAGACAAACATTTGTTAACTCATTCAGAAAACTAAATCCCATATTTTAACCCTGCATTACATTGTGGGTGCAACATTAGCGGACATATCTGGAAGATGAAGATTTCAAAACATTGAGTCTGTTTAAACTGAGTTAAAGATTCCGTTCATAAAAAAGCCCCTGAAAAGAAGGGAAAAAAAAAAAAAAAAAAACAGATGTACACCCAGATGAAATTCCTAGAGAGGTAGCTGTCATTGATCATTTTGGGGAACAGAGGAGTCTTTTCAGCTGAAATAACTATAATGAAATTGCCTAATTGTTAAGTGAGATGTAATATAAATTACATCCAACCCAAAGCAAACAAGACCATCAGTGTCTGTGCATATTACAATACCACATTGCTCTTTCAATGTAGCACAAAGCACTGAACAATAAATACAGATCTGAGAAATCATGGAAAAGATCCAAATAGGCAATCAGTAGTTAAAACAAAACTACAATGTAATCACAAATAAACCTATAGACCAACCATTTTCAGTAACAGCAAAAAAGAAAAATCAGTTCTTAAGTCATATGTGGTCTTCACAAACACTCCATCTTAATCTGCTTATAATACTTCAAAGGTATAGTAGGGAGCACCAGACTTTCAAGGAAATGGTAGATCAGCTGGTCTCATGCAAATGCAACCAGGCAAAAATGCTAGAAATCCAAACTATGCCAGTTCCCAGCTGGCGAGCATACACAGATTTGCTGCCCAGGAGGGATAGGGAGTGTAAGAAGTGTGAAATCCCAGAAGAGGCGCCTAAAAGGTATTGGCTCAAGAGCGAACATAGCTAGACAGATTAAGGTTGTGGTTCTTCATTGAGCTAAATCTCTCAGTGATTAGCTGATTGAACTAAAACACTCAGTTGTTTTTGTTTGTATTTGAGAGAAAGTTCAGTCAGCAGGCTGCAAGTAAAGTGGCTGCAACAGAGGTCCTGAAGCAGCAGAAGACCAGTGTAGAGGAGGCAGCAGACCCCTCCAGTCTGCCTCGTTTTCTGAAAGCTGGTTATTACAATACTCTGATCGCAGAGTGGATGTGAAAGCTGTACCGAATGAGGGCCTGGAAGATGAGTGGAAAGAAGAGATTCAGGATGTTGCATGTGAGGTCCTAATGTATGTCAAATGTTATATCTGGGCTATTTCACCACAATAAACAGCAAAATATCAGTAAGCTCATGCATCCTTTACTCTGCTGTAGTCGGTAAATAGTAGAAACCAGATCAGAGTTATAAAGCTAGTATACTTTTTATCCATGTGCATCATATAACCATAATCACCACTGCACTGCATTTGCACTCTTATGTTTTACACCAAGCCAACTAAATGCTATTCTGAGCATAATTTCAAAGCAAAAGTCAGTGAAATGTAAACTGCTAAGCTACATCAGTACTTCAAGCCCATAACCTAGTAGCCCATAACCTAGTAAATACTGGTTTGCATGTAAATAGCTATTACATATGCTTATAACAATACTCACACATTTTTGTGCAAAACCAGCATTTTGATTAGCTGGTCTATGTTTGCAGTAATTCTTTAAAATATTTTCTCTAAATAGTGAGTGTACTAACATTTTGGGGTGCATTTAGAAAAACCTTTCAAATGTTTTGTTCATCCAACAGAGTATGTTAACAGTAACAGTAGGCAAAATGGATGTGTGAACTCTACAAACAATTCATTTCAAAAGGCAATTTTTCCACTGTTGTGCCACAGCATGAAATCAGAATTCAGGTTTTCTCAGCTGTCACTTTGCTGCAAGATGGAAAATCCTTGTAATGATTCTTTTTTAAATAGGAACAGAAATAAATTCTAAAAACCACATTTGACTGAAAGTTCATTATATAATTCATAATAGTTACCTACAGCTCCACTATTCTTGTCCTTCAAATTCCTTCTGAAAACTCACCTCTGCAAAACATGTTTGCAAGAAACCACTAATGGAAGAGAGAGCGTAAGAAAGATGAAAATTAAGCTGTGTTTAAAAAAAGGGAAATACCTGGATTATTGCATTTTTTACTTAAATGGTGCTACCTTGAGGATTTCGTGACTAATAGTTCATGATACCTTAAGCTAACACTTTCTTTATGCCACAGCTGCAGTTAGCAGAAGCTGCTGCTAGTTAGTGCTAAGTTAATATGAACTAGCTTGCTAAGGTATGGTAGAACAGTTACTTATCATATGTCTATATACTCCGTTACTTTTGAATTCATCTTTCTCCCCTCCGGTTTCCTTTCTTTTATTCACGTTACATTTAATTTCAGATTATACTTTCAAGCAAGGGACTGCAACTTGCCTCATCTGCTGTTGCTCCCAAGCCTGCCCACTTTTTTATTGAAGATGACCTTGAAAATATCACCAAGAACAGACAGCAAAACACTCAGCATATAGATAATAATCCTCAGTACTAAAAAGCAAACTGCTCTATGAGCAGCAAAGCTAATAAAACCTGAATTGTCTCTCTCAGGTCTTCCCACCACATTAATTGCCTCCTCCTTTCCTCCATACCCTTTACCAGCCTTTTGCACTCCTCAAGCCTTAACTCCCTTCCCTGTCTCCTCTTTGCTTCGATAAGTGGCAGCAAGTCCTGCAACTGGTTTGAATTAACTAGTTTGTTGGCCGACTAACCCAAAAAGCTGCTGCCTCTTACAAATAAGATGTCAACAGTTAGAAATGCCTTTATCTCAAGCGGAGCATTATTTTGAGTTTCTCTCAAACCCATCTTCTGATTTTCATAACATAAGTAAAACTTAGTACCCTAGGGACTGTCAGTAAAAATTACTTAGTTATGGAGAGGATGAAAGACTATAATCGCATAAGCCTTGCTTCTTTAGGAGGATGGGCTAAGCCTTCTCTGAGGAAGAATTTTTTCTTTTAATCAAAAATGAACTAGTAACAACTGCTTTTTAAGTTTTTCATTTTAAAGTACCCTAAACCATTTTAAAATAAAAGTAAAAAGCAGAAAGAGGAAACTGAAGAGGATCCTAGTGCAAACCTCAAGGTACACAGCCAAGTACTAAACCAAATATTCTTTCTCAACTGTGCAAATTAGCCTGCCAAAACTCCCTATTGCAGTCACTAGATCCATTAAACTGTTAGCAGAGAGGATTTTTGGCTGGCAGCAATGACAATAAGCTACAACAGTGCTTAAATACTTATCCCATTAGACACCAGTTTTGCCTTTGCAAGACTAACCTGTTAATGAATTTGCTTAAAGCTCAGTCAAGTATCCTTCATGCTATGGTCACAGCATGGTGTCATCTGGCTTGGCAGAATGCATCTCACTTTTTAAATCTGTAACTCATTTAACCCTTCTTTTAGATTAATGGAAGTAAAGTAGTAAATAGCAAGTCAAGGATATATTCTTCAATGTATCAGTATGACGATTAAAAGCTATATGGCTTAATATGCACATGAAAACTGAAGTAATCATGAAAAAAGGCAGAGCTTATTCCATTAAAAATATGAAGCAACAACATACAAGTGTCTAAAAAATATGTTCGTCAACACCCAAAATTTTAAATACATGCATTTGTCTCCACTGTCACCAGTTAGCATCTTCTAAAGGCTGAAAATCTAGCTTAGTTTATACTATCTCATAATCATGTGTTTTCCTACACTTTTTACTTTAATTCTTACCAAGCACATTACCACTGAGCAGGAAACAAATTTTTCCATTATTTTATCTCTTTGAATCCCAAACAGCTTTTTCATGAAAGCTTGTACGCAGTACATGAAAAAAAACAAAGTTAAAAGTATTTAAGTCTTAACTCTACAATGAATAAAACTATGTGCAAATGTTTACCGATTTCTTCACTAGCTATGTATATATAATTATGCTAAGATATAGGAAAAGTAATAGTCATAAAAAAAAATGTCAGTCATATTATCTTTAAATCGACAGATTCCACAATACTCCATTTATACTGAGGCGCCTTTCTGTGAAATTAGGAACAAATACTATGCTCCATATTCTAAGTAAAGGGATCAAAATTTGGCCATGGCAGCAAAACTTGCCAAATGCAGCTGGTCCCAACTGGAGGTCTAAGGCACACCAGTACCAGAAGGTACCATAATGGATCTTTTATTCCATAAGGGTCTTTAAATGATGAATAGCAACTCATATTGCAGATTTTTGCATTTTACAATCTTTATTATTAAAAAAGCCCTTTGGCTCTAAAATTCTATCAATTTAATCCTCTAATAAATAGTTTTTCTTCCACAGTAATTGCAGTTTTAATTAGTAGCACTAACGTATAGTGTTTTAGCATGATGGACACATTAAATGCTCAAGAGATGTTTAAACTAGTTTTGGGACTCAACTATTTACAGATCGATACAACATCATCTGTCCCAGACTACAGATTAAGAGTTCTGTTTATCCACAATAATAGCTCTTCCAAACACAATAAAAACTCTGTTGGCATATACAGAAAATTATACCTTTCATCATTCTCCCAACAAAACAATTTGAGTAGACTTTAATAATTATTTATTAGACTAAAGGCACAAAATGAGAAAATATTAATTTCCAGAAACAAAAGTAATGTCCCTTTTGTTTTCATTCTGCCCAGTTGCAGGCTATTACTAGCCTGCATGCAATCACAAAATAAAACAAGACAGCTGATTTACTAATATACTTGCTCTCTTTTGCTAAGTATATATGGGAAGTTTAGCATCAGGTGATTAGCAGAGTCTAATTTTTGTGCCTCAAACATTATAAATGAAATCTGAAGCAATCGGGTATCTCACTCCTGATTTTCATTTTCCCAGCAGCAGCAATGCTCAAAACACTTCTTAAATTGTAACCTGACGGACCATTAGTTTATCCTCCTCTTTTTCGTTCTTACACTCACAGGCCTGGCAGCCTATGTCTTTGCCAGTTTAGATCATAAGATCACTAACCAGATCTCCTTTTCCTACTGCTTTTCTCTTAAGAAACCTCAGGCCATTTTGCAATCTCAGTGAACAGTCAGAAGCACCCTTGCTTGCTGTCGGAGGCTGGAGGACGTATTTAGCAGTTTGAACAGCCTGTATTAACCTGCAGGTTAATTCTTTGTGAATTTCTTTCAAGTTTACCTGCTATCAATGTCAGTCTGATGAACGTGACTGCACATGACTTGTACCGGCACACATGGTGTCCTTAGCCATTCTCCCAAAGCCCCCTTCATCTTCTTTCTTCACCTTAAAATAGCAAGTTCCTCAGAAGGAGAAACAGCCAAGATTTAGTTTTTATATTTACACACGCTCACACGCTGTATCTTGTACAAAGCTTTCCTGTCCCCCAGTTCAGACCAGAAAACTCACTTCATGTGAAAAATGACAAGAAGTCTCTATCAGAGCTGGAAAACGTAGGCAGTCCATGTTATAAAGGACTTACTAACCAATGTAAAAAATAAGATTCCTTCCAAAGAGTTTTACAGAGATTCAGAGTAACAGTCACCCCTTATTGGTAACCACCAGCCCCTTGTTATTGCTGATCATGAATGCTATGCATACTATTAATTTGGGTCCAAAGAGTTGCAAAGCTCCTACAATAACTCTTCACTAACTGATGAGCTGTAGCAGAAAAACAGATTCTCCTTCCTGCTTTTTTCTGTATCAGGTGTGCAGCTGCCAGTCTTCCCAAAAGATGAATCTGAGCTGCCCCCAAACTAACCTTGATACAACATGACAAAAGGTGTTGCGAAACCACCCAGAGCTTACCTTACTCTCCTCAGTCAGGGAGCTCTTCACATGTCACGCTAATGCTGACACAGGAGAAGACAACTACTTTTTTGCCCTTTTACATCTTGCTACCTATGACCCCAACATCCCAGCACCATGCAATCAGGTAGCGCATGGACGCCTTTGCCTCCTCGCCAGCTCCCACTCCTTGCATCAGGATGCTGGAAATCTATGAACAACAGCATTGCAAGCAGTGCTTTAACCGTATGTTGCTTAAGAATTCCTGTCATAATATAAAGGCCTAGACTACACAGATCGGCAAATCTTCTGGGTGTTTTATTCAATCAGAATGGCA
This sequence comes from Dromaius novaehollandiae, assembly GCF_036370855.1. NCBI lineage: Eukaryota > Metazoa > Chordata > Aves > Casuariiformes > Dromaiidae > Dromaius > Dromaius novaehollandiae. The sequence continues at coordinate 39,233,044 of NC_088132.1, forward strand.
CAAGGTAGCTGAAGGACAAATACAGCCTCTAGCCTTTAAGGTTTTGTATTCATAAGCACTGAAAGGCTGTTTAAGAAAGTTTTAATTAGTGCTACAAATAAAACCATGAACACTTAAGTAATAATAAAAAAACAGTATACTATCAGGCAGCATTTTTTTCTGTGACTTTTAGAAGTAAAAACATTAAACACAGGAAACCTGTTGTTAAAAACTCTTTTCAGGATAAATAACCAACATGGAATTAGGAATCAGTAGAGTTTCAGCACTTACTTTTCAACACAAATACTGTATAGTCTTTCCTTGAGCTTGATCAGCTTTGTTTTTTTTTTTCTTTTCATTAGAGTCAGATGGTATTGTCAAAATCTTTTCAAGACCAGATTATTTATTTCCATTAGTGACAGTTCGCTAGGCACAGCGCCTAGTACATGCTGTTATTTGAAGCACAACGTGCAGTTCAGCATGACCAGATCATAGCAAACATGAAATCAAAACCATTTCTGCAATGTATTTGAAAGCAATAATAATAAACTCCTATGTTTTCTAAATAGGCACTGTAATGAGTTTCACTAAGTGCAAATACCAAGCACTTGATAGAAATGAGATGCGAGAAGGATTATAAGACCAAAAATGTGAATTCATTTAAGAAAGGAAAGAAGACTTTAAAAAAAAAGAGAGAGAAGAACAACTAACATGAAGCAAGAGGCAGCAGAGCCAGAAGCAGCGCATAAATAATACATCTTTGAAATGCTGATAGCTGTTTAAAAATTGATTTCAAGTAAAATGACACTAAATAATAAAATCTCTTCTGAGCAGGATAACCAAAGCCAGCATTCACAATAGAGCAAAGTGTGGGTTTTATATGTGATCTGAGGTTATCCAGAAGCCTTACTAAATGAAGTGCAATATAACAGGATGAAGGAATTCTGAACAAGTACAATTAATATCAGGCACTCAATAACAGCCAACACGAAACCTGAAGTTCTAGGAGACTGAAAAGGATGAGAGAAAAAGAATGAAAAAATACAGAATTTTTCCTTGCCACCTGACACAAGTGCAAGCAGTAACAGCTGCTTTACAGTTTCACTGAGAGAATATCACTTTAGGCAGCATCCCTGGCTCAGGAGAGGCCAAAAACAGCTACTGACAAATTGTTTAACAAAACTAAGTACTGCAATGGAAAAAAATAAGTTTAGAATTAGCCTAAAATTTTCTCAGCTAGACACAAAGACTTTTTTCAGCGACAGGAAACGCAGATCTGGGTCTTCTTCTGCAGGTTGTTTGAATTTGGAAAAGCAAAAGCAGATACCGAACCATCATAATATTCTGCTGAATACAATTTGTAGATTTTCTAATCTACAGAGTATAAACTGTTAAATTTATATCCATATGCAAAAATAATAGGAAATTGGGCATTGGTAGATTTTAGTGTCTGGAAGGCGAGTAGGGGAAGCTATTAGCGGAACGGCCTTCTTGCAGGATGGAACATAGTAAAGGATGTTATTTAGCTTCCGTTAATGAATGAGAGCTTGGTCAAGAATGTATTGCTTGCAGAAGCACTGGTGTTCATCAGGCCCCCCGTACAGATATTTTCCTAGGAAACTTACGGCAAGATCTGTAGAATTTAAATGATAATCCAGATGTAAGGATGAAATTCAGTTTGTCCCATAATTCCAGCTGTGGTGTCGCTGGGTGTCAGGGCAGGGGCTGTGCGCACACCCAGCACGCTTGGTCATCAGGTCCTTTGGGGGCCAGGACCTCCCCAGCCAGGCTCTGCTGCGGTGAGACAAGGTGACTGAACCCCAGCGTCTCAACAAAGCCACCAGCGCTTACAGGAGCTCTGCGGGTGGCAATTGCGGACAGGGCGAGAGCTCCCTGCAGGCAGCTGCTGCGCGCGCCTTGGTTGACGGGGGACAGTCGCATGCGTGAGGCGCTGTAACCTCCGGGCCAGAGACCTTGGGCGGCCCTAGGCAGCTCCCGGTTCACTACACATAAACAGGCCAAAATACTCAGGAGAAACTATTTCTGTATATGCAGGGATGGCACATAGGACAGTTATTTGCACATAGTTAGGAGATGTTTTTATGTAGCTTAATACAGCAACGGCACATGGCAGAGCGGGGCAGCTGAATTGTAACAGTTCACTGGAACAACCTTTGGGGGATTTGCACCCAATGCACATGAAGCTGCCCTGCAAGGACCCTTGCGTTAGAGACTCATCACCACCCAAGCAGTGACTGACCACCCCGCCGGGGAGATCCGCTTCCTCATGTGATTGGCAGCCTTTTGCAAAAGATCTTAATCTGTTAGGTTTGTTTCTTTTTTTAAAAGAGACATTCTGCCTGTGAGCGTCTGTAAAACTATTTTTCCACACAAAGTAGTGATGCACATAAAGACAAAACAGATGACTAGGGAAGACTAGGAAAGACTTGTTTAATATATTGCAGCTTAGTGGGGGGAAGGGAGGCAGCACATGGCAGGGGGAGAAAAAAAATAAATCAAGCACTGTGAAAACTGTGAAGCAGTTGATGCATTTTCTGTGGAAGACTGCACAGTGTAACAGATCTTAACTACAGAAAAATGAATGACAGTTTGACAGGACAGAAGGAGGAAGCAATCTCTAGCCTAATTGCTACAAAAGGAACTAATTACAGAGATGTCCTGAATCCGACAAACAACTGGAATGCCACACACTGGTTCGTGCTTTTATTGTATGCTTCCTTAATAAATGCAAGAAAAATGCACTGCTTATAAGACAGTGGTTTCTAACTCATTTCATCACCCATTACAAATTTTCTAGTGGAGGTCTGAATTCCTGTACAGTGCATTCAGTCTTCTGGCAGCTTGCTTTCCCAGATACTTTTCATGGGTTCTCTATAAATATAACAGTAGTTTGTAATCTGGCGTCTGCAAACTCCTAGCAGTCTGCAGGGTTCCTGTAGGTGCGAGTACTCGGTGGCAAAGGCTGGACAAAGAAACATCCAGTGGGCACACCTCATTTGCATACTAATTTTTGCCAGTATAGGTGGATTGATTTCCCTGTTTTGACTTTTCATTATAACTTTTCCAGGTGTAAAGTGTTATATAAACTATTTTCAGGGCCTTTTTGCCAATACCATCAAGATGAGATGCTCCCCAGGGGGGGTGTTCCTTCTGAAACATTTTACCCATCAGTTTGAATGACTCTCACCTTTGACGATAGAATTGGATTTTTTTGGTATGGATTATATTGAAGCATGTAGTTTAAAAAAAATCTTCCCTAACCATGTGAGTGATACAATAGCTAGCCGGATGCCAGCATAATTACACAGGAAAATGCGGTTCATACGCTGCAGTCCACTTGGGCCAGCTGCCATCTGGTGAACAGTTTGAGTCCCCGTCACACTGGAACATGCTCATGCTTGTGGCCCGCCTTGCCACTTACTTCTCAATGTATCCTGTCTCACAGTGCTTGGAGTGATCAAATATGAACTGGAAACCATTTGCCAGCAAGGACAACGTTTTTGTACACATTTATTAGAGAAATTTTGGCTAGGCCTGGGACTCCAAGCCTTGCTGTGTACTATTAAAATCAGCTGTATACAATACATGTGTCCCCCCCCCCCCCCCCCCAAAGAGTGCTTGTCTGAGGAATAAATGATATTAGGGGTTTATGGAATTCAACGGATTGATGCAATCTGCAGGCAGTGTCTTCAAAGAAGGAAAAGTGCTTCTAGCTGTATGATTCCCACATGTAAAGCAAATATAAACTGACTGGGGTTTGCATACAGAGACCATAAAAGACAACAGCAGAAGAGGTACAAAAGCACTGAATCCCAGAGATGATACTTTGTTTCAACATAATTAACTGATCACTTTGACAAAAATTGTGATATATTTTTCCATTACTATGCTAGCAAGTGTTCAGCTAAGATACAAGGGGAAACATGGCTGCTGTAGAGTAGGTAGGGTAGAGGAAAAGAAAACAATCTTTCCTCCTTTAAGACTTTCAAGTCTTCACTAACCCCAATCACAAAAGGAAGAAAAAATTTCTTGTGTTGCTAGGAGTCTGTCACCCTTCAATTACCACAAAATGCAAATGCCTTCCCATCCCTACTTAAATATTCCCATGTAGCTTGTGAAATCTTTAGATTCTCAGATCTTCTGTAAAGCTTAAGTGAATTCTCAGTGCAAGAGCTCATGTCACAGTTAAAGAAACATTCGAAATGTATGAACTGGAAAGAAAATATTTAAATCAAAGTAAGCATCATTAGAACTGCTGAGGTATTATATTGCTGATGTTCAGTGCTGATGTGCTGGTGTTGGATATGCACCTCTGTATTCCTGTTTGTCATATTTCTGAATTTGCTTTAGTCATTGAATGAAAACAGCACGTATGTGTTCATGAAAGTTACTAAGCACTACAATAATAAAAAGATAGACTTTTTGCTTGGATCATATGGTGCCGTTGTTAGAAACTCCCTAAATCAATTGTGCTAAGGTTTTTGACTGTCCCTTAGGAGGCAGTCTGTTATTCCCCGTTTTCTGCTTCCCATGTGCATAACCCAGCTGGCATATGCAAGCAGAATGCATCAGCAGTTAAGTGTTAAAAAGCAAAACTGTCATGCTTAACCTCTGGATGGGTACAGTAAATTCAATCCCTCTCAAGTTCCTCTCATCTGAGATTTCAAATTCCCTCTCTTTTGCTCTGCTTCATGACACTCTCGGTGGTGACTGTTTCACCATGCCTGGCGCACACAGCAAAGGGGAAACCATCTCTGCAGTTCAATAGCACAAGTCATACTCATAATGAAAGTGAAAAGCATGTTCTCCATCTGTTCAACAACTACGCCATGTCATGCAGATTATGACATCCTGAAATTTTACTTCATGGCACAAATAGAACATCGCAAGGAGAGAAAGGAGTATGACTTAATTTTGTATCACTTAAGTGCAACACTAACACTTCAAATTGCATGTACCAAATGCTTTAAAGAAAAAGCCTCACAACATTGAAAGATTATTTTTGTAATATCAGGATATTTGACAAGATAATACCCGAGTTGAATTTCACATGCCAAAGCCAGTGTGGAGTATTTTAATAACCATAATTGTTTCAGATAGCATATTACAGGAATAGTATTCGTGTGTGTGTGCGTGCGCATATACATATATATATTTGCACACGTGTAAGTAAATATATGCAACTTAGAGCCTGGGTTTTAGAGGATCACTGAAAGCATCAAATACTTCTGTGCTTCTTATAGCATCTTCATATACCTTTAAACCAGATTATGTAAATCACAAGCACTTGCATAAGATGCATCCGTGGCCTCGCTGCTCCCACCACCCTGCCTTTCAGCTCCCTTTCAGCTCTCATCCAGAGACCAGCTTTGCAACAAATAGGAAAGATTACCCACACACAAGAGGCAGGTCTTTTGCTAGTGCAATATGAACTGGCATCAATATCAAAAGACCCAAATTAATCCACAAAACAAGTAATGGCCGTGACATACAGAATTTTTGGAACAATACTGAATTACCATATTTAAAAAAAAACCCCACACTTTCTGCACAGGTTACTGCCTTAAAATTAAAAACTGCTAATTATTTGCAAGATCTGTTGCTTTTCACAGATGTACCAGCTTAATTGCACGTTTGCACAGGACAATGACACTTTTTATTATTGCCCTGTATTGAACACTCAGAGAGGAAGGAGGAACATGTGCACAAATGATTACGCACTGAATCTTGAGATAAGCTTGTTGAAGGCCCTTAGGCCTGGATATCAATTTGCCACACCAATCACAACCAAGTTATTCACTGGAGGAGCTCAAATAAGAAATTAAGATTTCTCTTGCATGAAATAGAATCAACGCTCCTCCTTAAAGTAAAAATACCAGTTCCTTGTCAAGTCAGGTTTTTTGTGGTTTTAGTATACCACACAAATGACTAAATGAACTGAATTATGCAAAAATGTCTATTTTATAGGAATTGAATGAATTTTATAGGAATTAAATGAATTCCATTAGATTATGATTCTTTGGTAAAGGGACTAAGACATGAAATGGGAGAAGGAGAGGGAAGGAAAAAAGAAGGGGGGGAAGGAAAGGAAGATAATCCACATCCCACAGGTATCATCATTCTCTTCAGCCATCTCTTACCTCCTCTTTAGAAGCTAAAAAAAACCATGCAGGAACAGATGCCCTTTGGTTGCTGTGTCTAAAGCAATCTCCTTCCCTCAGGAATAAGGTATGGATGCCCCAAGCAAAGGGACGAACAAATATAGGCAATAGTAGCTACTTCAGAGAGATTCATCAGCATACTACCTGTCAGAACTGAATAAATGCTTCATAACTTGCAGTACAAAGCAAAGATCTAGTCTGGGGTTGCATGACTTATGCACAATTTCCTAAATGTCGTACTTGCAAAATTTCTTAGTGCTCTGAACAAAAAGCAAAATTCTCTCCCTGCTTTCTTTAATGTGTTACAGCAATAATTTGTTTAGAGATGTATTTTATTTGTAAAAGATTATTAAGTCTAGTTTTGAAGAAATTTCTCACCCCCCCAAGAACACCCCAACATCGTGCAGAGCACGGAGCAATAGTCAAACTGTAAGAAAATCTGCTTTTCAAAGTGGGTTCAAGCATCTGTAGCTGCTGCTGCTGCAGCTAATTAACCACCCTTATTCCCTTAAAAATAAAAAAAGGCCAGAAATATGCCAGAAATGCAGGAATGTGGGGACAAATAGTAGTTTAAATGAAATTCCACACATACTTGTTTCCATATAAGTACTTTTAAATGTTCAGATTGGCCCAGTTTCACCCTATTTTCCCCCCACTGAAAGAACCGATACCAAGCATGAGCACCAGTATGCTTCAGCCATTGGTGTGAGGTTTGCTCATGAATAAGCACGACATTTAATACGAAAAACTTGTCAAAAAGATCACAGGTGAAATCCTAGTACTATCCAAATTCACAGGCATTTCAGTGACTACTGGAACATTATTACCACCAGAACCAAAACTGCTATTTGTTCACTCCCAACCCAAAGGAACCTGCACTGTGGAGAAATATCTGAAAGGAGAACAAAAATATAGCTTTTTTTCTGACTTTGAGGTTTTTTCCCCTATTGTTAAACCATTCCTGTTTATTTTGGTTCCTTAAAAGCAAACAGGACAGAACTATTTCTCAACGATAAAAAGAAACCCTGTTCTTCTCCCTTCAGACTTGAACAGTATTTCAGTGTTCAGTTTACAAACCATAGGGAAGCAAAACCTGGTGACTGCCTTCCTACTTTATAGCTGAACAAAGGATGCAAGAACACAAATCTTGTTTTGCCTGCAGATTATCATTTTCAACACTGATCATGAGAAAGAAAAGTGAATTCTGGGAAAAAAGTTATTGTGAAAATAAATTCCAGAAGAAAATCTGATTTATCTAAGAACTTGTCCACATTTATTTGCTTTTCATTAATATTCTAAAGAATAAATTAATTGGCAGGAGTCTTCAGCAAATACCAAAGCAGAGCAAGCGTTACAGAATATTCACTCAAGAAAATTTACAAATTAATTACAAATATTTGCAGTGAAAAGCTGATTCTGTGTGTCATTGAAGCATGAAACAAACACTCCATATGAACCTTATATTCATCTTCAGACAATTTTTGTAAGGTTAAAATTTACACAGGCACATCAATGACTGCAGTGACTAGTTTTTAAGCTGCTTATAAGTCTATTTTCCCCAAAATGCAAAAACCCCTTAAAACCTAAATGGCAAGCATTTGTGAAATAGCAACGTGTCTCATGAGCAGATCACAAACGGCAGAGAACGCTCCATTCAATAAACCAGTTCCCTGCGCCAAGCAGGTCAGCCACATCCAGCCACAGGTCTTAGCAGCTGTTCACTACGGCCCGAACGAGAAGCGTAGTATTCTCGCTTTAGACCCAAATGACGGCTGACTTTAGGACTACGGTGATCCAGCTAGACATGCAAACATGGGCAGGCTGTATCGCTGTGGTTTAAGAACTGTACCCAAGTCAGGCTGCACTCGAGTGGCTGCAGTTATTGGCAGAGCAGGCAAGCACCCAGCTATCGAGGCCTCAGTAGCTACTTAGTTGTAGACAGTCTTATCTGAGGCCAAAATCAGGTTCTCCTCCTGCATTTTAAAGGCTGGCACTTTTTTTGTTGTTTTTGGGCTTTACACAGATATTTGAACTATTACCATTTAGCAGTTAAAGTGAAAAGTAAAGTATATTTCACTCCTTCCCACTCTTTACCTTTTGTCTTCAATATGCTATGCTTAATGCTGCTAACAGACAACACAGAAGATGGGCTACAAAAGGAATTAGGTACCTAAGAGAAACAAAAGGCTGGGGGGAAGCTTGGTAATAACAAAGTACTCAAACAACAGGCTTTCTAGAAGGCTAATTATTATGATAGATGATCTTGATATTTAATCATGGAAGAGTGCATAATGACTGCCTTCATTTTTTATTCCCCTCTACCCCCCTGAAGTTTGCCAACACCGTTTTTCCCATACTCAGTTTCAGGTCAGCTCATTAGAGAGAGCTATTTATTATCATTTTAGCATATTCAGCAAGGTTACAGGAGACCTGTACTTCTCACATCCCCAAGGGATTCACTTACTCTAAACATGCGGCTTTGTGCTCTGCATTTGAGATGATTACTCAGAACCAGTACACCCCGTTGGACTGCAATTCCAAATTTATTATCTGCCCTCCAGACAAGCTCCCCCCTTCCCTCGAGGCATTAAGCCACAACAGACGAGAATAAGGTGGCATTATCTGTAAACAGACCCTCTGAGCTGGGTTGCTGCTCTCCGGAGTTATAAAACACACAGTCTACTTAATGTCAGCAACTTTTAGTGCTACGGAAACAAGAAAGGGCGATCAATCATAGACACTGAACTGCGTATAGAAAACCCCAAGGCTTCAAGGCATAATGGCATTTGTCACAAAGCTGCTTGTTAAAAGTTGTTTGTCTTTATTCATTGCTCTGCAGGCTTATTGTGCTATCAAGTAAGACCAAACAACTTCATCTCCGAGGCAAAAATATTAGTCATGTATTTCAATTACATATTAAACGTATTTGCTTGTATTGCAAAAGCTAGAATTCATATAGATAATTATTTCCATACGGATGGGAAAATGAAGTTATAAAAATAACATGAACAAGTTCTTACATATACTGATCAGGCTCACAAAGTTGAAACCCAGGTATTTTGAGCGTATGGATGTCTTCACTTGCTAATCTTCAGTTAGGAAGTTTTTAACTTAAGCTGGTATCCAGCAAGAGAGAGGCCTGTAGCTACAGACACAAACAGCACCAATGATTTCATAGAGTAAGAAAGCAAGCCATTTTCACCCAAATAGGATTACTCATGCTGTTGAGATTTGGCACAAGATCAAGATTATTGCTCCCCTACTTTCCTCCTCAGATGATAGCTTCGGTAAAGGTATAGCATATTATGGGTGAAGAATCAACCCTTACTGAGTACGTCCCAAACAGCAGAAAGTTCCCCTGTGACATTTGTCGTTCTTCAAAAGCTGATTTTCTTCACCCATGAACTGGGAGACTCTCCAGTAAGATACATGACTGTTTTAGGCAAAGCATATGCCATGCAGCTAAATTAATAAAACTGTAGGAAAACAGAATTTTCATACAATCCACAGACACAGAAATCACAACTACTCGTTAAAAAACAAATTACTCCAACACACTCTGCAACCCTGAGTCAACACTGCTGGCAAACTTAAGGCAAAACAGATACAAACGACTCATGACTCTCACTCAAAGCGGCAGCGGAAGCAAGACCAGTATCCCGGGGCTGCTCCGACGACAAGGCCTGGCCGTTGCCCTGAACACAAATGCCTTTCCTCAGCTGCTGCCAGCTTGCTCCCCCCAGGTGCCCGGAGACGCTGCCCTGGCCCCCCAGCAGGGTTTTGTCCTTGCTGGACAAAGTTGGTTGCAGCCTTTTCATAGACAGCCTGTGTGGAAGCAGCTTAAGCTTCCCAATACAAGTTTCTAGCCAGGCATGTACCACACTATAATGTTTCTTTTTGTTTTGGGTGGGTTTTTTTTTTAATTTTAAAATTATTTGTATATATTTCTAAGATTTCTTAAAGGATGTCCTCTACAGAAATTTAAATAGTGGAAGATGAGTCACCATGCCATGTACACCTAACCTGACTTTTAACTTCAATTTTCTGCATTATTAATGTATTAATTCAAGGAGCTCAGTACTACTACTTTAACAGGTTAAGGCCGATCCAAACAAACAGGCATGATTTTGCAACTATATCAGAATTTACCCAACCCAAAACTGAACTAATAACTTTACATTATAAAATTATCCTCCTAAAATAGTGCCCTTACAGTTGACCTTCAATTGAAAGAAAGGATCCTGTCAGTATTGGTTTGTGCACTAAGTCTTCCTTTACTATGAATACTGGTATGAAATCAAGTTTAGACATGCACCAGAGACCAGTTGCCAACTCGAGACCCAGGGAAGGGAAAATAAAATTGCATCTGCGAGTGAAAAATAGAGTATGGCTTCTGATAACGCTTGGCACTTGCAGAACACTGCACTGTGCAAACATTAATTCTCACAATTGTCCTGTGAGTTTGGTAAATATTATTTAACAGAGCTAAGATGCAATATCAAGATGCTCTTCCTTATTCTCATTTATGCTTGTTTACATATTTTCCTGTCAATCTCCGGCAGTGTTTTGCAAGCCCTTAAAAATAAATCTTTTTCACAGGCAGGTAATTAACTGATGGAAATTCTCTTCAATGTAATTTCAGAGTTGTTTATGAAAAAGATATACTTCACAGACAGCATATCTTGACTTAGTAAGTGCTTAACGATGCGTTCTGAAACATGAATTCAAATTTGGGCAGGAATGAACAGTCAGCACAATTATTGTAACAGAGCACTGAAAACATCACTGTTCCCCCCCCCCCCCCATATCTGCATTTTATTCCTTTGCCTTCTCTTCCCTTCTACCCCCGTCTCTCCCTTCTCGTTCCCTGCTTGTTTTGTTAGTTGCCACTGAAGGCTGAAATAAATTGACATTGTCAAGCCAAGGACATTTCTTCAGATCTGAAGTGCAAGAAGTACTGCTGAAATGGCTTGGAGGAAAGACCAAAAAACAGAACAAAACCCCCACCAACTTTATCTTTTGAACCAGCTGCTGCTTCAAGATCATTGCATTAAACAGAAGCCAATGGACATTCATGCATCTGTACAATCTTCTTTTGAACCTATCTGCACATTTGAAAGCTGCGTTGATTTGCAGCATTCACAGAGATCCAAGCGAGCTGAGAATGCACAGTAGGAAGTAATTGATATAGCTGGCATGGGGATATAATAAACAACACGACTTTTTCAGGGATGCAAAGGGCATGTTTAGCAATTGTGAACTTACTGACAAACTCAGGTAACAGAAGATAAATGGACAAAAAGAGATTACACACAGCTATATGGCAAAACTTTCCCCCTTTCACCTGCCAGCATTCATTAAACCTGTATTGGAAGAACCAATTTTCTTGCCCAGGCAGTCTTTGGCTTTCCAAAGCTATCAGCCAGGGGAGCTGAAAAGGTTGTGCTGAAACCCCTTAATTCTGGGAAGGACTCTAGTGCAATTTTTCTCCTTTACACAAACTGAAGAGGAATTTGGCAGACGGTAAGATGCAGAGCATTCAATCAAAATTGAACAATGAACGAGTTAACCTTTTCTCTTGACAATCCTTACTAGTTTAGTGGAAGATGCATGGTATTACAAGTTATTTTGTGAAAAAATTGCTTTAAAAAACCTTATAAAAAAGCAAACCCTTGGTTTGCATAATTCTTATCTACCTTCCACAGTCACCACTTCCTTCATGTTTTAGACAGACAATACAAAATATGTAAAGGAAAAAAAAATATCCCACACAACAACCACCACCACACACATTTGGCGGGGGGTAGGATATTACTATATGTGTATGCCCACAAATGACATGGTGCATTGACAGCAATGGCATAAAAAGAGCCCTGAAGTAGCTTTTCCTGATGGTATTTTGAAACACTGCATGTCAAAGTCTGATAAACCTGCAAAAGAAGCAGCTTTAACAAGAGCGAAGACAGTAACAGTATATCAGCTGTCCCTCTATTTGAGCACAGATGTATATTAACATACCAGAATATGCTTAGAGGCCAGTCCTAGGTCAACCATACACTAATTAGTAACAGCCCATATCATAAAAACATCACCACTAATCTCTAGCCACCATGCATCTACGACAGTAAGTAGAATTAGTGCCGACTTAGATCAAGAAATACCATGGGTTTTACATCAGTGACACTAGACTACTCAGCAAGAGTGAGCTACATCTATGTAAATCTGTAGGAATGCACAAGAGCTACTTCTGAACAGAGGGAATTAGAGAAGTGTTTGACAATGTAATGACAGCTTGTCCCTTTAATGCACGACAATTATTCCCATCTTTCATCTTAAAAAAAAAAGTTACTTAATGATTGAGTTCAAAGAGAAAGTGGTTTCAGGAAGTTCAAAACAGAGGTGAAATCACACTCCTCGCACGTGACACTGCTGAGGGAGAGACTGCGCAGAAAGAAATCACCACGGGAGGTGACAACAGCAAAAAGAAATGAGCATCATATAGAGTGCCCAACTGCTTTGCCATTAGCATTAAAAAAATTTCAGAAACAAATCCTGCCCAGGTCTTCTCTTTAGGCTGAAGCTCTTCATGTTGAGAAACCAGCTCATTAAAATTATTATTATTTTTTTCAATAAATTTGTGGGTTCAGATTATCAGTCTTGGAAAGATCTTAAGATGTTAACACAAACCATTCTGTCATTAAGGTCTGGAGTTATTTTGCCCATTTTAAATACGACGACATGAGGAAATAATTCAATAGAATTATTGTACAGAATTAGAGTACAGAAAATTAGAGAATAAGTAGCCTAATGAAAGAACTCATGGAAAAAAAATCTGAAACTCTCAGGATCTAGTCAGTAGCAGAAATCAAGGTTTTTGTCCTCTAAAATTTGATGTGACGAGGTGCAATAGAAAGATTAGTTTATTAGACATAAGGCGGAATATTCAACAGACACTTTTCTTCTTTTTTTTGAATTAGGAAGATGACCTTGCATCGTGAGAGACCGTTGACATACAGTCCATTAGCAGGGAAGACGACACTACTAAAACCCACCGCAGAACTCTGATCTCTGTCCCATTGGCCTAAATATTTAGACAATTCTTTAACTAAGGAAATTATGATACCCTGAAGGAGTGCTAACATGGCATCCCGATTTAGGAAGGATAACACAGTGACCCAACTAACTATAGGCCAGTTAGCCTGATATTTCATATGAAGCCTGGGCAAAGGGCAGGTGGAGGGAGGATGGCAGAAGAGTTGATACTGGATTCAATTGAAGTCTTGATGGCAAAAGACACTGCAAGTTTCAATCAACCAACATAGTTTCATAGCAAGCAGGTTTTTCATACAGATGTGATATTACCCACTAGGATATCTGCGTTTTTTAATTAGATAACATACAAATAGGTCAAGATATTTAATTAATTTACCCAGCAGTTTTCATACCATCACTGCACAAGCTAGCTTGAAAGTAATTGCTAGCGTGAGAACTGCTAGGGAGTTGGGAAGGGGGTTCAGCGTTTGAAGTGGGGAAGACAGCTCGCGTGGGATCGCAAGGGGAAACAGCACCTCCCGGATGATATGAAGAGCGTGCCAGCGACAGGGCATAACTCAGACATCACTAAATTAGCATTTGGCAGCAGTGCTTCAGAGCATGAGCTATTAAGTTCTTCAAGCTCACTTGTGCTGCAGGTTCCTTGCAGCAGCACTCAACGTACGGGCTTTTTATTATAATGGAAATTCCCATGCTAAATTTGATTGCTACTCCTTGTAATACAATTTCCCAGCTGCAACAATGACCTATGTCAGATGTTTCAAAAGAAGATGAGCATAAGCCTACTGACTACAATTAGAAATAACTAGCCCACAGAGAAAGCTAATTTCTCTGCTTTGCCAGTTCGAGGTGTCTTTATTCCCAGACACACAACATATGCAAAAAGATCAGGCAGGAAAGCAGACAAACTCGTATTTAATTTCAGTATATATATTCCCCAGGGAGATGCTCATGGAGCCTGAGGAATCAGTTCACTTTAAGCCAACATATGTGCAAATTGCCCTCCCCTTCCCTCAAACGCTCCCTGTGCGGTCGCCAGGAATGGTATTCATGCACCCAAACAATGATTTAGATTTGAGGACTAATCTGGCTGAAAGGTTTCTTTTTTCTTTTATCAGCTTAGTTTGTGACCAAATCAATTCCCTATCTTGCTCACCCAGCAGCTGCATGAGCTCCTTTCAACAGCAACCTACAATTATGTCAGCTTAAAGCAATTGGGGGACCTTAGGAGCCTAATCTCTCTTCTATAACCAAAGAAAAGCAATGCCAATTAAGAACTGACCTCTTTCTATTGACTATTTTATACATACATACATATATATATTTATATAAAAGGCCTAGGTTTCTAAAATGGATGCCTTCAAATACACTGCATGAATGCACTATCTAAACATCTCCCTCTCTTTTTCAGACTAATTGCTAGGCTTTAAAAAACAAAAAACCCTAAGCATTGGATTGACCACTATTTTATTTAATAAGATGAAACGCACTTTTTAAGTTGGAAAATGACTTTTTTCTTATCTAGATGGCATCTTATTTCTGAGTTATAAGAATGCATCAACAGGAGGAGCAAGCTTGCAGGTGTTCAAAATGGGGTCTTTAAAATTGTTCATTAAACTATGAAAGCTTAATTGTGGCATCCAGATGACTTTTAAAAAGGCCAGTTACTGCTCTCCTACTCAATTTTGCCAAAAATTAGTGTTCTCAACCCCTCTGTCTTCTGAAGACTAATTAACTGATTTTCTAATTTTTATTTCCTCTGACAAAAAATTAACCACGTAACCATTCCTTGTGCTGTTTTCTCAGATTTTCAGGTGGTCTTATCACTGTTTCTGTTCTTTGTGTATAAAAATCATTCTCCCAGTGTTTCTCTCTTCCTTCCTTTACTCTTTGCCTAAATCCCCCATGCTTTCTTGGTAAGAGTAGTCCTTTCATAGCCAACTCACTGCAGAGGACGCTGTGGTACTCTGTCACTGCTCCTGTTGTTCCAAACCACTTTCATGTGAACAGCGGGCAGACATTACTCTGACTTGCCACGGCCAAGAAAGAAATACCATAGCATACCTACGCTTACATTGTTTAATCCAGTCACAAGAGGCATTGTAAAGGAGGTGTTAAAGCAAAAAAAACAAAAACAAAAAAACCCACACATGGCCTCAATCCTAGCCAAGGGCTCCCCTGGCCAGACATCACTACTTTCCCTTATGGCCTTTTGAAGGCCAAAGGCCATCCTACGCGCCTGCGAGGCGCAGCAGTACTGCTTGCCAAGCCTGCAGAGGACTCCCACGCGTGCACGTCCCACCCCGGCTCTCAGGCCACTGGGCTCACAGCAGTTGTCCTGCTCTGTGACAATCAGTGCAAGTGGGGCACAACTCCTTTTGTACATGTTGTCCTCACATGTAGGAGAGCTCTGCTCGTGGGAAATATTTAAGACTTAGGAGAGGGATTACAGCAGCTTCCAGCCAAGGGCTCCTCCATCACAGTGACTAGCTTGTCCTTGTGCTGCTGCCCACATGCTTCTCCATGGGATCAGGGGAAGGCTCTAGCTCAGCACTCCCCAAACGATCCCTACTGACCTTGTAACGTTGCTTGCATTCACCCTTCCAAAGCCTACGAATCCCTACCATGGGGCTGTCTCGAGCTAGGTTAACAGTTTTCTATTAGCTACATCCTTTCTTCCACTCCAGAGCAGTCTGGAGAGGAGGACTTAAGAGATATGCCAATAAACACATAGCAAACAAGATGTTAAAACCTGATGCGAAACACTTCCAAAAAAAAGAAACAGCAATGGTTATATATGCAAACGGCATTTTTTATTCAGAGCACCTGTACCACTAGAGCAAAGCCACTGTTGGCATACACCTTGATTTCAGAGGGTAACCTAACAAGTCTGCCTTTAATTTAAAATTTGATTGCTATATACTGAAAAAAATCTCATTTAGCATTAAGCTCCAAAATTTACTAGGAAAGACATAGCATTTCCCTTAGGCAAACCAATATATTTTAAATCAAGGTTGAGGAATAGAGCATAAAACAGAGGCTAAAGTTGACAAGTACATAACATCTCATCTTTACAACCGCCATGGTACTTTCTCCTGCTTGCCAGGACTAAAGTAATACTTGCAAATAGATTCCCTCCTCCCCCCAAACACACACACAAACTAGATGAAATACAGTTATATTGGTTTTATAAAGATTCCTAAACTCAATCCCTGGCACCAGCACAGCCCAGTGTCATTGATTTGGCTTCTAAGGAAGTTCAAAGCCCACTCAAAAGACAGAAGTTTCCAGAGACCGTGGCATGCCAGGGTGTTAAAGTCCACCAAAATATCAGAAAACTGTGGAAAAAAAGACTTAAATATTTATCGTCTTCCAGAACACGTTGTATTAGAGGACACTAGTACCAACTGAAGTATGCTTCTTGTGAGATAAGTTATGAGGTAACTTGAATTGATTGGGGGTGGGGGTGGGGGGGGAAGATCACCAATATGGCAGAACTACTGTGTTGTTTTCCATTTTCAGTAGTACTCCCTGGTTCGCTCTTATTTCCCTCAAGCACAGGTAGGGTTTCTGAAGCTCGCTGAGTTTCAGGACCAACAGGAGATTATCTGGCAAGACCGTCTTTCCTAGGAAAATGGCTCCCTCCCCCCAAATAGCAGGGGGAATCGGTGCAATTACAGAGCTCAAACAGCTACCACTTGTTAGAGACCAAAGCCTTGTTTAACTGCTGGGCATAAGCATACAAAATTGTTTTCAACAGGGAGCGAGATGGACTAGGAGTGCGAACTGGAAACCCTGAAGAAGAGATTAGGAGTTATCCAGTTGTTTTCTTGCATCTTGCACTGCTCTGTGGTCCCCCCATGTCCTGCCTCATATATGGGATAGGCAAAATGCCAGACCATACTCCTGAGTGTATGCCACATATATCACAGAAGCAAGACAGTAATTCTCCACCATGTCTTAGGCCAATAAGTTTAAGTATAGGCTTTAAGTGATACTGACATTGTAGATCCAGTATTCAAAAAGAAACAAAAACAGACATCCCCCCCCCCAAAAAAAACCCCCACACTATTTCTTTAGAGTACATCATATACATTGCAATTTCCCTTCATATGTTTGGATATCATTTGCTATATAGAGCTATGTGGACAGTTCCTATTATGTTTCTTTGCAGGGTAGAAAATAATACCAGGAAAAATCCACTGTTCTAAGAAAGCATCCGTAAGGCTTCCAGAATTGAACACATTCCTAAAATAATATGTGGAAATTAACATATATACTTACAAGCTTTCCTAAATGCATTTTTATAATTACCCCAATTTGTATGCAATCTATATGTTGAAAAAATTTTGTGGAAAACATACAACCGACATTTTCCCAAATGGTCAATACATTCAGGACATGATAAATTTCCCTATCGAGAGTCACACAGCCAAGAGCAACAAGCCTGAATAGGCCAGAGTCATTCATCATGCAACTAAAAAAAGGCTAAACTAAGCAAGAGTGTACAGTTTTATCTTTAAGCCATAATAAAACAATGGCAGATTAGAAGAGTGCCAGCAGAAGTACTGAGCAGCTTCTCTATAAATATGTTCTTTCAGGAAAAGAAGTAGAGGCTAGGTCATCTGAAGTAATTACCATCATTACCAAACTTTTGCTTTCTCAAACACTCACTTGTGTGCATGGAAGCCTTGATGCACCTAGAAACCCCCCTAGTGTTTTCCCCCTAAGGGCACCAATTTACATCTGCGTTTCAAAAAATTGTGTTATTTTGTTTTGCAGGAGAATCACGCAGAAAATAACAAAAGTGACATGCATTGTAGGCTTTAATCTTTCTTCACAAAATATTGATTTTTAGCACCCTTTGTAATAATTGGGCTAACTTGCTTTCAAATCACAGTTCTATCACTGAAGCAACAGCAGTGAGAAAATAATACTTACTTCTGACTGACAAGAAAAATGAGACATTTCTATTAAAAAAATCCAGTTTGTTTTCTTCATGTGCATAAATAGTAGTAGGAATTCCAAATCATTTATAGCAAAACCAGCTACCAAGTCATTGCAGATAAAGTCAGCATGGCATTAAATCCCTAGCAGATGTATCAGGATTTTGACATGCTTTGAATAACACCAACAGTAATATGGGGATATTTGCATTTTTTTAAAATGCAAGAACTTTAGAAATCCCATCAATAGCCACTATGATAATTTAATACAGAACTACTGATAGAGAGTACATAAGGCACAAAAGACAGTTTGAAGCAACTCTACAAAGGCAAAATATACGTATAATGAAGATGAAAGTACTGTCTTCACTGTTAGGTATTACAGCAATATCAGTCCAAGTTAAACATTTTATTTGCAACTACAGTCTCTTTGAAACCAGATCCACTGTCAGCAACATAACTTTTTGTTATTCTGCTTGGCTTCCGAGTTTCATCTGGTCTCTGCCATTTTATATCTTTCTCTTCCTCTCCCCATGCTCAGCCATTAAAAGCAGCAGCATCCGACTGTCACCCATGTTTCAGTTTCCTGTTTCTGAGAAGTACTTTCAAGCCTAACAAGTATTAAAACCAACAGACACTGAGCTTGTAGTTTCGTGTCAAGTTGTTAGTATTCCTAACAGTTGCAAGTATCGTGGTGACTATAAAACCAGACTGCGAGCCGTCAGTGGAGCTAGCGTCTCTGACTAGAGATCCGCCCCGCCACGTTTTTAGGAAGTGAAGGGAGTCCTTTCTAGTACGATACGTTATACACATGCCCGCAATACACAATTCAGATTTGCTTTTTAAAAAACAATCGGAGTGTTATTTTCCTCTGTGCTCCAGCATATCTGGCGACACAGCTTTTAATTTGTATGTTTTGATGTGTGTCAGTGCGATGACTGCTGAGAGAACACAGATTACAGGAAGTAATGTGAAATTTGTTAAGCGGCAAATTCAAAGCAACTTAGATACAGGTGTCTCTGCCATTACCAGTGCTAATGCTTTTACAACTATATATATATATATATATATATATGTTTTTTTTTTTTTTAATAAAGTCCTTTTTTCCCCCCCACTACAAACAAACAAAACCTAGCAGAAACTGGGAAGCAAAATACTTACAGAAATGTTAACCATAAAATTGATATAAACTGCTGTCAAGGCACAGACTGTTACAACTGAGAAAACAAGACCAACCCCCAAATAAAAACCCTTTTCTGTAGCCCTGCAGTCACAGGAAACCTCAATTCTATATAACATTTTTAACACATGAAATCGTATTTCTGCCTAGAACATCGTATTTCTGCCAGCTATATCAACAGAAGGCGAAAGCACAGTTCTGTGGCACTGCCATGCATTTATCTGGCACCCTCCCCCCCCCCCCCCATTATAATTACTGCCGCGGCAGAATCACTGCCCGACTGGAAAATTCACCTTCTTTAAGGCCTCTTGTCACGTGTCTCTGCTGTCGGCTGTCTCAGCAGGCAGCGGAGAATAGCTACAACTCTTCAGAGACTCCAAAGAGCACAGAACGAATAGTTTCTCCATTTAGGTATATTAAGTGCATGCTTAGAATTGGGTAAGTTTAACCTGGATCAAAATACATGTCAAATTCCAAAAATAATACGGAGCTCAAAGAAATTTTTTTTTTTTTTTTTTTAAGTTTCTGGACATTTCATGAAATCACAGGCTTAGAAAACTGTTAAAGCACTGCATACCATCAGCACTAATGACTTCTCCAAACCCAGGGCGTCTCCTGCAGTGGTTAGCATATTTATTTTGCTTGGTGCTTATGTAGCAAAGCTTTGATTTTCTGATTACAGAGATATGAAAGACAGCAGTCAGTCAGAAACCCCATCAGTTTAGAAGCTCACAGGTAAAGGTTTTTGAGAACTATTTACTCAACATGACAAAACTCGCTTGTAAAGAGTTTTAGGTAAATTATGTACGAATTCTTTTAAGATATATCTATTCTTAAAGCAAGTAACATACAAGAAGAGTTGATAATTTTCATCTTTGGCTAATCGAGAGTGTCAATTAACCAAGTAAACTTTTGGAATACCTTTCATCAAAATCCAAGCCATCAAGTTACATGTAAGCCTCAATCCCTTTATCTGCCTTATAGTCAATTATTAGAGAGATAAGCTGCATATTCACTTTCTGGGTTCCTAAGAACCCACTTTTTTGTTTCCTACAGTTTCTCTGTAAAAATACATGACCATTTAAAGTGAAAGTTTAATAGTATTTTAATCTCTAATAATAAAGACATCCTAACAAATCATCATGGACGCAATCTAGAAAAGCTCATAAAAATGGTTATAATAAAGAGGGGAAATTCTCAAGTCTTTCTTTACAAAAGTCAAGTCTGCAGGCAGCTTTTTTTATTATCCCCCAGTCTGTTATTGTTATTTGTCAGAGCATCATATTCACTCCAATTTTATCTCTCTTTTTTTTTTGGCTGATTTTAGTACTAAGATTTCCTCTATATCCTTATACCCTTTTTGCAACCTCCTGCTGGGATTCCTCCCCTGATAAACTTGTACTTTCTAAACAGTTGGGGAAAAACAGGGGGAGGGAAGGGGAAAGAGAAAGGTTCTCGGAGACACAAACCTTTCTTAGGCCTGCAGCTGAAGCAACAAAATTTTAGGCTAAGTAACTGCTCCAACTTTATTAAGTTAATTGGGTAGACACTTACAGAAAAGGGAGGGCGAGGGCGAGGATTGAGCATAAAAGGATGCACAACAGTTTTTCCAGCTCACCGTTTAAGTACAAAAGATTCCAAAAAACTTCATGCTGTTAACACAGATGAAGGTATATCATGATTTGACAACCACCTGTTGGTAAAGTATCTGATTTCTTACAGGGCAGGTTCATGGTTTTATTAAAAAAGTGAAACACATGAGGTTATTGCCAATTTTGCATAAGGCAATTTAACTGCAGGTCATTTTTCACAGTGTGAGAGTTATGGATGCTTTTATCACTCCAGGGAAGATTTCTTCTCTCTTCCTTTTCAGTGGTAGGGAGAGAAAAGTAACTCAAAAAGTGGCTCTGAAAAACCTTGAAACAGATCTTGGCTGGGGAGAGGGAAGAAATCTATAATGAATCCAGTTTCATTTGTTTACTAATTCATTAGCATCTAACTTAAAGGTATCATCTTTTCCCCTGCTAGGAAAGTTTGAGGAAAACAGCTCCCTGCTGCTGTGTCCTGACTGCATAAATCAGCAAACCAACCACATTTACTGTACAACTACTTCACCAGGTGGCCTCAAAAATGTGGGTAGGAGACTGTCAGTTCATACTGAAGCTTGCTTAAGCTTTAGGAGAGTTGCATATATAGAAACCTATTTTAAACATCTACTACATTTCTAACATCTTCTGCCATCTTCTTAAGTCCAGATCCTGCAGAAATACACTAGCAAGGGCTAAATTCAAATCACTAGCTTACACTAAAGTGGAAAGTAGAATTTGCAAACTCTCCCCCCATTGAAAGGGGGGCAGAGCTGTGACACTGACCATCCATCTTCAGGATGATCACAGAAAGTCAAGTATTAGCAATGGTTGCACTAAGCACTATCTATACACACCTGTTACATCTCTCCAAATCCAATACGTAAAAGCAAATTCACCAACAAACACCTGTATGCACAAATGATGTATGATTTTCTAGCTTGTCCTATACAGTTTGTTTGGGATAGAAATTACTAATGACAAAAACATCAGACATCTCTTCAGGAAGTGTGGCAATGGAAAAATGTGAACTCTTTCTGTTCCCAAGTATAATGTGACTTCTCAGTGTCAAAGTCATCTTTGACAATAGAAGCACATCAAGAAAGGATTTTCTAATATAGTTGAGCTCAGAGCAAGCCATCAAGGGTCTTTTTAAGAGCTTGAGCTAACTGCTAAGACTATGCCTATGAAAAGAACACAAAGAATCTATGAGTTTACAGTGGCATTTTAAATTAAGCATTACGATCTCATGAATTGCAAAGCCTTCGTATGGCTATCATTACAATTAGGGACTTGCATTTAGTCAAGAGCCTCTGCAGCAAGCAAAGAGATTCAGAATAAACTAACGAATATGAAATTACTGTAAGCAAGGCAGACGGCTAGCAAAGGACTGCTTCCATCTGTCACCCAATATTGCACTTTAAAACCAGAAAGCGTTGAGAACATTTCTTCTCTCTACCTCTCCTCCTACCCATTTATACTGTCCTGTTAGCTAGTGCTCATTTTTTTAGATTGAAATACATTTAAGATGTAGCCACCACCTTCTTTCCTTACAGAACAGACTCTCCTAAGTAAAGGAAACACTGGCCTGTAACAAAGCAGAATTAAAAAAAAAGAAAAAAAAAACCCAAACCAGAAGAGGACTGTAATATTTCAAGAAATACAAAAGCCATAAGATTTCAGAGGAGAGTTTGAATTCAATAAATAGTATTGTTCAAGGACTGATTGCCCTTAAAGCTAAAAAGAAAAAACAAATAGCAATTTTTGAAGTTCAGCTGCCAACAGAAAGAGAATAATGAGTAATTGGAAGTACATCAATTAAATGTCACATGAAAGAGAACAACATCAAATAGTTAAGAAATTGGAAATATGAGCTATAAGGATGATCTGATATTTTGTGATTATTCAAGGTCTGTTATTTAAGCATTAATTATAATGGTTACTCACACCCTTAAAAGGGAGCATATATTAAAGTGCTTTGTGAAAACCTGATTTTTCTTCTTTGCTCTAATTCAGCATATAGATCTATGTGGGGGGAGGGGATTGAAACTTCAAAAAAAAAAAAAAAATCTGAAAACCACTTTAACAAGTTATACCAAACTTTGCCTAGAACTTTTAAGCATTAGGTTATCAGAGGTAGAGACAAGTAACAGATACAAGCAATGCACCCCACTGTTGAAGAAATTTCTTCCTCATTAGTCATGCTCTTCCTCCCCATCCCACCCTAACTTAATCACTATTTTAGATAAGGGTTTTCAGGCTGACACTACTTTCCACTCATGCAGTTTCCAACCACTTTACCAGAAGTTGAGGCCTCCAAGCTGGATCCTTAAGCACAAAAGTTAATTATTAAATAATTTCCAATTAACCCCATTGAATGGAGAGAAAAATGGAAAACAAAAACTAAATACAGGAAGATTACTAAACTACTGCAGATCAGTGATGCATGATCTGCTATAGCAACAATCCTTTACCTTCCCCGATTTCCCATTGGTTCCAAAGCCCTAACTATTTTTATGCATTACAACCAGAACTAGATGTCACTTCTTTTTGTGGCATAAAAGCCAAATTTTGCATTTTTCCACCTTGATAGTAGCAAGAGTTACAAAGATGACAAGAGAGAAACATGTATCAATTTTCTAAAGCATAGGCTCTTACACAAGTTTACATGAAAACCAGAAAAACATTTAAACTCACATTGCTCTGCTTTCATTTAAATCAACTTGGTGGCATTTCATTAGTGTTAATCCTTCAGTTTGATTTCTAAAAGGTTTATAGTTCTTCAGCCCTGCACCATGATCATGAGCTTTAAGTCCAACCCAAAAGTACAAAAATTAAAGGAAGTAATTCCATTGACTTTAGTAGCCTTGCGACCATTTTCACACATTTTCCCTTAATTTTATCTGTTTTTTAAATTTTTAAACTTCTTCTTTATTTTTACCTCAGCTTATTAGCAGACAAATTTTACTTTAAATGGCTTCCATTTAATTAAAAAAAGGTCCTAATATATTAACTACTATTCATAATAGCTACTGTATTCCAATAAAGATCAGGAGAGTGGCGTGGAAGCCAAAAGAAAGAAGGAAAAAAATTTTTATTGAGCAGCGATCTGTATCAAGTTTGAAAGATATTAAAATCATTTTTCACTTTCATGCAAGTGATTTCTCAGTAAAACAAGAACGTGCAAAAAAAAAAGTATGGGAATATTCTGAACTGCAGAAAAGCAACTCTTGCAAGTAGATGCCTACCTCCAAAAAATAAATAATTCAGTTTCCAGTCCAAAATTTTATACTAACCTTGCAAGCATAAATAATTAATTATACACTCTGCTTTGTCTGAGCAACAATTTACTTAAAGTAAGTACAGTGATGAATAAATCATCCCGAAGATGCACTGATTAATTTGAGCAAGATTTTGAAAATATTATTTGAAATGTTTAACATCCAAAAACCCACTCTGAAGATGAAGAAACCCACAAAATTTTGCTACCAGCCCTACTGCAGGTGGTGGCAAAGTGATTATTGATTTTAAAATACATAATAAGACATCAGAATAGTATCAGCATATTTAACATATATTAAGTGATTACAAAACTGTACTAGTATAGAACTGTAGTTACTGTACTTACCGTCTTCTCCACTGGTCTCAGCCCTTAGTAAGCATTTATACCATCTGCACTGAAAAGGATACTAAATAAGGGCATATTTAGAAAATACAGAAGACAATTGCTATTGTTGCACATACTACTCAAAACAACTTCATAGTTTGCCCTGGGAGAGTCAGTAATGATGGGTCACCGATGGCTGCTGACACTAAACATCATGGGAAATTGGTGGAATACTGAGAGTCTCCAGGAAACCCTGGCTTCTGTGTAAAATCATATTTGTCTCTATGAACCATGTCAACTAAGATCTTTGTATATGTGCTGCTTCAAATGATTTTAGAGCAGAATTCATCTATTGTAAGAATAGTTGATTTTGATTGGTTTTCCAGATCTAACTTTGCATCCATTAGGCAGTATACCAAAGAGCTTGCTTTGCAAAGTAAGAAAAAGAACAAAGTTCTACAAACAGAAGAAAACAGACCACAAGCTGCAAGATAGAGCCACAATTTTTCTAGAAAGTGCAAGTCTGAAAGTATTTTCATCCCTCTGTAGCCAACAGATCTGAAGCTCTGGTCACTGGAAGGATACAATGCACACCTTGTTAACCGAAGTATCAGTCCTAAATAGTTGCTTAAAAAAAAAAAAAAGTCAGTCATCTTGCCAATTACTAGTTTCTACCAACTCATATCTCATGTTAGCTTTGTACGTTCCCTTCCCTGTATTTAGGGGATTGTTTTTTTCTGGCAGTAAACCCTGATTTCTCTAGCTTCCCTGCTGGCCACCTGTGATACCAAGCACCACAGCAGTGCATGGGCTCCAGAAGGACAGTGAGCAAACCAGAAAACACCATAACTTAAGAACTAATAAGCTAGGTAACCTAACGGACAAGCTACTGGTAACGGTTTCTAAATGTTGGATGAAGCCGCCTCAAGAAGCTACTTCTCCCTCCCCTTACTCTACAGTTGACTACACAACAATAGTTTCCATTACAACAGGTAACTTGGTTGTGTTCATCCTCTCCAGTTACACTAGACAGTTGTATTAGAAGGCACATGCATAGTATAGCTACCCACTTGCCATGTGTGGCAGAAAACAGGCAATAATTGCACAACTCCACTAGCAATGTAAATTATCTAATACAATTTAAGAGTTTACATAGGTCACTCGGGACCATGCTAAGCAATGTTTGAAGTGAAGTAATGGATCCATCCAAGAGCAGGGAGTCCCCACCTTTCACAACTGATTGCACACATCCTTGCTAGTAGCCTCTCAGAAATGAGGTATGGGCAGAGATTCAGAAGAAATTTCTCTTCTAGAACCAGTTTCTGTAGGATTTTGGAAGAGCAGGTGGCTCGTATCATGCTTCTGCAGATGCTTGAACACAGTATTGCTCCCGCGCCCCTCTTACAGGAGAAGAGTTGGGGAAACCGACTTCTGCGAGCTGTGCTGTCAGCAGAACTAGCACCGCAAGACTCATGAAAAGTGGTTCCCAAGCATTTATATCCCTTGCCACCCAAAATCTTGCCTCCACCCACAGAGAAAATTGTAGCTCTCCTATCCTCTGGTATTCCCTGCATGCAAACGAGCTCAGACAAAATAGTGGCCAAGTTCAGCCTGCTTCTTCATCCTAGGAATAATAATTTCCTTGCTACCTAGCCATCTGTTCCCTGTCTTTGAGACTTACTTCTCTCCTCCTGATTTTACTGACACTGGCTGGTAGTTTTTTAAAAGGTTAAAAAAAACGCTGAGAGTGAAGGGGATGTGGAAAGCTCTCCTCTTCTGAGGCCCAGGGGAGAGGCCCCACAAGGCAGCCTCAGAAGTAACACTGTGGCAAATAATGTATACTGCTGCCTCTTACAACACTCATACTTCCTAAGGTAAAGTGGAGATCAGTGATTTTTTTCCAAAAGGATTCCCACTGCCAAGGTTTTCTTCATCTCTTCTCCCCCAAGCTTCCAGAGTTATAATGTGCTAACATTTTGAACACAATAAGAAATTTGTCATTATTTATGACATCCATTATTTACAGAGGAACAACAGGCAGAAGAACAAGCCATTCGTCTACAAGGACACTAGTATTATAATAATGTATGCAAAGTACCTTTGGAAAGTAGAATATTATGCTGGAGTCAATTTAATGACTAAACAAAATCTAAGAAACTCAAAATACGTATTTTGTCTAAAGCTGAAAATAAACAATAATGAAAGACAACTTCAGTTTGCACTCAGAAAGCTAAAAGATGTAAAAGGATGCATCAAAACCACACAAAATTAAGGATTAGTGAACTCATTTCCTCTAGTGGCTTTGCTCTTTTACATTAGCTAAGTTTAAACACTTAAGCTGGTATTTTCATATATGTTGAAGACTTCATTACCTCACATTTAACAAAAACTTCCTACTAACATAAATAACATCCAACTCATTCCTGCAGTCAGGATACATAATGCAGAGGATTTGACATGAGAAGATGTCAGTTCTTCAGATTCACTCTCACATCTATTGAAAGTAGGTGTTTGTTTTTTACTACAGTGGACAAACATCACTAATTGTGGAAAACTTGACCTTTAATTTTCCTTTCCATATGGGCATATAACTCTCAACTATGTTATTCTAGCTGTACTTAACATTAGGTGCATTGTTCTCCTAAGACTAGGTAAATTCGGGGGGGGGGGGGGGAAGTTTAAGCAAATATTTTAAATCCCTGTAAGCAGATCATTAACTCGGAAAAAATTTTCATTTTACTGGCTCAAACATTTCCTAAAACAAGGTCTAGCCATCCAGAAAAAAGGAAAAAACAAAAACAAACAAACACCCCACAAAGCAATGCAAACAGAGTAATGGATTATACAAAGCTATTGAGGTGATTTAGCAATACACACACCTCAAAGAGGAAAAGGAACAGCTCAAAAGAAGCCATTAAAAAGAGATCAACAGTGGTGCAACCACAGTGTTTAGAGCTGCATGTTTGCTTGAATGTCTTCATAGCATTAAAAAAAGACTGGAAACAGAATATCTTTAAAAATATTATCTGTTATATTTTAAGTAATGAGGACACTGCTACAGTTCCATGGGCTAATAACTAAGGGCAAAAAAGGAAGGACTGGATATGAGCTCTACTTCTCACTATTCTGACATTAAATTAAGTGAAGTTTTCTCATCTGTTAAAATTAGATTTTGACCTCGAATTGTTAAACTAACAGCAGAAACTTTTTTTTTGTTTTTTTTTTAATCTGCTTCCTTTCTCTCCCCCACTTTTTCTTTTTTCACTACTTATCTGTAGTGTAATCTGTTGTTTTAGCCACATGCATGCTGAACCAGGCAAGAGTTAATATCTGATTTAAGAGAGAGCGTGGTAGTTAACCTGAAAATCTTCAGCCTTCAAAACATCCTCCACCGTTCTCCAGCAGCACACCTACCTACTGACAGTTGTTCTGCCAGCATCATTTTCTAGAGATAGTCAAACCTCACTAAGTTCTCTTTATCACTGACATTTATTAACTGAGCTCTGAAACAGGAATATCACATGAAATGCAGGATAAGAGCAAATAACCAAAAGGTCACAGTTAACTAAGAAATGTGCAGCCATGCTCTCAGAGGCCTAATGTACTTCAAGTCATTCACCCTTTCCGTCAGCAAGTTATTTTGCAGGTTCTTGAAGTCCTAACTAGAACTGTGGGCTAAAGTCCTCCTCTCTTAATTCTTTCTGTATTTGTATACAGATTTGTTTTGACAAGTTACCAGACCTCAGATTAGAGCATGCATGCTATACAGCTTCCTTGTAGTTACATCACATGAGGTAGCCTTTCAACTAAGCACTCTTGTATTTCCTTATCCAAAGTTATTTTTGTTTTAATTAAAAGGTAAGAGCTTTAGAAAAATAGTTCACACAATTGACTAAACAAAAAAAAAAAAAGAAAAAAAAAAAGGTGACCCATACTTCACGAGCTCAAATAATGTTGCTTTTACTATTTTAGACATCTTTCAATTCAGTTAAAAAAAAATGAGATGTTAGTAATTGGATGCAAATGCACATATAGCCCTTTTTCCAGTACTTTAGCGCACAATCCAAGACCAATTAATGTCGTGACTCTGCATTAGCTGTCTTTTGGCTTCAGACCCAGGTGAGAAAATTTTCCTTTCCTGCTAGCACCTTATTACACCAACTCAGCTCTTCAGGATTTAAATATAGGTATTACCTGCAAATGGAATAAAGCTTCCCCAAAATAGCTTTGAAAGAAATTGGCCAGAATAAGACTTTCCATGACCCTTTTAGAGCACACTCTGGGAATATTTGGTTTGATGCAGCTGAGGAGGCAAAAGCCTTCAAAGAAAAACATGTTTTTTTCCTCCTCCCTAGACTAGACCAGACCTACCAAGCTCGCACAGAGTCACAACATTAAATTTCACCCTCCTATCTAAGAAGAAAGGAGTAAAGCTCAAAAATTAAGGCTAGGACGTGTAGCACCATGGAAGACGCTTATAAATGATGATGAAGGTTGCCTATTTGAAAGTGGCAGCTTCAGTCCCTACCTGTCTAGTTTGTTACAGCTACTGTGAGGCTCACTCTTCAAGATCGTCCTATTTTTTTCCAGTCACAAGTAGTCAAGATATCCTGTATTAAAACACGTCTACAGCTTCAGAAGTTTATGGAAAGCTATTGTCATTGGGTGCTTAACCACTATAAACTCAAAAGAAAAATACCTACAAATCTTAGAGAAAATATTCATGTAAAGAAAGAGATACAGGCTACACTATATTCTATACTATCACTGTATTCAAAGATCTCCACACTAGGCTCTCCTAGTTTTGTTTTGTTTTTTAATTCAAGTTTAGACAAGCGGGGTGAGGGGGGAAGTTTTCATGACTTCTGCTAATTTAGAGAACACCAGTGCAAAGTATTTATTTTTGTACTTAGTTCTTAGGAGCAGATTCATTCCAGCTATGCTAGGGAATGCCATACCTGAAGATTTTTTTTAATACCACTTCAAATTAATCAGTAGTATGCTTGATTCACTCCTAAAAAAATCACATACATTGAGATCTTTGTACTATTTTGCTTAAAGTTACAGGCATTCAGTGATATCTTAGTAGCAGCTATACGAGCATCCTGGGAATTATAAAGTACATATTAACATTGAGGGCATCCTTAGGAGTGAGCATTGATCCTTAAACAAGGGGCAGAAGGAGGAAAATTCTTACTTGCAAAGGACGAAGTCACAAGTGAGCAATACATACAGAACAAGTAATAAGATACCCAAAAGAATTTAACAAGGATTGTAAAGTAATTACACATTTTGCAGATTAGAAGACTCTAGAGGATATACAGGGAAGAAAAATACATATTTCAGCACTAAACAAGTACCACAAAGTAATTAAAATAAATCTATACCTTTGGGGTGATGAAGGCAAAACAAGAGTATCAAAAGAATACATTATCTTTTTTTATAATTTCAGTATGTATTGCCATGCAATTCATTATTCCTACTGATGAATGGAATCAGTAATCCTTCTTTCTTTAAAACCTATTTGCTTCCTGTGAAATTACCATCAGTTTTAGAAAATTTAACAAATACTTCTACTGTCTGTCATTTACAGCTCTATTGTCTATTATTTGACTCAGAAAAGAAAAAGGGGTAGAGGTGGGTTCTTAAAGCCGAGATTAATTCACATGCATACTGACTTGTAGCTTGAACCATGAACACAGTCTTGATGGGAGGTGACTTTCTGCTTCCATCCTCAACTGATAGGTTTAGGAAATGAGAGTTCAGACACGTCCTGTCTGCTCACAGTACAATCCCCAGCCAGCTTTTGTGGCAGAACTGAGGATGCAGATAGTTTTGCGCTGACGGTAGCCTAACGCCAGCCAGCACCCAAGGGGGTCGGCTCAGTCCTGTCTACCCGAAGAACAATTTTTTCCCCCTCCCTTCTGCCATCACCAGACAGGCATCGGACCCTGCAGTGATTTTAGCTAAGTAGCTAAAGTAGAAGAAGGTTAACTCTATCAAAAACACCAAATAATTTAATCCTGGTCTAGCTCCTTGAGAAAAGCTCAGTCAAGCACCACCAGCTGCATAAGGAGAGCCCTGGGAAAGCACGGCTCCTTTCGGCAGCAGCCAGCCCTGCGCTGAGCTTAGCTGGCAAGTCAACCTGCCCCTGAGCAAGCAGCAAACTGCAATGCATGCAGGAAAAGGGGATGGAAACACAAGGGAGCGAGGAAGGAAGCGTGCACTCTTCCCAAGCCAAAGCGCATGCCTCGCTGAAGCGCAAGGAGGTCCTAGAAATATCCAGAAACATGTATCAACTTTGGGAAGAAGCAAGTTTCATCAGAATTCATCTTTTCTTTAATCATTAGGATTTATCTTTTGAAATGCATCTTTAAGTCAAAAGAGGAAGACACACAGCTGAGACACTGAAGAGACAAGAGTCAGTTCACTCTTGGCACCTTGTCACAGGGGGATCGAAGCTCCAAAGCTGTTATTTAAAGTGCAAATTCTCTCTCACCCAAGCTTTTTTTCTTTTTCAAATCTATTTATAAGCAAACTAGCAAAACAGTCATTCACAAAGCCATTATAGTATCCCCTTACTTCTTGCATTTAATTCCTATACCCTTAACATAGAGGGTGCTCTTTTTGTGTGTGGGGTGCGGGTCAGATGGACACACACACCCCACACACACACTTTGATAGAATTACTGCTGTCTCTCTCACTCCCCACTATTATGGCAATGCCAGATAGCAGGTTTCTGATTAAAGTACCTTTTTCATTTTGCTGTATTAGTTATCAGTGGACTTTGTCTTACACACAGAGACACTAATGAGTCTACTTCTGAAAACAATATTGACTTAAAGGAAGATGACTTCCACATGTGCTTATTAATAAAGTCCATTTATGATTTCAAGCCACTCATCTTAATTTAGAGCATCTCAAACAAGTAAACTAATATGAACTCTGAGGCAACAACAGTTACTCCATTATTTCTGCTTTCTCTTAAATATGACCGAAAGACCATATGCAAAAATAAAAATAAAAAAAAACCCAACACTTTTTTTGGAGAATCAATTTCAGGTCAAACATTAAAACTTGGTTTTAAGACAATCCAGGAAAATCCCTCTTTCAGCTAGTAACATAAAGATAGGATATTTGCACTGCCCTGATGTTAGCATCCACTAATAAATTACAGACCTTTACCATGCAGATCCTAACAAATACAAAATCCTCTGTGATAGTTTTTCCTCTGTGTGACTGAGGAGTTCATATCATAATAACAAGCTTGGTTAAGGTCCATCAGATCCAGAAAAATATTTAGCTCTCCTTTCTGCAGAAATTCTGCAGCAACAGTTCTGTCAAGGGAGAGAAGTTATAAAACCCAGATGCGCATACACACAAAAGCAAAGGAAAAATCCGCATCATTGCCCGTTATGTCTCCCATCAGTTTCAAGACACCACTGATCATGAAAATGACAGCAAACATCACAGTGAATGGCAGCACTGTGAAAATGATAAGAGATAAAGCAGTCTGTTGAGGAAGCTTTCTCCCCAAAGACTTAATTTTACACTTCAAAAAAAAAAAAAAAAAGTGTGATGCAAAATGTGGAGGAAGAGGGGTGTGTGTGTGTGTTTGGAAGCCAGCTCACATAAAAATAAATGAAGAAAGAAAGAAAGAAAGCACCCCCAGGACGCACACAGGCTGAAGGACAAGTGCAGCCTTCTGCCGTGAAATTTTAAGTATAACCCCGCACAGAGCAAGTGGCAGGATTGATTTTATACAGAGATTTCATGTTCCTCTGGAGTCCATTCTACTTTTTGCCCATTAATCGCTCTCAGTAACATGCCAACAAAGCCAGGGTCATTGGTTTTGTGAAGTATCATTTAAACCTTTTTAAGGAGCTCAAAATAGAGAATACATAGTATTTTCCAGCTCATCTAGATCCTTACAGTGTTTATTATATTTCTTACATATTGTCTAAATTGGATTGTATTTCTCTGTCAAAACAAAGGGACTATTTGTTTTAAATGGTCTGTGAATTATCCTTTGGGCACTGTAACATAATAAATCATACAGAGAAATTACAGATCAGTAGAAACTACTGCAAATAATTAAGTTGTATCTGTCAGCAGAAAAATTTAACCCCATCTAGTTCCCCCAGCATCGCAATGGGGGAAAAAAAGTCATTATAAAATAAATAACTGAAGATATTTAGAACCACAGAGAGATACAGCAAAGGATACATGAGAAGCAGCTGAGTAATTCAGGCACTTAACTGGTGGTGAGGGAGTTCAGAATTATCTGCTCCCAAAACCATTTCTAAGCTTGTTTGCTCTTTAAATTAGTATAAGGAGAGTTTAAATTAGAGACATAAACAATCCTGAGAGAAGTTGTTAGAGCAAACAAACTACCCAATGTCCTTAATACTAGGGCAGAGAGTCAAAGAGAAACCCCATGAGTCTTAAACTACCAGTAATTTCTGTGCAATGGCACAGTACAGAGCACTGAAGTTTACCTTCATTTAGCCCTAATGCATAGTTTAATGGTTAGGACATTTACTCATTTTTGAGCTCCTCAGCTTAAGAGGAACACCAGGGCCACAACATGGCTCTAACCGTAGCATTATCCCAGTAGATACCATTAATCTGCCCCCAGATCCTTCCATAGCCATTTTAAGAAATAAAGACTCAGACCCTGCTTGTTTTCTTGGAAAAAGATCTACCTACTTGGGAGAGGAAACCCAGGCTCAGGGTCACATGCAGATGGTAATATTTTCCAGGAATCCTGAGACATGGGCCTAAGGCCTACAGAAGAGTAAATTTACAGTGAAATTCTGCTTCCCGGCTTGGGCAATCAATCTTCACGCAGTTCCTACCTCAGCATGTTCAGTACTTGGGGTAAAGGGAGGAAGGGGTTATGTCTTCAGAGCAAAATATCTAAACAGTGGGTTCAAGTCTAGCCCCTATTGATTATGATTATTTTAGATAAAAACTGTTTAGAAATAACTTTTTTATATAAAGCTACTTGCCACTATGGATATGTGCTCCCTACTCTATGGGAGACCCAGCATCTTTAATTTCTTTTTGTGAGAGACAGGTTAAGAAAAGTTAAATGTAAGCCTGTTTCTCAGCACAGCTGTTGCTAATTGCTCTCCCCCTCCTTTCTTTGTGAAGGGTTGTTCAGGTGTTCTCCAAAGCTAAGAGCCGCAGCCACTATCCTCCAAAGACAAAAAACTTGCATTTCCATTACAAGTAAAACATAGAACCCCTCTCACTATGCTAACAGCCTCTCCTATCTTATTTCAAGAATACCAGCATGTAGGAACTGAGTAATATTAAAGGATAATATTAAGATCTACAGACTTATCACATTTCCTAGTCTGAGCCAGACATAGCAGCTCTCTCCTTTTCCCTTTGAGGTTTTAAGAAAGTTACTCTGAAAGGAAAGAATGATGAAGCCCAGCAACTTGCACATCAAGCACATACCTTCACTTAAAATAGCATAATCTATTTAACCCACAAACTCCACATACACCATTCTCTTCCCCAAAGGAAGAAAAACTCCAAACCTTCCACCTCATCCAGCTTTCAACCCAATAAACTTTTGTGAAAAGGACACAGAACATTTTCTTTTTACTTCTTACCTTCCCTGCTCATGTTCTGTTGCTGCTCTCTCTCCCACTTTCCTCCTCACTACCCCCCAGGCTGGGCTCTGAAATGCCCCAGCTGCAGCCCATAAGACACCTGGCCACGGGTCACGACCACCTCCAGCTAGCTGCTGTGCAGGGCTGGGGCTAATTCTCCCTGTGCTGTGGGGGCACTTGCTCTTTCAGCATGGGGAGCCTTTTTGTCTTTTGGGTTTTTTTCAACATCCACTTAAAATGATACTGGCTTATAAAAATACTCCAATTTCCCAGATATATACTTATGCTAAATAACTAGATGCTATGTAGTTATTGCTAGATTTGAAGGCTTCTTCACCTACATCTGACTGAAGCGCAATAGCCTCTAGCTGTTAAAATGGAGGCTACAGAAAACTAAGTTACCAATGCATTTAATAAATTTATAACATTTTTAGCATACAACCATCGGCACAATGAAGCTGACGACAGCAAAGAAGCTCAGAGAGAAGATTTCACTAGCAGGAGGAGGACAAAAATGATGATAACAAAAAGAAGACCTAAGTGTATTAAAATTTGGAAAATCTAAGGAAACTATAGAAGATGCGAAGACCAAAACAGTGTTGAAAATAATTATTTTATACCCTGTAAAATTTTGCAATTATCTAAATAAGTAGGTCACCATTGATTTATTATATGTAACATTACTCTGAATAAGTGATCCATGTATAACACTGTAGAGTCCTACAACTTCTTATTGATGGATTATTAATATTATTTAGAGCATAACTAAAGGAATGTTTGCCTAGCAGCCCAGTAAATGATCTAAAAGCATGTTGTATATATTTCTTCCCCTGTACTTTGTAGCCAGGTAGCGCTGACCCAGCTGAACAATATTAAAAATGTAATTAGGAAAAACATCTGTGTACATAAACAAGGTTTATTAAATCATATTTGTGTTAGTCATAATTACAGTACTGCATCTATAATTCTGACAAATTTTCTATGTGCTATATATATATGGGATAAGACTTACACAGTTTAATTTTTTTCCCAGCTTCCTCCATTAGTCTGCCACCCTCATTTCACAAGTGCTATATTAAAACATGAAACGGCTGTTTTTCTTCAGCCTCATTGCTACCTTTCGATAGTCTTTCTGATAATAAGAGCTACCATAAATATCTGAATTTCTAAACATAATAGCATAACAAGCCATAAAAACTATGCAAGAATTTTTAAAGTACTTGGCTTTATGGGTTTTCTTTCTCTTTTCTTTTAAGTATAAATTATAGACCAGCTGTTAGCGGTGCTGAACATCCATTGACTCCGTATGACAGCACAAGTGCTGGTGGTACCACCTTCCATACGTAGCTCCATAATTAGTTGTGTTCCAAAATAACTTTTACCAATTTAATGCCGCCCACAGAGTGAAAGGAAACATCAGTCTGAGCTTAGCATGCAGAAAACAGTAGAAAGACTGTTTTCTCTCTCCATTTTGGTAGAGACAACAACAGTGTCTCTACAAAATCTATAAAAGAGCTGCATATTGTCTGAGTACTGAATAAATAAATTGAACATATCCAGTGTTGAGGAAAATATGCTTTCATTTCAGATAGATAGGTTTGGAAGTCAAAAAGGTATCTGAGGAAATTAGATAACTTGCATCTTCTTTTACCTCCTGTTATCCCATTCACAGTCGATGTTGCTTCAGATCGTTGACACAGTTCATAACTGAGTCATGCTGTCTATGAGAGAAAAGTAGAAAAAGAGCAAAGATCTAACGTCTAGAATTTTCTCTCCCTGTGAATTCATATGATGATAATTTAGCCCTTTTGACAGTTTGAATATACTTCTATGGCTAAAGGGACAGTTAGCACTAAACATCATGCTATGAATCTAGTGAGGCTCCAAACCCACCTACTTAAGACCATTTTTAATGGAAAGAACAAACACATGGTCTTCTCACAGTCCCTCCTGAGCAGAGGCAGGATCTGTAAACTCCCCTTTATTTTTATTTCTAGTCTCAGAACTCAGACCTGAAAGGTGTCTCCAAATTTGCCCTTCAGCTTTTCTTAACTTTTAACCACTTCTTTTATCTGATAAATACAGAATCATCTGCTTTGTCTTAGGAAAAGAAATAAATAAACAAGACTGATATCAACAAAGTTTTTAAAGCCTCTTATCCCTTTTTGGAGAAAGCAGACAGTAATAGCTTTCAGGAAGGGGTCTGGGCTAAACTAAGATGAAAGAATGAAACATGGCCATCCATCATGTTGTCATAATCCCCTCCCTCCCATGTTAGGATCAGGGTTTCAAATGGTGCATCTGATTGACGCATAGGTAAATGTGAGAGACAGTTGTGCTTGCAGTTGAACCAAAATTCACCCTGCTAGCACTCAAGCAGGAAATCAAGCTGGGGTGTTTTATAGGCTTATATATATATACACATACATCTCTCTCTCTAAAAAAATACATGTATGTATAGATATGTATATATATTTATAAATATGTATGCATATATAGTCAGTACATGGAAAACTTTATTTCCTTGGTCCTTAAATTAATGAATATTTTCAAATTTCGTTATCCATATTCTAATGTAGCTTTTGGAAACTATATTGCCCATATTGGATCATGGTACAGCAAAGTGTCTGTCTTATCTGGACAAGTTGCACTTGGGAATAGCAAAGAACACAAAGAGATTCCTGCTGATTTCAGAAAGTCTGGATACAGTTAGTATTGGTGCACATGGCAGCCTTACAGAAGATTTTCAGATTTATATATCAAATTTTCAGGAATTCCTAGAGCACGGGAAGAAATTTCAGTGTAGGAGATCATCTTATTATTGGCAGCTGGCCTGTTAAGTGTAGCATTCCTTATTTGGTTTCTGACTGTAGGGACCATCATAAATCCACTGGTTGTGCAGACTCAGAGGTTGTCCGAACTCTGATTTCTGGAAACTACTCAAAGGCCGTTTCCCTTGGGAACAACGGAAGCTATCTAATCAAAAGAGATATGTTGATCTGAATGCTGCAAGTTTTTCCCAGTATTTGCACTTCAAAAGAGGAACTTATTTGGCAATGATTTTGGCGCAGTTAGGATGAGTAAGTTGGTTCCATTATTGTCACCAGAAGTATCAGACTGAGCCACGTAAAAAGCTTACAAGGAGAACAGGAAATTGTTCTTGTGTAATCTTGGTTTCAAGACAGACCAGAATGGAAAAAGGTGTACCTTACTAATATAACCTTCCTTAGACATTTGCTCTTGGCCAGTGCCTGAAACAGGATGCCAACTAGATGGATCCTGCCCATTTGCTCTCAGGTCCCTGCTTGGTTGGCTGAAATAATTAATTCTATCTACTATATGTACCAGGGCATTTTTAGACGCTGAGAATCAGAATAATTATCTTTTATCTGAATGTGGAAATGGCAGAATGCAAAACAGCAGTAATGATAAGAAGCTCTTTGAGCCAAATCAGTTTCAATTACAGTGAGGTTTGTATTCATCCCTTTATATTAGCAATGGAATCTGAACTACCTGTACCTGGGTATGGCCTAATTTATACAGAATTTCTCTTTCCAGAATTATCCGTCTGAATTTTTAGATGTGTTTTCTTTCTTTCTCCTTCAGGAAGTATTCTGCAAAGCCTTCAGTAAACAAATTGCATGTTGGACTCATGAGAGAGCTGAGAAAGGACTGGAGGAATTGAAGATGGTTATTCAAGTAGAAGAGTACTTCAGTGACAGAAATGCCATGACATGCTTTGGAGTCAACTCAAGTCACTACTGCATTCCTCTTGTCAGTCAACGTCAGCTGCCTGACTTCCCGACTATATATTTAGGGGAAAATTGTTTTGAAATGTTGTTTTAGAACTGAGAGAAATATAGTAAGTCAGTCATGTCAATTCTACGTGCCTCACTTAATGCTTATTTTGTCTTTTTGTGTTGCTGCTTAGGCAGTTGTGATGTTACTTTGCCAGAGAGGAACATATTATCAAAACATTCAGGAAATTCTACAGTGTGTTCACAAAAAGAAAGCTGAAATGGAAAATGAAGTTGTACTGCATGAAAAGGGACAGAGCTATTAATGGATAATAATGATTGTCTGTCAGAAAACTAGGTATGGCATTAAGCAGGGTAAGTTAGAAGATTCAGAGGTGTATCTAGTATGCATATGCCCTACCTAATGGCTGCGTCCCATCAGCCAGCTGGCCAAACTGATTTTTAAATGGAGAACAAATTGTTGTAGATTGCTATTCCAGGAAGTATGAACAAGAACTGACATGCAGTATTAACAGTGGGAGGTGGATGAATAGAGTTTTAGCTTTGAAGAAAGCAGGCAGATACCTACTTTACATGGACCAAGTTTTCACCCTGGTTCTTAACCATACTTAATCCTGTGTGATAAAAACCTGAGAAGGGAAATTTAAGCTTACAGTAGTATGAGGCCCTGCTTCTGGAAACAAAAATTGTGATGAAAGGGCATATAGATGTGTAGATATGTGTAGTGAAAAATGGTAGTCTGTCATTCTATCCCACTTTAGTGACCTTGTCATCTTTTCACTGTGTTTGAAGACTATAGATATATAATACATTTGAACATACTCATTAGACATTTTTGATCTTCAGAGGGAATAAAATCTGCAAATAGTCTCACAGTAGAAATCTTGAAATAAATGGTATTTAGGAACAAAACAGTATTGCAGTCACTCTGGAGAGCTGATCTTCTCCAATCCATCTACCAGAGTGCTTGTCAGTATCAGTGTTTTAGTGATACATTTGTTCCTCTGTAATGAAAGCTGTCTTCCTCTAGTGTTAGAATAGTCTGGCTGTTTTCTAGTTAGTTTAATCTGTCTCTCTTCTCTATAGGACCCGTGCCTAGAAACCCATTCTAATCTAATTATTTTGGGGGCATTGTGGCATGAAAAGCCTCTCTGGATGTTAAAATACTTTAGAGAATATTGGGATAGATTCTCAGCAGTTCATGTGTTACCCTGTTTTATTGTCCATTAATTATAAAGAGAATCTTTCTTGCTAAATACTGACTGTTATCTCTGATCATCTATTTTTTGTTTTAAAATCATGAGAATTACAGGACATTAAGTGGACCTTTGATCATCTCTGGAAAAACTGAATCAGCTTTCAGTCCTATCTTAAGGCACTGAAAAGCGTATCTAAAAAATGCTTGAGATAAATGAGTTTTCAGAAAACAGTACCCATTGTATACAGTTTCTTAACTTCAGGATAATTTTGTATCATCTATACTTCAGAATTTTTACACAACATAGTTCATTTATAATTCCTGAAACTTCCTATTGCTACTGCTACAAATGTTTTGGGGAGTTTCAAGCCAAAGGCCTCCAAGAATAAAAAAATAAATTAAAAAAACCCTATATGCCAGCCTTTATATTTAAGGTTTATATTCATCATCAAATCCTTGTCGAAGTTTCCAGGGGCTTATATTACACCTTATGTTA
The DNA here is from genome assembly GCF_036370855.1 of Dromaius novaehollandiae. Lineage (NCBI taxonomy): Eukaryota > Metazoa > Chordata > Aves > Casuariiformes > Dromaiidae > Dromaius > Dromaius novaehollandiae. Next base: position 39,272,656 of record NC_088132.1, read on the forward strand.
GATCAAGTTACATATAAATTTATCTATCTTGATTGACTAAGGTTGTTTTTTTCTTTTTTCTAACAAAGGGAAATAATTTCCCTGACTTAATCAACCTTCAAACAAAAGTTCAAAAAAGTCCAAAATAGAATGACTTGAGAGATTAAGTAATAAAAATAAGCTTGTTTCTACTCTCTGCCAAAAGAGGCCAGATTTCTTACGCCACGTACCATATATTGTTGTCTTGGTTTAATTTTGGCTTTTGGCAACAAATGTGATGCTGTTTGTTAAAATCCTAGGGAGTGTTTTCTGGTTTGTGATCTGTTGGGAAGTACTGAGTAAGTTAAACCCTTAAAAAGGTCAAGCCTTTCTTAAGAAAAAAAATTAAGAACTACAAAAAACTTTACTAAACTACATCAATTATAAAGTTACAGTAATTATTAAAAAGAATGAAGAGTTTTTTGCATTCACACCTCAATTACCTACTTATGAGGTTTAGAAAAAAAATCAGAAAAGCGCTCAGCTATGGATTAAAATAATATTAATAGGTGAAAATCTTTTGATGCAGGATAAAGGAATGGGATATTCATATTCTAACAACATAATGCCTGAATAATAGTACAATCTTGGTAATTATGAAGAGGGAACAATGGGGCAATGATGTGGTCATCTTATATCATTAGAAGACACACCGTTACTATATTATCACATAGCATGTGATTTGTTGATTAAAACCTTTGTCACATAAAATTAGAATGTCAGACTGTGATAAACATGTCTTGTACCTATTTGGACCCTAATTTTGGTGCCTAACAATTTTTTAGTCATTGCTGTTAGGAAACAAAGTTGAAAAAGTTAAAAGATTGTTTCTGAAAAACATAAAAACAATGCTGGGATTATATACTTTGAGTCCTTCCTCTCTGAGGTCTTGAACACACAGGAAATGGCAAAAATCCAGATCAGAAGCAAGGGCAAAGGGGTAAACAGGCAAGATGAATGTCCCTATAGATTTCCCTCTGGCAAACTGAGCTACACTGTTTATTTATTAAGAAGAAATAGGAGACTGAGAAGTTGTCATTTTCTCCATTTATCTTGCTCCATTATGATGGTGCAGGGTGCTGTCCTCCTGTTGTTCTGCTGTCAGATGAGAATGAAGCAGTAAACACATAAACTTCATGAAGCACAGGAGTCAGAGGCAATTTTCATTTATTTTACAGAATTATTTGCAGTGACTTCATTGAGCCTTTTTGTAATGGACGAAATTGTATCAAAGTACTATGTGATATTTTCAAATAATAGGATATGTCTTTTATTTTGAAGGATGTTTCTGTGAGCACATCCAATCAACCTTTTAAATATATTTTTCACAAAGTATATCAATCTGTACATAATCCTCTCAGGAAACCAAATGTACCAGATCCTTTTTAGTGCTTCACTGCACCATGAAACAATCATGCAAGAATTTCTTTTGTGCACTACATAGCATTCCATTATAGAGATATGTTACACAAACATTAAATGCTCACAAATACAAGAAGGAATAACCACTATTCAAGTAAATAATTTAATTTTTTTCTATATTAGTTGTAATTCTGCAATATCTAGAAGCCACAGAAATGCCAGGATTGGCATTATACACTGTGTAACAGCATCACTCAGAAAATCCTGAGCCTGCACAATTCTCTTTCCCCCAAACTCCCCACTCTCAAGAATATAGTCTTTCTTTCCCCCACATGCTTACTGCCTTTTCTCCCACAGTTCCCAGCACAGGTGGAAAAAAGGTCCATTAACTCTTCCTAATCTTTTCATTCTCTTTATTTATGGATTTTTTTAAAACTGAGAACACTTACCAAACTTGACCTGAATTTGCATGTTTTTCCGTAACCCCCTCGCATCACGCTTCAGCACTCAGACCTAGGTGTCAGGAGAACAAACCAAACCAAACCAAACCAAACCAAACTGAACTGTCTAGTTTAAATTTTGACTGAAAGGACCTGAGCAAGCAGAAGAAAGCTAGCTCTTTTTCACCCTTTTTAATCAAACATGGTTTTGTTTGTTTGCTTTTGTGGGGGAAAGTTTTCTCTAGAAACTAAGTATTGGTGTTAGACAGATTTCTACAAGAATGTGTGAGCCCTTCTTTTTCAGGACCGACTAATATGTATTAGACAAGCCAAGTCACAGTCAGCATATATCCTGGAGTACAGTCATTATCTATTTCTCCACTGCAAATCAAACAGCCAATGTCTCATACTGATGAACAATTAGTGGTGGCAGAATGGGCACTGGAGCTAGAATCTAAAGCAACAAAATTCACGTTCTTTCCTATTCAGTTAATCAATCAAAATCATCAAAAGAAAATCTTCATTAAAGACAAATATAAGATCCTGTGGATTTTTCAGAATTTGTTAACAGTAGGTTTTTGAAGTTGCCTACATACAGAATTCATATGCACACGTACCAAAGCAGACCCAACATATGTATCTTTTATAGGGAATTAATACTGTAGACAGAAACTCATGGGAGTTCTGATCTCTGTTGTGACTACAGGTAAATCAAGTAATTCCTTGTTGGAATGAAATATCACCCTGGTTCATGGCAGTCCTTGGAGGCCTGGATAAATCCAGGAATGTTTTTGAGCTGCTCACATATTACAGGGAAGAGAGCCATAGAAAAGCTTATAAATAAGTCAGCTCCATGCTGGAACTATGCATCAAAATGGCTGATTGTGTTACAGCAATTGCATGTGCACTATTTAGAATCTAATCATCTATTTTTAAGAGCATTTCAGCTGACATTTAATTTTTTTCCCCTTATTTTCCCTTATTATGTTTCCCTACCTTAAAATAATGCAGTATTTGTTTACAACAGGGCTTGTTGTTAGCAAAATCCAACCTTTACATTGTACTTAGCATGTATCTGGTGAACAGTGTGTCTATTTTAAACTATTAATAATATTAAAACTATCTTAGTAATTTTATGATAAAGAAAAGAGGTTTGTCAGAATCTGTAATTCAAAAGGATAGTGCAATTTCCCCCACCTCGATATGAATAATAATAATAAAAAAAGACATGAAAATGAAGGTGTCACTGAAAATTTCATGCCTCCTTATCTGCTCAGGAGACCAGTACCTGCAGTTTGAGTTTAGGACTTGACCAAGAGCTTGCAGAGTTGTGAGGCTTCCAGCCAGTCTCACCTCCTAACCCAGGCAGCCCCATTCAGTCTGGCTCAGAGTCCCATTTTATTTTCAGCATGAAATGTTTTGTGTATTTCAGCAATTTCTTATAAGTCTTCTGAAGGAAACATAGAGATTTCATTTTCTGTTTTGAAGCATTTTTCTCTGATGGAGTTTCCTGAAGAATGGAAACTAAACCTTTTGGTATAATTTATTTTTCCTTTCAATGTTCAGGTCTGTGTAAAACAGACCTATTTTGGCAAGAATGTACCTTTATTCTTATAGAGGAAAGTATTGTCCTCTTTGGTTTTACTGCTCTTATAAAATAAGTCATAGATTGGATCTGTTATGTTATACTAGGCCTTATCCTATAAAACACTGAACATTGCTGTGACTATAAAAATTTCACCTTTACAGAATTAACAGCATTTATTTTTACAAAAATGGATTGAAAGTTAACTGTACATTTGGTTGGAAATAAACTGTCTCACTGTTCATCTCTGTACATAATTATATATATTTTATATATATATATATAATTATGACCTACATTGTTTCTTACTGTTGCCATCTATGTAAATGCACTGCAGGCAGCAATGCCCCTCATGGCCTGTAACTTCAATGTACCTGCCTGATTAAAGGATTACTTTTTAGCCAGCTTAACTGAATAAGCAAAATTTATGCTTTCCGAGAGACTTCTATGCCGAAACACAAAATACATATAGCAGTTTCAAATACAAGCATTATCATGGAAACAGTTTAAGGTGACTTATTTTAAAATTAATTTCAAGAATGCATTTCTGTTTGCAAATATTTCTAAATCTTAAACAGTGCTTTTCATTTTAGAAATACTCCCATATTCCTTTAGCATTCAGAGCAAATACTTTATATATTAAAATCAAGAAGCACCTTGCAATTTTTACTCGTTATCGCACTGGATGCGGAAATAAGATGTATTGTCCTTTTAGAAGATAACCTGGACAATATTCCTATTCCCTTCCAGAGGCCACTCTCCTTGGTTCGGTGGAACATCTGGAAGTTACATCATGGAAGTAAATTCCTACTAATTTCATCTTAGTCCCTCTTACAGTGTTAACAAAAAAAGACGTTTCTTCAGTTTCTCAGAATCTGTCTGACAGATCTTTGAAGTGCTAGCAATTACTAACCTTCAGTCTTGAGAGCAGCTCAGATGGTTTGTGATTTTCAGGGGCTAAGAGCATTCCCTTTAGTAAATTTGTTCTCCAGCTCTCTTTACATGCTGTAGAAAGAGCAAAACAGATCTCATTTCTTCTTCTGATGGTCAGAAATCTCAGATGTACTTGTCTCAGCACAGTGAATGAAACAGCCTCTATGAATCTATCTTTTCAACAATTGGTGTGGTTTGTTTGGAACAAGAACACAAGTAATAATTCTCATAATGAGGAAAGGGAAGCCTAGTAATACACAATTTTCATCATAACCAAATCAAAGGACCCTGGATTACATCAGGGATGAGGTGGAGTTGATATAATGGTGCTCGTACATAGTTGCAGGCAAACTGCCCACTGGCTGTTCGACATAGCTAGCATAAAAATATTAAACCGACTGTAGTATAACTAAGTATCCGAAAATAACAGATACTGTCAGGACAAAGATAATTTTGTCATAATGTTAAATGTTTTGTTAAAGGTGAGAAGAAATAAAGTATCTGAGCACTACCTTCAAACTTCTGCTTTTTCTGTCTTTTTTTAAACTTGGAGAGGTAGTTGTGGAAATCAAGCTTTTGAAAAAGTGTATCAGATGAGAAAGGTAAGTACTGCACATTCCGTACAGTGACTTCAGCTTTATTCTTCATGTTTTTTTACATACTCTGATGTCAGTTTTAAGTTGCCTAAGTTCTCCTTCCTCCCAGAAATGCATAGCATAGAAATATGGACCGATAAACTCAAGAGCTCAAAACCTTGAGAGATTCCTACAACGGATGCAGTACTATTTGAGAGCTTTAAGAAACGTGTTCCTAGAGACTTCCCTGAGGCCACAAGCTAAACTTTGGAGGTAGAATTTCTCTTCCTAGAATGTGTTCTTTAGTGAATATTCTGGCATCTATCTGATGTAACTTTGACAAATCATGAAGGCAACCATGCAACATCCTCATTTCAGCTTCTTCTTACGCTGTCCTACATGGATTCTAATACTCGCACAATCCAAAGATTTTTTCTTCAGGTTGTATAAAAGACAATTTGCAAATAGAGTTTGATAAAGAAGATAGAATAGAATGTTGTGAAACTTCTCCAAACTGTTTGCCAAGAGTTTGCCTGGTTATTTGTAAGTACGTTTCCTTTCCAAATCATAAAATAACTTATCACAAGAAAAAAAATTGCTTTCCTCATTTATTCAGCAGATAAGCATCTTCAGGGTAAATTTTGTGTTTATCCTCCAGGGGTTTGATCTGCCCACTTAGATTTTTTTTATTATTACTTTTCTGCTGAAATCTTACCGGTTTTGTAGTGGAGACAGAACTTATGCAAGTTTCCCTAATTGTTGCCTGGAGTGCTTCCAAAGAAGCACAGAAGGACCTATGGAACCCTTATTAAAAGACAGAAATGAAATGTTAACTTCTGATATGTGTGATAACCTTTGCAATTTTCAATTAGTTGCTGTAACTGATTTCTCAACAAAATTCTGTAACCAAAATAATTTGGTTCTCAAAAGTGTTTCTCATATTGAATTTATTTGTAATTTTTTCAGCAACTAAAACATGGCCTGCAATAAAAACCTTGACATGTAGTCTTTTGTTACTTGATTAGGTAATACCTGTTTAATACCTATTTGGGTTTTTTATATTCAGTTTAGTAGTTGTACACTGACAAATGCCAGTGTATTTTGTGTGTCTGCTGGTGTCTGCCTCCACGTCTCTTTGATTCCTGCTAATAATTTTCAAATCCATTATTCAGTTTTAACCAGGTTTTACAGAGGTGTAAAGTCAAAGACATTGTGTTCCAACAAGTTCCATGAAAACTAGCAACTGGGTAGAGGAAAGAGATCCAAATTAGTGACTCCAAGCCCTTTTTAAAGTACCATCAAAACCACAGAGAGCTGTTCAAAACTAATTTTAAATGGTCTTATGCAGATGTTAATGTTAGTTACAGAAGAGAGTTGATCCAGAAGCAGAGCAAAGCTAGTTCATTTTTATTATGCAAGTTGCACAGCACTGTTTCTTTACACTAACTCAGGAAACTCTTGACTAGAATAACCCGAAATTTCCTATAAGGAGTATTTTGGCAAAGTGAGATGAAAAAAATCATTCGATTTTTATCTTACATAAAATCGCTCTGCAACCATTAATTACCTAATTCTTTCAGTTCAAGAGAGGAATGCCATTTGTAATTATCTACCACAGATGATATGAAATGGTAGGCAAGCAGATGTCTCCAGATTAAAAAAATTCTTTCTTTAAATAAGTGTGTTTTTGTATTTGTAAGATAATCATAAGATGGCAAAATCTGCTTTAAAATTTATTGTAAATTATGTATTTAGTTACTGTGGAAATGCTGCAAAAGGTACCATTGTCATGTTTGAGACAAATAAAGGGACCATGAGCCTCCATAACTGCAGTAACAGGAAAAATAATGTGCCCTTTTGTGCTGACTACAGAAATAAATGAAAGCTTGGTATCTTTTCCACATCAGAATACATTTAGAATAAATACTGAAGTAGCAGATCAGATAATAGTTTTTCCCTCCATGCCTTTACGGATGTGTGATGACATATATTTACAAAGTGACAAAACACTCTGGGGCACATAAAATTCAAAATAGAAAGAAATGAAAACACTAAGACAGCCATTGTGGGTGATTTCAGCAATCAATTTTACTTTCAGGTGCAAAAAATGTTAAAAAATAGATTTTAATACATGTGATTAGAATTTCTTACTATAAAAATACCAGAAGAAGGCAGTCCTTGAAATAATGCTCACCAGTTAGATGGAAATATATCTGATAGAGCTTGAGGGTAAACAACCAGCATGTGTATTGATCCTTAGGGAAAAACATAAAAGCAAACCTGAAAATACTATAAAAAATGTAGAATCTGTAGCCCCATCTATTGGCAGACCTGAGAATGCTTCCGACTTATCTGCAATAACGAAATTCAGCTAAGAAGGAAATACGGGAGAAATGTGATATTTGGGCCCCAAGGTGTGACTAACCGCACTGGTACTGCTTACTTCCCACTGTCTCTGTGGAGGGTTCATTCATCCACTGCAACTGGAGAAAAGAAACAAATGGTATTGAGTGCAGACTAAATGTTTTTGCACAGAGCAGAACTAAGCTAAAACAGAATCAAAATAGCTTTTCTATATGTATCCTTCTGGTTAGGATGATGGAAGAAGGAACTATGATAAGGAAACAAAAGAGAAGTTTGGTGAATTAGAAAGTCTTCAAAGCTGATGTGGAGCATAGAGCCTCATGGCAGTAACTATATACCTTCTGTCTCCTTGGTTTCATCCAGACTCATCTGATGTGTTGTGTGGCTCAGTCTTGAGCTCTCAGTCACCCACAACAGCACCTGCAGCAGCACGTGATACCTCTGTTCAGGCCAAAATGAATGCTTGGCTTCTCTTTCCATGGGAACCCGAGGGGAATGGGGTAAGGCTGGGGTACTTTGGATAGTGCCACAGTATGGCTTAGTATGAAGCCAGGGTACATACACCCCAGGATCTGAGACTGAGTGGAGAAAGTGGGAACGGGCAAAATGCAAAGTCAGGTATGGGCTGCAATTCCAATAATTTTGAAAGAAACGTAGAAATGTTTCTCTATCCTGACAGGATAAGACTGAGATATTGGCTTAAAATAAACCAGGATTTAAAACTGGCCAGTAGAAATTGTACAACACTGGAAAAAAAGATGGGAATGGAATAGGATTCGGCTGATGCAGTATTCAGTCTTTATTTGGTGTGCTATTTTTAACAGTATGCATGATCCGGGGCTTCCTGCTACGTGAGTCTCAAATCACATGATCTTTCAAAGGCCCTTTAGTACCTTACAGAATCAGCCCCTGCATGCCAAAACCTCTTGGGAGGTTCAGGCATTCTTACACAGATTGTTCACTGAGTTCAACATGCTTCAGTGACATTGAGAAAGTAGCCTACAGCTTGTGACCTGCTGTCACTTTTGCTTTTTCTTTTCTAACACATCGAATTTGATGTATAAATATGATTAAAAAAAACAAAACAAAACAAGAAAGGCTCTGTCATTTTAGGGAATGGCAGCTGAGAGGTGAGACACTTGTGTGCAAGTCTCTGCTCCAATTAATATTTTAAGTACTTTGTATAAAGTGGAACAGTGTCTAGAATAGAGCAGTACAAGAGAGACTGAGAGCAATTCATCCCAAAATACTTTTTTTGAGTGTGCATAAATACGGGGTGAAGCCAGGTCTCTCATGCACCGAGCTAATGTCTTAATCAGTAGGTAAAGGATCTCTTCCTTCTCCCTGATGCTTTTCTGACTATTGCCAAAACCTAGCCTGTTCTTTCCTGTCTTTCCTTTCCTGTCCTTTCCTGTCCACATTTGTTAAAATGTTCTAACTAGAAATATTTTGAGAGTAATTGAAAATTTCTGTAATTATATTGAACCAAGAAGGTCTTAAAACAATTTTGTTTTTGTGAGAAAAAATGAAGACCAATTCGTAACAGTTCAGATTGAAATGAACTTCTCTCCACCCTCAATTTTCAGTTCAGCCCCAGTTATTCTTACAGACTCATTCAAAGAAGCAGTGCCAAAGACCACCGGAGTCATTCAGCAGAGTCTACATAGGACAGTCTATCTGAAAGAGGAGTCTGGATGAGGGCATCAGCCTGACCATTGAGAAAGATCTGCGCAGCAAATGACTACACAGAACTAATGAGTTCTCCAGCCACAAAAGCCATTTGTATAATGTGCCGTACACAGCAGTGTGTTTAATTTTGTCACCCAGCAGTTACATTATCATCACAAATGGCTGCCCAATGTCCTTTCACAGTGTTGCTGCTAAAGAAGGACTCAGCCCAAACTAAGTATGACCTTTCTTATCCTCTTTATTTGAAGCGGGTCTGCATACAAAATGACAAAAAAAAAAAAAAAAAAAAAAAAAGGCTTGATTAAGTTGCCGGCTTGATGAAGTTGCCAACTTGCTTAGGTATTGTAATGACTCTTAAAATTACGATAATACACTGTTTTCTTTTGAGAAAATCTAGCATTCTAAAAGAGGGAAATCAAACTGACTAGGGCACTGAGGAGAAAAAAAAGAAAAAGGAGTTAAAAGTAAGTGTACAGCAAAATGTCATGCCATAAAGGCAAAACCTATTTTGAATCTTAATTTTGTTAAGAAAAAAGTAAGAAAGAGAAAATCTAACAGTAATAATAGTCGACTGAATGTGTGAACTTGCATACTTGCAATCAAGAAAAAAAGGTAAGAAGTTGTATAAAGATAATAACTGAACAGCTATCTACATCATGATTCCTATTTCCAAGGTACATCACATAGAATTTGATTAACTCAAGTTCTTAAGCGAATAACAAGCAAAGATAGATATGAAGAATGATTGGGCACCCATATTATTTGCAGTGATTTCAGTTAGTGAAGAATCACATGGTGAGTAGAAGCACTGTGCTTTAAAGAAAAATTCCCTCAACATAACATGTATCATTTATGCACCAACAAAACCTGATGGAATAAACCTTGTTCCTTAATACATTGAAAGAAATAGTATTCAAAATATGACTAGCAACATTATAGCGTGCGGACAGCCATGACCTATTCTCCTTTGTTTCCCCCTGTTTTACCAAAAAAACCCAAAGCCTTTAGTCGTTTTCCGGAGATGAACTGAAAATCAGGTATAAAAGGACAAACGGATGATTAGCTGAATCTATAGCAGGTCAGATATCACTAACCCCAATACTGTGAACACAGCAATTATGCAGCCACAGAATTTAGCATTTTGTCACAATACCATGACATTTTGCACTTTGTTGGAATTAGAAGTCTTGCTGTTGTTAATTTAGCTGTATTGAAAAAATGGAGCTGGTGAGGGGTTAGAAGACTTGAGATTGCTCTGGCATGCAAAAAGTGGTGATTTGCCCCCCAGAAGCAAGATGCTCTGAAAACAGTTTTAAGGTGGAAAAAATGTCATGCAGAACCTTGTTGCAGTAAGTTTCTTCCAGTTATTAAAAGATTTTCTTTAATCTCAAATAGTCACTAGACTTAAAAATAGCAGAAAAAGGTAATAGCAAAATAAAACAAACAAAACCCTTTAAAACCCGTGAGCCCTCCAGAGACTTTGGGCATAATTGCTGAAGTTATGAAGGATAATTTGGGTCAATGTTTCTGTTTTGTCTGTGTATCTAAGGAATGGATTTAATGAAAAACTGTTGTTTCTCTTTCTTAGAACTGTATGCCAAATGTCTATGTAGAACTGTATGCCATATGTCTATATGTCTACCTATGCCAAAATGGCAATGCCCTATTGTGCTCAAAAAAGAGTAAGAGGTAACTGACCCTTTTTAATTCAGTTTATTCCTCAGGACAGAGATGAGATTTTTCTGCAATGACATTTAACTTTTTGCTTCATTCAATGGGCTTTTCACTGTTTGCATTCCACAGTAATAACTCAGAAGGAGCCATTTACCATCAAAGGCTTTAGAAATAAATATATGGATGAGATTTGCCTTCTGGTAAAGTAAGTAAGACAGTAAGTATACAGTCTATACAGTTAGGAATACCTTCTTATGAACTATTTAATAATACTTTTTAACTGATATATTTAGAACATGATATCGAGCCACTGCTATTTTCTTAACAAATTAGAAAAAAAACAGCTGTTTTATAAATGAACACATACATTTTTCAAAGAATGATAGGAACAGAGTTTATCAGTCATATCAGTATAATACCTTACTAATGGAAGAAAGAAAAAATAAATGGAATAACACGGTGTCTAAGTGTACAGCAAAATAATTGAACCACTGGAAACTCTTCATAGACTGGTGTTAAATCATATCAGTAAACAGTATTACCACGCAGAAATTGGGGGGAAAAAAATGACTGAAAGCACATTTTTAGCTGCAAAATTTTTTAAAGACCTATGTAGAAATAGAGCCCATATTAACTTTTTTCTTATCTGTATAAAATTATACAGCTTGTCAAAGGATGTGTACTTACAGATATAGTTATATCAATGCATAATTCATAAATTTTACATACATATCAATATTGGTATTAAAAATCATATGTAAATTAATAAACAATAGTGGCAATTTAATTACTGCTACTGAAAAAGAGTAATCACGGTAATCAAAGCAACCCATTGCCGTTTGGCAGAAATGTACAGCCAGTCAAAAGGAGCAAACATGGTGTTAATAAACAACCTGAAAATCACCAGATAATTTTGGTTTGCAAGTCTTTACAAAGATGTCTATTCCAGCTTTTATAGAGGAAAGCTTTTTACCCTGAGGCTAGGGATAAAGTAATGTCAGCAGTCACTCATTTTGTGGGGCTTGTGCCAGGGTGCTGCGCAGGCTGGGGCTGCCCGGGGGCTCCTGGCAGGGCAGGGCCTAAGGGCACTGGTGGCGCCAGGGCAGCTCCAACCCAGGGGGGCTTCAGGCACCACTGTCTGCCAGGGCCGGGGTGGGGGCTGGAGGAGCCTGTGGCTGGGCAGGGCTGTGGTAGGGCTGGAGTGGGGCTGGGACTGACAGCCCGGGCTGGGCTGAGATGGGGCCAGGGCTGGGGCCAAGGTCAGGGGAGGAGACCTGGGGGTGGGCAGGGACCCGCGGGGCTGGGAGTGTCCTTAGGGGACTGGCAATTTGTATGGAAACACGGGAGAGAAAAGGTTAATATGCAACTAAAGTCTTCCACCTACTATATATATATATATATATATATGCTATCAAAACTCCTTTACAAAAATTACAGAGAACAAAACCTTTTTTTTTCTTGACAAAATAAAGTTCAGTTAAAAGACTGATTAGCCTGAGTGTGAGAATTGTATGTACAGGTTGGGGGGGGAGGTGGGGAGGGGGGCAAATGGATCCCCAAATGCAACAGCCTGGCATCCAAATACCTCCTAACCCTCCCAGATCCTCTGTTTACCTAGTGCTGCCTTTTTACTTCATTCTAAAGATTTCAGTCATTTTGTCTGGGAGACGCTTCCATGCCAATGGCAAAGGTTGTAGATGTGGAAGAAGGCACCCTTTCTAGGTGCTTTTTTAGATAAACATTCTTTTAAATGTTCAGTTGTTTACACCGAGTGCTGGAGCGTTTTGTGACATGGATATTAGGTTGTTCCATAGGTCTTTATAAAGATTTTGGAACAGAGCTTATAATTTGGGGTCAGTTTTAACAAGACACAATGAGTTAAAAAACAAGCGATGGAGATATTTCTGAGGGAATGGATGCCCGTGGAGATCAGGTGCCAGCGGAGGCTGATAGCTTCTAGCTGAAACCAGAATGCTCTGGTAAGCAGTCCTTTGCACATACGTCCCTTGACCCTCCCTAACACATTCCCAGCGCATTAGTTGTTAGGATCAACTGCGGGATTCAGGCATTCAGCGGTGTGCCGCAGTCATGGTATTTAATATTTGTAGCAATCAAATCACCATTGTTACTAGCTGTCATTACCCCATTTGACTTTTCCTTTGTCATTTCTAGGTTTTCATTTAGTTTTGTCTCTTTTTAATCTATATATTTTCTTTCAGTTTGTACTGGCTTCTGTCCTAACACAACTTCCCTCAGTAAGAACTATTACTTTTATCTAACTTATTTTCAACCTTGGAGTAGACATTCCCTTTCCTGAAACACAAATTTTATCTTTTTGAGATTTTCTTTTACCGCTACATCTAACTAACCAAAGTAAGACTTACTGCCCAGCAGAAAGTTATGTTTTCTACCAGGATGTATTCAACAGGATCGGATTTTATCTCAAATACTTCACTGCAATTTCAGGTATTACATTCATCTTTGCACCAGAATCCAATTAATGAGTAATAAGAGAGGTATTATATATTCAAGGTGATATTTCAGTCACTAGCTGCTGGGTTTATTCGACTATCTGAGCAGTTGTAACCTCATTTATAGTACAGATGTCTACACCTGAGAGAGTCTCTGTAGGCTACCTATAGTCTCTTCCTATCATTAATGCAAACTGAAAGGAACCTGTAGGATGATATTCATCTTACCATTAGGCAGAAGTCTAAAATCAAATGAATTATCCTTTGAAATGACGATTCCTCTGCATTTACTGTAGAGAGAACTCAGGGTGAATAGCTTGGAATGACTTTCAATATCTGAAGTTAGGCAGTTTTTTGAATAATTCCTCCTCAAAAACCACCTGCTTTTTATCTGTTCAAAATATACTTTGTTTCTAAATAGTCTGTTTCAGTCTTTAATTTTGCCTTTTGCAAAACAACAGATCTGTCCAAATACTGGACCTGAGTGAGGTCTCTGTTTTCTTCTATGACAGCGAAGTGTTTTGTGCAGCATGTAAAAAATAATTTATTTGGCAGATCTCTCTATGGTATCTCAATTTATACATATTTAATTTTTTTACTTGGAATATTTGCATGGGTATGTATTTGGGTATATCAGTCTGCCATATTATTGTCTTGCTTTTCTTCTAGCATTTCAGTAGGGGCTAGGTCTGTTCCAGAGCCTTGCACATCACCATTATTCTGCCTCAGCCCAGCAGTCTCAAAACACTTCTTTTTCAGCTTTGAGATGCTGATCTCTGATGTTACATTACAGATTCACAAGCAGATTCACAACTGCATTTTTAACTCAAAAGTTTCAAATCTGTTACAGAGCTTCAATTATTTGTCCTTTTGATTTTTCAGGTAAAACTTACTCCTTCCAAAAGGCATAAAGTTCTTTTATAGGGATAAGAGGATCTTTCTTTGTGCATTATAATACATTTTAGCATTTTAAACTTCTTTTTTTGGTCTGCTAGGTGGTCTGCTCTCCTTCACTTACCTAGAAAATGTGAATAGTATCTTCAGCTCCTGACCTAGCAGTCTTCAGAAAAATGACCCCACTCAGGAGGCCTGGGGAAAATTCATGAAGTGCCATCTTTTGCCTGGAGAGTACGGTCAACCTATTCCTTCCACTGCTTTTTTCTTCTAAAGACAGGTATGTCTCACTGCTCATGATAAAGTAAATGGTTATGTGTAATGTAATATAATGGGTAAAGTGTAATGTTCAAATGTAATGTAATCTTTCAGTAATCCTGAATCCCTAGATCTCACATACCTATATATTTCAAAAAGTGCTTTCTGTTTCATTTTCATTAAAATCATCTTTCCATTTAAATATCACTAAATGTCTCTACTTAGGGATTTTAAAGGGTTTTTTTCATCCTTTTTAGACAGAAAACTGTTTACAGTTTACGGTTCAATGTTTCAAGCATTGCAAAGCAATATCAATCTTTAGGTAAACAGCTAAACATTGTATAAAATTTCCTTTTTAGGTTGGGTTACTAGAGCTGGAGAGCTGTGCACCATGCCCTGTGCTTAAACAAAGTTTGGAAACCAGCATTAGAAGGCAGTACATCAGAAAACTGGTGACTGCTAGCATTTCTAACTCTTTCTAAAACAGTAAAAAATCCACTTTCAGCATTACCGGCTGTATATGATACTCTACTCAATTTGTTCATACTTGCAAAAAAAAAAAAAAAAAAAAAATCTGTATTTGTCCTAATGGAAATGAGCAGAGATTCAAAATGTGAGGGCAAAACCAAGTATCTAAAACTAGCCAATTTTGTTACTTCATAATTAGCTGGAAAGTTTTCTCTAGCATGATTTAATATAACTATTAGGAACTGAGCTAAGATTTATCCCTATAGTAAATAACAACAGAAGGTTAAACCTTAGCAAGAGGTGAAGCTTCTATTTATGAATCTACTTCTTGAGGGTTTCTCATTAGGAAATACATAATTTCATGTCAGAAAAAAATTATTTTAGACATTCAGCACTTTATTACGTAAGAATTCTTTAACTGAAGTTCCAGAAGATGTATTTATAATAAAATAGGATATCTTCCCTTTTTTTCTCATTGCTCATTCTTTGGTCAGTTTGAAGTTCCCCTCTCTCATTAATGAAAGCTATGTGAAAGACGTGCAAAAAAATCTTTAACGAAGAACAAGGTAATGGAAGGATATGTTCACACAGTTCACTCCTTAATGCTTCTGACTGATTCATTTCTATACAGGACACAAGAAAAATATTCTATACTCTTATTTAGCACTTTAAATAGTAAGTAAAAATAATCAAGCAGAAAAGAGCCCTTTAGATTTCCTCTGTATCTTATAGTATAGTTTGATCAATTAAGTAGTCTGAAAAAATGCTTATGAAATGATTTCCACACTGCTTAAATTTATTACTTTAAATATAGCTTAATATTTAGTACTAGTAATTTAGTTTTATCCTCCACTTGCTTCTACAGTAAATGATATCTCATTTGCAGATGAGTAGAGGGTTTACTGTTTTAATGTCGTCTTCAGCATATGCTCATATGTTTGGTTTTGAACACACTGTTTTAAGAAACTGTTCCTGGAGGAAATGATAACGGCTGTAGAGTTGTTTTCAAGTGGTGAAAAGAAATTTTAAGAAATTAGGAAAGTTTAAAAATAATTTGGATACTTGGATTTGGATACAAATATAATTTGGGTATTTGGTGATCTTTACATCCACCCTAAAAAGTTACAGCCAATAAGCAATAGTTTACATTGCCACAGAAAAAGAGTGTACTGAAGAGTCAGGTGTCCTACCAACTCTTTAACATGTGGGTTACAGATCACCTGGAACAAGGATATAATGCCTGTACAAGATTATAACAATTTTAATTTTACTAGCTCTTTTGTGGTCCATCTCTTAAAGTAGAAGATAATAAGATTTCAGACTCTATGCCTGGCTAACCAAAAACACGCACTTCAAAGAACCATCTGAATGAAGAAGAATTATATTCAGACCTGAATAACAGGATTGTGATATGCACTGAAGTTATTTTTGAACATTCTGAATTGTTTCTTACTGCTTTTTTACACTGTATTTTTTTGGTTATTAAATAATAAATTAAGTAACCACTCCCAGGAAGTTCTGATGAAGTCTCTTACTGCGAATCATATCTGGCTATAGCCAGGAAGAGTGTCTATGTATGTCTGGAAAGATCATCCAATCTTTCACAGCATATTGTGCACTTATTTTGTATTTTAAAGCTTTTTAAACCATTTTATCCAGTAATTTCTGGATGCATGAATTCATTACACTCTTGAATCATACTATTTCATGGCTGGGAATGCTTTTTATTAGTTATCATGTACATATGTCTAAACTATACAGTTATTCCCTGTCAGGGGCATAGCAATCTGTGGCAATAGAATGCTTAAGTAAAAGGAGCGGTCCCAAAAGAACAATTTAGTCATTGAATTAAATCAGTTTGCAGGGAGAACTGCTTCACTCTTTTATTTCAAAAAGGTAAGATTGATATTATTAGTATATCTCTAGGTCATTGTTACAGAAGACGTAGTTGCAAAGCTAATGAGATAGAATCCAGACACAAATTAGCTTGGGACGTGCTTTCTTTTTCTTTAACTAATACAGGTCCTCTTTCAAAGTTTATGAAGGTGACATAAATGACCTATTTTATTTTAATAAGAAATTATTATATATAATGTAAATATGGCATTATGGTGGCAACAATTTGTGAAGGGAACTTTTGTTACAACTTTGGGCTAGGTCCCAAAACTATATCTTTGCTCCATCAATTATCCAAGCTATTCATTCTTTCCAAGCAATCCCACTAAATTTAATTCCAAGTCTCACTGAGCCCTAGCTAACATGCTGAGCTGACTACTCAGCTCTCAGCCTCAGTAATAGGTGAGTTGCTTGGCTTACTTACCAGTGCTTTTCCAGGAAGCAATTACTTTGAGAATCCATCACTTCCCACGCGCCAAAGTAGGTAGGACTATAAAGAAATCCAGCTGCAAGTGCACAAATAAGATATTCCTAAGTATATGCTTACCAAAGAAGTCCTAAAACATCGTGTCAGCAGAAATAACACACACATCACAATTTCATCCTTTCCAATCTGTTACAATGAGCAACAGAAATCACAAACGGATCAGTAAGCCATAATATGTCTATCTTTGTTATTTTAGTTATACAATTATGACAGATTCTGACAAATTTCTACATTTCTAAGTATATCAATGAATTCTAAATTTGGAATGAATGTAAAAAAATAATTACCAAAATGCTGAGTAAGCAATCCAATACAGTATCTCCTCCGCTTCAGTTTAACCCTACCCCTAAAATCACGATAAACAGTCCACAGGCATAAATATTAAATAGTCACAATTTTTGGTGGATTTTCTGAATACATAGATAGGTGCTTGCAGAATAGGTGCTTGATACAGTGACAGGACTGGCACCAAGAAAACAGAATACTTTTTTTTGACTCTTAATATACATTGACAGTGCAAGTTCTGGCCTTTTGAAAATTTTCCTCCTGTATTTCATGAATATGTATGGGATAACTTTGGGTTTCAATAAAGAAGGAACCCCCTGGGAGGGCAGTCAGGTATTCCCTGTTTGACATTGCAGGCCAGTATGACAAAAGCAATCAGCAAGGTTCTGTTTACCCAGGAAAGACTGGCTAATGGATGCTCTCCTGGGCTCTGTGAACTTCAGACATAAATAATTACTGGAATCTTAAAACAGCACATATTTTGAAGTAAATCTCATTCATTGCCTAGCAGGCTTGAAATAGAAGCATTTCACAGAGTAGCTAGAAATATCTGCTTCTAGAAAGGAGCAAAATAGAATGGTATTTTGATGTAGGAAAAATGACATAAAAAAAGTATTGTTACATATACATTTTTACTCTGAACTGCTATTTTTTTTTAATTGTGTAAGTGATTGCACCTGCTGGATTGTTTTTATCTACACAGAGTTGTTCCCCAGCTCTCATGCTTTCACCTGCCTGCCTTAGCTCAGTTCTTCTTCATTAACGTAAATCCTATGTTAACATATGCCAACTTGTTCAAAACAACAAAAATTACTGAGGATAAAGGAAGAAGTAGATGTAAGAGAAACCCACACTACTGGATTAGTCATTATGGCTGTATCTGTACTGTGAAGAAGTGCTGTGAAAAGACCATCATGCTATCTCAGACTCTGAAAGCAGCATAATTAGCTTAATGAGTCCAGATTCATGTGTCTGCTTCTTCATGTGCCACTGTGTTTTTCTGGTATATGCTAGTCCCAGCACAGAACTCAGTTTCAAAAAAAACCCCGAACCTTTTTCTGCATAAATGGATAACGGTTTTAATATCCTGCCAGAAGCACGAAGTCTGTGATATTTTTGAAGCCTGATCAGAAACAAGTGGCAGCAGAAGATTTATACACTCATTACTGAAGGTATTTTTTTCCTCAGCTGTTTTGATGAGACATTTCTATTTAGAAAGAACCAACTACACCAACAAAACATCGTATTTTCTTTAAATGATCTACTGCCCCTGAAAGATATTTTCAACTTAATAACATAAGGGTGGGTCTTCAAAGCAGTCAGAATGAGTAAGTACAGCGTAGCTCTTATTTTGAGCTGCTTGGACATTAGCTTGCTTTTACATGGAGAAAGTGCTCCTGACCCTTGTACAGGCTTGTCTTTAAGGTGATCATATTCCATTAAAAGGCAATGAGAGTTAGAAGCAATGCTTTTAATTCTTTTCTTCTTTGAAAATCCCAGCCCAAAGGAACAGGAAGAGATTAGAAAGTAATACTATAATCTACTACATACCTTCTAGTTAATGTAAGAAGTTAGACCTACATTCTAAAAATATCTCTAGGCATAAGACAGCTGAATTGTCAATATCTGTTCAACCTTGACTTCTCTTCTGAGCTTGTAATCCAAAAAAGATGTCAAATAGATACATCTGTGACAGTCTTTATAATGCTGCAGACACCTGGTACTAGGAGAACAAATCATTTCAGATAAGCCTCAAACCTACTATCAAATGGCATTTCTTATCTGTTGCCCACAATAAGCAATGACATGTTTCGTTTATGTTCATTTTGTGGGTGACATGGGTTTTTTTCTAGCATTTTCAACAGTTAAAAATAATTCACAGTTATCTTCCATTTCTATAAACCAGTCTAAATATAAACTATCTTTAGCTCCATCAAACTTTTCTATTAACATAAACTTTAACAGAATAATTAGAAACTAAGAATTTATTTAACACAGGTAAAATCCTTTTCTTTACAATTTCATTTTTCTACAGAAAAGCAGGTGAGAGATTTTGACTTAAGATTATACTTTCACAAATGTTATGTCCACTTGGCTTTGACTGAATAATACTTTAATAGATTTTCAGTCTACATTGTACAATACAAAATGAATTCTGATATCTCATGCCCCAGCACACTCATGCTGTGTCTGAGCTTTGTTTCTTTCTTTTTTCCATGTTCTTCTCACGGCCTCTCTATTAGCTGTATTACTCGATTAGCTAAGTTACTAAAATGTCCTGTTTTTATCACAAGAGATTTTTATGAAACTGAAGAGGCTGTCATTTTTGTCTATATTTTTTATGCTACTGTTTTATGCAGTTTCATAAAAAAATATTTTTCTTGTTTTTTCTCATGGCCTTTCTATTAGCTTGAATTCCCCCAAAGAGAGAGGGAGCCTGTCCAGCCTCCCTGGGCCCTGCACCCCTGCCCAGCTTCCCCAGAGCGGAACAGGGCTCCTTACGGCCAGCCCTACCCTCTCTCGTCCCAGCTTCTGCTCGTTGCCCCTTGCTCTCTTGCCACACGCCATGGAGAAGAGCTTGACACCATCCCTCTGATAACCCTGGTAGGTGCTGGGGGCTGCTGTTAGGCTGCTCCAGGCTGGACCAGCCCTGGCCCTCATCCTCTCTGTACAGGGCGAGGGCTCCAGCCACCCATCTCGGTGGATCCCAATCCAGTTTATTGATGTCTTTCTTGTACTGGGTGCCCAAAATTGGACAGTATCTGGATATGGTTAATTTATTCTTCTTTCATTGTTTCACCAGCTTTACAAACTCTGCCTTTTGTGTCTTTGCCATCTGCTACTACATTTATTTTCACTAGTCATTATGATAATTATTTTTTTTTAATTGCATTTCAATTCTATTTCTATGTATCTAGAACTCTTTGTCATGGATTAGAACATTTTCAGCTTTTTTTTTTTGTCTACTCAAATGTGCCAGTTCCTTAACCTTGCCATATATAAAAATAATTCACTGATCAAAAGGATAAAAGTTGGGATCACTGGCTGGCAGTCATTTTGATCAGCTAGCATCTTTTGAACATTAATATGACATTAATTTTCTCCTGGGCTTCAGGGATTTCCTCAATATTCCAGAATTAAAGAAAGTTAATCACAGACCTTGTACGCCATGTCTTTCAGAGGCCATTTATTCAGATTTTCTGGTTGTAGTCAGTGCTTAACATCCTTCTTATTTAATAAAAACTTGTAAAATACTTTTTAATCCTTACATCAGTCTATTTAATTCCAAATACAGAACATAAAGACTTACTGAATCTTTTTTTATAATTTTATCTTTCTCAAAAAGATGTGCATGACAGTGGTATGATTATTTTTTAGTTTAACATATTTTATTGTCCATAGCACCAACTACAGTGACATATTCCCTGATATCATTACCATCCTTTATGAAATTTCTCAACAGCATGACTTTTACATGATCATTATACCTTTTGCCTTTTTATTTCAATTAGTTGTATATGTTTTTTTCTGGCTTCAGAAAATTTATCAGTGAACTAGAATGATCTTTTAGTCATATTTGTTCCATCTTATTCTTTGTAAAATTGTGGTTTGTGGTTATTTGGCCATCCCATAAATTGCTTGAAAAATTCTAGTCATGATTTTTATGGTGTTTTATGCATTTTTTTAATTAGTTCTTGTATAATATCAAATACGTGTGTCTGTGTGTGTACGTACAATTCTACTCATTCTTTGCCCATCTTGAATATAATATAAACATGATTACTGGTCTGTAAGCAACAAGCAACTTTCAATTCAGTGATTAATTCACATTGTACTGTGTAATTTTAATATATTATTGCATACAGTAAGTTCTTGTTAGATATAATCTAGCATTTTTAGAATCTTTAATAATGATTTCCTATTGCCTACAGAAGACCTACAACATATTTCTCTTTAAGCTGAAGTTTCCTCTAACAGTACAGTTTTCTTTAAAAAAGCAGGTCTGGAGTGAAGTATTCAAATCAATACTTACACTGGCACAACGCTTTACAGCAAGCACTTGTCATTGCTGATACTGACTTGAATGCAAACGTATTCAAGATACTTTGATACTAAAATTATCAACACTGCTAAAAAAATACGATGATGTTTTTATTGTGTCTGTATTGCTACCTCCTGTATTTCTTCTTTCTACCTAAATAGAGATATAAGCAGATATTCTAAAATATCCGTGAGATTCACCCCAGTTCTAGAAATGTCAGTTATGTCACATTTATTCTCATTAATGAGAATGCCCAGTGCCTCTTGCTTACTACCTGGGACAAGCAATAAAATCTCTTTTTCTCTTAAAGGTTCTTACCACATAATCTCAACTGGTTTGCAGCACTCTAAGTCTGTACAGTATTTAATGCTTATCATATACACTTATTTGTGTATACCCATACATATACATACCTTCATAAAATGTGTTGTTGATTTAACTCCTTCTTGAACGTTAGTGGTGAACTGAGAAAGTCCCTTCCTCCCTCCACATGTGAGGATGCTGATTCTCACACTAAAATGAAGTTCAATTTTCTGTAAAATCAAATTTTCAGTGTAGTTCCAGCTGTGCAATCAATTCATTCCAGTATTTCCTGCTTTCTTCCATTTTTTTCTAGGAAAAATAGCTGTGATAAAACCATCTAGACTTTCAATTTCTTCTAGGCCCTTCTAAGATTTTTGAAATGTCCCATAATCTGCATAGTTAATGGTGTGACATTCATCTCTGTGTGTACTGTGATCAATGGAGAATCCTCAGATGTCTTCAGAGAACTTGGTGCTCTTACTGTAAGGAGAGAAATGCACCATTTTTTTTTGTGAGTGTGCTCTGCCAAGTTCTCTAGGTATTTCTTCTGAATACATAGTCACTACTGAGAGTTAGTTATCTTATTATCATGGCTAAAGAAAAAAATTGTCAAGAAAACATTTTGCAATTAATATTACCCGCAGTTAGTTGTTGACAAGAATACTTACACTTAATTCAAAGGAATAAAAGCACTGAAAGCACAATTATTCAGGTAGATCCTGGTCTGTCAATTCAAAATCTTGTCAATTCAAAATATTATTATTTGTATTAAAATACAAAGTCTTCTTAGTTCAAAATACTGTTTGGGGGAGAGAGATTGGAACTATTATTTACTTCTTTCTAATTGTTTTTTGATACTAGGAAGTCAGTAACGGTAGTAGTACTGGTAAAAAAATCAGTAGTATCTTCTAAGCTAGATTAGAAGGAGGAGTCACTTGTATTCTTGTCATAGCCCACTATAACAAGATTTATAACCAGAATGGTACTGAGCAAAATCTTCACACTGGTTCTGATTTTTCCTGCCTTTTGAAAGTAGCTATTATTTTTATAGTGCTAAGGTCAGTCAGATCATTTCACAAAAATTTACTGCATTTTTAAAACTGTGTAGTTTTTAAAGTATGAAATGTTGTAGGAGTATGATTTTTTCTAGATAAATGCCACAGATAAGTGCTAAACTATTGTGTAGCTGTGAAGTTTCACAGGAAGTAATAAATACAAAATCAGCTGGGGAGGACTGAGGATAGGTGGCTAGCAGTTTTCTAAGGCTTTTGAGAAGGAAGCTGGTGACAGATAACAGTGTTGCATGGCTGAAAGTAACACTTCTGTTCCATCACTTCTTGCTTTGTTATCTACTCACTGTTATTAAGTCTAAAGCCTGACAGAATCAACTGTTAATCAAATGGTTAAGAAAAATTTATTTTCGGTTATCCTTATACAGACTTACAGTTCTTTCATCCAAATATATTGCCTCAAAATTTCAGTGACAGCTCTATAGTTTCTTGAACAAAGACTACGCACCATAAAATCCTGACTTCCTCTATGATTTGTCTGTCACAATACAATCACTGTACAGGTAACTAATAATAGCATGGAATAATAGAAAGGAGGTAAAAAATGAGGTTTCTTGATGAGGTAAATCTGACACAGTTATAGACAACTTCCTCTTGCTATTACAATTTGAAAACTACTGTCATTCATGTATGATATAATAATACAACCTAATGCTGACTTAATATATTCCAGGCAGCACACTTGTATGGTAAAGGTAAACTGATTTCTCTTAATATGGAGGCAGTAACACAAGGAGTAAATAATAGAAAACAATAAAACACCTTGGTGACCTTCTTCTATCAAAAAATTAATGAAACAATAAATGAGTGTAATAATATTACATTTGCTTCCAAACATAATTACAGAATAACTGTGGAATTCATGATGCTAGCATCTACACTCACACCTGTTTCTTCTGATAAAAGCTAATTAACTATAGAAGTCCTTTCTTTAATAAGTAGAGTTACATACCGTTTTGTGAAAACATTGTCATCTTTTTTAATTTATTTCTTCTTTTATAAGCACATGAGATATGAGTAATAGTTAAATTACCCATTGTTGGAGCAGGCAGTATTTTCATGAGGACAGAGCATGTCCTATGTTTAATCCCTATTCATTTCCTTCCTGAGACATGCTTTACTGGTAACTTGCATAACAAATCTTAGTTTAATCTTCAAGCTGGTTAAGGTTTTCTTTTCTGACTTTTCTCTTTTCTCTCTTCCGTAAATACAAATGCCTCAGGGACAACACAAAACACTGTTTTATAGTTGGAGCTGAGGATAGATCCGCCTGCCATTCTCCCTTACTCAGCAGTGGAGCCAAACTGGAAATTAAAAGATGGTGTTTTCAGGCCTACTAGTAAGGTATTGTTTTACCTGAAATAAGTTGGTGGGCTATCAAGACATGTACTTAACGTGTTCACTGCTTAGAAGTTTGGCTTAATCCTACTCTTGAAAATTACTCTGGATCATTATCTTCTGTTAACTAAAAGAAGAACAAAACAAAACAAAGCAGAATTATGAAGAGAGAGGACTGAGAGAACATTTCCCTTTTTTGGACTGTGGACTTCAGGCAATGTAGTCTGAAGCTTATTATAATGACTTTTCTTTCTGTGAAGAAAACGATGGAAAGTCTCTGCAAGCTCTAGATCAGGTCTTGCAATCTTACCTTTGATAAATAGTATTTCATTTTGTGAGGAATCTCATTTGAACTTAACATCAGAGGTAAGTTACTATTCAACGTGACTAAGTAGTACTCAGTGATTTAACCCATATTGCTCCCTAACCACATTCTGGCCCTTATCAGAGAGTCTACTGCTATTTTTAGTGAGTAAGGGGTTTTGCTTCAGCTTGACTGTTAGGTCTTTATATTTGCTTTTTTTTTTTAAATTAGTTAATATATAAAGTGGCCAAAAATAAAAATAAAAAGCTTATAATAAAGAATATAGTATTAAATAAAGTATATAGTAGAACTGGGTTTTTAGGATGAATAAAGTTGATTTAATTGTATGAAAATTTTCTACCATTACGTCAAGATAGCTGGTGACAAAATACATCCTAATTTTTCTGGTCCTTCCCTTCATCATTTTTCACATCATTTTTGCAATATTTCACAAAAGGCATGCTGCTGTTTGAAGGCAGTGGTTTTGAGATTGTACTTTATATTGATTAGAGTAACAGGATCATAGAGGAATTTCATCTGACTTGGATAATGCTGAAAAGTCCACCTTGCAGTATCACATAGAATTGCGAATCATAAAAATATTGTTTGGGACTTTTGGATGTCATCTAGTCCAGCCTCCCACCTGAAGCAGAACAGCAGCCAGCAGCAGATCAGATGCAGTCATGGCTTTGCCTAGATGAATCTTAACAACCTCCAACGATGGAAAGTCCACACCCTCCTGGTAACCTGGTCCAGTGATAGTGAAAAGTTCTTCCTGATGTCCAGCCTCACCCTCCCAGCTTGCAGTCTGTGGCCTTTATCCCTTGATATATCATCTGCCTCCATTGAGGAAGAGTTTGGCTCTGTCATCTTTGTAACTGCAGTTGAAGTAGTTGTAGCCTGCTCATGTTTTGGCCTCAGTTTCACCAAACTGAACAAGCCCAGCTCCCTCAACCTCTCCTCGAGGGTGATGTGCTCCAGGCCCCTGACCAAAGTTTGAAGTTACGCCTTTTGTTGTGTCAGCCACTCTGCCTAATTTAGTGCCCCCCATAAATCTGCTGAGAGTGCATTCTGTCTCATCAGCCAGGTCACTAATGAAGATATTGAACAATATGGGTTCTACTATTGACCGCTGGCGTGTTCCACTTGTAACTGGCTGCCAACCAGTTAGTTAATTGCTGAGCCATTGATTATTACCCTTTGAGCCTAATGGGCCAGCTACTTTTCAACCTGCCTAACAGCCTATTCACTCAGCCCCCGCTTTCTTGGTTTCCAAATGAGAATGCTGGGGGAGATGGTGTCAAAAGCTTTACTAAATTCAGGAATATTATTACATTTACTGCTCTCCCCTTGCTCACATAACCAGTCACAGGAGGCAATCAGGCAGGTCAAATATGATTTGCTCATAGTTACGCCATGCGGACTGCTCTTGATTACATGCCTGTCCTTTGCATGTCTAAGAATGGATCCCACAAAGGTGTGCCCTGCGACCTTCCCATGGTCTGATCGACAAGCCCAGAGCATTCAGGTCCTTGCTTCCTGCTTCGTTTGCCCACAGATGTTTTAATCATGTTTGAAGCTATTTTTTCTAAGCAGAAGCCTGATGACAATGGCATTTATAAAGCAGATCGTAGTGAGATTAATAGAAGATACTGAATCAGACAGCTTATAATGGAAACCGAGATGAGTTGCAGGAAGCATTTAAGATCCGCTTGCAGGAGAACAAGCAACAGACACAAAGATCTCAGTCACTTAATGTAATGACAAGTTACCAAAGACTAATAAGCCTGTCACTGACAGTGGTCTATATTTATTGACTACTCCAGGTGTTACTATTTCTTTTTATATACTTGCAGGGTTATCACATAGAATTAATAAAATGGAGAGAGTCTCTTAAAAGTTCAGTCTGACAGGCAGGAAGAAAAAACTGCTAATGTTACAGGAAAGACATAAGAAAACCACATTGTGATGTTTTTCAGAGCACAGACAGGTAGAAGAAAATAAAAATCCTTTTTATTTAAGGGAATTTTTTGTACATCTTATTGACTTCACTTGCTTATAAAAGTCCATAATCTCCTCATTATTTTGGAGGGTTTTGTTCCTTTATGTTGCTTTAACTTCACCAGACTGAAAGAATAATCTTTACGTTCTAAGTTCTGACCTATGATCGACTGCAAAGCTCAGCACTGTAACCACAAGAACATTGGAACAAAATCTTGAGGAAAGAAGGAAAAAGGTTACAAAATTTTTTTTTGAATCACTCTTCTCTCAAAATAAATTTGTCATGTCATAGAATTACAAGGTTCAGCCATTTTTCACTCTTTAAGCTGTGAACTTACTGAAAATTGTCCTGAGAGAATCCTAAAGCATAACAGCTGTCTAATAGAAGACAGTTATTAGAAGAAAGCTATAACAGGTTGGCAAGTTAGCAGAATTGTAAAAAACGAATGCTTTCTCACTAGCAAAACAGCAGAGTTTTATTAAATCGTTAAAATAGAGAAAAGTCCCTTCATAGTTCAAAACCATATAACAGATACTTTGCTGCTTAGAAACGATGAAAGGAAAGCATCTTCAAGTATTTCTCACATCAAATTCATGCCTGTCTACAATTTAGGTAGAACTTCTTCATGATCAAAAGAATTTCTAGGCCACAGAGATTGATTTCTCCTGATTGTCCATATTAAAAAAAATCTTGCAAGGATTTTTGCCACTTAAATTAAAAGCACTGAAATCATGCCAATAGAGGGGAAAATGTCCATGGTACAAATACACTAATGTTTAGAAACACTCATTGGGTAATAAGATTTTGAAAAGAAATCCTTGACCATCTTATAGCAATTTATTCTGAACCTCTACTGTACAAAGTAACTGACTCACTGCTGTACAGACTAGAAAAAAATCAATAGTTTTTTAGCAGCATTACAAAATTCAGGTTACTATGTAGAAAGCTGTCATGTAATTAAATCTTGACACACAGACAGAAGAAAAAATTAAGTGTAACTACTAAAGTTACGTTCAATTTCTCCCCAAAAATGATTTTAAAAGCTCTAATTAGCAAACAATGACAGAAAAAAGATTTTTCATATGATGTCATTCAACCCTAAAGATTTTCTATTGGCTTTTACGTGAAGATGAAGTACATCATGATTAGACTACTGGCTGACAGATTTGTTGTCAGATTTAACAGTAGACCATGGCAGTGAGGGGTGGGAGGAGGGACATGTAAAAGAAAATTTCTTATCTAATAATCTATTTCTGTCTCCTTGTAATGAGCAAAAGGTGGGAAACCACAGAATATTTACAGTTTTCATCCCTCTACCATCTAAGTCTCTCCTAAATTTTCATTTGCTGATTACGAGGTGATTACTTTGGAGTGAGCAGCAACACAGAAACCTAGCTTTTTACTTTTTAATCACACTAATTGATGTTTATCTACAATATTTTACCAACTAATGTATTTTCCTAACATTTATTAAATTGAAAATAATTTTCCAACTGAGTTGCTACTTCCCAAATTTTCAATATTTTGTTTTAAAAGTTAAAGTGGTTTTGATTCTCCTAAATGTCATAGGAACAGCTTAAAGGAATTAACATCATCCTCTAAATAATCAAAACAGAGAAAACATCTCAACAGAAGAGTAGGATCAAAGAAAACTTGTAAAAATTAGGGTCAAATCACCCATTGGGTGGGTGGTAAACTGGAAAAAAAGCCAAGCAACTTTTTTCACATGACCCACAGTACTAAAATATCTGTTGGCAATATAGCTGCAGTTTATAAATTGTAGAGCCGGAGCAAGAATGATTATATAGGATTCTTACTTTCCTGAATACTTGCATGTTTGAATATGGTGTGAACGGTTCTTCAAGATAAGTGGAGGCGTGGGAGTTCTCGTTATTGAGTTTCCATGAAGAACTATTTCCAGTTTCCCCTTTTAATACCATCATTGCTAAAGATCATGAATATTAACTGAACTTTGAGGTATTTCTCGATCAAGATTAGAGTCACATTGTGCTCAGAGTGGTTTCTACAGACCTTATAACCTTTGGCGGAAGATGATACAAACACAAGATTAAAGCATGTCATTTTGGGTAGTAACTCGTGAAAACATATTGTCTGGAGCTAGGAGAACATGTTAATGTTAATTAAGGAACATGAAGAGAGCACTAGGATAGGGGCTGCACAACTGAAGAGAACACACACAACTATAGAAGATGTTGCAGAAATTAAATTTATCTCTCTACATGTAGTGGTGAACATGTTTCTTGGAAGAGCTTAATAAACTAAAATATATATCTCCTGAACTTAAACTTTTCTATTTAATGACCATAAATGAAAATAGAATGTTAGGATTTTTTTCCCCAAAGAAATAGAGAATAAAATAGAAAAGAAAAAATGCTACTACTGCATGGGCACATTATGCACCCATTTTTTTAATATTGTTTTCCCATAATAAAAGTATTAAATAATATAGGACACTTCATCCTCGAAAACAGACAACTGAGGAGAATATGTCTGTAAAATGCAGACTTGGACAAAGTTAATAGGGAATGATTGTTCACTGATTCTTCCAAGTCAGGATAGAAGGGCTAACAGAAGAAAAAAAAAATATGTAGCTCAGTTGTAGAACTCTCTGCTACAGGACATTGTGGAGTGTAACATTTTAAATGGGTTCAAAAATCCATTTAGACCTGCTAAAATTAACACACTTCAAAAAGTCCATGAGCCAAAAATCACTGGAGAGTGGAAAAATGAGAATTGGTGATGGCCACCATTCTCTCCCTCTCTGCGACTCAAATGATGTTCGGGGCGTTGCTGCCCTTTTTGCTTAAAATTTTAGAACTTCTTCAAAATACACTTGTTCTGTGGGCACTGAGGCTCACAAACCCTGCCTGCATAACTTAGCTAACTTCATTGGACCTATAATATTTGATTCTCACTGACATTTTATCCATGAATGTCACATACTGTAAGAATATTAATTTGTGTTACATATCATATTTGACAAGTTCAAAGAAAAATTTTCTTACTGAGCCAAATTTAAGTTTCAAATTGTCCTCCAACTTCACGTTACTTTATTTATGAATACTAATAATGTATTTTAATTTACATTTCTCAGCTAGATTCAAGTGGTCACACAAGCAGTCTCCTATTTGGAAAATCTTATATGCTAGATTTTCAAGCTCATAAACTTACATTTTGAAATGCTTTAAAATGAGGGCAGTGCCAGATGACTGCAAGCTCCTATAGTCCTGTGCCTTCATATTTCAATTTTGGAAAAAAAAAAAAAATCAAACTAGCTTTGTGTTCCCATAGCTTTTATTATGCCAAAGAAGCCCCTAATAGTTGTCAGATTTTTCCCAGACTAAACTGAGGCCCATCTCACCATTGTGCGACAGCTACAGAATATGAATCTCTTTTTCCAGCCCAGACCTTCCTGATACTGCCTTCATTACTGGCTCTGCAAACAACAACTCATGTTCTTCATATACTAGCTCACTTCCCAAATGCTTCTGCCTGTCACACAGTAAGGATAATCCTCTCATCATAAAACTTCCCTTCTTATTTTCAGAAATAAGTCTTTTGATAAACTGATACTAGAAAATACTTCACTGAATTTCCAGACCTGAATTCTTTGCTGCTATCTTTTTTCCTTTTTGAATTAAATGTACCTAAAAACAGGCACTACATAGGCAAAACAATGGGTAATTGTTCTGTGCTTCATGAGATTAATTTCTGTGTAAATTCTCACAGATTCTTTCTGTAAAGTTAGACTGAGTTTGGGAAATAGTAACAAAGTATAAAAGTTAATAAGAATTCAAAATAAAACCAAACTCAAAGAAACGCAATGTACTTATCAACCACTTATTACAGTAAGAAATAATCCTGTGGTGCATTGACCTGAGAACCATGACATTGAAAAGAACATAGAAAGAAATAAAATTTGTAACTTTGCAAATCGTTGATGAAAAGGACTTTATTATACTCTTTTAAAAGTAAATGATTACACATGTTAATTAGAAGTGAACTGCAGCCAGTCTAAGTCTAAACATCTCCGCTGTTTTGAGGAATTCAAAAATGAGGTTCCAGACTTGACTGAACTCCAAATTTTTAGTCTGCAGGCCTGCTTCAGGGCTGAGTCTAATTTTAAACTCGACAGTGAGCAGCTCAAGCTTACCATGAATATAAGAAGTTTTCCTGGTCTCTGTGAACAAACAATAACACTGAACATAAGATCAGTGCAACTGAATCAATTCTAAGGTGAGAGCCAGGCTTCAAGCAATAACTCTCCAACCTTATTTCTCATTTTTTTGTAATTCTGGTCTTCTAAGTTTGATCAGAATTAGAAAATATTCAGAAGGAATAAGGTCCAAAATAGAATAATTATCCCAGACTTGTTACAATCAGACTAGTATATGAAATCTTGACTGAACTACACCTTTATCTGTCACCTATTAAAACTGAGTAAAAGATTGTTGAGTGCTCATGTCTAGAGGAAAACTGTTATGTATCATCATAACCTCTGTCAACTGCTGAAGAAAAAAAAGCAAATGCACATAAAAGTGGATTACTCCATAAAGTATAGATTAACTGACTATTTAACATACGTTGATGTATGATGTATGATGACCTGTTCTGTCATTCATGCCGCTTCCCTGAACAAATAGAGCTGTTCCTGGAAAGGGAAATAACACAGGAATTACTTATGGACATAGAAATTACTTCATAAAATACAGTAAAACTTAAGGGAGGTTTCAATATTTTTACTAATAATATGGTCTGTGTTTAACCGTTATAAAACTTCTTACTGCTGTGTGCCTGAACTTCTTACTGTTTCATCACATGAGCCCATGTTGAATTTGAAACTTAACAGGAATAATTTTCATTGAACTTTATACTTTTATATTTTTCTTCTCATTTTATCTATACATTCACAAGCTCCCATTTTCTCTCAGCTTTCCATGACTCTCTTTATTTACATCATATTAATATGTTTTCTAGGTTTCTGCTAGATGTTTGCAGGAAACAGTAAAGAATTTCCCACCTCCCAAAGATGCCTTATCCACTAGGTGAATGGGTCAGAAGGGGATTTTCCTCTATGGTCAGAATAGCAGGGATTTTCCTTCCTTTCTTCATATCATTCTGTCATTTTTCAACTGAATACATACAAATGTATAAAATGGGGAACTTTTTTCATGATATAAAAAATACTGTATTTTGCAAGGTGTCTCCCAGGATAATGATTACTGGGATGCATACAACTTTTAAAACAGAATAAGGTAAAATTCTTATTTACAAATATCTTCTACATGAAACTGCTTCACCAAAATTATAAACAAAGCCAGATTCAGAGATCTGCAAAACAAGAATTGTTTAACTGTGCTACTCAGGAGTGAAAACAAAATTTGGGGGGCTTACTAATAGCTAGTTTCACTAATTACAGTTTTCACTGTCCATAGGCTTTTTTTTTTGGTAAAATAGGAAGCAAGAATAATAATAAAAAAATCACCTCAATGTACCCAGATTTTGCTTTTTTAGTTTTATTTATATTGCAACTATATCATTTAAGATATGTGTCATTATATATAAAATACATGATATCTATATCGTAAATATCATTATATATAAAATATATATAATGACATTTATATCATAAATATAATTCATTGAATTATTTAAATGAATAGCTTTTTCACATTACTTAGTTTCAGATCCATATAAACATGTATATTATAATCTAACCTAGAGAGATACATGAGATTTATTCTAACAAATTTTTACTGCGCATTTATGACTATGTACACAGTGGTTATGGTGTTCAGTATAATCGTACTTCCTTTTACCCACATGGGCAAAGGTTATTCGGGAGTTAAAGCACGTGGCAGAATTCAGGGTAATCAATGAGTAGCTCTCAATTAACTTTAGTGGGTTTTGGATCAGATCTTATTTCCTTGTCTTCTTGACATAGACATCTGCATTTGCGTTGTGCCGACAGAATACTGACAACCTGGTCCACTATGAACTGTTTTTTGATCAGTGTGGCACTGCCCACTAGCAGCTAGAGAGTGAAAGAGATGCTCGTTGCACGTCAAATTAGTGAACTCCTGCAAGTTAACCCTGCCAAAATTAAGCAAATCAAACTCTAAAGCATCCTACTTCCGCAGCCAGATTGTTTGCTTTGTAAAATGTGATGCCAGCAGAAAAAAACTTAAAAATAGAAGAAACACAGATATTATATGACATGTGGCCTTTTTGTTTGTTTTGATGAGATTGATAATTACATTCCTAAGACTTCTCTGAGAGTGCTAATGAAGGTAAAATTGGCAATCAGCGTTGCCCTTTGCTGCTTTGCATTAGCCATATCGAAATGCAATGATTCCTCATATAATATGGATTTTGTCACCTTTCTAATATGTCAGCACGGTTTGCTGTTTGCTGTGCCATTTGATAATTTGCCTGGAAACAGTTGTCCCCTTAGTCAGCCATTTCCACATTTGCCATTGTACATTTATGTTTTCATTTTCCTATAGAAAAAGATGTTTGAGATCGACCCAAGCCGACCACAGATGACACATTGCATAGGGCAGTTGCGCCTTCACACAGCAGTTTTGTGAGCTTTTAAACTGCTAGTAAACACTTTTAACATGAAACAAATTCAAAGCAGAATAAGCCGAGGGAAACAAGCAGAGAAGACATTATAGTGTTTATTAGCGCACATCTCAGGAAAGGGGATCATATTGTACTCTAGTGGCAGTGCAAATCAAGCTACCCTCAGCATCTGTTGTTACAGATGAGAAAATATAAACCAACAGCTCCAACCACATTCTACTGACTTCTTTGCTTCCTTTTCTTTTTCCTTGAATCTCAAATATGCTCTGATACATACATGTTTGCATCTCACACTTATGTTTGGTACGTCTTTGACCCCAAAAAAAAAAAAAAAAGTGCAGCTTCTCTGTACAAACAAATGTACTGAACAGGAAAAAACTATGTCAATTATTAGCATAGGTTCCCAATCAACACATTCAATATTTCATTGTGGTCTCACATGTGCCCTGAGCATAATAATAAAATCAAAATTGTTTCACTTCTGCTTTTTGGATATCTCTCGCCTCAACAAGCTGCAGACATGAGGTTCCCAGAGCATAATCAGTACACAGCACCCAGCTCTGGAAGCTGCATGTTCACCTATCACTCCTGCAAATACAGAACCAGGTGCTTGTTAGGCAACCTGAATACCCAAAGCAGTTTGAAAACTGAAGTCCAGCTACCCCAAATTTGGTATCCAAAGCTTGTGAGGCATTTTGGTGAGCAAAATACGCCAGACCAATCCCTGCATTGACTTTTGCTCTATGCGAACTCCCTGAAGATGTTAAGAGTTCAAAGACTGTTGATCGGTCAAGAGGGTTGACTATGTTGAGCATACTGCTGCACATAAAAAGAATAAAGTGTAAATAAAACAAACCAAAAATACTTGTGGCCCAAGATATCTTGAAATGTTCCATTAATTTGCTCTTGGTAAATATTCAGATTCACATTTGCTTCTTTTATTGTGAATGAAAAAGAGAAGGATGCTGCTACTTCTCAGTTATATTGTTCGGCCACTTTGTGAAACATAGGGAGAGCTTGCTACAGCCTTTTCCCGGCATACATTTCACCAACAGAATTGTTAATTAGTTCCAGCTGCACATTTCTTACTAAGGAAAGATAGTATCTTGGAAAGAGTTTGCACAACTGCTCTTAGGAAGATATTTTGAATAGTTATATACTGCTGAAATTCAACATACACTATGTTTTGAGATAACAAATAGGAAGTCCCCTTCATTCGTGCCACTCTTGTGGAATTGCTTTCAGAGCTGAACTTGCACTTTAAATAATAAGGTTTGTGTGCATAAATCCTGAATTTCTTTGAAATTTGCCCCTAAGGAACCACTGGCCTTTGCCATGTAGCTCGGCAACTATAAAAGACTAAAGCCAGCTGCAGGGCCTCTCTGAATAAACAACTTTTATTTCGCCTATGGGACTGTGGAATGGAATAGGTATTTTACTGAAATGCAAACAGCAGCGGCCCACTTCTCTCTACCTCATTTTGCAAACACTAATTTATTTGAGCCTTTTGGCATTAGGAATCTTGATTTTTCCTACGTGATTCACTAATGTGTTTTTCCACTAAGCCTCTCAGGATAGGAGCTCTGGATCTCTTTCCTACAGGAGGATAAACACAGCCTGATTAATCAGAACACAGATACCGCCAGGGCTCTTTTCTCACTCAGAAGTTGCGATGCCTGCACAGTGCCATGACTTAACTCTGATAGCCTTCGTTCTCTGCTCAAGCTTTTCCAGACCTATATGAACTGCACTGCATTACAATTGTACCCTCACTTAGCAAGGTACCTCAGCCCCAGCGAAATAACATAGTAATAGGAGGAGAATTAACATGTTTTTCCATTTTACGTATTTACTATAGATTTCCTACCTACTCTCTTTACTCTGAACAGTAGCATTAAGCAGCCCAAACTGCAATATATGTAAATATTTTCTTTTTTTTATTTTTAATTTTACTTATATTAACATTGGGCTTTCCATTACTGGATCTCTGCCAGGAACAGAAACCTAAATGCTCTATATTTTATTATCTATGGTCTGGTGAGTGGATACTATTTTAATTTTCATGTTGCTAGACAAATAGTACACTGGAAAACTGATCAGTTCACAATCATTTTTTCCTTATTATTATAATGTGCTTTACAGGCCAATACTGAAGCAAGGGGGAGTTCATTTACCTGTGCTGCAGCCTTAGGAACAGCTTGTGTCCTTACCAAACAGATGAATGTCCAGGAAAGGCTGGGCCACATTTCAGGAGATTAAACAAGGATCCTGAATTAATGTGTTAAATCTATTCAAAGTATTATGTTCTCTCTCCTTATAGACAAAGACAAATCCCAATAAAAATGCATTCAGTTCTTTTCCTTCTCATCTCCCTAAAACAGAATGTGTAAAATACATACAGCTGTGTTATATTTTATTATGAGTCAAGTCTTTGTCAATTTATTTATATGAGTTTCTGGCTTGTATGAACGAACAACAAGACTAAATGACTACCAAAGGGCAGAACGCAGCCTGTTTTGTTCTTTGGGAGATTTAATTTATGTCTCATACCAATGACCAGCATGTAAAATACTCCAACTGCTTGAGGTATTTTTGGAAGGGAGAACCTCATGTCCAATGCAGCTTGGCAAGTTCACAATAAAGGATGGCACTTTTGCGTTAGAAATTTCTGCAAAACTAACAAAGTTTCATCTGTTTCAAGTAAACTTCCAGCAATAACTAATCTGGGCTAAGAGAGTATCCCAGCTCACTCTAAACAGGAAAGGGAATCCATTCAAATGTTTCACACAGTCTAACCACTTGACAAGAATAAATCAACAGAATCCATCAGAGAATCACAGAGTGGCCAGAGTTTGCGTTTGTGACCTTTTCACTTCTATGAATGGTATGGTTGAAGCTTTGTTAGTGCTAGGAATGGATGTTCTCAGCACTCGTGCTCATCTCACACATCTTATTTGACAAGAGAACTTCAATCACTAATATGCTACAGGTACCAGCTATACTGAAAAAAATCAGAAGAAATACACGCAGTAGCTACTACCTTTACAATAGCTTTACTTAGCTTCAGTTTGGAATCCATAGAATATATGGCAGGTGGACTTTGGATATTTTTTCTTGAAATGAAGATGATAACACGTTATTTAACCCAAATGGGTTACTTTTCCTCAGGAGGAAAAAAAAATCATGTCTATAATTATGGAATAAAGAATGGCTGGCATAAGGTAAAAACTATTTAAAAACTGTACAGTATGTAAAGCATCCCACTGTGTTTGAGCCTTTACAAACATGTAAGATACTTTATTGGAAAAACTATTGTTTCTGTATATCAGGCTTTCAAGTAGTTCATACAATAAATAAATAGAAAAAAGGACAAAATAATTGGGACTTTTTAGCACACTGGCTCCTAGTCACAGTTGAATCAGTGTGTAGTCATCACAGCATGCATTGCAGCAGAAGTAAGATGTATAAGAAAACTGGAAGAGGACAATGTAATGGTTTTGCATATGTGTTGTTTAGGTACGGATTTTCATAGGTCATACAATAACCTTTAATTCAAATATTTCAGTGAAAATTAGGCACATTTGAAGATTTGAGAATCTGGGCCTTAGTGCCAAAAATACTTCCTTTTTTCCCCTCTTTTTAAAATTTCTTTTTTTACATAGAGCTAAAACTAAATCCCCTTCTCCCAAACATGGGCATGAAGTGGCCATCTGATCCTGAATGTAATGCAATTCACCTGTTCACGGATGATAAGGAAATCACAAAGTGAGCATACTCCTTTGCAAGGAATGTAGACCAAACCTGCAGGGAATTCTTCATGTTGCCATGCCCAAGATGTGTGTGTTTAAGACAGGAAGGGAAATAGGCCAAATAAGAGGACAAATCTTTCCCTTCCTATCAGGAATTGTTACTACCATATACTACCAACTCAGTGACTCCGTTCTTGCTCTACATTCTGTAGGACTATAAGCACTTCACAGTTTTTTTCCAAATTACCAGTTTTCAAAGTCAAGCCAATTTCCTCAGGATAAATGTTAGGGAAAAGATTTACTCTGCAGAGCAAATAGTACAGCCAAATTTTAAGGGCAGTTTTTCAGCACTGTTTCATTGCAGTTCAGGATTTGAATTCATCTCTTACTTGACGATGCTCCTGTAGTAGATACGGAAGAAACAAAAACGAGTTTGTTGCACTTGTTAGGTGTGTACTCCTTCAAAAGATGTATTAAACTGAGATTTATCTGCCCCTACCTGCTGTTCAGCTGGAATTTGAAGAGTTTGCATCCTTTTTAACAAACTTACAAAATATTCCTAGCATCTTGATGTTTCTGATTTCTGCTGTCTGAAGTTGAAGAAATCTAATTACGACTGTTCATTTACAGATGTATACAATTTAACTCATTGCTTGCAAAGTGTTTTAGTACATCTAAAGAATGTGAGGTATGACACAAGCCACTAATATTCCTGAGATTCAGTAAAGTAGCTCTTCTGTGTAAGATGTAGTATTCATTTTATCTAAGTGCCATCATTACCAACCTTTGAATGAATATCTTGTGACATGTTCATTTATCTTACACAAAGCAATCTCCTCCCCCTGATTTCAGTGGAGAGGCTAGTGTGAGTAAGGATGAAATTATTAGGGGCAGAATCCTTTCTTCAGACTTGGATATTTGTATTTTATATACTTGGATAAAACTGTCCCATGTAGCTACATGAACCCAAATATTTGAACCTGAATATGTTTTCTCTGATTCAACTTATGAACATTTTACTCACCTCAGTACTAACTTTTTCAAGGTGAGAGGAATTACCATATTTTTCATCACTATTGTCACTGCATGGCAGAATGGACAAGTAGGTTGTCTGTTTTGGGAGGATCTTTCTGCGTAGATTGGCTGACATTAAAGATTATGTTGCAAGAGATTTTATAAATGACTCCATTAAAAACAAGTTAGACCCTCTCTCATTAGACTCTCATGAATAATACAGTTCACAGCACCTGCAGATCTACAAACATTTATGTGAGTGCTGAGAATAACATTATGTTTGCTTACTAGATACTGTGATGATTGACAGTGATTTTCACCCTAAGGAGACCCAAAAACAAAGCTTCGCAAGTTACAGCAGTGGCATGGAAGGAGGAAGAGGTACTTTTCTTGCTTCTTACAGGTAGAAAACAAATATTTATTTGTCATTTACAGAGTGGCTTTAACTTATTCTGCTCTGGGAGTTTATCCTTCAAACCAGTTATTTTTGAAAATGCTGATATAATTTATTCAGCCATGAGAGAAATATGCTGTGCTTTCTATTCGACTGCTCTGAATGCACAAAATGTTTACTTCCTTGTAACATTCACAGTGGCCCTACAAAATGATAAACAAGGATAAAGAGGAAAACTGGAATGTTGAATACTACGGGGACCTATGCTACATTCAGGTTTATTTAACAGCCTCATTAATTAATTCCCTGCAAGGGGAATAAACTGTTTTAATAAAATCTGTAGATGATTCTAAACTGAGAGGACTTGTAAATACCAACGAGAACAAAAAATAATACAAAGAAAGAAATCAGCAGAAATTAGAACCACAAACAGAAGGTAACAAACTCTATTTCAATTTGAATGTGTCAGAAAAATGTTAGTAACATAAAAGGGGATGACATCTTTCTAGGTCATGAGAACCAGTCCCAGACATGGAAAAAGATTCGCCATTGTGGTGGATAGACAGAAAACTAGATATGTTTTTGTAGGCAGATACGAAGCCAAAGGAGCTCAATGCAACTTTAAACTTCAAATTAATATTCCATGCAGTTCTGTCTTTATAAATCATTGCCACTGCTTATTCTAGCATATTAATGTAAGAACCTAACAACTTTAGTGCATAGAAATTCATTGGAAAATTGGAAAATGTTCAGAGGAGTGCTACAGGTATGAGAAAAGCTGATTTAAAAGACAGTTAAGACACTCATCTCTCAGTATGAAAGCAAGAGGGTGCCAACAGAGGTAGAAGCCGGTATTTTGGGAATGCCCATTGACTTCAGATCACATAACCATGGATTGAAAGAAATGTAGTTGAGGAATGAACAGTCAGAGCCATAAGAAGTCTACGCACAAAAAACAGTCCTAATAAATAATACTACTAAGATAGCATTCAAGAGCTTAAGAATTTAAGACATTTAAGAATTATTGTTGGTTTTTGGTTAGGCTGCTGAGCTAAGAACTTGATTATTCACAAAACTCCAAGGAACACATTCAGTCCATCCACCTGCCCAAATAAGTTCATTTAGTCTGATACAATGTAGTTTTCTACAGGGGCATTGCTTTTCCCTGCCTGTATGTGATGAGAGCTTAGATTTCGTCTAGGAAAACTGAATGCACAACTTTCTGCTGTATTTTTACCCTTGAGAAGTCGTCTTTTCTACCTCTTCTTTTTCACCCATAAGCACAACACATCTGTGCAGTTCTAATAAGTAATGCATATTTAATTGGCAAAGGCAAAAACAGACAGTTCCCAAAAGTGTCAAAATCTGAGGCACCTCTGCAAGAGCAACCTCAGGTCATGATCCAAGTGTTGTTTTTTCAGGTTGCAAAAACAACCAGTTCTGCAATTCCTTACTGACCAGAAAGGAGTCTATAAACATCAGGTGTTTGCCTTTTTTGAAGATACAGAATCTCAAGATACACAATGTCTTGAAATTAATAGGTAATAAAATAATAAAAATAGTAAAATAAAAATAATACATGAGATTTTCTTTTATATGTGAGATGTAAACATATAAACCTTGGTGGATTTCACAGCTTCAGTTACTCTGTAGTGTCACGAACTGATGTATAAAGGGATAAATATTTATGTGGGTGTGTGGTTTCCTGCTTTTTAAATACATATAATTTTTTAATGAGTTTTAAAGCCCACAAAAATAATGAAAAAAAAGCAACCCTCTGAGAAAGGTTATATGCCAAGAATCCCAACAGCTAGGAAAAAATGTGTATTATGACTTCAAGGCGATCTGCTGGAGAGTTCTTCAAGTGAGCATATCCAAAACACCACGGTTTTACTGGATCCCAGTCCCCAGAAAATAACATTTGAAGAGAGACAAGTCCAGATGTGCTGAGGGACCCTGGTGATGGCAAGGGGCCTGATGGCAAGACCTGCCCCACAGTATGGCTGCCAGGTGCGACGAGGGCCCACCCAGCATCTCTGTCACGGCTGGAAACCACCCCAATGGCAAAAACCGGCCCCCTCAGCCACATCACCAGGGAGACCCCCTTCCTCCCCATCAGTGGGGCAGCTGGTGGGGAGTGAGCCCCTTGCCCGCTCTGCGTCTTGCCTGGCCTACCTGAGGGGAGGCGCCATCGCGCCACCACAAGATGGCTGCTGGGGTGAGGGGAGGTGCTCACACTGCCACAAGATGGCGGCCAGGGTGAGGGCAGGCACCGTCGCGTCACCGCAAGATGGTGGCCAGGGAGCCATTTCCGCCAGGCCTCTCCATCTGGGCCCATCCCGCGCCTCTCTGAGGGGAGTGGGGCCGTTACTGCTTTTTTTGAAAGTCTGCCTCACATCATAGCAGGAAGTGGTATTACATTTCTTTTCCTTTTTTTTCTTTCCCAAAAAGCTTTGCGAAACTTTCAGCACAAGTGTTTCTGTCTGTTCTACAGTTATCTTTTTTGAAAACGGATCAACGTTTGGTTTATTTAATACTAATCTAAACCTGTGTTGTCACCAAAGATTCTGTCAACCTTCAATGGGTTTATCCGTAATATACTCTCAGAAACAACCTCTTCAGACTAAATATTAGCGTGTTAAATAATACAAAGCTATAAAGCCATTGGAAACCAAGCAAACGGAAAGCAGGGACGAGGATTTACTGAGACAAGAGTACGTTAAATAAATAAAGAGCAAAGTCTTTGAGAGAAGAATTAGGTGTCACAATAGCAGCTGGAAAGGAAGGGAAAACGCGCACCACGCCGATCCGGCAGCATATGCGCCGGCAGCTGGGCTCACCGAGAAAAGGGTGCAGGGTCTAAGCTGCGTCCGCCGCCACCCTGCCGTCCACCGCCGAGTCATAATACCTACTCCAGCAATGAATATTTCATTTTCTTGCCTGCCCGCCAGGATACTTTTCTGCTTTTTAGGGGAGCTGAGTGAGGTTATGCAATCAGGTAAGGGCCACGGGCCGGGCGAAGTCGGCTGGGTGGCGATGGGAGAAGGGAAGGCATCATGTTCCCTGCAGCGGCGAAGAGCTGCTGAGTTAGCCCAGGTAGCCTGGTGAAAGCGTACCACCAGCGTTCAGTCTGCTGCACGTTCGCTTGGATATGTTCTTTTTTTTTTGGTTACAGTACAACGTAATCTTCTGAAGGCAATCTCAATCTGTGGCCAGAAAATAAAGAGCTAGATACTGCACGAGTTTCTATAAGCATTTCAGATTTGAAATGGTACACGGGCATTTGGGTATGTTAGCTGAAAATACAAATACACCACTGTTAATTTTAAAGAGTGTGTAAATACTACCACTTCTTTTACACATTAATATCGCACTTACTGGGCAGAGCTTCTTCAGCATATTTTAACTGCAGTTTCGCACCTGAAACGAGAGCATAACGTACAGCTGCATGCATGCATTCATCTCGGACGGGCCTCTGCTGCTGCTGGCCTCTGAAGACTCCAGGGCTCTGCCCGGGCTAGCTGCACTTAAGGCACTCTCCAACAAGTCCCAGCTAAAAAGCAGCACAGCTCATATGTACTTTAACAAAAAAACCCTGTCCAGTCCAGTAGAGGACAGTCCTAGGCTGATGGGAGCACAGATCAGGATAAGAGAGGGGTCCACTCCAGTCTGGCTCGCTGCAAAACCTTCACTGCTGGGAGAGCACAAAGGGCAGACACAGAGCATGTGGAGGAAGGCGATTGGGAGAGCCAAAAATAAAGATGATTTTAGCTATTTTTTCAGGACTTACTTCAAAAATTTTGTAATTCACCCAATTTGATGGATGATTTGGAGCGTTACTTTGCTTTTCTCAGTCAGTCTGGGAATACAAAAACATGATAGAATAAGGATGACCTAATATTTTTCTAATTATGAACCCAATTCTGTTCAAACTGCAGAAGCTATTTTGAAGTAATGGTTATCACATGAAAGTAGTTCCTCCCTTCCAAGAAGACAGTTGTTTGTATAAAGCTTTGTTTCCTGCTTGTCAATTTGCAAGTACTGAATTAGAATTTAAAGCAGCTCTGTTCCTAGCTGGATTAGTTAAAATTAGGAAACATGCTCAACTGAAATGGAAGATAAATCTTTCAGGCTTTTGAAGAATGTAGCCATTTTTTAAACTTTTTTTTAAGCACTATTTTTATATAAGCCAAAAGCCTGCAGATTCTAAAATTAAACTTTTTTCTAGTTTTTCTAAGCAGACAGATCTTTGTCTATATTTCTTTACCAATTTCTGTTATAATTAAGATATTAGTAAGCTTACAATATAAAGAGCTGCATGGTTGCATCAAAGCACATCACAGAAAGAGATTTCTGCCCAGAACTAAGAAACGGATGGTTTTGTACTGAAAAATGGACATGAGAATTTCAAACGCCACTGCTGAAACATGTAGCTGTATCTTTTGGAATGTTATTCCTCTTCCTCCGTTCAATTTTTTCCCTACCTGAGCACCTTGAGCTGCCTGTACCTGGTGTTTGTAAATAAATCTGCTATGTGTTACTGAATATCATCGCCTAATAATCCAACCAAACGCAGTCAGATCCTGGGTATCTCTCTATCTAAAGGGTAAGGTGACCTTTCTGAGACTGCTCCAGAGTACACACCTTTGAAATGACACATCTCAGTTTCTCCCTGGGACAGGACTCCATCACCTCCCCTGGGACTCTCCTCATTGGTGTCTCTGGATTATTTTTACCTAGTTTTCGGCTGTAATAGCTTGCAGTCTCCATGGACATGGCATTTGCAAAAGTTTCCCTCAGAAAGGCTGCAAATAGCAGCTGGAATGCAGGGACACAGAGACAACCTTTTAAAATAAAATGTGAGAGTATCAGCCAAAAGAGGCACAATCCTCTACCATGAAGATTTTTAAACTAGTGAGATCTATGTGCAAACTACCTTACCTATGCTTGTCATTTCACTCTGTTCTTCATGCAGACATGCCTTCATATTTATGACCTTGACAGGGAAAGCGATGGACCACTTGCTGCAGGCTCAGTGCTGGATCCTGCAGAATCCCAAGCTGGTAAATCCATACAGATCAAACTACTGCCTGCTCAGATCAGATCTAGACTCAGTA
Organism: Dromaius novaehollandiae; assembly: GCF_036370855.1. Classification (NCBI taxonomy): domain Eukaryota; kingdom Metazoa; phylum Chordata; class Aves; order Casuariiformes; family Dromaiidae; genus Dromaius; species Dromaius novaehollandiae. The sequence continues at coordinate 39,315,994 of NC_088132.1, forward strand.
TAAGCACATTAAGTTAAGAATTACATCTGAACTAATAATACCCCAGTCTCAACAGGGCTCCAGAGCTGTAACATCTCTGCACCGTGTCTGGACGCAACCCAGATTACACCTGACAGCTCAGTGCTTCTGCTTTCTGTTGCCATGCGCTTTCCAGGCTGGGGTTAGGACAGAGAGAGTCAGTGCCCCACACCAGCCCTCACCGATGCTGGGTTTTTGGTTTCTCTGAGCTTAATAAAACTGCCTCCCCTATTTTAGGGTGAGAACTTGTAATGGTCTAACATTGATCCTAGATTTAAAATCAGAAAGAATAATGCATTTTAACCTGTCTTCTAGCCAAATTGTAATTTCCCAGTTTCTCCTCAGTTACTCTTCCTCTTTCTTTTTCCCCCGTCATCTTGCCTGTTTATCTCCTTTCACAACTGTTTCAAACTAAATGAGGAGCAAATAACCCATCAAAATGAATATATACACAGAAGCAGGCGTCACGGTCATAAAAATAAAACAGATATTCCCCAGTCTGTCATCATCCAAATTTACGGTTGTCATCTTGATGCCTTTCCATTGATGGAGTTAATCCATAGTTATGATAGTATGAGTAAGAGCCCTCATCTTTTAAGGAGCTAGAGGCGATTTTTCTATGGGCAAGATGCCCTCCCCACAGAGGGAAACCAATACACATGTCAGTAGTGACAGAAAGACATAAACAACTGGTATAACAGAATGCACAGATGACTTTAAAACAGCTTCGTGTTGGCCTCTTAAGGCAACTGCATTCCCTGTTGGTGCTGGTATGTGCAGAACGTGCCCGTTCTGGTCTACGGGACAGGCAGTACTTTGTAGGTTGAAGCTCAGCTGCATTTTGAAAGCCCAAAATGGCTGTTTAACACTGTGAAGAAATGCACTTCTTATGCTTACTGTACTACTTGTACTGCTGGAAGTGACACTTTACAAGGTACATTTTTCTCCTGGCACTTCTATTTCATGCTGCACAATTTTATTTTCTCACAGACCACTGAAAGATACCAAGTGTTCATTTCAGATGCTGGGTTAGTTCAATAACATTGATCAAAGGATTTTTCAGTTAAACTTAGTTTTTGGCAGCAAATTAGCTCAGGCACAAGTTCCCTCTACAACACAGTCGGCATCTAACTTAATATAAACCAGTGACACCCAGGCTTCGACAGCCAGGCAACATTTTTTGATATCTAATTGAGTTTCATAGAGCTGCAAAGATTTTGATACGGCACAGTTTTCCTCAATATGTTAGTATCACATCACTGTGATTCAATGCCTTGAAACATTTAATAGAGGACAAAGATGTGGCGAGACACCATTTGTCATCTTTTCTTCTCACCCCTTTGGAGCTAACTGTATTCTCTGTGTTTCTGAGTATTGACTCTGTTGCTGCTTGGAGTCTAGGGGCTATCTGACCTTGGGTGTTTGGTCAGGACACTTTCCTATGCCTCATAGATTGCTGTCACATGTCATGAGAAAAGCTCTTGCAGGGTATGGTATATTTTATTCTGAAATAATTCACAGAATATTGCATATTTTGGCAGGGATTATATATCTATCTGTCAGATGAATGTAGCCTGCAAGTCCTCCATGATTTATGGAAAATTGTGTTTATAACGAGTAATCTTGCTAGATTAAAACGTGCCCTCAGTTACACCAAAACCTGTCAGATTTTCTCTGTGGTCCTCAGTGCCACTCAAAGTATAATTTAGGATAATTTGGGGCATGATCCTTCATATAACTCAGTATCTTTGTGCTGATCTCAAGTTGACTGTTTACAAATGCTCGTTACTTTAAGACACCCTTCAGGTAAAAGAAAATTACCATATAAATTACTTCCAGTCCTTGCTTCCCTCTCCCATCCCCGCCCACTTAGGCTGTTTCCTATGATATTTTTGTACAAGGAACCATATGAAACTTAAATACATTTTGTTACAATTTTTAGTGCTAACCAATTTTATACAACATGGCCATAAGAATAGAAATAGGCAAATAAATTTGATTCCATTCTGACTCATACATCTTTAAAAGAGCTGGTAAGGACATTCTTACTGAAGAGTCAAGTCTGCCTTCATTTACGTCCGAGCGATGCAGTGTTTTGAAAGGGAGATGTGGAAGTTTTAAAAGTATACAATAGTATCTCACAGCTGTAACCGAAGGCAAAACTGTCCTAGATAATCTTAGCAAGGATGTGTAAATCAGCAAAGAAATAATGCTTGAGTCTTATGATTTTGTGCTTTGGAAAGGCAGGTAAACCAAGCAAATTTGTTATAGATGCTACTAAAATACAATAAACAAAGAAGGTAGTGGTAGTATTTTTATCACAAGTTTTATAATCATGCTTTAAATGAGGATTTTTGGCAATTGCTCTGTTTGCTTATGGGACAAAAGAACTCGTGTGCCAGGATTTTCCTGTTTACTATTAATATTCAAATTGCAGAGACTTTAGTGATTAAAAAGAGGCCAGATACTAATTTAAAATATGGAATAGATTAATTTGTATTTATATAAACCTACTGGTGTTCTGCCAGGTTCAATATTGCGTGCACCATTACAGTCACGCTGCAACCCCCAAATTTGGGAAATTAGTATGTAACAAACAGCTTGTTTCCTAAGTAGAGGAACCAGCAATGCATGGTTCCTGAAGGACTTCTGTCCCTTTTTTCCCATACTCCATCTCCTTCCCTACCTGTCTGGCAAGGTGGTTGTAGCACACCCTGTGCCTCACTCGCAGCCGCTGGCTGCCTCCCAGGTGCCTCAGACCGGATTAGGAGCCAGGCTAAAACTGTGGGCAGGGACACGGATGTTGCATTTTCCTCTCTACCTACCTCTGAAACTTCAATTTTGAATCCCTTGCCCTAAGTCAGATCTGGCTGATGATGGCCAAGCATTCAAAACCTAAGATGGGCAGGCAGAAAACACAATTTCATAGGCCTTGTTTCCTCAGGGAACTAGGTGGGAAACCAAAACAGTAGCATAAAGTTAAATTGAAATAAAATAACCTGTGCAATATGTATGTGAAAGCTAATTTGGTAGACGCTGACTTTAAACAGCAGGTCTGTGGCTGTTTTTTTTCAAGCTTTCAGAAGAAAATAAAAACTATGCTTATTTAAACCTACGCAGATAAGCATGTCATTTATAGGTTCAGACTTCTGTTTTTCTAAATTACTGGTAGTTGCTTTTTAATCTGTGGTGTTTTAGGCAGAGATTTAACAGATGGTTAGGATTTTATGTAAGCTGTCATGGCTGGCTGCTACGTGGAAAACAACCCAAAACCTGAAACAAACACATCTAGATTGGAAAAAATCAAACGTTAAGTAAAATAATCTGAACTAATGCCTGTTCTGCTTGGTTTGCTGAAAAGCATAAAAATAATGGCAATGTAGGTCCATTGATCCCGAAGTCACCACTCCCAGCTACCTGATTCATGGCGACTGTATGTCGAGAAACTCAGCTTCCGTCTCCTTTGCCCGCTGCCTTCCACTTCTGGCTTATAGTGCGTGACTAATACTATAAGAGGGCTACTCAGAGGCAGGAATAGATGACTACCATCATTTTATTAGAGACTTACAGGTACTGTGCTTGGTCTGGAAGTGAGACACTGCCGACGGCGTTGCTTTTAGTTCATTCCTGCTAAATGTTACATTCCGGAATGATATGCTTAGATGGTTTTTCAATCTAGAGTAGTTTCAAACACAATATTCTTCATTAAAATATACTTTGCCGTAACAATAGAAAAGGAAAACAAATTCTCTTTCTAGCCTTTAACATTACTAAAAAAAAACCCAAAACCCTCACGGTATTATTATGGGCCTCATATCGCTATTTTAACACAAAGAACTAAAACAGCTGACTGCCAACTCCCAACTCTTTGGTTCAGTCTCCTTGTAGGTAGATGAAGCTGTATGTTGACCTGGCCCTAAAGCAACAGAACATTGGGGAAAACTGAATTTCAATTTGGTGTTCCAGCTCCTTGCCGTAGGAAACAACTGCATTCTCTGCTTTGATTCTACTCTCTGCAGATATTTGAAGGTTGAAATGAGCATTTACTCTAGGAGGATCTGTGACCACACAGAAGCCAAAGAAAACTGTTTGGGTTGAAATTGGATTGTTATCAGTGCTTAGTGGCCAAAAGGCTGAAAAGCTGTGGAGTCACATTGTATCTTGTCAGCTAAACTGCTGCATGCTGATATTCAAAAATAAACGGCATAAAACTGAACATGTTCAAATGCCGACAGTTTCTCACTCTCAGAGCTCAAACTGCGGTGCTGAAGTTCCTTGCTCCCAAGAATAATAGTTGATGCTGCGTCTGGGAGAATCTGTACTTTAACAGCCAGGGAATTAGTAGTCGATAAGAACCCTTTCCAAACCATACTCATAATCTGACAGAAACAGTGTGTATTGGGATGAATCATTTATTCTTTTAACAAGTCTGATAGCTATTATATAGTGAACCAGGTGATTTACTTCTTTTTAAACATTTTGCCAATAATCTCTTCTGAAGCTTCTATGCTCTAGCAGGAAAGAGAAGCATTTTAAACACACACTTTTGATAGAAAGACTATTTCATACAGAGCACACCAAAATGGACTTTTTGAACGTTGTCTTTAAAAATGAAAAAAAAAGTGCATATATTATGAATATAGTAGGAGAGATCTGAAAAGACTTGTCACAGTTCAGATCCCAAAAGAGGATGTACACTCCTTTTCCCATTTGCATTTTCAAAATGGCTAAGCAATTTTTAACACAAAAAGTGCTTAAGCAATCTTAAGATGCAATTCAGCAGCTGATATCCAGGAAGCACACCAGAATCCTATAATGATAAAATATTGCACAAACCACCAGAAAATACTCTATGGATCACTTGGTTTAGACGATATTTCAAAAACAGTACGCTCTCTGAAAACACAGGCTGATTTTCATGCTTTCACACCATAGCAACTGTCTCTGCCTCTTTTCGTATTACAGTGGTAATAAAAAAGTATCTGGGCTGCAGACTGAGATGGCAGTTTTTATTATAGCTCCATTGTACATTTACCACAAAGTTGCCAATACGTTATGCTTTCAATTTTTTTCTCTGTAGGGGGATTTTGCAGTTCTATTAATAATCTTTTAGAGAAATTGAGGGCTCAAAGCCAAAGGAAACATAACCATCGTTAATACAGAAAAGATTTACATAAGAATGGCCTAATGGGTTTTAAACATAAATAAACATTTTTTAACAGAAAGATGATGATGTCCTAGGTTAGTGAAGTTGTGCTTAAGAATTACCTTGCTACTGCACACAATATAATTTCAGTATTAGTGTCCTTGTCAGACTGCTTAAAAATACTTTGTTTAAAAAATAAGAAAAAAAGCAAAAGAGGTACCCAGTACAGACACTTGTCAGAAGTAATCTTGTCACCCGCTTTACGTTCTGGAATCTGGTGTCATCCAAATACCAGTGACATTTGGGTCTATAAAGTAATTTTGATTAGAGTCTTGTTCCTTGCTATAGCCTGCAAGAACAGTAACTATCTAGGGTTTATGCAGTTACTGCACAAATTGCAACCGATTTAAGCATTTGCAAAAATTAAGCAAAGCAGAACATCCATGTCCTTGACTGTTAAACTGGTGCACTGCTGTGGGGCTCTAGTGGAGTGACTCCCCTTTCTGGCTCTCCATTAACATTTGCCTGAACCAAAAGAGCAAACATTATTTTCTCATGCATTCAACTCACACACGGTTTTCTAGCTGTATATTATTGCCAAGATAGATTAGCTTGAAGGAAAAAAAAAAAAAAAAGGCAAAATCAAGAGGTGACCTTGAAAATCTTCCGGAGACAAAACCAGATTCACGAGACGGCCAGCATTCATCCTAGTGGATGGACAGACAAGAATACATCTCTACAGAGGAACCAGGCTGGGAGTTTAATTGGCAGCCTATGTCCAAGCGTGCGGTTGGCATGCTTCATGCTGTAGCTGTGCTGTTAGTATCTAGCTGTTATCTCGATGAAGCTAAGGAAAACACATTCTTGGTTAAAAGCTTTTCACCTGATAAAGTTCAGCAATAATAGCTCAGGGGGGAGCACAGGGCTCAGGTTTTATTACTTTTGAGACATTTTTACTCAACAGGACCTGGGAAAATAAAAGGCTTTTCTGTCTGAGGAACTGATTAGACAGAATGGAAGGGAAGGGAGCAAAAGAGTCACTTTCTTCATGAGTAGTTTGTAAATACGTAAAAATTCCAAATTCTCTGAATAAAATGAATCTGAAAAATAATTGATAGCAGCAAATGTGTACAACACAAATGTCAAGGCCTACCCCAGAGAAGGATCTTGGTGTTTTAATCCACATCCAGATACAACTTAGTCTTCATGAATTTAGTCTCCGAGGGTTTTCATGTACCACACAGTTATTTGGATGGCAGAACATGAATGAGCTCTGGAACACTGAGAATTTATTCTCATGTTCATCAAGGGGCCAGCATTCCACAAACCAGAGTAAAGGGGTCTGTCAAATTTAAATGGTTATCCATAAACCCAATGCATAGGGCTTCTTGAAGATGATACACCGCTATAGAGTGACGTGCTACATAGCCATGCTATGTTGCTGGACGGCTTTTCTGTGCATTTGCAACAGCTGAATTCAAATTATTTTTACAGCTGTGGTAAAATATGGAGGACTTTTAAAAGAATAAAGAAATAAAGGAAAATTCAATATAAATACAACAAAGCTAAAGCCAGAAGGATTTTTCTTCTGCCTGGTATTTCCTTCTCCATTTTTATATCTGAGCACCTAAGTTCCAAAGTTTATCTCATTTATGTTGCTATACTTAAGACAGAGTCAGTACGTCCTGCATAGCCATCTCCTCTTGTGTTGCAGGGACGTTAAAATGCTGTTGTTTCATTGCAGGTAAAGAAAGCAGAAGTGACCAATGCATATGCATTACAAAGTCAGTGATGCTGTTTACTCTTCCTCAGATGCCCTTCTTTCTCATTTGGCATGTAAAAATAGAGCTTCAGAGCAATACACTAGTACTTCATTTATAAATTATATTACAAAAATAATAAATCGTAAGAATAATAAAAACTGGCATTTAGCTGTCATCTTAGGGAAGCTGAATAGTAGAAAGTAATTAATATTGATTTATTTTCAGACAAAAATGACGCACCCTTCCTCATATATAAAATTCAATATATATTGCCTTCAGTATACATGTAGCTCTATTGAGTTGAAACCACTAATCTAGTTCATAAACAGTACATATGCAATGAAATCAGATGTGTATACTTAGGCCAAAAAAGAAGTTAAACTAAGCAGTAATTATCAAGTAGAATAAAGAACCCAAGCATTTAAACATTGGGGTCTCATAGAGCTTTTCAATTAGAAATGAAGGTGATGATGCAGTCAGCTTTTCTTGATGGGACTGAGATTCAAGAAAATATTAAGTTCTGTTTACCCAAATAGGCTTGCCTTCCCTTCCTGCCTCTCTATTAGCATTCTCAATGAAATTTATTCATTGATTTTCCCTCTTGGCCATACATCAGTGCTGCCTAAGGTGGTTTTCATATTCCTGATTGCTGTCACTGCTCTTCCACTTAGTTTGTTTTATGTGCACACCTTTGCAGTCAAAGCCACTGCATCCAGAGTGTTGGAAGGCATGAACTGTACTACGCACACCCAAAGGATGGTTAATGCAGAAGTCTGCCTCCTGCAAGCAGGACCAACTCACCGGGCAGGATATTCTGCTCAATCTCTTTTCACTCTAAGAGATGTACAAAGCAAATTTTTCTTAAAGATCTCCCATCTCAGAAAATACACAGATGAATCCCCCTGGCCACTTTTCTCAGAGGACAAGGAAAACATTGAAACCGAGTCTTCCACATCCTGGACCAAAGCATACAGGTCTTCTATTTTCATGGCAAGAAATAATCTCTGCTTAGATCTTATAGGAAAGTAGTCTTAAAGACAGTGCCTCCATTTTCAGGAAAATGGGCATCTGCAAGGCATACCTTCCATTAGTGTATTGTAGAGGTGCCTGAAGGGTCCAGCCTTGGTAAATGGGCCGGATGACAGCATCTGCTAAGAGAAAAATGTGAGTGTAAATAGCAGTGTGGGGACTGAACGCACAAAACTAGTCATATTAAAGAGTAAGACAACCATCAACTGGGTTAAACGATAATGAAGGTATCGAGAGACTTCTGATAGAAAGGAGTCAGCCTGAAAAGATGTATAAAAGAAACAGGAAGATTCCTAATCCACACTGCCTATGAGAGCGTGTGTGCGTGATGTGAACATCTTGGGACTTCTTAGAGAAGGGTGTTTAGAAATTTGGGTGTTTATTAACACTTTGTCTCTCATGTTATGCTTTATCTGTTCTATTGCTGATATTGACCCCGAATGTATAGTTTGTTGATGATTAATTATGTGTCATTAATAAATAAATAAATGAGCAACAAATAAATAGATAAACGTTGATCTTGATTTGGTTTCAATTAAGTGGACTAGGCAGGTTTTCTCTGTGCCAGTGTACATATGTGGAGTTCATACGCGCACAAAAGACATACCCAGGGCTGGAGTCTTTCTGTTAGATTGCCTCTCATTGAGTATTCTGGTTCCTGTGCTGCTCTGAAACATTCGTCTTCCACATCCTGTGCAAGGAGCCCTGCGCTCATCCATTAAGATATATATTATTTCGCAGACTAAACCAGAGAGGTTTCTCTCTATGCCTATTGAAGACCTGAGTTACCACAGATGTCATTTTTAATAATGTCCTAATATTTATCATTCTGAAATACTGTTAAATAATTTGCATTTGACTAGAGCTTTTTTTTCTGTCATATGATGTATTTATAGGTTCCCCTAAGGTTCTTGGATTCCAGTACGTGAGACGGATAGGAAAACACTCCCTGGACAAACACTGGCTTTGGATTTAGAGGCACAGAAATCTTTTGTATATGGGGTATGAGATCTCTTAAGTGTTACCTAAGACATACAGCCTTGCTATATGCATAATTACTATCTATCGGAAAGTTACACTTTCTGGCAGGGAATCAGCTGGTATTTATTTCTTTAATTTGAAAGTGCATGGAACTATGATGCTTGGAAACCTATTTAGTCTACACTTTCACTCCAGATGCTGTAGAAATTATGTTAGAGTCATGTTTAGTTAAGGGCAGGATATTCGTCTATATAGAGGCCTTCTGCTTTTTCATTTCTTTTTTTTTTTTTCCCCTCTTTCATACTTTTAATAGTATCAGAACATTCTGTACACCATCACTCCTAGCATCTCTGCAACAGATGGAATGAGTATTACAGATGTGCCCGTGGTGGGACCGGTATCATATGGGGCAGGTACTCCAAAGTATCCTTCCTTACGAAGAATGAGGAATGAAAACGAGCACACTTGCAGTGGGCTTGCACCAGATGCTCTGTAATTATTTCTCAGAAGCTCCAAAGGAACTTTTCTTTTATGAAGATATAACTCAATGTCTGTTTTAATGAAAGAGCTAAGAAACAGTGCTGGTGCTTACAGACTTATTTAGTTGCCATGGTTTTCCTGGCCTTTCTGAAGGCCCAGAGGAGACCTATGGACATAGTTTAGAAATTAGGGCTGTGAGGACCCGTGGAAAAAATTTAGGAATCCTCTAAGCACTAGACTAATTCAGCAGACCCTGTTCTTTCTGGCGGATCCTAAGGCGCTCAGTAAAATAGGGCTCTGCTCCTATAGCTATACATTGGTAGATAATAGCACAGACTTCCAGGCAGCAGAACAATAATCAAGGGAAAAAAAATTGATTAAAGGCCACTCAAGCAAATAGGTCCCTGTGCTTTAAAGGATGCTATAGTACTTTCATGACATTGGCATTTTTCCATTTATAGTGAAAGTAAAATTTTCTTTATGTGTTCAGAAAATAATTTCTTCATATTTGTCATGTTTGCTGCTTACACCCTTTTAGTGGAGCTTTAAAAAATGCCTCCCTCTGAGTGGTTTGCATATTTCATTAGCTCACTAACCACATTCCCCTAAAGAGCATCATTATCAGAGAAATAGCTTTTAGGGATTCAAAGGAGTAAAAGTCCAAGAATTCAGTGCTTCATGGTTATACTGAAGCTTTTTATTTTAACCAGTATTAAGCATATTCTGTCTCCAGATGATCACAATTTATATACAAGCTTTCTCTGAGAAGTACTTAGTTGTGGAACTGCAGTTTCATGGAGGCTCAGGAAGCACCGTTACCATCATTTGTCAATTGAATATTATATTGGAAATGGACAAAAAATTCTCCTTTATTTAATCTAAAGAAAAAACAGCTTTTCATTACTGTACAGCACTATCGATCCATTAACATTGCCTGACAAATAGTCCTTACTGAAGTATGTAACATGTATAATACTTAATTCCAATACTTTTTGTCATTCCATTCTTCAGCAAGATATTAACCAGAATGAATTGCCCTTGGCAGGATGGCCATGAAGATAAATGTCAAAACTTCTTCATCCAAAACTAAAAAAAGAAGCATCTAAACATGCAAGCTCTGTGCCTGCAATCTCTGCAGTTCTAACTATTATCTATAAATTTCAAACATTAGGATTGTATTTTTGCAACTTCATCTACCCCAGCATAAAATATATTTGTATAAATATGCGTGTATATAAGTAGATGAAATATCAATGAAACAAAAACTGGTATGATACCATCATGGAGGGCAGCTTTTACCAGGGAAGGAGATAATTCAAAATGTTTGAGCAAATAAACCTATTCCATTTTCAAAAAGAAAATTAAAGAGAAAATGGATAAATGCAGGAAAGAAACTAAGGTCTGATAAATACCAAAACAAAAATAGCGAGGAACTTAGGTGGGTAAAGATGGACACTTACATTAGCTGGTCCCAGTGACCTTTGTGCCTGAGAACTAAATGAGACTTCAGCAGAACAAAATACTTTCTACTTATTTGTTCCAGAGAATTAAAGGAGATTGCAGATCTCAAAATAGATGATTGTTAATTAATTCATAATATTGAAATCCTTAATAGGTAAAATTTAAAAACTGATGATAGACAAAACATCCCAAAACAAAAAATCCCTCAGGTAAGCTGGTTGTTTCTACCTGGAAAAATGATCAGCAGTCCATGACAATACAGCAGGAGAGCAGCAGGTGCTGGCCATCGTCCTTTTCCTGGAAGGCTTCCTTTCACATCTATGTCACAAGTACACTTTTATCGGTCATGCGTCCAAAGGGTACAAGAACAGAATATATTACCCCTGAAATTCATGCATTTGAAAACTCCCTATGTTCTTTATTGTGTGTGCCTGGAGCCCCAATCTTTCTGTCCTTCAAGACAACATTAAACTGCATTTCCTGCTACAGTCCAAATTAAATCCCCTCAGGGATTGCACTGATGCCCATTTCATACTAATGGGGCCCTGAAAGATTTTGCAGACATCTTTTTGCTTAGAAATATTCACACTTACATATTCTGAGTAAACACAACTGTCTGTGGCTCTGCATTGTCAATAGGAGCTCAAAAAAAGAGAAGTATGGTAATTTCTACTGTGGGTTCTAGAAAGACTTCTTAAGTATTAATGCAGGCAAGTGGAGATGCTCAGCTAATAATATCTGTTTGAATCTGATGTATATGAGATTCTGTGAAGTTGATGCCTTCTATTTATCTGATAAAGCTAATTTTTTTTTTTACCATCTCTATGGTTTCTATTAGACAATGGATTGTAACAAATATAACAAGGTTATACTAGAACACTTTACAAAAGAGACATAACAATAAAAGATTTTTTTCCACTATGTCTTACAGAAATCCTGGCAAGAGCAAGCTCATCTGTTACTGTTACTGTTGATGTTCACTGAATCTGGCAGAGAATTACTAAATTATTTTTACACATGTCCTTTAAACATTGGCCAAAACTTATTTCAGTGATCTTCTTGAATAGGGAGAATTTATGAAAATTTTCATGTCTTACATTAAAGTAAGATTCATCTTATGTAGCTTCAGCTACCTTCAAGTGAATTGTCTAATTTAAATCAGCTTTCCATCTGCTTATGCTTCATGCTAATAGAAGAAGATATATACCCAAAAGATAATTCTGATTCTCACATAGTACATCTTAAATGATGACAAATATCACATAGCCTCAGCCCTTTTCCCACTCTCATTTCACTGTGGTCCTCCAAGAAAGCTATCCTGATTCTACTTTAATACAGGACCTATACTACAACTGGCCAAGTTGACATTAATTACTCAGTTTGCTGTTGACTAAGATAAATAATGGTGAGGAGTGAAGGCTTAATTTTCATTTAAGTAAATCTGGCAAGAGAAAGTAGAATTTAAGTGGGAGCAAATTTTTTTTATACCCAGATCCCTGGAATATCCAGATTAAGTGAAAGCAAAAACCAAGTCCAGAGTAATTTAATATTTTCTGCTCTTCATTATGATTTTGTCCACACAGATGATCACGTATTTTCATATGCATAGGGACTGAGTACAATTAAAAACAAATTCAGATAAGATGTTCAAAGGGGTTCAGTGCTTGCCTGTGTGACAGACTGGGGGCTAGACTCTCGGTCTCAAACCTGCATCCAGCAGAACAGGCAATACTCTTATGTCTGAAAATTTTCACCTTCCTGGAGGCTTTTCTACAGTGTTTTGATTATAACTTTTACATCTTTTTTAAAACTCAACAATCACCCTGCTGTAATAGGTAGTCTCGTTGGTCATATTCAGGCACACCATAACGAACACCACACAGCTGTCTGAAATCCAGATGAGTAAGTGAGAAGTATAACCTTCATTCTTACTCTTGGGATCTCACCCACCTTTTTTACCAGGTTGCCTGTTCCCAGTCATTAGTGCGTTCGTACTGCTTGAATCCCAAGCCTCGTCTTCCGATCGACGGTTTCTCTCCCAGCCATAGAAAGGTCATCTAGGTCAATCCCCTCCTCATGAACAACTGTGCATAAACCTTTCCTGCCAGATTACTGTTTAATCTGCTCTTCCAGACCTCTAAAGCATTGTGAGACCTATTCCAGTGCCTCTCTGTCCTGAGAAGCTTTCTCCTCAAATCCAGCCTGAAAGGGTCTTGATGCAGTTTAGCAATGACTTCTTGTCCTATTCAGTTCTACAAGGCTGCTGCTTCTGCTAGACTGAACTGGGTAGCTTCACAAAATACACGGGTAAAGATTTTTGAGGAAGGAAAGGAAAGGAAAGAAGGCAGGAAAGAAGAGGAGTTGAAGCATCTTACAAGTACTTGAAGTGCAGTTACAAAAAGAGCAGAGCTGAACTCTTTGCAGCAGTGGTAGGCAACACAACAAGGGGCGATGGCCGCATCTTGCAAGCAGGAAGGGTCGGGTTGGACATTTGGAAACACTTCTTCCCTAGGAGGGCTGTGCAGCACTGGACCAGGTTACTCAGAGAGGGTGTGGACGCTCTGTCATTGGAGACTGTCAAGAGAAAGTTTAGTTGATCTGGCGATACTGTTGGCGATACTCTCACCTCAAATAGGAGCCTGGAACAGATGATATCCAGAAGTCTATTCTTACCAGCATGGTTTATCATTCTATGGATTCTATGCAGTTTGAAGGCAAAATGATACACATTTTATCATTTATCGGTTCACATTTTAGTAGGCGTCAGTTCCAGGAACCTAATGTTCAGCTTGAAATTTCCTTTTACTGCTTTCCCTGCCACAATTGAGTAGTCTCTCAGTTATGGGCCTTAGAATATGTCTTCAGTTCAAGTATGACTGCACCTAACCAAAACGAATGTAATTTTCTTACTTTTCTTTTTCTTTTTACATTACGAAGATCTCACTTTTGCCACCCTACATTTTCACATCCTTGGATTACTCTCCTCTCTGCATACAATGAGAAAAAAATGGAATAATTTTAAATCTTAATTAGAAGCTTATTTTCATGTGAGCTAAGATTCTCTCCACTGTCAAAAAAGTTGTCTAAATTTTGCTGACAGTGGAAACATTTCGTAAAAGGTTAGTCATATAGTGGTGGTTTCATTCAGTGAAACCAAGACATCGCCTTGTTAGTTCAAGCAGACAAAAACCATAACCAGGTATGTGGAACCACTTCTCATCCATTCCCAAGATATTCTAAATGGAGTTTGTTCTTAGAAAGGCCTGTTTAAGTTGCCTGCAGAAAAGTCAGTGGCTTTCGTTAGGTTTTCCAAACAAATACCAAGTATTCACTTTTCCTTTTCTATAAGATAAATTTAGTATAAGCTAGATTAAACTAAGTCCATTAACACAAGACCAACATGTAATACCTGCTTCTCAAAAAAAAGGGTAACACATATGATCAATAGGCAACAAATCCCCAACAGATGAATTACATTTGTTTTGTAAGGTCACAGATGACAATTGTAGTTTGGAAATAGAGGAATGAACAAATAAAAGGCCTGTTAATAATGTGAAAGCAGATGGCCTTATAGACGAACAGGGGAAAAAAAAGCAAGGTTTTGTTCTAGGAATGATGGATAAAAAAGCACCACAAACTGTGACACTGACACACACAACAAGTCTTAACATTATACTCACTAAACTGTAACAAATAGAAATGATACACTGACTTGCCCAGCTGCAACTTTTAAAAGCAAACATTTGCTCTATGAAAAATGTCTTGTTATACAATTATTACTGAACAATCTTTTAATTGCTATTTCAAGATCTCCTTAAATGGAATCAAATAATAATAGGTCAATACAATTTTGTCTCATTCCACATTACTTTTACATGTTGGTTCTTCGTAGACTCTTAATCAATATAGTCATTCAAAATTAGATTCAAAAGTTTTAAATTCTGCCGTCTAAGTGTTCCCATAAGATGTGTTTTAATTAGGAATAACTCAAACAAAATAAAGGGCCTTGATAAATTTTGCATTGTAAATAATCAAAGTGCCTTAAGTCTAACTGCTGTCAGTTTGGTGTAAGCAAATGAACAACTCCCCAGCTAATCAAACATATATAATTCAAAGGGATTTTGTCTGATTTAAAGCAGGCCTCAGAAGTAAATTAAAAGCTCCATAATCTGATCATTCAGAAGTCGTCTCCATTTTCAACTCATACGGCAATAAAATTTACCAGAAGAGTGTGCTTATTCCAGCAATAAAACCAAGAAAATATAGAGTGCGCACTTTTACTTTTAACAAAAATATAATTAGCATTAATCAATGGATGGCTAGCTATGGCCATGAGGGCATGTTTTACTTTCCAAAGTGTGTATCTGTCTGCTTTGCAGTCTTCTTTTTGATGACTGGTGTTACATACACCTATTTAAACACCAGTATCTAAATGTCCATGCAGCAGGTTAATGAACTAATACATAGGTGAACTTTTAATCATGGCATAATTTTCAGAACAGCATGCCTTACCTGTCTTTGACTTTTTTTGTTGTGCTTTCCACATGACCACTCCTGGATAGTTTTGTCTATTTGAGCACTGTATCGTTTGGAGTAATTACAGCGCTCTGTAAAATACACATTAAACCTTACAAGTGCAGAATGTTCTGATCATTGATCAGACTTTCATCGACTTCAACGGGATTTCAGCCTAAATAAATGGCGTAAGAACAGCTGTGCTACAAAGTACCTGACAGTGACCAAAAGCATAGGGAAGAAAATAGGAATAGAGCATGCATTCCTAGGCATAGGGGGAAATGCTTCTCCGTAATACCCTTCCTGCCACCAGCGGTTTGTCGTTCAGGACTTAGCCAGAAATGGGATCTTTTCATTTAGTAGCTCTCGACGGCGAATTTTTTCTCTCTGCTTTTTACAGGCCCTCCTGAATCTCATAAACTTTAGCACCTGCCACGTGCCGGGTCGAGGAGCTCCACGGTTGCACCCCGTGTCCCTTCAACAGCCCCCTTTTTGTTTGCTTTGCGCTTGCAGACTGCTGGCTTCGTTCGACACCCCGCAGCTCCCGCACTGGAAAACACAGAGCTCGCTTGCTGCCAGTCGTGACTTGCGAGCTCGCTCTCGTGTTTCCCATGCACACCTCTCTTTTGAGCTGAAGAATCGTTACGTATTGTCATACAAAATCCACTCCTACCCTTTTTAACTCTCCTCGTTGCCCATTCTCTGAAACTTCTCCAGTTTGATTATATCCTTTTTTTTTCTATATGAGGATCAGAATTGCACACAGTATTTAAACTGTTAAATACCATGGCCTACCATGTGTTTATATTCTGCTACAATGATATTCACTGTTATTTTCCCTGTTCCTTTCCTAATAATTTGTAATCTCATGCATGCTTCTTTTTCCAACCTGCTAACCACAGAGCTGATGTTTTCATGGAGATATTTAACTGCAAAATGCCAAGCTGAGTGAAATATGTGAAATAAAAATTGTTTTTCATATACATCAGTTTATATTTACCTTCACTGCATCTCATCTCCCATTTAAATACCCAGTCATTCAGGTCCCTCATATTTACTACCTTTAATAATTCAGTGTCTTCAGCAAATCTACCAAATTACTTTTCACTTCTTTTCCAACATATTCACATATATGTTGAGAAGCAAAGATCCCAGTACATGTCCCCATGGGACTTCACTTGTGGCTTCCTTCCACTGTGAAAACTGACTGTGGAAAATCACCTTCTCTTTCCCATGTTCTAACTAATTTTTTTTTATCAGAGCAGGAACCTTCCTCTTAGCTGGCAGTACTGTTTCCTTGAGAGCTTTTGGCAAAAGAGATGCTGTCAAATATCCACTAATTCTTTTTTAAAAATGATTACTATAGCTTCTATTAATTTGCCAAGGACAGACCTACTGGTCTATACACTTACTGGCCTGTACTCTTCCCTTGACCTCTCTGAAACTCCTTTCAAGATTGGCACCATATGTGTAACTTTGCAGTCTTAAAACCTATCAAGATAGTTTCAAACAATGAATTTCACAACATAATTACCATTTGGACTATTTCATCCTTGAGTTCCTTTAAAACTCTCGAGTGAATGCCATATGGTCTCAATATTTTCCTCATTTTGTTTTTTTACCACCTTATATTGACACTTCTGATGAGTTCCCCCATAGAGAATTCCTGTACAGGAAGCTCCCAAAACCTGTCTACGGTGAAAGCAGAAGTAAAAGATTAAAATAATTTTGTCCATACAGCTTCTTCTAAGTGCTTCTGTTTTCTTTGATTATCTTTTGGCACTACAGACACTCTGCCAGACTTCCTGATGCTATTTTAGAAATAGGATTTCTTAGCTGTTATGTCTCTTGCAATGATTTTGGTTTGTCTTGCTGTATTTTTTTTTTTAAGTTTACAGTCCTTTCCATTTTCTTCACAAGACTTCAGCTTTCTGAAGGATACCTTCTTGCTTTCAACAGTGTGCGCTACCCTGCTGCTTACAGCCTCGCTGGCTTCCTTTTGCCCTTTCTCAAGTCTTACTTGCTAAGCACAATGTATTTGCTCTGTGCTTCCAATACAGTGTCTTAAACAGTCACTGTGCCATCTGCCATGACTTAACTCTCTTAGTGATTACTTCCAGTTTCTTCCTTGCGGGAGTCCTTATTTTTATGAATTCCCCTTTTTGAAGTTGAGCACAAGTGTGTGGGGGATTTCTTGGCTTCTGCCGTCCTGCAAGGATGTTGAACCGAGACAGAAGCTCTTCAGTTAAAATATTTTGAACCAGGCCCTCTACTATACAAAACGTAGATTTTGCTTCTCATGAGATCCACAACTATCTGATCTATGATAACTAATAATTTAGTCTCAGCAGCCCTCCAAGAAAACTTGCAGTTTTTAATGTACCTTATTTAAATGTCACTCTGTTCAGTCTAATTTTTTCTATAGGATCAGTCCTGTCCTTCACTCACTCCTACGGCTTCACCCTGCTAGGTGTGTAATCTCAAACCGCATGTTCTTCCGCACCTACTGTCTTTTCCCCACTCGTTCAGTAGACTCACTTGTGACCTTGATTTAAATGTCATCCCTTCTTTATAGAGTCCGGTATTCCTGAGGTCGCCTGGGTTCCTGTCAAAGCTGAACCTTTTCCTTACACCATTTTTGCAATTACACATCAAAGTATTTCTTCTCAGCCACCCCGTAACTCAGGGAAGGTCACTGTAGAGACCCAGGTCTGCTGTGCCAATGCTGTTGAACTGCTGCTTTAGACAGTTGTATAAATCACTCATAAACCAACAAAAGGACAACGGTACTTAAAATCAGCCATCATAGACTGATCTTTCCCTCCCAGCCACTCCATAATTCAGAGCATGCTATGGAAGAGATTGAGGCTTACAACTTCTTCCCCACCATCCTAAATTTTGCCTCCAGAAGCTCTTGGCTCCAGTTCTCCTGCTACGGGCTCCTAGAGGTCTCGCAGCGACAGGCTTCTCCGCAGGGCTCACCGGCAGGCTTCCCCAACCCCTGATGATATGTCCTGCCTCGCACTTGCAGTCGGCAGGCACGTGCCCACATAGCTGTCTCCGGATGAGCTTTGATGTGCCTTCAAGGGCAAACGTTCAGACATTGCAGCAGGAACACGGCCAGCCTCCCGCCCTCCCCAGGCAACGCGCCAGGACCAGGATGGGTCTTGCACACAGGCTTTATTTCCAGTGTCACTGGAGCGCTTTGTTACAGACCTCGTGTGCATCCTCATCAGAGACAAAGTTCTGTCCCTCGAGGTTACCCGCCACGTGAGACTTGCGGCGACTGCTTGAATCAGGAGGGAGACACTTTTATAGCAACACAGTCATTACAGTCTTCTCAAGATTTTCACAGTCGTGCTCATCTACCTTTTTCCTCCATTTTACAAAACAAGCATTTCAACATATCCCTATTTTTCTCATGAACCAAAAGAAACTGAGGACAGTCTTCATGCTTAAAGAAATACATGTACTAAAAGCAAGTCTTGTGGACACATCCAGAATTGTGTCAGATTTTTTCTTTCTGCACACTTGACCGTTTCAAGCATGCTTCAGATACGTTTTCAAATGCCAAATAATGGAACAGTGCCACTTCATGCTAGAGCCACATCTGCAGGCATGTCTATATAAATCACCCTCACAAACCTACCAAAGGACACTGGTGCTTAAAATTAGTCATCATAAAATCACCTTAGTCAAAAAGTTCCGCTGGTCTGGTCAAAGTGTTTCAACCTAAGATTATGGGAAAAATATGGTGACTCTCTGGTTGAGTTTGGTGGCAACAATGTACAAAATTAGTTAGTCTAATTGTCTCCTCTGGTTTTAAACTTTATGAAAAATATTTCAGTGCTAATTATTTGCCAATAGTTTCTGAAATCCCAGTAGTTTTATTTTCTTGTGTCATCTCAGCAAAGTATCTGCATAATAGACAGACATCAGCTGAATCTACACCACAATACTTAGCTGCAGTCTGATTTAAACCTACAAAAATCAAGAAATATGGATTTACCCCAGTGCCAAGTGATGGAAGAATCTGATATCGTGTGTCTGTGTGCGCGCGCTGAAATTTCCATTCTCCAACACGTAAACCCTCGGCTAATGCAGAGCTGCAACCAGCAGCACGTGGATGAGAAGAACGATTTGAAATGTCCTCTTACAACTATATTTATGTCTCTAAAATTAGGCTTGCGTGCTCCTATATGTTTATTATTTTTGCATCACATACATAGCGTAAAATCTCTCCTGGCACCAGGTCACTATTGATCATATCTGCTGCGTTTTTCTGAAGAAAATTGTGTGCTGAATTTCAGGTGGTTTTTGTACAATAAAAATACCACAGAGAAGCTGATCTAGAACTGGGTTAGCATAGCAGAAAAGTATTTCAAGTGGTAACACATTATTTCACTGAATTTTTATTGGGCTATTTTCGATTATTAGATGAATGCACTCCTGTGAACAAACAGAAGACCTTTTCCAAATATTATTATTAGATAATCTTGGAAGTGCTCAAATTCTCATTCTGGAGTTTTCTTCCTGTTTCTGTAATGTTGCCCCTTCATAAAACATGAATACTAGTCTGAATTTGAAAGAGTAAGCTCCTCAATTCTAAAACACAGGTTATCCCAAGAGGGAGCATGCACAACCATGCAAGGTGTGTGACCAGATACACAATTCTAATGACATACAAAAGAGAAGTCACAGTGACAAGACTTAGGCAACCATAACCTAAAACGTGTGGGAACAAACCACAGCCATCATCCTTTACATATACAAGGATTTAATTTATCCATAGCATCAAGGGAAAAATTAAAATAAAATAAAATAAAAATGAAATGGATATGATCCCAGGCATCCCAGGTTTTGCTGAAATGGGAGGGGCCGAGGGGGGATAACATTCATTTAATTACTTCATTTGATGACTTCCTGACAAATTGTAAAAGCTGCTTATGGCATCAGAATCACAAGCAAAGACAGAGCTCAGGTCTTTCTCCCCCAAAATACAGTAACACGAGCATCTTGCAGTAACAGGACTTAGGGCACTTACTCGGCAGAGCTGTCATTTCATTCCTCAGTAGGTAATGGTGCGCGCGCACGCACACACACTCACCCACACGCACAAGTTAGCACATTAGAGCAGAGCACTACATAATTAAAACATGTGCCCGTTATGAGGCTAACCCACAGATAAAACGAGGTCTGGCTTTGCCGTTTTTTGTTGAAAGAACATTCCTCCGTTAGCGCGCACCGAATTGATAGGTTCCTAGAGCAGCGGAAATAAAGCAAAACTTACTCAGCTTTATAAACCATTCAGGACGAATACTTTCAGTGAACCTAGAATGGCATGCTTTACTTTTCTCTTAAAATTACACACAGGCTAATGGACTAAGAGAAAAGGAAAATATATATTTTTATTCAAAACAACTCTACCATTGAAATGGTCAATCACGTGATAACAAAACACTCCAGCAGATGGATAACAATGACTGTTCTTAACTGTAAACGGCTGTAATGAACAATCTCTTATCCCGCAGGTTCTCATTGTTCGAGATTAAATAGAATAATAGAATTAATCTTTATGGTCTTGCCAGTATGCTATGACCAAAAAAAAAAAAAAAGAAAAGAAAAAAAAACCCACCTCCAAGAAACGAAACCAGAAACCCTAACACAAAATATAACCCAAAAAACAGTTCCTGAATAAAGTGAGCCAGTTGATAAAAGGTTTGTGTGTAATTTGGGGAACTGCCATTATTAGACTACACTCTTTTCATTCTTACACATCCAAATCTTCACTTGCTTAAAGTTAGTGAAAGTAAAAAAATCTATCCCATCACATATTCAGACTTCTTCATGTGGATATTAAAATAAACTATGTTCTGAAATTAAGAGTTAAAATACCTTCTCTAGTTTTCCATACATATGTGCCTGTATAAATATACTTCATCATTTTACAAATTACAATATTTATATTAAAGCTTTCGATCTGCAAATCATTACAGCTTAACATGAACAATTTCTGTGTTTTGGTTCTGTCTTTAAATCATTTTTTGGAGATAATGAAAACCAGCCAAAATGAGTGACTGCAAATAATATAAACAACACATTTATTTAGAAAAATAAACTGAAAATGCTGTTCGTCTGTTACATTTCTCCATGAAGTATAGATAAATGGCTAGAAAAACTTTATGTCAAATACATATTACAAATGACTTATTTTCTTTAACAGTAACAGGGAGGATAATGTCAATGTTCAAATAGGAACATTTTAGATGTATAATTCGATAGTTTAAATTTCTTGGCTGCTAATATGATAAAAAATGGATGCTATTAAAAAAATATTATATCCCTTTTTAAATCCACCATATCATGTTGATGCTTTTTCATATATATACATATATATAGAGATGTATGTATATGTATATATACATTTAAACCTAAGAAAGAACCATAATCCTTTCAGTGGACAGATCACCACTGCGAAAGAGAGAGCAATTCTTTTCTTCAGTTCTTACTTTTCGATTCCTTTTGGAGCCCCTGCAAAATATCGCTTGCTGTGGTTAAAAGTCTCCCGGGGCCATCTGTGCAAATGGTGGCACACATCATTACCCTGAATGGAAGTGACAGTGCAAATACCAGAAGTGCATTGAGATGCAATCTGTAACAGCTGAACTCCTTCAGATCTGGGTGGAGGACAGGAGATGGCATCCATTGAAGCAATTTAACATCACCGGTGCCCTGTTCCTGTATGGCTTTGAATATATACAAGGGATGACAGAGGTCTTCTTTCCCCACGGACAGCAACATTCCTCCGTTACAGTAAATGCGTTCGTTTCCTGCTATCGCCGAAGTGCTTCATTTTTCCTTTTGGCTACATATTGAAATATTTTTTGGATGCTGGCTGGACCCCATGAAAAAGTCACTGTTTGTTACTCCAGTTGCTTGGTGCAGAACCCAAGCGTCAGGCTAGGAAAGAGCAGTTTCTGTAAGGGGGCAAGACATTTGGTCCCCTTGATTCTTCGTTCTGACTGAACGGGATTTAAGGCTGTGGCTTTTGCCAGGACTCAGCTCGTAGCTGTCAGATCTGACACGGACGACTCAGTGCTGCCTCCACGCATGATCGCTTGTGCTCCGACGCCAAGGGCTTCTCCGTGCGCCAAGGAGGGTCACGTTCCCGGCTGCTTTCAGATCTGGCCTGCAAGAAGTCACAATGACGAATCTGATATGCAAGAAATTAACTGATGTGCCTCCAGATATAGACATTCCTTCAAGCCTGAAGGTGCTGTTGAACAGAAAAGAAAACAAAGTTATAAAAATGTTACCTTAAGCAGACAAAGTCAATGGCAAACAAACCAGATTTTTGCGCAGTCATCCCATTTTTCATTTAAAGAAGAGTTCAGAGAACTGCAAAAGTTTAAAACTTGAACTTTGGTAGTGGTGCTTCATTAATGATACAGGCCTCAGTTCTCTGCTGAGGCAAATGGGTTTAACTTCACTGATGTCCTTCAGATCACATGAGATTACACCACCTGAGGAACTGATCATCAACACCTTTCGTCCCAGAGTAATGGGGGTCTTGAAAGGGATGCACTGCTGTATGATTACCCTTGTGAACCCACCTAATGCAGCAATTTGGTTTAGCAATCTACCTTAGTGTGTAAGATGAAACAAGAATTCCTGAGATCTTTACTGGCAAAAAGCAAAATGTTAAGCGTTTGAGAAAGCTTCTAAAAATTCAAGTCTAATTTATCCTGGAAACCTGGATGCTAATCCCTATCCTCAAAGTAAATACTGAATTTCAGCAGGGGTTTCTTACCTGACAGAGATGTTTCCTAATCACTGTAACACCATATTATATTTGATTTGGGTAGTCCATATTCCCTCTTGTGAAACTGTTTTAATTTGTATAACACACTAAAATAGTCCTTGAGACAGCAAAAGAGAGTAATGCTCCAATCTAGTGCTGAGGTTCACTGACTCACTGAATTTGCTCACTTTATTTATTAGACAAAATAAAACAGCGTCAAAAGGAGAGGCCTTGGGATACTTACCTTACGGTAGGGTGCTAACTTAGGTTAAATAATTAAGTTCACATCTCCTGAGAAAAAGAATTAGAACTTCCTCTTTCAGTGTAGGTGACTTACACCCAGAGCTACTTACTGCAAGGGAGAAGAAAATTACTTCTTTGCCATTAGTTTTAGGAATCTAGGCCTTCATATGCATTTTTTCTTATTTCGTATCGACTGGAATGTTTCACCTTGATAAAAACAGTAAAGGAGAAGGGCAGGATTTCACTCTGATATGGGAAAAAGGGGATCTGAAGCTGGTACGCTGAGAACCTTCTGTTATTTTTTCCCACAACTAATTTAAAATATCAATTATTCACAAAAACGTAATTACTACTCAGGATTGTAATAGTGGCCCAGTGTAGCCCAGCATTCTGTCTCCAATGGGTTCGGTATAGTAAGTTTATGATAAAATTGGCCGGGAGGGGAAATTTCTTCCTAATCAAACTGTTTAGGGTTTGGCTTGCATCATTAATCAAAAAGATGAGTATCCTATACATTTTGTAAGCTGCCTATTTTTTAACTGAGGACAGTTTTCATATCACTAGAAACACACAACCCTTTTTCAGCTGTCACAGTCTCTGGCTTCAATTACATCTTGGGCTAGTGATTCGTGTATGTTAATACCTCATAAAAACCAGAGAAAACGATGGTGCTGCCCTTGAAATCATCTTACAGCTAATGAAACAGGATAGCTATTGTACAACAAACTATATATATAAAATAACAATAATCAAAAGAGAAATACACAATATAAGCAGTATTTATTCTCTGTCAGGAAACAGTTGCCTCAAACTTATTCAGAACAATACTGAATACCTATAGGCATGAAAATCACAATAACTTTCTCTTTTCATCTGGGTTGCAATTCATAAACATACTCGATTTCTTGCACATAAAAACCATAACTGGTATACCAGCTATACTTGTATTCTTCTAGTGTCTCTCTAATTCAAACATCAACCTACGCAATATGATTCATTCCCATTCCTAAAGCCATATGACATCCACCTTAATTTCCTCAACATTCCACCAGAGAAGAAAAGTCTGTCTTTTGTTTCTTAATGATATCTCTACTAGAAAGCGCAAATTGCACTGCTGTGAAAAATTTGATGCACCTCGTCATATTAATCAATAATTTGTTCAAATTGGAAGATTACTACTGAGCTTGCTAAGTGAAGAATTCAGAAGGTGGGGAACGCCTCCATCAGAAACAGAATAAGCAGTTCCTGCCAGCTCCGCAGCTCCTTTATTACGAATCCAGTACTGCACAGATGAACAAGGCAGGCCAGGCATTTAAAAAACATGTCTACTAATTACAGATTCCCATTCTGAAATGCCTAGTTTTTAATTCTATAGCTTTTAGTATTTTGACAGGGAGGCTTTACATTCAAATCACTACATTTAACTCATCATTAAATATCCCCTTGTTACACCATACCTGCCAGTATCTTCGCAGTCTAAAAACAACTGACCTAAATAGGGAGCGAGAGCTCAGACAGTCCACGGGAGAGCGGTTGCGTCCTCACGTTCCTCCCCTCCCTTTCGTCAGCACCATCGGGCCGGTCTCTTCCTTCTGCAGCATCACCATTTAGTTCCCAGAACCAGAGACCCAGAGAAAGCAATGTCACTGTCTTCCCCTCCAAAGCAGACACCCACTCCTCTCAGCTCCACTGGGCTTCTATGCCAGTATTAGCCCAAATACACCCTTCAGTTTTCTTCTGTTCGTTGCACGGTTTTCCAAAAAACTGGCCGTGGGCCCAGTGCAAGCTGCCACAAGATCCTCCTCTGAAGGCGGCCGTGACCATAGCACAGCACGCTCCACAGATAGCTGCGGAGGGGAAGAGGCCACAGGAGGGAACCACCCTTTCCCCTTAGACCTAGGAGATTACTATGTATACGCTGGTTAGCATCAAAAGAACGGGGATTTAAAGGTTTGGCCCAGAACGGGAGAAGTTCATAGGAGCAGGTAATGTCTTCTATTAGATGAAGCAAGGTAGTTGAAAATAACAGGCAAGTTTAGCAGAATTTCAAGTGTATCTTCAATTCTGAAGCAAAGTTCAAACTAAGTATAGGAAGGGAACATTTATTCAAGCTTAGCTGGCTAAACAATAAATTTGGTTTTAAAGTACAGGGATATTCATTCAGGTTCAATTTACAATATTTAAAGACCAACAGGCAGTCTTATTCTATAATGGTGTGATAGGAAGATATCAAACAAATAAGATAGAAAACATTTATCAACCTTTAACTGGCGACGGCAGTGATGACTGCCAATGATCACAGAAAAGGATGTTTTAGATGCCACTTCCTATGCTGCTCCTAGTCCCATTTATCAAGAAAAAGTAAAGAAAACAATTAGGAAATCAGCTTCACATTCAGTTGAGAGAGAGAAATTTCCTTGATTAATACTAAGCTATACAAACCCAAATCATTTGAAGGGCCTCACAAAAGCACCTGAAAGACTACGCTATTTAAAATCCCCGTTATCTGGATCATTTTAGCACAAACAAGATAATTTGGATGTACGCTCTTACCTAGCATAAGTACAGCAGCAGTCAGAGCACAGGCCAAGCTATTAGTTGTACTCACATATATGAGAGTAAAAGAAGCGTTCCTATCCAAAAAAATCACTTAGTAGTAAATCCTCCTGAACTTAATCTACATATTTTCCAGGTATTGCTAAATAATAGTGGTATCTCTTTCAGCTACTCAATTACACTTCAAAGCTACAGAAATGTTTAGATTCAGATACATTGTTTCATCAATATTACTTTCTTACTGCTTTCAGAACATATATATTAATATGCAAAATTCTTTCAATAGAAGAAACATTATTGAGGGAGCATTTTTATAGAGCATTTTTTTTATATTTCATGTCCACAACCCTTGGCGTCTTTTTCTGTAGACAGAAATTTAAATAGTGGATTAGAGAAAATACACAATTTTAGCCAGAAGCCAGAACATTTCAGATAAAATTTTGTATGTCTTTTGACTACAGCAATTCTGCCAAATGCAAGAACAATGTTTGCACCAAACATTTTTCTTCTCCTACAAAATTTTAGCTGTATACACCAATGCTCGCATTTCTGTGTTCTGTGGTGCAGCACTGTTGAGACACCTTTCTCTATAAAAACTTTAACGACCGAATCTCAGCAACGCAGACTGTTAGCAAATCCACCACCACTCTTTTTTTGTAATTCTTCCTGGTTTCTCTTAGAAGCTTCAGAATACTGATTTATGTGTGATAGCCTTATCCTACTGTTTCAGTCCGTAAACAACTTGTACGCCAATAAGAAAACAAGAACTCCCAATTGCTTATTGAAAGTTGATTCTCTCACAGTTTTGAAAGAGATTGTAGAAAGGCACACGACATCAAAATAGCTACATTTATACATTTTCAGATTGCTTTCCTTTATGCACTATAACCCAGTCGCATGTAGACAGCACGTATTAGCGCTTCTACAGTAGTGTCATCATCTTGCTAATCTCTCCTAGAAATGCTTTTCTAATGCAATTAAGTTACCATCTAGTCCTATGTTGTTCCAGCTTTGGTATTTCTAGAGCCTTCTCTAAAAAGTAGTTCTAC
The DNA here is from genome assembly GCF_036370855.1 of Dromaius novaehollandiae. NCBI lineage: Eukaryota > Metazoa > Chordata > Aves > Casuariiformes > Dromaiidae > Dromaius > Dromaius novaehollandiae. Next base: position 39,343,036 of record NC_088132.1, read on the forward strand.
GACAAGAGAATTATTCCCAAATAGAAACCTGCAAATGATCTCAGAGAGGATATGAAGAAAGACTTTACTAAATACCCGAGATAGTATTTTCTAACTGAAGTCATACAGCTTAAACAATGCATTTGTACCAGTTTAATGTCTTTGTGTGTTTGCACAACAAAACAGACCATCAGAATTTTGCCTCTGGGAGCTACTCTATAATAATTTTTTTTAATAGTGAAAAACCAATGGCAACAAAAGCACCATGCAATGAATGCAAGGAGCATTGTGCTTGTCAATATATGACACTCATAAAATTTCCTATGTTTATTACTTATGAACTGCTGGCCAAATTGCTCTAGTGCTTTCCTCAATAATGTCCCAAGCAGTTCAGATTTGAGAGAAGCAATCTGTGGGACTAACAAGAAGAAATTAAGTATTTTTTCTTGTAATCACTACTTTCCAACACAGCTGAAATCCAGGCAACCAAAGCTACCAGGTGACATACTGACACTACGGAAGTCTACATTACGGACTGTCATGATCACTGCCAAAAACATCAAAACTCAGACTCAAAAATGCTCAAAGGGGAAAGAATAGCACTGGAAAAAGTTGAAGGAAAAACAAAGCAAGGTCTGATGATGTATCCTGGGAAACTTTGGCAGTCTTGTTCACTTTGCTCAGAAGCACCTCCTCTAGTACAAGAAGTAAAATTTACTAGAGATCTTCCATGGCTTGTACAGAAGGGTTATACAAACAAGCAACTTATAAATTTCTCAGACATATTTTTGGTTGAGACCCTTTCTGTTCAGCATCTTCAACCTTATGAAACATTTTTATTTGGTCATTTTACTGACATGACCTTCTTTCTTTTCACTCACCTTTTCATTCACTCATCCACTTAGAGATTGGAAAACTATTCTGTGCAACGGCTTAAAGCATGTCTTAAGATAGAACTACTTATGTCACGGGTGATTACATTCCTAGGAAGCCAAATTTTGTTGTTGTTGTTGTTAGTTTTTGGATATGTTACAATGTATCTTTCATAAGACAAGTACTCGCTAAAGATTTCTGGAAGGCTGTTCTTTCTTCATTTTGTCTCTGGGATGCATGTTTACTAGCTGCCAAAATAGATGTTTTCTGAGAACAGTAGCTTTGGACTACATTTTATCTCGTATTTGACTATCGTGCATAGAAAAAAGAAGAACAGGACATGGGTTTCTCTATGCTAGAGTATGATATAAAATTTGAGCTATTGTATATTGCAAAAGAACAAGGCATGAATGGCCATGTATATTTACATCTTTCAGTTACAGTTAGGCTTTGGATATAAGCTTGTTTAAATAGGCAAGGCCAGGTATGCTTAACTGCTTGCTTATCAATGCCTCTAACAGAACAACATGCATTATTTTAAATTCTCTCTCTTCTACTAGGAAGAGCTAAGCAAAGGACAGACACTGGACGACATCCACCAGGCTACAAATAGGTATACCGCAGTTTGCATGGTCACATCCAAAGCCACAGTTCAAGTGGCCATTGCAGTTGTATCAATAGCAGTAGCTGAGCTGCTGAGATTAAAACTAGACTGGGTCTGTCAATAAAGAAGCAGTCGCTTTTCAGCTTAGCTATGTCCCTAGAAAAGATCTGCTGGTGACACTGTGGAAAAAGAATTTGATGTATTGACAGCCACTGTAATGTCTGATGATGATACTCGAACAAAAGACAACAATCATTTATCCATAAGATCTTTTAATACAGAAAATATTCTTTGAGTGAGGAAATTTTGGCTCACTTTTTGGCTTAGCTGCCTATTTCCTGTGTGACCAGGCAATTCATCTAATCTACACATATCACAAGTTATTGGTGTTTTATTTTACTTTCTATCCCTTTCACTCTCCACAAATTTCTGCCTTGTCTGTTCAGAACGTAAATACTCTGAAACACTAAACATACAAGCACAAAGACTAGAACAAGAGAGTTCTGGTACATGCTACGGGCTCTCAGTACTCTTTAAAGAAGCAAACAAACAACAAGAAGCCCTACATCCCTAATAGTGAACAAAACCTTGCGTTTCGCAGCATCCCTCTGGCTGAGTACCGGAGGGGTGGGGATGTATGGGCAGGTGAACCTGAGGCCTACAATCCCTTTCCCCGACTGAAGCTCTGTATCTCAGAGGCATAAAGAGAATCTCCTATAGGAAATACGGGAAAAGTCGTGGTCCAGGAAACCCAGGCACTCTTCCTGCAGTTCTTTTGGTTTAAAACTATGTATCTCTAATCATAAGAACTAGATAAAGTGTGATACTATTTTAATCTTTTTATCCTTGTTTTTTGCCCTCCTTTTCATGCTGAATCAAAATGAGTTTCATTAATTAGCATCTGTGTCAAATGGAGATAGAACAAAAATTAGGAAAAGAAAGAAATGCAGAAGACAGCTAAGAGCTTAACAGAAGTAATTTTCTGCTTCAAATGATTAGTGAAATGTTAGCTGGTAACATGCTTGGGTAACTGGCTAGAAAGTTTACCTATCTAGCTTAACACACATGAGGCCCATAGCAAGCAAATAATGAAACAAAGATATTAAGTGGCTTGGTATTTGTGATGAGATGCCAAAGAATTTCATGTCCAAAGTTTCCTACCAACCCTGTATCTGTTACTTAGGTTAAACTAAGGTCTTTGCTCTCATTGCCTTCCACTTACTAAAGGTGCCTTAGGTACATCCTAGTTACTTTCAAAAACCCAAGCAGAAGAGATGGAAAGACTGACAGGTTAGAAAGGAAAACCTCCTGTATGTGTCAATGTTTTGTTTATTCTGTAAACATTAAGGTTTCCAATGGTTTACTTTCCAATTCAATCAATTCCTGAAGCTGACTATGTAACAGAAAAAAAGATGGTCATACATATAACAAACCTCTATACTCAGTGAATACAGAATAATAAGATTAGTTTACTGATTCTTGATATTCAGTGTTCGGTGAGACCTGAATACCTTCAACATATATCTTTCTTTTCTTTGAATATATGGCATAATCTCCATGCCACTAGCAGAAACCTTTATCACTCAGTGAAATAGACATTCTTCTCAGGACAAGCAAAAATTTATATAGAATAATTAAATGTTTTAAAGGACTTGCATCTACTATTAATAGCTTTGTTTTTTTGTATTTTAATTTTCAGACCTTAGGGCTTTTTATATAATTACATGTCTTGAAGTGACATGTGAATGGTTTGAAAACCATTCTTCCTGGAATACATCTTCCAGTTGACAGGTGTAACCTTTTCATCTTCAGCCTGCAGCTAGGAAGGTTGGCTGATAACTGAACTGGCAGCCCTCCACTTGCTTATTTTTAAAAAATGTATACGGGTGAAAGGAGCCCTGTATAAGATAATGTAACTATCAACATTTCTGCTCTTTTTGACATTTAATGATCTTTCATCTATTTCTTATTACTTGAGCAAGCCAGTAGCCATGTAGGATTAGACTTTTCAAGCCAGAGAGACTTAAAAGACAACAGAAAATATCTGTAAATACTTTGGTTTAGCCGTCTCATAGGTTTGTCTGTTGATGGACGAAATAATTTATAATTCTAGCTGACACCTTTCTATTTGCTAACAAACAGTTTACAGGATTTACTTTTTCCTTTATCATCTGGTGTGAATATTTTACCCCAGAAGATTAAAAATGAATTTGACTGCCAGTAGAGATATGGAGATTACTGAAACTGCAGTATCCTGCTCTCCCAAAACACACCAGAGCAACTAGAAGATGACAACCATGTCATAGTGTACGGGTTATTCAATACCATATCCTTAAATTTGCATTTTTTCATCCAAAAAAGGCCAGGCAACAATGGGGTGGTGCCTACTGCAAGCCCCTGCACTCCAGCAGCCTCCTGGAAGGCTTCTTGACCACTGGCATGACATACTGGAAAACATACTGAAATTTCTGCACATGAATTTACCAAGACTAAACACGCTCCACTCTAGAGTTCCCAAGGAAAGCATCAGATCAAGAAGAAATTGAATAGAAAACAGGATGTTCTGGAAACATAACTGGATATATTCTTAGATTAGACAGTGAAAAAAAAAGCCAGGGCTGAACACCAGTAACTAGCGTCTTCATATAGTTTGTACTCTGAGCAACAATATGCATGCAAGAGAGAACCTAACACACCATTTACATTGAAGAACAAGGATTAAAGGATCTCCTTATGGCAAGTGCCATGTATTTTCTGGGAATGTACAAATGCAATTAATGTAAGCCTTGGTAAATAGGTCTGATTTGTTAAAAGTTACGTACTCTATTAGAATTTGCTGACTTCTCAGATTATAAAAATAGACATACAGAATACAGAAACCTAACAATTTAGCAAATGTCCTATGATTCAGTGTGAACTTTCATTTTGAGTGATGTCAAGTTTTGTTTCTACAGTTTTCTTCTGACAACTCTATATAAAACTAGCGATGCTATTGTGCATCCTCTTAAAACCTGCCTCTTTATTAGCTGTCTTGCTCCCACTTATCCATCACTCAGAATGTAACAAACCATATGTGACTGATGCTTAAAAGGCAGGTATCAGGGACAAGCAAAATTAATCTTTTTCTTAAGCAACCAAAATAAGGCTTTTCAATTTATTTTGAGTAATCCTAAAAATGAGCTTTCAGAATTTTGTTACCTTAGTATGACATACCATTACATCTGTAACAAAACACATCATTTTGGGGTACCTCTGGAAAAAGCAAAGAAAATTCAGGTCTAGGTTTGAATGCAGGCTTTCAACCTTCCACCTCTTCTCATTTTACAGATCTGCCATGGGTCAGTTTACTCTTACACTCCATTTTAGCCATTTAGCCAAAAAGTCTAGAGTTGAATGAAACAGTGCTGAACAAGTCAAAATTGTCAGAAGAAAGGACTTAATGTTCAGTATTTCTGCCCAGACCTTCAAATGTCTATGGTTACAGTTAAAGCCGTACGCTTGGGTTTATTGAATTTACCTGTCCTGTCTTACACACTGCTGTTCTTTAAATCCTATCCTTTAGTCTCTTAACTTTCAATTTTTGATTTTTGTTGTTCAAATCAAATAACTTCTCACAAAATCCCAAGGCCTAACACAGACCTAGGTTTGCTGCCATTACCTTGCATTAGAAGGTGACATCTTCTCTTAGAGTCATTGGAAATCGTTGTTTCGATGCTTCTGCAGATGCTCTGAGAGGTGTCAGCGTGTCCCCCGTGTCTTCCATGTCCCTCCTTCCTTTCCATAGAACGAACAGGGTAAGAGGAAGAAGCAATACAATAAATAAAACTGGAAAGACACGAGGAAACTCCTAGAAGTTGTGGCTGCCGTCTCTGTCAGAGCCTGGAAGACAGAGAGGAAGAGTTCGAGAAGGAGCACCAGGAGACTATAAACTGCCTTCTACATATATCAGAAAGGGGGAAAAAAAGGCCCTAAAAATAGATCGCCTTTGATTTCTCATAATCATAGCTTTTGCTGTGTTCCTTCTATCCTTTTAATACTAGAATTACAAAATAAACTCAAATATTAGTTTACACAGAACAATAATAGTAACCATTTAAGGCACTGACCACGCATCAGCAGTCCAACAGCCACACGTGCTTAAGGTGGGGCAGCTTTGGAAAAAAAAGAGAATTGCCCCAGAGATATGACACTGTTGTATGAAAGAGAAACATGAGAATGGGCAAATTAAATATATTTTGTGAAAAGCAGTAATTTGGTCACTACACTGAAATCAGTTTAAGGAATTTACACAGTAGGTTCTCAGTTGCCCTGATGGTGCAGTAAAGCAGATGTTAAGAAAACAAAAAATGAAATATAAAAATCTATGTAAACTGGGTCATCAGAACACAAATTCATTTTTTGATAAACCTTCTGGAGCCTTCTGTAGAAAACAGATACAATTTTAGACATCAATGAACAAAGCAGAGCCTGGCGAAGACAGCATGGACCTTGCATTAAGCACTGTGTGACACAGCGAAGCAACCAGGAGTGAAAGAGGAAGACAAGCCTGCTTAACCTGTAATTCAGATAATCCCCTTGTAAATATTTGAAAATCAACTCTGCTATAGCCACAATGCATTCTGTTAATTTTTTAGAGCAGAGAATTGCACGTTGGGCTGATGGAGGGGCTGAGTATTCGTTTGGGATTCTTAGCTGATGACAGTGGCAATGAAAAATAAAATGGCTTAATATTTCCTTTGTAAACCAAACAAGTGATGCCAAACTTTGGTCAGATGAAACTTTCCTTTAAAGTTAATATTGAAAAATGTATTCATCCTTTGTACCACATCTCTTAAAAATATTTAAGAGCATTTTAACTCTGAATGCCTAAAAGAGTAGATGTCCCTAGTCAAAAGCAGTCTGAAAACTTCCAAGTGAAGGAAATTGGAACAGCTTGCTTTTCCTATTTCTAACTCTACTATTTAATTATTTCTAACATTTATCATGTTTCCTAGCCACAAACACACCTTGGGACAATACACTGCGGTAACAAACAATCATATTTATCAATAATTAGGAGTACATGCTTACTGTTTACAAAGAAATACTTAATTTACGAAACATGCTCCCTAAAGGAAAAACAAGACATCAATGAGTATGCATCAGAAAAAGCAATGATTTAAAATTTACCTTTGTAAACTGTTCTACCTATGCTGTAATGATTCTTTAATAAGGAAATGAGTAAACCAAAAAGCAGGAAGAAAAATAAAAAGGTGCTGGCACTGTAGGGAGATGAACCACTGCACTTATTGCAACTGTAAATCAGGCAGCTGAAAGCTCATGGCCATGTAACATCATCTTCACGCACCATGTCCAACTTGCGAAGTACGCAACGGCCAAACGACGAGGTGAGAGCTGGCGGCCGCGCGGCCTTCCTCCCCGTCTTCGGCGAGGCCAGCTCCCGTGTCGAGTGGCGCGTTACCACTCCTCCCACCAACGCAGAGCAGGTGCTGAGGGGCAAACTGCTGGCGGCATCCTCCCGCAACCTTCTATTAAAAGTCTTAACATAATTGCAAACTTATTTTTCTCCGAGAACCGAATTCTAGACTATTTTTGGGAATGTCTAAACACACGCCAGCGGAGAGCAGATGAACCGAGACTCAGCCGGCCTTCGCTGCTGCCACGAGCGGCAACTCCCTGAGTCCCCAAGCACGTGCAGCGGGCACGGAGCTCGCCGCTCACGGCGGGGAGAGCGGCAAGGAGGGGAGGGCAAAGAGAGCGGGAAAACTTGGTCCCGCTCTGTGGCTTGGGCAAAGCCAGCTTCTGGGGAGGGACCTGAGCAAGAGGGACAGGCAGGACAGGACTGGCTGAGGCTGAGAGATGAGTCCACCCCTTAAGGCATAGGTAAAGTAGAGGAGAAAGGAATGGGCTCTGTGCCGCTCGGTGTGGTACGTACAGCTCTCCCAAATCACAAACACCACTGCAGCACCCCCCCCCACTGCAAAGCATCAGGGAAGCCAGAGGCGCAGCCGTAAGCAGGCTGCAGCCACACCGCTCGGCATGGAAACGCGTCTACGCTTAGGACATCAGGGAGGTTGTAAGTTCAAAACGCCTCAGGCAGAGGAAGCAACTCAGTTTGGGCTTCTCTTATCTCCAGCAACGGGGGGCACGCGAAGAACAGTCTCTGAGCACCAGCTCCTTCCCCAGCAAGCTGCGAGTCTAGCACATCTGCCCCATGCTTTATTTATGAGCGGATGAAATAAAACAATTGGATTGGTGTCAGCTGGACTATCTAAGCGCTGAACACGACGACAGTTTTCAGTTTTCACTTTGGCCATACAAATACACAATGCACAGTTTACTTAACGTTGGAGTCAAAGCACGCTGGCTTTCCTGCCGGAGTTAAAATTGAAGAGGACGGTCACAGGCAGCCGCGCTGGGCCCTGCCGGCTGGCGCCGCTTAGACTAGCGCAGCCTAGTCGCCACCTCAGAGGCTGAGGCCAGTGAAAACGTGAAACTGCCGCCTTCCCTTTTCTTTCTGGTGCCTTGGACCGTGACTCTATGATCAGCGCTGTGTTGGCTATATTTGTCATGTTTCTAATTTTAATGGAAACATAGCAGTAGAGCTAAAGATGGCAACCAAAAAAGAAAACTTGCTCTCTTGCCTGTGGGCTGAAGTCAAACTATGTACTTGTTAATAAAGGGAATTATCTTGTACGCAAGGATTTTCTACAATAGAGATCAGAGATGCATAATTCTTTCTACGTATCATCCTCCCTTCTTTACCCCATGAATAGCTCCATAAATAGGAAGGATCAAAAAGGGCAAACTGATTAAGAGTTAGCAGAAGGCTCTAGTAACTGATAAGAATGCATCAGCAGTAGCCAAAACGTGGCTTCTGCTTTAGAGGTTTTAATCGAAATACAAGCCTTCTGCTGCTTGGATAGCAACTCCTTAACAAATCTATGTGTAGAAGCAATGAAGAGTAAGATTTCTTTTTCTTTTTTTTATTGCAGCTGTCAAATATCAATAGTAAAAAAACTAAGTGAGATAATGGTAAGTTTCAGATCATTTTTTTCTTTAAAAAACAGGCAATCAGAAATGTAATATGAAAACTTCTGGGGAAGGATCAATACACTCTTGATCAAGATGACACCACCAAGTTTTCCCCAGAAAGTCTTTGCTTAATAGGATTTTGAAATAATGGCCTGTTGCCTGAGATGGAATTAGAAGGAAAATCCATGGAAGTTACTTTTATATATTAACTAAAATGGAATTCCTAACAATGGATCCTATAATAAATAGTCAATGCACTAATCATTATTAATAATATTTTAACTTGCTGTTTAATTCTCAAGAAGTCAGAAAGCTATTTTAAAAGCCCCCTAAGATGACAAAGTGTCACTAAATAGAAAATCTAACATATTCGGAAATCATCTGTATTCATATAAATATCGTCTACCTTTAGATGTGTACAAAAATATCTGGATACTCATTAAAAAAAACATTTCAAAGCAAAAATCAGTTCAAATAATCACCATATGATTTATCCGCTCTTACAGTGGTTTGGCAGCAATCCTCCTGCCCCACTACGGAGCGGATCCCACCTGCCCAGCGAGCCCTTTTTACTGTGAGGGACAGGAGATTCGCAGCCGGGCTGGGCTTCAGCTCCTGAAAACAGCAGGGCTGCTGAGCCCCAGTGTCACCTATGGGGACCGTGCTGCCCCACGGTGCCCAGGCGTCCCCGGCTCCTCACTCGACAACCTGGGTCTGGTGGGGACGTCAGGTTGAAGTCGCCGTTGCTGGAGATGGCCGGCACAGTCAGGAATCGGCTGCCCCTTCGGTGTGCAATCTGCAGGTTTGTGCCCCTGGAAGTCGGCCACGGCCTGAACTAGAGCGTTGTAATCACAGTACACACTTTCACTGGGGAAAATTATCCTCCGAATGTAACAAAGAGTGGCCATTTGTCATTTTATTTCTTCTGTTTTTTGCTGAAATACTTCCAACAAGGCGTTGTTTAATAAAGATGAAATGTAGTGTTGATGCTTCCTATTCTGCTATGTGAAAAATGGCAATTTTCTTGCCATACAAATGTACAGCATTACTCATAAAACAGCCCTGCCAACCAGCTGATCTTTTTTGCCACTGTTCCATGACTATTTAGTGTGACCGGAAGGAACTCAAATATTTCTAAATGCTTTTTTCTAAAGAAAGAGTGATTCAGACACTTAAAAAAATATATTCGTGTATGGATGGGCCTATAAGATTTCTCCATCTCTATTGTTTTCATCTCTCTGGATTTTACTAATTACACAGGCATTTATAATCCTAACATTAGAATGAATTACTATAAAGCTAGGTCTTACGTTTTTATTGACATATAATATATATGAACTCGTAATCACTCTGCACATTAGGCAGGTGATAACCTGAGGGTATTCCAGTTACGCAAACTGTAAATTTAGGTAATACCACAACTATATTACATTTCTTTCAATGAATGGAAGTTTTCCATTCTCTCTGCTTGTTATTTCAGTTAGCATCCATAATAAAGTCATTGAATTGCTACCTCTTCAGTTTCTTTATCTTATTGTGTTTCTACACGCCTTCTTAGTCCTCTGCTCCTGCATTGCTTAAAGCCCTTTCGGCTGTTCCAGCCAAACTTCAGACAGAAGAGTACGCTTGCTATCTGCTACACCAGGTATCCTCTTCCTACACTTCTCTTCCAGGGATCCCACTAGTGGATCATGTACAAAAGGGAAATATTCACCAGTTACACAGCCAGTAATTCACTTTCTGTACTTTCTGCCTCACCCTTCCTCTTACTGATGGACTCTCAGGGATCTCTGAAAACACCATTTAGACTCTCCTCTAGCTTTCTTCTGCAGTCCCTGAAGCATCAATAATCAATATAATCATTACTGACTCTCTGTGGGATCTGCAGTTTGCTTACACTCAGAAACTTTGTATTACTCTCTTTTACAGTTGCTGAAAACATTACATTTTTCTACTGCACGATCATTACAATCTAATGCTCTTACAGTGTTTCTCATGGCTCAGTTCTGGCTCAAAGTCAGGACAGATTTATGGAAGATCACAATAAAATTAGCAGAGTATTTTGTTTTCTTTTTTAATAAGATACTTGCTCTGCGGCAGTTTAAGTAATGAAAAGAGCTGTTGCTTTGTATATGCAATGTCCCTGCAGGTTATGGATTCAAATATATTTCACACTTCTAATAACATTTGAAAAATATTATTTCTGTTTTTTTTGTTTTTGTTTTTAATTCTGAGACATGTAGAGAAATTGGTTTCTCGTGTAAAGTGCAAAGTTCATTAGCTGTAACACATTCTTCCTTGGTGTCAGATGACACAGCATTAATTTTCACAGAAAATATACAAAACAGTGATATTCAAATCATATCAACGATTTCAAATAATGCACAGGAGACTTATCCATTAATTTTATGAAGGTTACAGAAAGGAATCCTAGATTGAGCATAAAAAGTAAGAAGACATTTTATTGACTATACATCATAATCCCTGTTTTGGTTATAAACCCATAAACTCATTAAATTTTGTACCCACTCCACAAATCAGAGAGAGGGCCAGAAAGTGCTAAATAATACATTCACTTATTTATTTATAGAATATCTAAATGCGAGTAGCTGCAAAGGAGCCAAATTCGTCCTCAGATATTTAATCCAGGGTTTAGCTAAAAAATGCTTAGCTTATTTAAATTTTCAATGTTTAAACCTACTTTTTTTATAACATTAATTATAGCAAGTCTCAGTGTAGTTTCCAGAGGTATCTTTTATTTGTCCACTATTTCACTGTGATAAACCCTGTTGACTATGGAACTTACAATGGCACTGATGCATTTTGAAGATAAGGTGCAGAACATGTAATTGCCTTTTTTAATCAAACAGTAAACAGAATCCATTTGCTTATGCCCTCCTCCTGGATTGAATAACAAAAGGTCTAGTAGTCACCTTGAAACTTTCTATTAACAGTGTTTCTATTCAGACATTATGCTTTTATTTTAACTGCCTAGATTTCTGTAAAAGGTAAATTTCAACCAGTCAAAGTGCCAATAACATGTCTGAAGATATGAATTTGCGTATCATACAAGATTTGTAATATCAGAAGGAATGCATGAACACATCGACGTGCCTGTAGTTAATTATTTACACTTTGATAGTATTTTCTTACCAGTTTTTTTGTTTGTTTGTTTGTTTTGTTTTAGAATTATACAATTCTGACTTTGCCTAAAGGACTGAAATTGGCTTGTACTTGCCCAGAACGCTGGTGTCTTTACGCTTTACGCCATGCCTCTGCTTTAAAGACGTTCTGGGGTACGAATCACAAGTTTCTCTGTCTGCAGTAGGCACACGTGCAGGACAGGTAACGTGTCAAATGCAACTAGTTCTCTGCTGAAAGGAAATATTTTATTTTCAGCTATTTTCTCAGCAATTAAAATTCTGGGAGTTTTTTCTTTCTCAGCCTTATCCATATAAACTTAGAAATGTGGATTGAAAAGCTCACCTCAGACTATCTTGAAGTTCATCTTTGCTATAGAATTAATTTAGCTGTATAATCAGCTAAACTTTGCCCTTAAATCGATGCTCATTCACACCCCAACCCACTGCTTATGCTGTTTTCTACCTGACCTGGCTGGTTCCCCTGCAAGCGAAGGCCATTCCCACCCTTCCTGCTGATCCTACTATGAGAGCACCACTAAATCACTGAAAGGCTCAAAATTCAAATTTAAATCATTTAAATTTAAGTTGTCCACTGTTTTTCCACAATTGCCCTGCAATTCCAGAATGACAAAAAAGTCCCCCCATACCTTATTCTGAAAGAAGTGGCAGGAACTGCTTCCTGTTAAGAATCGGACAGTATGATAACTGTGAGTATGACCACAGTACAACCACATTTATCCCATCTGCCTTGCGGTGGTGCCACATAACCAGCGTTGGGCAGACACGGTCACCTGAGGACTTGTAAGCAGCATGATGCCATCAGCCAGCTGAAGAGCTCAGTTGTCACCTAAGCGCTGTCATTCCCAGAACTTCACCTTTGGTTCAAGACTCACTAATATAAGCATAGTAAAGTTATGCAATGAGATGGCTGAATATAGCTATTATTATGAAAGGAACCATGCAATATCAAAATTGTACATAATTATACTAGCAAAGTATAAAAAATGAAGCTGTCCCCAGCAAAGTTAATAAAATGCACATTCAAAAGGATGTAGAAAAACTGGGGTAGACTGAGGAGGGGAAATTTGTAATTGTGGGGAAAACAAATTATATCAGAAGATAGAAGGAAAAAATCCTTGTATGGGCCAAATTGTGTTTTCATTCGCATCATAACCCCTTAGGACAGAATCTATATGTATCACAGGTATCAAAGTAAAGGTTTAAGTTGATCAAAACAATTGTCAGGAAATCTAAAGTTGGTATCCAGAACAAGAATTCTCATTTCCAAATATTTTTTAAAGTAAGCAAATTTTTTACACATTCTCAACTTAAATTCCCAAGATGCAAAATACTATACAAAAATAAAATGTTGTATTAGGGCCTCAATGTCTTTATCATAGGCAGGGATTCCAGAGGATCAGTTAGCAAAACAAGATATCAGCCATCTGATAGCATAATTTCTATAAAGTATGCTCCATAAAGATCCATTTCAAAGACCTTGCCAAATAAGCGACAAAAAAATCAACTATTTCAGAGAAAAGTGAGCAGCAAAGAACGCTGCTCTGTCAAGGTGAAGAACGGCAAGATGAAAAAAGGAAACATTTAATTTTGCTTTTCTTCCTAGACAAAACTTCCTTCCCAAGTTTATTAAGATTTCAGGTAGGGACGCAGTATAAAATCATTCGCGTAGGTCGGAAGGGACCTTCGAAGGTCATCTGGTCTTATCTAACCCACCACAAGTTAAATCCAATGGCACAGATGCCCAAAAGACAATGCAGGTACTAAATCAAAATTACCACCTTGAAAGCCCCCGTGTTAATGACTACTGCATCCCGAAGATGCTTCAACTTAGTAAAAGCTACAGCTTCGTCCTTTCAGATTTCGTTTTTTGTACGTACGCAGAAGGACTTTGCAGGGCTGAGCCACTTGGCTGAGCTCCCATTAATGGCTGACTGGGCTCCAGCAAAAAGCACGCTTTCGCCCAGGTTCCCCACAAATACACATTCTCCTGTAAAAGCCGACCGGATCAGCTCCACTCAAAATGAAGTGATTGCTGCCATTTCCTTTTGAAATGCATCCAGAGGGGAAGGCTGGCAAGGGAGAGAGAGAAGGAAGAGAATGGAGAAGGGGAGAGGTGAAAATAGGATTTAAATGTTAAAATATTTGTCTAGGAGCAAAAAAGACCACCAGGATCTGTAATTACAGATTACTCTGAGTGTGGGATTTTCCCCATTCCTTCTGCTGAAACTATGCAATTTTGCAGAAAACAACGCATGAGTCACTGAGCAAGAGGGAGTAGGGCTGCAGTTAATGACTCACTGCAGGTGATGGAAGGATTCTGATGAAAGAGGATTATAAACAGAGAAACACATTTTGTGCTAAAAACGCACTTGATCCCTCCTTGTTTCTATCCTAATACTCTGCTACCCAAATTTTCACAGCTACCCTCGGGCACTAAGCAGAGAAATTATAAGCAAAGATGCTCTCTCAGGACCTGAAATGGGATAAAATTTTCAGGTGGATCTGCCTGCATCTTTCTTAAACTGAGTACACTTCAAATACCAAAAGGACTTGCAGTCTCTAAAGTTAGGTTTCATTAAGGCCCAACTGGAACAAGGTAACATTTGGAAAAAGGCAATTTGGATCTTTTATGCAGGACTGAATCAAAATGAAACGGACTATGAACAAACCTTCCCAGCGGCCAGTATGCCCTCCAGGCTTGCTCTACATTCAGCATCTTTTTTTGGTGGCTTACTAGACTTCCTAAAGACAAACTTTAAAAAGTCTTTTTTTTTTTTGTCCCTATAAGTGCTTTTTCCCCAGCGGCTGCCAACAGCATAGTGCTAGATGCTCTCTACCCACTTCAAAGTCCTCATCCCCCAAGCCAGAACATCTCCCTCTCCAGCACCTTTTGCTCTTCTCCCAGAAGGTGCAATCTCCCCTTTTTCCTTACTCTACCTGCACCCACAGAGTACCCAAAAGTAAAAAAAATCCCCCCCACAACAGCTATACTATCTGTCAGACAGACAAATGTAATGTCCTGCCTCGGTCACTGCAGTTTACTCTGCGCAACTAAAACAGACAACTCCGCAGTCTCATTGCAGAGTTAAACCCAAACCATTCCTATTACAGCCTCCTCATTTTATATTCTTCTTGATTAATTTGACTGGTTATTTCTTCAGGATTAGGACTGGGCCGACACAGGGAAGATTATCTGTTCTTGAAAATGCCTGACTTTTAGGAACATAGCAATGTAATACAGCAAGCAACATTTCACCATTGGATGCTTTTTCTGGATCTACTGAACCACTAATAAATAAATAAAAACAAGAAACATATTCCCATAGACAGAAAATACCAGATGATCATCTTAGAGATATGCTTCTGTAAAGTTTTCCAGGTAACCGAATCTTTGCAAAGAGTTCGTAACTTAAGGAAGCAGGCAGAAACTGATTTCATGTCAATCAAGTCACTGCAATAAGAGACTCGGGAAGCCATCGGCTACTGAGATTTCACATAATTTCCAGTTATTTGCGTTCATCAGTACGTGTAAAAAGCCTGAGCTGCTCTCTATAGTCATTTAATCACTGAAATTCACAACCTTTCATCTAGCCTGAGCATTTTCTGAGCTGGCTTCGGGATTATCTTATACACTTGTGCTTTTCACTCTCTGCAAGGCAAATGAGAGTGCAAAGTAAATGAATACTTTCATGAAAAATTATCCTACAAGATCTGCTGTTACTTTGGAAATGAAATTACAACAATTTCCATTTGTAAAAAGAATACATTGCATCTCCTGGTAGCTTTTCCACTTCTGATTTCAAGACAGTGATGTGTGCTAGTGCTGCTGGAATGCAGTGGTAATATTTGCAAATCTATTCCAAGTGTCAGACATTTTTGACAAATGCTGGAATTGCAATTGAAACACATGGGCCCAGAAGTGACCAGCTGAAATGTAACTTTGCATGTTCCACGAGCTTCCAACATAGGCAGATGCACACAGGTGCCTTTTTTCTTTTTTTAAGGGAGAGGTGATATTTTGCTCAAACCTTATATGCTGGTATGACAAAAATATATTCTATGCTAGTTTTATTAGTAAACTCAATAAGGAAAAGATAAATTTCTTACAGTCAAAAAACAACCCAGAAAAACGTCTTTTTTGACCAAATACTTCCTGTGTAATAGTAATAATTTGTCTCTCAAAAAAACCAAATCCTATCACTAACTCAATACACTACTAATGTTATGAATTCAATGAGCCAGAGCATCTACAGCCAGTACACTGAGACAATATCTATCAATGCTAGAGTGATGAAACACTCATTCTTACGTTTGTATTAAGTTATGGAAAAAAAGCCATAATTATGTTCAAAGATATTACTATGTAATAACTCAAGGAAGCAAGTGAGCATTAAATTATAATACTACTGATAGTCTCATTAACTAAAACTAATGAAAATTCCGATAGTTATACTTTCTGCTGCAGCTATCAATAATAGTGACATATGGCACAAATGATACAGCAACACACAGTGCAACACAGTGTTTTCATTTCGGTTCATGAAAAACAAAATGAAGAACGTATGCTGTGACGGGAAGACTGAATCAACTGTGGAAAGCATTCAGTGAACAGCCGTAAGGGACAGACTCGTGTACTTACAGCAGATCATCCTTAGAGCAGGAAAAAGAACAGTGCTTAACACGGCTTCAGACAACACTCAATGCTAACACAGAAAGACTGAAACACAGCCTGCACATTTATGAAGCAAACTCAGACACAGAAACACACACTTCATCTTCTTGCCACTTTTCAACTAATTCAGAAATTAAGACCAAACCATGCAGAACCACTGCATCCATGAGAGAATTCTAATGTAAGTTTCTCCAGAACACTAAATCTGAAATAGTGCATGGCATATGCATGCATCAATACCTACCTTTCACAGTACATTAATCTCTGAGCAAAACCAGGCTTAACACACGGTTTAGAAAATATACATTAACCTCAACCCTTAAATCTTCTGTAGAGACTTTCAGGTTTAAACTAGATATTATTACTGCTCTCTATCCATTAACAAAACTCCCTTGGTTGATGGATGCTGGACAGGCAGCAACTTTCTAAGCCAGATTCTTCCAGATGATCATTTTAGTTACTTCCAATCAGCTCTTGGGGGCAGACACAATCGGAGCTGGAAGGAACACATGGAAGTCATTCAGTCCAGCTCCATGCTCAAACTTTAAAGTTAGACCAGGTTGCTCAGGGACTCATCCAAAGACGTCCAAATGTCTCCAGAGATGGATATCACAGAGCCGCTCCAAGAAACAGGCTCCAGTGCTTACCTGCTCTCTGCGTAAGAAACATCCGCAAGTAGCTGCATTTTTATAATTTGCAGATATGGGGATATCATTAACCCAGTTGCTGTAAAATAAAAGCATAAATCTATAAAGGAATCTGCAATTAAGGCTCTGTACATATCCTGTACTCTTAAAAAGGATTTTTCAACACAGCATGATGGGGATTCCATATTAACTGATTCTTTGAAGGTCTCCACAGTACCTAGGCCTACATTTAACTGACAGGTCAAGGCTTTCTCCACACCTCAAACATCTGCTATCTTGTAAAAAAACACTTTTCTAGAGTAATATGATTTCAGAGTTATTTGCTCTTGAGGAAGCCGCAATCAAAGGAAGCCTCTTCAAGAGTGGACATTATTATTTGCATCAGAATTCTTGTTTAGTTGCTATGAGAAAAATGCTAAAGAATGTTACGGCATGCTCATTTTCTTCTACTCTATAAAAAATCAAGTAAAAGAGCCTAAGAATTTCAGCTGTTATTTAAAACTATGAATCTAAGTCATCTTAAGGGTTTAGCACAATCCTCTTTCATATAGCAGTAGAAGAACGACTGTTGAAATTTGGCTAATGAGAACATCAAGGGTCAACGGACATATTCAGCTCCTCTCTCCTATTTTAAAAGATACATGAGGACAGAAAGTACAGTACAAAGTTGTCTGTTGGGGAATTACAGTCATGGTCATCTTTGGATATGTTACCTAATCGCAGTCTGTCACTTTTTAAAATATAGTGTCTTTTGCCAAATGTTTTTATGAACACAAACCACGTTAGATCCGTTAAGTCTGTATGGAAAACTGATTTGTGCAATAACCACTGGGAAACAAACAAGCCAATTTTCTTTTGCTTTCCACAGATTTCAGCAGTTGGCCTGTTCTGCTTTAGATCTCTGGGGAAATGTTTCTTTTGATACAGAAATTCACTGCCAAGATTGCTTTTCAGTTTGCCCATGATAGGAAGTAGCCTGCCTACTTGTTGCCTTTGCTGTCTATGCCAAAACGCTTGTGTGACTCATGACTGAACTTATCCTGTACCCACCAGTACACAGAGCAGAAAGAGACATAATTTTAGCCTTTCCTTTTAATCATGCCTGTTTTCTGTCCGCCCTCCAAGGTCTGTCTAGCTGCAGATCACTATACTAATTTGCTGTTCCTTTCCCTTTATTTAAATCCTTCTTAAATCTCCTTCCTCAGATTATAAATTTAAACCATACTTTGGACTAACAAAAAAAAAAAAAAAAAAAAAAAAAAAAAGCATAAGCAATTTTGGTAAGCTTAAACATCTAACATGATACAAGCACACTTCAGCTTTACATTATTTCCTACCAATTTAGAAATAACTTTTAGTAGAACATTCAATCTCTGCATAATTCACAGGCAAATACAAGAAAAACAACATTTTTTTAGAGCAAGGTTCATTTGAAAAATATCTGTACAGCATTAAAACAAAAAACAAAAAAAAAAAAACAAAACCCTCTGTGAAATGCAGAATTACTCCTGTCTTTTAAAAACAGGTATTTAGCACAGAAGATATTCTAGATACTGTAACAAGTCCAACTTTAGAGTCTTTCCAAAATAGAGTAGAGTTAACATTCCCAAAGTGTACAGTTTTGTAATTCATATTTCACATTTCATTTTTGATATGTGCATGTGTAAACAGATCAGTGTTCTCAGAACAAACACTTTAATTTTTTTTTTAAAATGTCTGTATCCCCTAGATTTTTCAGAGGATAAATGAATTTCATCTATAAAATGAAAATAGCTAAGGAATATCTAGTAGTCTGCATTACAGAGTACTACCAGCTATGTAGTATCTCCTTTACTGTTTCTTTTTATATGGTAGATAAATATGAAAAAACAATAAAATACACAAAGAAACTGTGAAGATGAAGAATAAATCCCACTGACATACGAATTGTTTCTGTGCAGAATAGTACAAGCCCTGGTAATTTACAAGTTTATGTGGGGTTTAGATCAGCAGCACGCTGACAACTCTGGAGAATTATATATACAACAAAAAATCAGTATGGACCAGAATAGCATATGTGAATCACTGGAAGTGATTCTTTCACTGGGAAAATACATATTTTGGTAAAGTAGCATAATAAAGTTTGTGAATATACCTAAAATTTATGAATTTGGGGGGGGGGGGGGACAGAATTTATATTACGTTTTGTTAATGTATTCTTCGGATCATTCTTGGAAATCCTTTTGGCATAGGTCTATCCACTCTCTCACCACAAATCCGCGCGTACGTCCACCTGAAAAGCACGGTTTCATCCTGGAGGAGAACCTCTTACAGACTTGCCAGAACACATTTGGCAGCAAAGAGCAGGAGGGCCCCATACACCACTGCAGTCGGAGGAGCTCACCTTCACTTCCCAGCGACTTTCCTGAGAAACACAGATGTGCATCACCTTACAGTGATGCCACGAGGTCCTTGCAAACTTCCTTGTTTCAAATTTAGGAACCGTGCTACAGACTGGAACTGTTTTCTTTACACAGGAAAAGATGATTTACTTTGAAAACTCCGCTTAAGCATGCTTTTTGTTAAGCAAGCAATGTAATTGAAACTTTCATTTATTAAATGGATTTCAAACGTGTTCATTGTCTCAAATATTTTAGGACAGAGGGCATGCTTTGAAATCTGTATTATTTGAATGTAGCTGGCTTCAATAAATATTTAATTCATTACTTAAAATACTTATAACCTTATCTCCCCATTCCTCACCTGCACAATATCCACCCCTTTTTCTTAATTATTACATTACAAATTAACCTTTTTAAAATTAAAAAAAAATCAGAAAATCCATTTCCTTAAAGAATTCAATTTTTTAATTCTTATGAGCATATATCTAACTGGTGCCATTCATCTTTACTGTAACTCAATAACTGTGCAATTTTGCAACGTTTTGCCCTAGTGAATCTACAAATTTTTCCTAACAGCAGCATTTTGAATAGGACTCATCATACTTCCTAAAACTGGCAGAGGAAACATTTATGTTAAGCCCTTAAAATGTCAGAAACAGCAGGCATAAAAAATTTATTTAAAAGCAATGTCCTTTTAACCAGTTTAGGCGAATGATTGGTAGGATGTACCTGAACTTCTGAAAAATTGCAGTAATTTATCTTTGAGAGCTCATAGAGGCTTTTCAGTTGTATAATAACAGAGCTGAAGAGCACCTAATTTGTGGGAAAGCTGATTATAGGTCTCATGGCTTTAATGGGCCAAACCCACTTTTTGTATAAAAGATTATGCTGACTCTAGTGAAATCTGCCTGCTTATGCCAGGGCTGAATTTGGCCACAGGATTAAAACAGAGCAGGTTGCTCTTAACTACAGCCCTGAAGCATGTCACCTCCTGAAGGCAACAGGTTGAGACTACAGCCTCTGCAGTGGAAAGGGTCTCCGTGATGAAAGAGAGTCATTAACCTCTCTGTTAGAAGTGCAGGGTGCAGTTAAAAACACCAGGGCATGGTTATTGGCGGCTTTAAACTTTGGGCAACATTTACGGCAAGGCAGAGTGAATGCAAAATATTATTCTGGCACACAGACTCCATGTGGATTTGAAGTTGCAATCATTACAAAATTAAATTATATTTTTAGTATGATTCATGGTGGGTCAACTGCAATCCTGTTATTGCTGTGCATTTAACTGAAGCGTGCATTAGATTTTCGAAAATAACATGAAATTATCAAATCATTTATCAGCTTCCAGCCTGGCCCACAGCTTTTACCCGTTGCTACATAACAACTTCCAGCAAAAAAAATCCAAAACAAAGCAAGGCCTCCTTCAATCAATTAAAAAGGAAATACTAATGCTGTTTTTGTAATATTTTTATCTGATTTATTGAATATCAGGTTTCATTTAGCATTAAAATATAGAATCTGTCACTCCTGAGTATTACACTTCTCAAGCATAAATGCAAAGTACTAAAGGAAATATTAACATTTTTTATATTCCTTTCTCAATATGTATTTGGGGAGAACTAGCAAAGCAGTCAATAGTACCCCAAGGATAAACTTACAAAATAGAAGTTTCTCTTTCTGGGACACCAGACTGATAGTTTTATTATCTTACACCCAAGCAACAGTAACGAGAGGCAGCTATTCTGGACAAAATTTGATATATCCAGTCAAAAATAAATTATGAAGAATTTAATATAAGAAATGCTCTTAATCTCTAAAGTCCTGATGTAAAAGATAAAATAAATGGATATAAAATTTTGAACAATTAAACTATGAAGGCATGGAATAGCAGCTGAAAAAGAACTATGAAAATTTTAAGGGCCTTGAAAGGTGTGGGGAGGTAGGGGGACCTTAGGGGTCTTCAGTATCATCAAAGATAGGATGCCAGGTTCGAAAAAGTGGCATAAATGATGCACGCTTAGAACATCTGGCATTTTTGGATTTTTTCCCTCTGGAAGTACAAAAAGCAGCAGGATTTTACTCCCAGCACATTCATAGCTTTGAAGTGTTGAAATCATACACGCCATTACCCTGAATGTTGCCAGTTATGTGGTTTTTAACAATCAAAATGCAATTTTCCTTCTGCAGTGACAGGTAGAAATCTCCGGTCAAGCAAATGACATTTTTGGTTATCTGGTGTGCAGCTCAGGGCTTAGATCATGGCTAGAAGAAGCTTTCAAACGCTGAGTCCAACCAGCTAGAGCAGGCAAGCAGCTCCTGTTAAGTTTGTATAATGTTCTCCTACTATCAAAGAGTTACCTGAAATACTGAGGAACTGGCCAAGTTTCAACTAACTAGGGATTTACGATCCTAACTTATACCCAGACAGATCTGACATTTGCTATAAACCTGAGAGTCCATATGTTTGTCTAACAGAAAGCAGCAATGCCATCACTCTGCACTGTCCTACCTAAAAAGGAGGAACCATCGCTAAAAGTGGAAGTGGAAAATAGGGCTATGGAAGGCATACCTTATTTTGAAGATCTGCATGAAAGAAAAGTACTCAAACCAATACGAAAAAGAGAAATAACTGGAAAAATAAGGCCCTATTTCTTACTATCAAGCTTCTAGATAATTCAGGTCCTCAAAATAGAAGGATATTTGAATGGATAAGTTCACCTAACCTTGGTTTCAGGAGAGCTCTAGAAATACTGCCATGTAATCCATTCTTCAGAATCTGCTATGTATTGCCATAGTATCTGAGCACAAGGTGCATAGACTCCAACTCTAAAAAAGTCATTTGTCTTTTAAAATATATATTTGTGTGTTCATATATACACACACACACATATATATATCTGCACATTTAGAATATCTAGGTTATAATCCTCCATTTCCACATCTTTAGTTTCCCAAGCAGTACAACATACCTTCATGCATACCCAAATGCCTACATTTTATAGATGCCTGTGCTCAGGTAGGCACATGTGTAATACCTACGTGGTCTTTCACGAAAGGAAATGAAGAACACCTCAGGTGAGTGAGGCGTTCCTTTCCCATGTGCTTTTTCGTGGTTTGTCTATGGGTAGCTCCACATTGTGGAGCTGGATGTTTGAATCATGCTGTGGAGTCCCAACCCGGACTCCACTTACAGCACTCATCTGCTGGCTATCTGATGGTCTATCTTAGCAAGTACTGGTCTTAGATGCAATGTTATTGCATTCATTGGTAAGTACACTTTACAAATAATCCTGTAACATGCTTCCCAGGATCGGAGGCATGCCTTGACTCAGTACTCCAGCGTAAGCAGTTAGCTTTTGTGAAGTCCTGCGAACACAGTCTTTCTCAAGCAGGAGTTAGGAAAAAGTGAAACCACCTCAATAAACTTAATAACCCGGCACATGCTTACTGTTGTAAGTAATTGCTGCAACTCTACTACTACATAAAGCAAGATTTTAAGAGCAATTATTAAACGAGTCTCCAGGTTTCAGTTTTGCCAATTCACACTTCGGCACAGCAGTGAATAGAAATTACTTTCGGGGACATTAGACTTCACCTGCATACATCTTTTTCCATTTGAAGCAGCTACTAAGAGATGTCAAAGCAATCATGGAAATACTAAATAAACACACTCCTCAGACATCTTTATGGCACCTACTTTTCCTTGAACATATTCCCATTTTCACTGATGCCTCTTTATAAAAAAGGTGAGAGTATGATTTTTGCTGAAGACATAGTGACTATGTCATACATTTAAAATGTGAAGGGTACAGCAGTTTGTACTTTCAATCTTTTGTTTTTCCTAGTGATAACCATGTAATGAAATACAAGATAATGAAATGTTATCATTAGAGCTAATCAGATCTTTTCCCTTGAGAAGTCCTTTAATGAAAAATACTTCTTTCCAAAGCAAATTTTCAAAGAAAAATATAACCTGTGACAAAGTAATCAATATTCCCATAGGAAAGTAAATAAAAGCTTTCACTTTGACTTGAAATTTAAAATTAAACTGTTTTTTGCTTTTCTGTTTTAAGAGAACTGCATAACAAACTGACAGAAAGCATTCCGATTTCTCTTTAAGAATAATAAAATATTTTGCAAAGTATTTTTCCTATAAATTTGTTCTGTAAAAACACCCAAGACTCTGGCAAGATATACGTCTACTTTTGGACATGGATGAGAAAACAAGGCAAAGTCTTAGAGAACAAGAGAAGAGTTGGCAAAAGGACAAAATAGAGTTTCACAAAACCCAATGCAAAAGTATAAATAAATATATATATTTAAAATATATATATATTTTTTGTGTGTGTATATATATATGTACGTATGTATGTGTGTATATGTATGCATTTATAAAAGAAAGCTCCCTGCAACCTGTGACAGATGGCCTGGGTGAGCAGGCTGAGGGGAGAAACAGGAGTCCACGCACAGGACTCATCCTTCAAACAGCCTTAAGAATTCATGCAGAGCTCTCATGCACTTTCAGCTACGGAGAAAACCTTCACTGACAAATACTTCCTTTTTCCTTTGTACTCCAGCTCCTGAAGTGTGCCCAAGAGTTGCTGTAGTGACACTTTTTCCTGGCACACTCTCACTCTTTCTGTATCCCTTCTTGTCCTCTTTTTGTTTTCCATCATCAACTGCTTTGCCCAGTAGCTACTTCACAAATGTGCGATTCTAAAAATGCTTCCTGACATCTGTTTCCAATTCATCTTTTTCCTTGCCCTTTTCAAGCTCTATATCCTATCATGAGTACAGTAGGCCAAATTCATCCTTGATGTAACTAATCTAGCCACCGGCTCTAGGGATAGATTTGGTCTTGTCTGTGCAGAGGGTTAATTTCTGTCTAAGCTGTTTAAAACGAGATTGCAATGCAATTCCCTCTTAAGTGTCATGTTCTATATGGTGCATGTCTATTTGTCCTGTAACAGCACTTACTCTCAGGATCACCTCTACGGCTTCTATCAAAGGTTACCTATTTTATGCTGCACTTGTTCCACTTGAAATCACAGCAATGTTCTTAGGTTTCCTGTGATGATATTAGTCACAAAAGTTCAAAGGATAAACAATGGTTACCTGGTCAGTCACAAGGGCTTCCAGGCATTAGAGGGACGGATGGACACACGGACCGACACACACACATGGACACATGAAGCTGCAAAACTAAAGTGAAAGTTACCTGCCCGTTCCCTACAACGTTCGATAGAAAAACAGTGAAAAGTATTTTGTCATCTCATGCCACATGGCCTTCAGCAAAGAAACTTCCAGGAAGAAGCCAC
This sequence comes from Dromaius novaehollandiae, assembly GCF_036370855.1. Lineage (NCBI taxonomy): Eukaryota > Metazoa > Chordata > Aves > Casuariiformes > Dromaiidae > Dromaius > Dromaius novaehollandiae. The sequence goes on from NC_088132.1 coordinate 39,367,709, forward strand.
TTAGACTTAAGCTGTAAAACTAATTACAGCTTGGATGTCAGACATGGCTGCTGCAGTCGGAGTACTTTCCAGTTGTGCTTGGCTGTTTTTCCACCCCTCTTTCACCTTTCTTCATCTCTGCTACGCCCTCCACTTCCCATTTCCTCGGAGCTCCTTCCTTCCTCTACCTTGCTTGTACATCCTCTCCCAAGCTCTCCCCCTTTCACTGCTGCAGAATAATTATGGCATGAATCTGACCCTGTCGTTTGGCAGCGTAATGTCTTTTCCTTCTGCCCTGTTTCTGTGCTGTAAATTGAGGTTTGGAGCCTTCTGGAGGCTAGGGGACAACTTTCTGTTGTTCTGTGTGATGCTTGGTGCAACGAGCAGCCCCTCGACAAGCACAACTGTCAGCTAGGTCCCTAGGTCCCAATTTTGGATGTTCTTCAACAGGTATTAGAGAGACTCAAATTCATATAAAAAGGTATGTCTCAGTAAGGACAAGAAAGGGCAGCATAAGATGGCACTTACTTGCTACAGCATTGTTGTATACAGAAATGCACACAGAGAAATGTTCATAAATGAAATTATTTTACATCTTCCATGTTTGATCCAGTAACAAGCTTTTCTATTCAAGCTGAAGCTTTAGCTTGTATAAATAAATGATTAAAGCAGTATTCTGAAGTGATTTGCTAGAGAACAAGTCTCTCATTTTGAAACCTTGATTGAAGAAGCATTTTTTCCTAATTTGTCTAATATTTTGTTAGGTATGCTTAAATATTTGCTTGCATATAAACATGGGCTAGCCATACGAGGTGGGGGAAAGAACATTTCAACACTATGCCAAAATACTTACTATGGAACATGATGCAAATGGTTCTAATGTAAAATGAATGTGGCACCTGTACAGTTTGGATTGCCAAAAAACTCTCTGAGAGTAAACAAAAATGATGAAAAGCGAGTAGGCAAAAAATTCTTAATTCTTGATAACTCAAGTTACTTTAAGCTCTTGGGTTCAAAAAGGCATGAATAAATAGTAACATGTGACCAAAAAGTTCTCTGAAGAAAAGAGGCCAAACAAAATTTCACTGTTGTACATCACAAGAAACATATGGTAAGTAATAAACAAGTTACTGCAATAAATTGGACCTAAACCAAGAAACCAAGCAGTAAAGTGAAGCACTAAATCTCAGTCTCAGCCCATGTGGTACACAAGCTGCGCTGTACACCCAGTGGCTGCGATTCTCTCTTCTCAGTTCCTCCATGGGAAAAAGGGACGGAGAAAATCTGCTTCTCCTCACCCCCTCCTTGGACTCTTACGCATCATCCGTCAGGCTCTCATCGCTTCTTGCTCTTTCAGGTGGATCCAGATGGACTCAAATGTGCATCTGTATCAAATGCACTTTTGACGCAGATCTCCCTGTCGCCCTCACATGCCATGTTTTGGTTCGCGTTGCAGAACCACCTCAGGGAGGACGAAACGAGTCCCCTCCAAATAAAGCCAAAAAGGCATATGCCCCCAGAGAGCACGTCATGCGCTCCAGCTGCAGACAGGCATTCAAGCCCATAGGACCAGACTAGAGCCCGCCCAATGTAACCACGCATGCCAAAGTGTGGATAGTGTGGAGAGCAGGTCCACAGCACCCACTGATTCACTCCACAAATATGATCATTTCAGTCCTTCCTACAGGCTAATGTTACCATAACCCCTGCGAGGACAAGCCCTTTGCACGGGCTTTCCATGGCATAGAGATACTCGGGTTACCGCTGCAAACCTTGGAACAAATCCATTCCACCAGGCTCATGCTGCCATTTGCTACCAGTCTTCAAAAAAGCAGTAGGGAAGGCTTTGTTCATTATTAGTCTTTCCACAAACACATTAAGTCTATGCTGATTAGCTACAGCAACAATCTGGTGCTGTTTGCAAACCACAGTTTGTATTGTACTATCCCCTCTGGCACATAACAGCTACACTTGATTGCAACCAAAAATCATGTGTTTAGATTTTGCTCATACTTGGTGTAATTTGGGAGGCCCTTCTGCAGATGAAAGAAAAAAGACTAGTTGCTTACCTCATGTATCACCTGATGATGGTAAGTTAGCTCTACGCTGAAGAGTATTATAGCAAATTTGACCTCAGAAGCCTTCTCTAGAAAGGAAAGAAACAGCTCTAGTTTTGAAAAGCCTTTGCTATTGCACCATAAATAAATGATTGTACAGTATACAATTTCATAATCAAACCATAAATATGCAGAAAATTTACTGAAAAACTATTTCCTTTGCTCTATGTTCCTTCTACTTAGTCTTTTTAATATTATTAATTAAAAAAGCTTAACTATGTGAAATTAAAGCAACAAGAAATGGCTTGATTTTGCTCATGTAATACATTTTGAAAATGGATCTGGTATAAACTGTTTCTCTGAGAATCAGAAAATGGCTGTCAGCACTATGGTTTGCTTTCAGTAATTTCTCACTCATTCCCAATGTCAGCATATAGGACTTGCAGAAACACCAAAAGTAGTTTGACAACAATATCAAGCAGGGAATCTAGCCTGCCAGAATACTATGTAATTTACATTTTGAGCATTAAGAGTGCATATGATAATGCGATTAAGTTTCTAACTTTGGATCATATTTTCATAATGGTCATTCAACTTTTATTCCCTGGGATAGACTCAGAAACCCCTATTTGCCTTAAATTCAGTAGTATTCAAAGAACAAAATGCTGCGCTGTGCAAGAACAGTGAAAGCTAGTCCGGTGTAGGCTCCGCTGTGGTTCCTGGGTCTGTCCAAGCGCGGTACCCTAGGAGCACTCCGAGTTCTCTGTTCCAAGTCTGCGTCCCACCTATCCCAAATCCCTCCCGGGGCAAAAGCCGAGAGCACAACGCTACCCCTCCTCTCTCTCGTGTTCACTGCACCTCTTTCTACACAAAGCAAATGTAGGGCCTGTGGGTCACAGCCAAACTGCAGGGGCGTCCGCAGGTCCCCAGGCTCAACAACTGAGATCCTCCTCCTCCACACCAAGGCACGAACTCACGGGTCAAATTAGACAAGGGATGAGACCGTCTATGAGAAAAAGGCAGTGGGATCAGATCGGGAGTTCATAATTTTTCCAGTCAATATTGATGAAGCAGAGTGGTGCAAAGCTGATTTCTCTAATGAGCAATTCCCTGTGAGGTACTAAATCAATACACCACCTTCCTACCGATCGTACTTTTTTGTTTGTTTGTTTTCTTTCGTGTCCTAGAGTCCTCTGGCACTGTGATAAAATTCCCTGTTTTGTATTTCAGTCATTTTAAGGCTTTTACAGATATCAAATATTCCCTGAAAATATGCCACACGCAACACAGTTCTTGACATCTCATGAAGCATTCACTTGAACACGATTTAAAAGATTCATTACATGTCTGAGAGAAATAATTAATCTCTACATGTATGGTTAATGAGTAGTAGAGAAAAAAAACTGTAAAAAGAGATATTAGTATATACAAATGCTTTTCTAATACTTTCTCTGTCTCAGCATATGAGTTCAGACTACAGGACCATCACTGACGCTTGTTACATTGGCAGTCTTTCTAGAAATCACTGAGTTGGTTGTAATTTATTTACAGCCTTATTTCTTCCCCCTGCTTCCCCAGCCCCCATGTTAAAAGAAGTGACTGAAAGGCATGTTTTTGTATAGCTGGAGCTGAATATCAGGAAAAAGAATAGGGAGAAAATGAACAATGCATGTAAAATGCATTAGTACTGCAAAATCTACATTTGGAGCCTTATGCTTGTATGAAGTTTGACTTACCATATTTACTGTTTTGCTTCAATGTTTTTTATGTTTAATGCTTCTTCTGCCTCAGCAATGCAATTGAGATTATAAAAGATGTTTCCCACATGGAAGAATGGCAAACAGTACTAGTTATTAGCATTAGTATTATTAGATTTACTCTCAAGTGTAAATGTGATCAGGATTGTCCTCAGATTATATTTGATTATAAACTACTCAGAACAGAGCCTATTGTTTTCTGTATTTTTGCACTGAGGACTGGCATAATTGGCCTGTATACCACACTGACATGTTCAAACCTAAATTACAATACAACAAAATGGAAACGTTTGTTTTAAGAAGTCTAAAAAGATGAAGTCTATGTTAACTGCTGGCATTCAGATGAAAATGGTATATTCCTGTTTTTCTAACATGAGTTTCTCATCTCTTGCTGCCACTAGTACACAATATCTTTTTCCTCTGACATTTTGAGGCATATACATGAAAATTTACTCAATATATTCTAAAAACATATTTTCTAATTACAGCAATGCTTTGTAATAGTTTAAGAAAAGGGTCCTTTATCTTCTGACTATTTTCCCAGTTTCTGCACCACCCAATATTTAACAGTTTTTGAACTAGTCTGCAAGCAATATGTTACAAGCCTGAAAGTTGCACATTCTTTTGAAATAATCCTCTTGTATTTGAAAATAAGGCCACCTCAGAAAAAACAAGTTGTCGGTCTTTCAGAATTACGGATCATGTTGAGTTGCCGATACAGATTCCAAATATACGAACTGCATATCACGAATCATCATAGCTGCATTTTTTGCAAAAATTTCAAGTATGGAAATAAATGCATCAGCACAGTTTGGCCCCATGACCTATATGAGTCTTTGCTTAGAGACTCATAACAATGTTACCGATTACTACTGCAAACTGGTAAAGACACAAAACTATTCCATGTAAAGTCTTGGAGGAGCCTCACAATTTCTTACCGTGACCTGGGAGCAGTGAGTCTTTATCAAAGGTGTCTCTTATCCAAACTATTCAGTAATTATTGATACTACATATAATTTTAACATGAAGTTGTATTAAAACTTCAGTGAAATTATTCTTCTGTTGACCACTATTCTCATCTTTTTCACTAGTATTTCAATTATCAGAGTCTCTTGGGGAAAATAAATGCTAGAAATATTGAAGTATTTAAAAATGCTGTAACACGCTGTGTTATATATCATATAGAAACAAAAAATGTCATAGATATTTTTCCTTTTTTTTTTCTGGTTGGTTTTAGAAATAAATAACCCAAACTGAAAGCTGAATAAAAAGGTGGAAAGGAAAAAAAAAATACACAAAAAAAATGGCACAAGAATAACATGGAAAGGGGCTTGGATTATGTTTTCCAAAAAACACTGCTGGTCCGACGCATACCAAACCACATCAGCACCGTGATCTGAGGAGCGTTTGCCCGTGGCCATGTCCACAGGCTGACATTGATTCCTAGACAGCAACTAGCAATGCAGCTGCCTAAGGATGTGTCACCACAGCTAATACCAAATATGCCGTTTTACTGCAAATTTTACATATGGATGCTGGAAAGATCTGAAATAATCGTTCTAAGTATAGAGGCACATACAAATGTATCCATAAAAAGCTGGCATCCAACCCCTTCATTTTAAGTCACAGTCCAAGCAGAAGCAACCCACTAACACTCTTTGTACAATTTGTACTGAGTTATGACTGTTTATAAAACCAAAGTTTGACATTTTCTTTTTCCATCGCTCCTAGCATGCTTAACTGCTTTTTTTCATCTTGCTTCCTTGTCAAGTACAAAATTGCATTAGCCAGGAACATCAGAAAGGTATATTTTCATCTATCTTTTAATGAAAGGTGTACCATTTTTTTTTAATGGCTATCAGGGACCATTAGGGTAAACTATTTTGTCCTCCTGCTTACCACTGTAGATCTTCATAGTGATTCCCTCAGACTTGGTGTGTCTTTTTTTTTTAATGAGATGTCTGGTTTTAAATTAAAAACTTCACAGTGTGGATTCCTCACTCCATTTCAACGCAAGTTGCTCCAACAGCTACTTGCCTCAATGTTAAGTATGTTAAGGCTTATTTCTAGTCTGATTTTATTAAGTGCAGCAACAATCCCTTGTTGCACTTACCTATTAATATAATAGGCCCTCTGCTGTCAGAAAATATTTCCATTTTGTTTATGAGCAAGCCTCCTCCTAAACTCTTTCTTTATCAGGTTAAAACAACTCATATCCTGAAAGTTTTGACTTCCAGGAAAGTTTTAAGGATATAAAATCATTATTCTTGCTTTGTTCTGAATTTTGAATTTGCATCATCTTTTCTGAAGACCAATCATAAGGAAAGGATATTTTCCAGTAACAGCTTCACTAGATCTTGGTCCTCCTTGACACTGCTTTGGGTGTTCAGCTTGCTGACCAGCAATCACTGCTTCACTGGTTTAGTGGCTTTAGGCTGCTAGAGCCACTAAAGCCAGCGAGTCTAACCCAAGTGGCCAGGCATTTGGCACTGTACGTGACTTCATTAAAATCATATTATCTAAAAGAGTGAATCCTCATTCACACTCAAGCAGAAGAGCTCATGCTTTCAAAGAAAGGCAGTAACAGAGAACATTTGCCATCTGCAAATGCGTAATACATGCCGGCCGTAGGAGCCACTCAGTGTACATTTTTCCTAGTACTACATTTCTTTCCTTCAAAGCCTACAGCATTTATTGCATGATAGCCAAAACGTTCCTATCCATTTTTTTTTCTATTAGCAGTGGTATTGTGATGGTTGTGATCTATTACTAACTGCTAGGAATACATACTTCAGACTAGTAAAGGAGGTGAAAGATTGAAGATGTCCACTCAATGAAAGAAGTTACTCTATTGATCCAACCACTGGGAGAAATTTTTGGCAAAGTCCAAAATGGGGCAGGGAAGCCTAAGATCTCTCCTAGGTAAAACATTTGATATCACCTCCTTTCAGTTTCATCACTCTCTCCTGTCCTTACCAACTGCTTTATACCACATTTGTCATTACAAAAAACTCCCTTTTACTTTGAGGGAAAATGCTACCAACTACCATACTACCACAGTACAAAGACTGCACTGTGGACATATGACTCATGTAAGATGGCACCATCTTACCTTGGGTAATTTTTAAAAAATACCCGAAGAGGAACCATCTACATTCAGGGACATGAGCCAGGGCAACATTTATCCTAGAGCCCACAGAAGCACAAGTTCATTTCTTCAAGCCTTTGGTCCAAAATGATCCTCCTTGTGCTCCACTAGTCTTTCATAGCTCTTAGTCACAACTTAACTGGCTCTCCTGCCATCACACCTCAAGTAAAAGCGCCAATGTGACTAAATACCATCACCAGCACGTTAGTGAGCTTCTGCTTGCAGAAGCATGAGAGCGAGGAACTCCACCACCGGACACTTTAGGGACACACACACGGGCCAAGGAATGGGGCAAGATCAAGGGAAAGACTCTGAAGCAGGCCTAACGCAAGGCCAGGGATAATAACGGACTCAAGATGGCTTGCTCCTCCTATGAGAAGCTTGGCTGCGTCCAAGCTGAGCCATGAAAGTGGCAGTTCGTGGGCTATTCTCCCAAGGACAACCCACGCCACCGGAGGGAGAACAGGCAGCGGGTAGCACAAAGGCACCCTGCAATGCTACGCAACCTGATGAAGACAACCAAAAACGTGTTGCACACCCAGGCTAACTAAACCGAGACATGACCACGCGTGCATACCTGTGCCAGATGGGAGCTGCACTGCAGAGCGGCCTGGCAGCACGCAGACCAAGGGCCAACGGTCACGGAGCAACAGCCAGACAAAGCAACACCCCTCCCGGGGCAGACACAGAGGGAAGCCAAGACGTGCAATCCACTTCCAAACCCTCAGGCTAGTCCTGTTACACAGGGTTGACCACATTAAATCTATCTTTTGTCATCTTTAATAACATATAAAACTCTGCTTTTTTAATATATTATTGTAGTGGAGCTAAAATGAAATGTGTGTTTTGGCCATTTGGCAAAGCCCTTTTAGTTTTCCTTCCTTTTTTTTGACACCTAATTCAGTGGCGTTCTTTAATCTGTTTGTCCTCCAAATCACTTCATTTTGCCCCAATACTGATGAGAAATGAGCCAAAAAAAATTAAAATTGCTGTATACTGTTTTAATGTGAGAATTCTATTTTATCTCTTTAGATATCTCTCTAGGTCCCTCTAAACTAAACATGCATTATATTGCTGCCTGTGATTTTGGAGGACAGGACCCTGTCCAGTTCTATACTTCCCTGTACCTAAGTCAGCTAGTATGAAATTAGCTTGATGGTGTCAGATGTATCTTGAATCTAGACTAGTAAATTCTCTAGGGGCAAACACTGTCACCACCCATTTCTATCAGGAGTATTATACACTTAAACTTTAAAACTTAGACAAGTGGAGACACTGCTTGATGGAAGAAACACAGGAGTATTTTTCCTGCATTTCAAAATAACTATGGTATTTTACATACTCATTCCTAGTCACCCTTCAAGCAGATTTCTAAGCATGTTTGAACTCTATCACGGAGAAATTTGTTGATCATGTGTTTGGACATCTGGAGTATGCAAAGCATTTTTTTCCCTATGTTTTACTGTTTGGTGATAGCCACACATTTAATACTAAAGCTCTTTGGACATGGATGAAAAAAAAGAGCAGCTGATTTGTAATACAAAAGCAAATTACACTTCCAAATTTGTACGCAGCATCCTGTTAACATTCATTGGGGAAATGAGAGTTGATATGAGAGCAGCAAGCAATCCTATGCTCCACTAAACAAACACACAGGACAGCTTTTATATTTGCAGCAGATTCATTCGGTAAGATTTTCTTGTCCACAACATATGCTGCCTTAAAGACTTGACCTGGACACAGACTAAGAGTATTTATATAGGTAACGAATTATAGCATTTTGTTAAAAGCTTTCCTTTCACTTTAAAACAATGAGGAGTTTTTTAAAAAATCATGAAAACAAATACACCATTAAAACTGTTTCAGGAAAGAAGTGCTTTGTTTTATTTCAATTTTTTGATGGTGTTCCTACTATGATCTACAAAACCTGACCTCCTGAGCTACCAAAACTTTGGTGGGAAGTTTAGAGACCCAGGGGAACCTCAGTCCTGAATACATACATACGTATATGCATATGTGTGTGCATATGTGTGTGTACATATATATATATACACACATGTGTGTGTCTGTGTATGTGTGTATGTATTTAGCCTGAAGAGATGCATATAAAAATCTGTTTTCAGGGCAATATTAGACTCTAGAAGGCCAGGACAGATCTGAGAAGAACTGTGCACGTTTTGGGTGGAAAGCTTTCTATGCTTCTGTAAGAAGTCCTAAGAAATGCCCATTCTCTCTCCTCCCCCCCAGTCGAGCATGAAGGACGGCATCAGAACCTTCATTCTGAATACTCAGGACGAACAGCACTGACCATAAAGCTGTGAATGTGTTCAGTTGTGACAGACACATCAAGGAGTCCCTCAGCCTGTGAAGTACAACACTTCAGCCTGTGACAACCACAGAGAGCTTAGTTTTGTGACAACCACAGAGACCTTAGTTTCAATCATCGGCTTAAAGGTAAATTCAGCGGTAGCGTTGGGAGTCGGAGGCCTCTGTTCACCAGCACATTGGCTGCCCTGTATCAGTCAGTGCGTGCTAAGGGAAGGAAGATAAATCGTTTTCTCACCATTCAGTCCCTAGCACTGACTGTTGACGACAGGCACACTTCCAACTAAAAGTGACCTGAGAATACCTAAGCACACTTTGTAAGTATTCTTATTGCCACAACTAACCAGTTCAGTAATACTCATCTGCATTAAATTAAGCAAGAGACTTAAAGGCAAACTTTTTTCTCATTCTCTCACTACTGCATGTAGGTGGAAAAAGAAAGGGGAGGGAATAGGGAAGGAAAACATAACGATGGGTATCAAAAAGCCAAAGTTTTAGACTATATAAATAATACACAAATGTGGGAGAACTAGACCCTGTGCTGAGCGAATTGCCACCTTACCACACTGGCCTGCAAAACTGTCTGGCTGTGCAAGGGATACTGAGATAAAATATCCCTCACCAAAGTGATGTAGCAGAGGAAGGGAGATGCGGCAGGGCGAGGAACACAGCCCCTGCAGGAAGCAGCAGTCTGCCATTGCTTCCCAGTGCTCCTCCAGGGCAGCGCGGCTCCGGGTCCCTCCGTCTTCCAGGCTGCAGCTAAAGGGCAGGTCCCAGAGTATTGCATTACAAACCCCTTCCCCATTTCTCTCTTCCTCTTCCACAGCTAGGATTTCAAGCACCTAAACCCATTTTTCTTTTGTTTACTGTATATTATTAAATCTCATGTTCCCTACGCATTCATTAATGGGCTCTATATTCACTGTACAGCTAATGATAGAAGTCCCCTCTACAGCTAATTTCAAAAGTCCTATTGAAGACTACTGTGATTTTCATATTATTTCTCCATCTTTAGTTCCAGTACAGGGATTGACTTTTAATGAGCATATCACCCTTATTGCCCAGCTACCCTGAACAGCAAAGGTGACTTTTCTTCCTTTCTTCAGTCAGTGAGCTAAAAAGACACGAGCGTTTCAAATGCTTTCCTTTCTAGGTAATGTAGTACCAGTTCAGGTATCAGCATGCCCATTTATGAACATTTTTCGAAATGTCTATACTTTAAAACATCTTCTAGGAATAAATGGAGCCAGCTTTGAAATACAGGTCAGCTCTGCAGTTTGCCATGTGCACAGAACGCCCTGCCGCTGTCCGCATTTCCCCTTCCACCGTGGTGGACTCATTTCATAAGCACGTGCAGGTCCCTGCTTAAAAAAAAATAAAAATTGGCCTGTTTCTTACGTGCAGAGAGGCCCGTACTGGCTCAAGCCAAAATAAAAGCGATATAAGAAAAGTATGGCAAAATCATGTTACCTGTTTATTCTTTGGTACTGATTTAACCGGCCTGGTTTAACAACACAGTACAGGGAAGCTGGTCCCTGCAGATAGATAGGGATCAACAGATACGGAAATTGTCTCTAACCCTTTTTCGTCATATGTTTTACCAGTACAAAGAGATGGACTGATGTATCCCAGTGCAAATGGGAGAGAAATGTATGTTTATCTTAATGGCTCCTAAACACACCTTTCGTTTCGTGTGTCAACCCTGTAAAGCTGAACAATGCAATTATGATGAAATTGTGGAAAATGAAGGAAAACGGTTATCCATTAAAATTACAGCATGTGTTAGTTGCTCCTTGGCGGCAGAAGACAATGCAATTGTAACTCTAGTACCCAGTCATACACTGTATTTGTAAAAATGAAAAAGAAAAAAGATTCTGTAGATATTAGAGATTATATACAAAAAGAAATAATCAAAATGTTCTGTTCCTCACAAGCTAATTTATCCAGGAAGGAGCCTGAACAAGCTGCCATGCATGAATCACTTCTTTAGTGAAGCCAACACTGAACTAGGAAGGAAACAATACTTATGAATAATGCTGCCACTGACCAGCTTTTTCTTGCTCTCCTATGCTGAAAGTGATTCAAGATTAAGTTTAAAGTAATGATAATAAACCCACGTAAGCAAAAGTAAATTCTGGGATTGAAGTAGCATTCATCACATGGACACCACTGAAGAATATACCGAAATATGTTTGCTCAAAGTTCCTTTTGTTTTCATAATTTATCTACTATTTTCTCCTTCATATGTAACTGATTTTTTGCTGTATTACTTGCACATTTTTAAAAAAGGTGAGTCTAGAAATCAGGCAAAACAATATAAAGGGACAGATCTGAGATCAGAAAACTATTATCAAAAATATAATTTCATATTATGACCATAACATACAACCAATAGTGAAGCAGATTGTCCCCAGTTCCTTAAGGAGTATCAGTATATAAATAAAATATTGCAAGATAAAAGAAACAACCTTTCCCTTATGAGGAGGAGAGGCAATAATTTCTGGAGCACCTTTACCTGCTCTTGGTTATCTTCTCCAAGCGAGGCAGCATTTTGGTCCTGACCTTACTCGTTATTTGAAATACTGCTGCTAGTTGGCTATAGGGGAGAAAGCATGTTGTATTTCTCCTACTGGATCAGACCTGTTTTTTTTCCATACACACACACACAAAATTTATAAAAGCCATTTGCACACAAATAAAAATCCGTACTTATGCAATAACAAAAACAGTCCTGCAGAAAATGAAAAGCTGTATCTCCTATAGAGAGATACTCACATCTTATTTTTAAAACCTGACAGGAGACTGACTGCCTCTGTGAGAAGAAATCACTGCCTCAAAATTTCCAAAGCCTCAATATCACCAAACATGGGGAAGCCTAAATACAGCCATGCTCCCACCTGCTTATGCCCCAAAGTACTGTGCTCCACCTGATAAACAGCACATGCTGCAACCTCTTAACAAAACCCTCCCCACCACAAAACACCAATTTTGTGGTGCATGGACAAATGTAGAAACCCAGACCAAAGCAGACTGACATCAGTTAGGAAGGGCACGGGCCACCGTGCCATTTGCTACACAGGACAGTAAAGCCCTAGTGGCATTTTAGCCAGCATAGCTGAGGTTTTAGCCAACATGAGGTAGCCAGATGTCAAGTCATTAAAGTTCAGCAACACGAGCTACTCGCACGCACTCCCCAGAGCCACCCCGAGAGCGACTACTACAGGCACCTCGCCAAAATTACGACTGGGTGACAAACTTGCTGTCCGCCTCTGGGCTCCTCCTCCCTTGCACAACAGGGCAGCAAGATAAAAGCCCTGCTAGCGCTTCCGTAAGAAGCCCACGTTACCAGGCGGCTGCCGGCACGGAGGCTGACCCGCAGCTGGCGTGCGCTAACTGCTGCGAGGTGGCCCAGCAACACGGGCACCGTGGCCGCTGCTTCGCTATGAATTGCACGGGCAGGCCTCGCCGATGCCGAAACGCTAGGCTGCTGTGGGAGATTACTGTGCGCTCCGTATCGCCCACTGGCCCCTAAAATACAACGTGGCTATACAATGGGCAACAGGTATTTTCAGATTAATTATTGCAAACATTGTGTTAGTCATAGCTCTGCTCCTCTGTCACGCCTTTGCAAATAACTCACTCATTTGATCTTATTTCACTTTAAGTCTGATGGTTTTATCGTTATTGGCTTGAATAGAAACACTATTGTAAACTTCTTTAATGTTTCACCTCTGGATTTATATAGTGAATAGGTATTTTCCGTTTACATAAACACGCACAGCCCCTGAAAAGCAGTGGACCATGCCATACATACAAGCTGGGGACGAGAAAGGCTTTCACTGTAAAAATGTGCGCCCTGTACTCTTGCCTACTTTAAGAGTTAATCAATAGAGTCAGGTAGCAATCATAGCATGATTTTATCTCCACATGTAAGATTATTGTTCGTGGTGTCACCGAAGAGAGAGCCATAATTGAAATGAAGCGATGGGTGCAGCCCCGGAGGATGTCTGCAGCTCCCTCTGGTCATTAAAGAAGGCACACTGCACTCTGCCTGCTTCCATGCAACCACTTCGGCGCAAACAAGGGAGAAGGTAGAACAGTGATTTCTATTTTTAAAGAATTTTACCATAAATTCTTAAAACGTATTATTATTTGATTTTACTCTTCTGGTATTCCTTGCTTAGAAAACATTCACAAATCAGCTGTTTATTAGCCAGTGCTATTATTACAAAATAGCAATTTACATTGCCTATTTCTACCTTCCCAAGCTTGTCTCTCTCATTAAACTGACAGAAAACATTAGAATCCATTTTTCCCTTCCATTTGCCTTTGAGAAGTCTCGATCTCGGCAATTCAGACTTTAAAATACCACTGGGGAATCAAAGCTGAGTAGCAGCATGAAATGATGGTAAACATTGTTGCATTAAAGCTCTGAATATTGTTACTGGCTTTTCAGTTTTTCTGTACATAAAATCACACAAACTTTAGTACAGAAATTCAAAGCATTAACACCTCTCTAGTACATTATATATAATCTCAAAGACATTATATTTTAGTTTCAACGACAGACAACTGCTATCCAGTTCTGGCTAGCTTGGTGCATTTTCCAAAGATATGAAACACCATGTTACTGGTATTTAAAAACGCTTCACAGAGATTACATTCCTAATGTAAATGTTAAAAACACTGCTGGCTGAACATAACATTGCATTCCCTCTTATGCCATTTTAATTAGAGGTTTCCAGACAGCATTGTAAAGCTATTAGTTAGTTGCTCCCCATGCTTTGCAAGTTTGTTTGTTTTAATCTGAACTTTATTCTGTCATGTTACTATTGTAAAACTGTTATACTGGTAAAAATAACTCACAGTAGGAGACAGACAACAGAGGGCTTTGTTACTACAGAAGAATTGCTCCAGCATTTGTAGCATGCTTAATAGTGCATGTGGAGCACTTTGATCCATTAAAGAAAGCCTGGATTAGCAAACATTGCAGGAAAAAATCTACCCTTCACACTTTGAAGCTTTCTTTGTGGCCAAAAGCAGCACTGCCTCTGAAAAGCTGCATATTTTGCCTACATAACACGTACTTCTTGCCCATCAAAGGGGATAACAGGCAGTAGTTTGTGAAATGGTACTGAAGAAGCATGGGGAAAGAGAAAAGTATCTCCAAAAGAGAGGACAAAGCCAGAGGTGGAATATGCAGGAGACCAGGACTGAACGTGCAGTCTCTCAGTGGGATCAGCAGCGTACAAAAGCCAAAGGTGAAAGCCAGATGCCATTCAACTTTACTCCGCAGAGCTGAGAACTGTTAACTCAGCACTTCAATGAAACTGAAAGTTAACCATGTATTTCAAAGCACATCTACAGAGCACAGCATTTAATCTAGAAATACTAACGAGTTCATGAGTATCTGACAAGCCTAGGGCAGAGTCCGGAGGAGAAACGTTGTGCATTGCTATCAGAGGTTAGTTTCTACTGGAAAAAATGACCCAAGGAAGGTACCGAAAGCAGAGTATCCTCTACCACATTTGCAGTATAGTACCTGCAAATACACTTGGATAAAGACTAAATATTAGAAGCATAACTGGATTAGTACCCCAGATTTCCTTGCTTTCATCAAACCAAGAAGCACGTAGGATATACTGATTCTAAAACTGACCTGAAAGCTTTTCGGTTTTCAGGAGAAAAGATTAATGTTATGATTTAGACTTTGCATTAGATGTCAACCGCTAGAGCAGTTTAATAACTTTTACATTTTAGTATCTTATAGCACTAGGTTTTTGCTCATGTTGAACTACCATTTTCTGATTCATAATAAATGTTTTAAGCAAATGCTGCAATCTCGTTTGCCTTTCTAAGGTGCAACCAAATGGCACTGCATTGCATTATTACTTGAACTTACTTATTTCTAACAGAGAGCAATAACCATAAGTAGATTATTGTCCTTAGTTCTCTGTCTTCAAGCCTATCAAAGGACAAATCATGTGTGTGCCTTTTCTGTAGGAAACCTGACAATGTGATAGATCCTTGTAGAAATGAAGATTTTGTTTGTTTTGCATTCTGCCTGACTAATACCCTCAGCATAAGAACAAGTAGTGGCAGGTGACATCAAAATCAATGGCAAAAGTCTTATTTCATTCCATACTAGAGGGGACAAGTGGGTAGTAATCCCTAGATGCAACAGTTTCGGAGGACACGGGTAAAGAGCAAAGATCATAGTTTTATGACACCAGCCCTGAGAGAGATTATCTGGGTAGCGACCATATTAGAACAAAGACAAATATTCAACTGAAAAAGTTTCATGGGAATAACAACATTTTCTCAGGCAGAAGACAAAAAATAAATTAGACTTATGACTTGAGTATTGCAAAATTCCTAGAGCTAGCACTCAAAAAATAACAAGACTAGCAGTATATTAAATTAAAGAGTACCGTGAGATGACAGATCAACAGCAGATATATGCCATGACATCTATTAGCAATAGCACAGAGATACTGAATGGGCCATCCTATACACAGATCTCTCTCTTGCATGATGGGCTACAGAGTACCTACAACTCCAGACAGAGAAGAAATTACTGCGGTCAGAGCTGAAGAGCAGAAAGAGGAGAACTGGGGCTGCCTCTGAGCATATCCTCTAACCTAGGCACACAGAAGAAGTGCCAAAACATCTTGGCTAGAAGATGCACCCTGGTACAGTGAGCAGGAGAAAATTAAGGTAGACGTGCAGCAGAACCTTCCCTCCCCCCTAATATTGAGTGGTATTTTCTCCAATTTAAGATGACACAAAAATATTTTATATGAAATATGCAATATTTGATTTACATTCGCCTATAATTTATTGTACACAGTAGCTCTTTAAGAAGGAAAAAAAATTATAAAACTAGCTTCTAAAGGGTTGGTGTATGTTCTTCATGGCAGCGATAAAGTCAGCAGCACAACGAAGATTTTCTTTTTAAAGGAAAAAAATGTAGCTTTGCAGTTTTTATGTGGCTATGTCCACGCACTATTTCACTGATTACAAATGTAATTTCTACGTACGAGTGAGGGAGCTGCTGTGGCCTTTCAGGGGGTGAGCAGAATCCACGAGACAAAAACTTCATTAGGGCAGCAAAGATCTCACACACACACCTAGAGGCAGTTGCTGCCTTCCACTGCAAACACTAAGGCTCACTGACAACAGAGCTCATGAGATTAAACACAGTGAAATAATACAAAACGTAAAGTGCATCACGATAAGCAAGTGGGAAGCATTTGGGGAAGGCATGATTAACCATATGAGATAATGACTATCTTGCTTCGCGACTTCTACGCAAATAATACAATATGAAGCTTTAAACTCTAAATAGATATTTGTACAAAAAGCAACTTTTGTTTACTGTAGAGGTTTTCAAAGGATAATTATCTGCTAGAACTTTTGTTATGATTGTTTTTATTTGTTTGGCTTAAATTAAATACTACAAATACACTATAATGTGTATACAGGGAAACTACTTGAAGATTGGTTTTAAGTTTAATTCCTATTACTGAATGCAAATGGGAATTTAAATTTTAAAAAATCTGTTGTGACTAGGAAGACTCTAGAGAAGCCAGCTTTGATCCAGCTGTAGCGCATGTTTTATATTGCGGATAAAAACACATATTGGTTTTATATGGCATCTGCTGTTGGGCCATCTGAGAGCTTAATTTGGCTTGACTTTCGGAAACAACAGATTTATTATCAGATTTCCTTCATTGATCACATGGGTTTTAATCTCTAGATCCCAACAATTCTCTTTGTGAGAATAAAAGAGTATTCTTTCATAAAATAATTTAAAAAGCTGAAGACTTTTTTTTTAAATAGTAAGAATATTAATTCGGTTCACAACCAAAATGTGATAACACGTGAAATATCTTGTTTCGTATGTTAATGCTTCATAATTGCACAGAGCTTTTCAACTTCAAAGCTCTTTACATGAATTAAATAGATATCCCTGAAGGCCCTGGGCAAAATTTTCCTTGCCTTCCAAAAGAGATTTGCACCAGACAAAAGCTTTGTAAAAGTTTTAGGACTGTGCTGTGTTCCTTTAATCTCCATTTAACTTATGCGAGATAAAATGCTGCCACCACTTTGCAGATGGAGCAGTGCAAACGGAGAGTAACTGAATGGAGCTGTGTTTGCTTTCCTGAAAAGTCTACACTTCACCCTGGCTGTGCCAAGCTGAGCTTTTGAGAAACAAAACATGAGGAAATTTAGTTATCCAAAGTCATGTCAACGTTACCTTCCAGTTATTTCCTTACTTCCACACCAGAGATCAAGCTGTCTGATGATTACCTCCTCTTGCACAGCTCTGCATACAACACCTTTGCTCAAGCAGTCAGGCACAGCAAAATGCATTTGCTAAGATTCAGCCAAAAGACTTTATCGGGTACTCCACTCTGCTTTGTCAAATGACATTTTAAAACCTATTTGCTAGAAACAGTTGTTTCCCCAAACCCAACAGCACTAGTTATTCCATTATGCTAGGTAGACTGAAATCCACCATGAATTGCCACACAATATTTTCAAGCTGCACCTTCTTTTCACTGTTTGTTGAACCCCAGTACAGACATGAAACTGCAACAGAAGTTTATGACCTATGAGCTAAAGCATGAATATTTCTCAGCATTATTTTTCAAAATGATATTCTTTTGCTGAGCACGTGTAGCCTCAACAAGCGTTTTTTTGTACTTACCATGTGATTTTTATGCCACTTCACTGGACGCAGGGAGTAATATATTGGGACTTTTTATTGCTTGAGTAGAAAGTGCTCATTACCTATTTATGTTTATATATAGGAAAAAACAGTTTCTTCAAGTGGCATACATCACACTGTTGTGGTGGTTGATTTCCTCAAGATGGTCTTCTGGGGTTTTGGTGCAGTTTGCGGAGGCACAGTCGCAGGTCTCGGAGGAGGAAAGCTATTACTGGAACTTATCCCCAACCCTCCATTTTCGAGAGGGAATGGAGGCAGAGGAGGCGGAGGCGGCGGAAGGGGAGGGCACTGGTGTGGAGGCTTCCCTGCAAGGCGGGCAGGCTCGCTGTGCAAGTGCACCTCCCTGTTTTTAATGTTATATCGAACGTCACAGTCGGGGCAATAGCCATGGTACTGCACTTTTTCACTAAATCGTACCCGTTCCCTCGTTCCTGGTGGCGGACACCGTTCTTTCTCAGGTCTATGCATCAGAGGCTGCATGGCGACTTTGTCCAAAGTGCTGCTGGGTATACAGCATACATCCCCATTCGGGACGCGGTTTGGCCCTCCTGGCAAGCCCCCGTTGCGAAGCAAGGTCCCATTTGTCTTCACAGGGTTGGCAGAAGGAAGCGGCCTCGGGGGCTCGTCGCGCTTGACTGGTGTCAGCCGCGGCGGCGGTGGCGGCGGATTGGGTTTTCTCAGCACGGTGAGGATGGCCGAGGGGTGTGCGGGGGGCTTGATGAGTGGTGTGCTGCCCCGCACCTTGACCTTCTCCAAGCTGGAAGCTGTGGTGCTGCTGGAGCTGCTGTTGAGCGTGTCCGTCTTGGAGCTGTCCGTCATCTCATCCTCCAGCTGCAGATCGGACGTCAGCGTGTCAATCTGGTCAACCACCTGCACAACAGCCAGAACAGGAACACTGAGAAAAGCTTGCCACGGCAAAGGCAAGGAAAACAAAAGTGCCATCTGCAATCATTTTTTATCCCCTGCCCAGAATTGAAGTATTCAATTTTTTTGACCACTGTTCCTTTTTTCTTTCTGCCAAGTTAATAATAATAATAAAAAAGGGACAGCTAGGTTGCTAGTTCAACACCTGAATACGAAAGAAATGCAACTTGAAACACTCTGGAATGAAATTCTGTTTCTTTCCCTCTAGGGTTTACTTGGCAATATCATTGTACGCAAACTGTAATCCTTCAGTAATATGCTTTGCCTTCCAGTGCAGGAAGAGACTGAATTATTTAACTTCAACTTATACATGACAGTTTCTGAATCCAAATCTACTACAGGGTAGCTTTTAGCTTTGACCTGTTACAGAATCTAGACTTAAATATGCATCTCGGTATTGGTAATATTATACACGTACAATCGTAAGTTTGATACACTCCTTTCTGACTATTTTCTACATAAATAATTTAGGTGTGGAGAAGCAACTACCCCCCTGTATCAGACTTCATTGTCTCCTATTGTGAATATTTTCCTTTAGATTTGTTATCCTCTGAAGCAATCCTGAAATAGCATTCCTTGCATGAAAAGTAGCTTGGTTTCCAAAGTTACAAGTGTTTATAAACTCATGCATTTTATTCTCAGTTCTCCTCCGCCTCCCATATTTTTGTTTTGTTCGTTTCTACAACATCTGATCTCTTTTAGTCTCACAGTTTCCTTTTTTTGCTCACTTCCACGTAGGACATACAACTGATGGTGCCTTTACTAGCTAGGCAAAATGTGTAACACAGCAGTTAAAAGCCCTTCCTGAAAACTGTATTCCACTTAGTGGTGAGATGATTAAGACAGTCTTAATCTACGAGTAACTACAGAGAACACAGCACAGGAACTAACTCCAGGTTTTAAAGCTGATCTTTCTCTATGCCATATTTCCTCACAAAATACACATAAAGAAAGCCCAGTAGCAGGAATGTCACCAGCTAACTGAGCTGTAGAAAGAAAAAAACCTCATGCCATTGCTTGGGACCCCTACGGGAGACCTGGGACGTTCTGGGGGTGGCTGCAGGCTGGATGGGGCATCCTAGCGTACCTCAAATGAAACTAGATGCCTCTATTGGGGCAGCTGAATTGACCCTCAGTCTTGCTCCTTTGAGATCTTCATTTTTACTTCCTACTTTCATGATTTGGTCATCAAACTGTCAATTTCAAAGTAAACCTATCTCGGAGGTGAAAAAGCCCTGTGTTAACAACTGCAAGACGCTGAAAGTCATTACTAAGGGCAGCAACTCTTTAACCATTCAGCCAAATCCATAACCCACTTGTGTGCCCGCTGCGAAACAGCAAATAATAAAGGCCAAAATACCATAGAATGAAAGGGCTGTTTAGTTTCCACTGCTTAAACTGTAATCAGGAGTTTCATATTTTAAATCTGTAAGATTCACATGCAACAATTCAGTTCACTTTGTAAAAGGCCAATGCCTTCATTGGCCTAGAAACAGCAAACATGCGGGAAACCATGATGCAGAAAGAGACCTTCCAAAACCCTTTTGAAAAAATTTACTATACTTTTGGTCTTCAAGACCAAAACAACTACAAATTTATTTACAGTTAAAAGCCCAATACCACACTTTGTTTCAGTCTTGATTTCAGTATTTTGGGTTTTAATTTTTTTTTCAATAAAGAATAAGGAACAAATGATACCCTTAGGAGACAGACACGTATTCCCCCAAATAATCAGTCCATGCAATGGAAAGGCCCAGCTGAATCTCTGACAGCAGGCAGATCCTACACTTCTCCTCCAGGGTACAGCATACGACCACTTTTGGAAATTCCAAAATAAAGGCAGATAAACCACGTCTGCAGCAAGGCAATGCAAGGATCATAGCAAGACGGACAGCGTTCAAGAGAAAGAACTCATGTTATCACCATATATTACAAATGTAAACCAAGGCAGAGAGCCACGAAGAACTTTTCAAAATGAAATAGTGAATCTAAAGGAACAAGAAAACAACATGTGTGTTCAGGGAACTGGGAAATTCAGGCATCCCTCCGCAAGTTTGGTATGGATTTGTGTCAATATTAGGTCCTGTCTGCATATGGCTGAATATATCAATGAATACCCTCCTGGAACCCAACAGATAAAGTGTTTATAAACTATCAGTAATAGCTATAGAAGGGATTGCTGCAGTACAAAGCAAAGAAACCCTCTGGCAAATAGAGGGGGAAAAAAAAAAAAAAAAACACATTAGACAGCTCGAGGCAAGAGAGAAAGGAAAGACATACCCGTAAGGATGCCCAGCTCTGGAGCACTGATAGCTTGTAGATGTGAAAGCAGACTGGCCTACCAGTATCAGATAATATGACAAGTCAGGATCTGGTTGTGCCACAGTATTTTGTAAGAGCTAAATTAAAATGCCAAGAGCAAAAATTGATGAGCTTCTTTTGAGATCAGCATATTCCTACAAGTCCTATTTTTTTTGCCTCTATTTTATAACACGATACCCTCCTCAAAGAGTTTCTGTAAGCATACAAGGACCATAAAAACCAACGCTGCAGGTGAGAAAAGATACCACAGTCGACTATTGACATGGTTATAGCGCAATTAGCCATGGACATATCTCACAGAGATTATTTGAATTAACTACTAAATCTTCCTAAACTTAATAAAATTCATTCAGAATTTCCAATATCAAATTCCCAATAAAGAGGAAAATAAACACACGCACAAAATCCTAATTGTTTTATTTTGTTTCTGTAGCGCCAGTCACAAACGATGGCTTCCTTGCTCCAGGCCTCACGTATGTGACAAAAAGATGGTCTCTGCTCCACACTGCACAAAATAAATGTACTCCATGCACTATGGAAACAAAAACTGCTGTGTATTCGTTTGAGACTGACACATTAAAGGTTATATTCCACTGTTGCTACGAGGGTATTGCTGTAATTACGCATCACTCGTGTGTCATAAAATGGCAGATATTGATGATGACACAATTTGAGTCTATTCAAACTGCCCTTTTGATGGTGCAAAAATTTCCTCTGGAATAACAGGGAATTTGGGCCTTAAGAATGGTCCTTGAATTTAAATGACTATTACAGAGTTTATCTCTTGCCCTCCAGCAAGTGTGTAGTACACATCTGAAATTTTATGGCACCTACCCATTTGTAAAACAGGAAAAGAACACAAAACGGCTCTGACAGCACAACAGAGTTTATCTGTCCACATTCATTCCCACAATAAGTTGTGATCCTATTTACAGTTGTTTTCTCTGCCCCCAAAGGAAAAATTCAAATAGGATGAAAAAGTAACAGAGAATAGGTGACTAATATACTAAAATTGATGCAGTAAAAAAAAAAAAAAGCAAGTTGAAAAAGAAGTCTCCACAGCACGCTTCCTGTGGGAGTGAGAGAGAATATTTAAAAACAAAAAGCTGCTCTAGTCATGCAAATCTGTTTGTCTGTGTTAATTCATGCACTGAGCCAAAACCTTCTGACCTCACATCTAAATTCTTTAACAAGTCAAATCTTTGTTTATAACACTTCAACACTAAAATATGCATGAGTTTTGTCTCTTTCTGGACAACAATTTGGTATCTTCACTACACAATGAGCAGATAAATCGACTGTTTGGGTAAAGCAAATTTAAGGCAGATAGGATGCTTATCCTTCACCTCCAGTTTATTGATTGACAATTATTTTGCATTTGCCTGTTCTTTTACATTTTTATGCAAACAATCGTTTCTTTCTGGTATTCCTAAGACTAGACGGAAGATCAACAAAAGCAACGGCATTGATAAATTGGGTTGCATAAGAATTATAGTCATCATTTAGAATGGGTAATCAATTGTTTTGAATTAAGTCTCATCTCTATCTAAATTCAAAGAGCAAGGGTTAATTTAAAATCTAACATTAGCTAAGAGCAATTAGCAGTAACACAGAAAATCCTAAGTGAACAAAAGTAGAATTAGATAAAAGGATTTATGACTACGTTCAGTAGATCTGGGAAAAAATGTTGACTATGAACATACCATTTAAGAAACAGTTTAGTGCCCAAATGCACCAATGCTCCTAAGTCTGTTAACTCAGGCGGTAGACCAGCTCACCTTGCAAGCCACTTCTCCTTGTTGAGTACCTAATCACAGGAAAATTTAATGTTGCATGACCATAAGAAAATGACAGATCTTGGCTAAAACAAATGAATGCCACTGAATTTGAGTTCTTGCTTGTCAGTGCACTAACTTTTAATATTTTAAAATATATTTTTAATTTCTTTTTACAAATCTCTACCACAAAAGGTTTCCTCAAGATATCTACAGTAATAATTTGAATATGACTGAGTGTGGAGATACAAAATTGAAAAAAAATATTGTAGGAAGTAACCCAGGGTACTTTCCTGATACAAGCAAAATCCAAATCTTTAGAGGATGCTATAGATACAGAAAACTGAAGAATGAGAACAAAATTAAACTAAAAGGTAAATGACAGATCAGCAGCTATAACACTGACATTTGTGCTTAATTTTGATATTACTTTTCTGTTAAAGAAAGGTTACGAATAGCACCTATGAATGAAGTACAAATAAAAAGAAGTGGTTAGATGATGATCAAAGTGGATGCATGGAAGTGAGCACTGTGTGCTCCAGAGAGGATGCAGATGAAATAAAGTACCTGTGCTTTGTGAAGCTCACAGATAGCCACTGAGAAGAGGAAAGAAAACGCTAAGTCAGCAGGGATTGCTCTGGGCTGACAACTTGCCAGGTAGCATCAGGAAGAGCAGGCAATGAGGCTGGACGACTAGGTTTAAAGATAGGGGTTCAACATAAAGGCACAAAGGCACTCTGGACACATTTCAGGGTTACAGCATAGAAGTTGAAGAAGCCAAAGTGAATAAGGGGACGAACGTCGTAGACATGAACCTGAGGGAGAGATTCAACAGTGTCAAGAAAGCTGGGAAAGAAAAGTAGCTACGGATGAGTGCATCTCGCAAGGTGTTAGCCATAAAACATTTGGATTAAGGGCTAAAGTCCCAGGAAGATCTGTGAAAAGCACTGCTCACAGAAAGGTTACACACATAACTTTTTAACATTTATACATATATACATATATATACAAACATATAAAAGAGCTACAGTAAAATGACGAGAGCTTTATTCCCTCCACTAAAATTAAACATGAACTAAATATGATTTCTGTAACATTTATAAGATGAACCATAAATAAATTGAGACTAAGGCTTATTATTTGAAGACAGTGTTCCTCCCTCTTGACTGCCTCTCGGAGTGCACAGCATCTTAAACTGCTACAGAAAATGAAAAGCTCCTTGCTGCTGCTGTAGACAGATATAACCTTATGATATATACTATTTCAGTATTTATAAAACTTACAAACGTGTTTATAGTCACAGAAATTCTGTGCTGAAGCCATGGTTGTACAGGAAATGAGTTGGTCCTAAAAACGCAATTTTTATTATGAAGGAAAAAAACAGAAAAATATTTCCCCCGATAAATGATTTAGGGGGTGGGGGGGAATTGCAAACAATTTGTAATGCAAAAATATCCTATGATTAAATCCATTCCCTCAATGTTATCAAATTCTTTAGATTAAATTACTGAAACAATACAGAGCTGGCGTAAACTGCTGCTCTTCCAGGCCAAGCTGCAGTCCCTGCTTAAAGTATCTGAGAAGATAGCCCAAGAAAATGTCTTGGGATTATCAAAAGCAGCCAATGCTGGCCTAGCATTTCTCACGTTTAAGTTGCATTTATAAATTTCGTCTGCCTTTTACCTCCTCCGCTAAGGTGTATTTGTGGGTGAAAACCCTGTCTCAATTAGACCAATACTCAAAACTCCAAATCTCTTACTTGGTGCCTGCATCTCATTATGAGAATCCACCTTGGCAATAATGAGACTTAAACAAGACACAGAAAGTGGCAATCGCTATTTCTTTTATTTCCTAATTGTATCCCTAAACTTGTATTTCAAAAGAGGATCTACAATTAGTCACAAGAGGTTCTGCAGTGCTTCTATTTGTGTGATTATGCAATACGCATCCACAAATGTATATTTAGTCTACTGAGAATTTTACCGTTTCCTTAAAACAAATGTTTCACCAGGTGCGTTATTCTGCCTTTCCAAAGGCAGGGGGGAAATAAGGCAGTCAGGTGCTGATGTTGAAGGACTATATAAACCACTGGCTGTACTCAATCCACTGCAGACAACTGCTGTGCTTTCTTTGTTCTTAGCGTTCCCCACTCTTGAATAAAGAAAGAAAAGCAATATACTCCTAGAGTATCAACTTTCATAAACTTTCCAGTCCATAGATTTTCAAAATTACAATTTTTCCTGTGGTGTCCATCCATTTTCACTGTTTTGAACTCTTTTTAATATTTCACGAGTAAGATTTCTGAGCTGACTTGCTTCTGTACATGCTAGCACCTCTGAAAACAGCTGTGTATGCGCAAGATAAATGGTAGTTAGCTGTGACATTACTTGTGAGATGCAATAGTTATAATCCACATATTACTGTTCAGCATTATACTACAGCAGTGTGCAGCTATGAGATTAGATATCACAGCTTGCTGGAAATTTTCTAGAAAATGAACAGTTATGTACAGACACTTATCTTGATTTTAAATCAACCAGAACAAAGTCAGGTCATGAGACTAGTACAACTTTCTGCTTGTTCACCTTGAACAAAAAGAAATAACTGGAAAAAGAAACAATATTTGGTGGTACTCTTCAATAATAAATTAGCATTCTTTTATAATAAACTAGTGTGCTCATTCTTTTTGCAGCAATCGCAAAAAAACCTGCCAAAGTTTGGCACGGATCTTTTTTCCACTGCATGTGCAGAATTAAATACACGACAAGCCAGAAGAAGAAACATGTAGCTGACAATAAAACAGCAATCACCTCTACCGCAAAGAGGCCATCCTTGCCTTCAAGTAAAGAACTGGCAAACACGCTATGTCAGTAGCTCTAACATCTTATGATTGCATCTCTAATCCTACAAGAAATTGCTCACTTGCTATAATTACTACAGGAATATCTCTGAGACAAGCTGTCAAACTATTTACCTTCTCGTCATCTTTGTTCATTATACCCCGTAGTTACTGGTCTTTTGTTGACAAAAAGGAACGCTCATTATAACTAAGGACACAGGTGAAGGCTTCTCCCCCGCTAAGCCTTTGCCTGTGACTGCTGAACCACCGCAGAGCTAAACACAAAGGAAAGGGAGGTCCCTGTTAATACTGAGAGCGCCAGGGTAAGAGTCAGAATAAGACCTTGTTCTCAGGTGTTCACGACTCAAGCTTCAGTCATCCATGGTTTTATATACACGCTTTGCATTTGCCACAACTAACTTCTCCCCCCCATCCCCAGTGAATACAGCTTCCAGGTCAAAGAGAAACGCATTCCTTTCTCCTCATTTAAAAAATAATAATGATGTAACCATTGCAATTGTACTCTGTTTAAAAACACTGGACATTTTGTGGTATTAGAGGATTTTTCCATTTTTAATTTATTTTGGTATATTGTTAAGTACCGAGAAGGAAAAAATAGTAAGATAGTAAGTTCATGCAATCCTTATTTATTACATTTAGGAGTCATTATGTTTTAATGATTTTTAAGTTGCAGAATGATCATAATGGACTCATTTTTAAATAAACGGAAAGAACAGACAGACTTCCAAATGTTCAAATTGCATTTCTTCAAAGATTTTAAAGTGTCCTTTGTCATTCAACTTTCTATTATTTCTTTCAGCGTTCTATTCTTGATCACCAACACAAACAGAGAACTATCAATTACTTTATTTTCAGACTCCTTAATGAAGTGCACTGTCAGAAAACACAGGCAAACATCCCTACCCCATGAGAGTAACTTCAACTTATTTCAAGGAAGAAAAAAGATGACAAGTGACTAATAAAAGAAAACCTCTTCTTGATATCATGCACGTTCAGGTTAGCCACACTTTGATTTGCATCAGGTTCACTTCTAAGCTTGCTGTGGTGCAGTATTATCAGCAGTTCAGAGACTTTTGCTCTTGATAAGCTTTTGCTTTAATGAACAAAAGACACTAAGGACAGACAGTACACACTTCTCTTCTAGCATAAGACTGACTACACGGTTGCTCCTTAACTTTGCATAGCAGATAACAGAAGTAGTGGATTTTTAAATTGTATACACAGGACGCGGGGATGTCTCCTTCTATATTCAATTCTAACTAAGCTATCATGAACTATATTTTCTCCTGTTATTAAGGCTTTCACAGACTCAGCTCCAATTTCAGCTGTCTCTTCACTGGGGTCCCCAAACTGATTTTTTTTTTGGGGGGGGGGGGGGGGGGAAGGGGTGGGTAGTTTCAGCTGGATCACTACCTTGGTCTGACTTCTTGCATGATGGCATGGAAGCTCGTGCTGGCCCAGAGACAGGACTATGGCAGGCAGCCAGCGACAGCAATGGAGACTGTACCATCTTCTCTGGGACAGTTGGTACTTCTGTCGGTTTAAAGTGACTGTGGCAGCCTGCGTGAGAGTGCAGGCGCTCCTACTCAGCCACGTTACCAAATGCAGCAGTGGCAATCTGAATAGCACAGGTCTGCCAAGGTGAGAAAAGGAGGGAAATGAGGATAGGAATTTCCAAACAGATCTGAAAATCTGGGGTAAAAAAGTTCACCACTGAATTTGGGCATTTAAATAATTGGTCAGATTTTCAAAGATGCGACGCATGCAAGAGGTCACTGGTTTTGCTGGGAGGAGCTGCCTGTGCCAAGACAGACCTGTAATAACTGAGGAGGGAGAGTATGAAACGATCAGAAAGGATTTTAAGAGTATTCACAGATTAAAGTCTTTAATGGTCCTGTGTTGGGCTAGCCTGAATTTACTAGTACTGAAAACAGTACGGCAGTGTAGAAAAAGAGTTCAGTAAGATAGACAAGAGGTTACAATAGTACAAATTAACCTTCATGAAACCAAATTCGGATTAGAAAACACATTTATAAAGCTTTCTAAGCCAGGAAATTGCAAATAGAAATCAAAAGAAGAGCTGCATTAGGAAAGACCAATGGTCTGTTTAATTCAACATTGTGAAAAATGCCCAAAAGCTGATGCCTAGGCAAGAACATACGAATACAAAGGTCACAGAAATGTTTCTGCAGAAACTATCTCAGCCTCATACAATTTCTACCTCAAAGACTTCTTAATAGATTTTGCATTTAATGGATCTTGACATATTTATCTACCATGAACTTGCCTAATCTCTGCTCAAGCCCATATAAGCTTGTAGCATCTACAGCATCCCGCAGTGAGAAGTTTCTCACCTTAATTACATGGATGAGCCACCTACTCCTGTTTCCGCTTGAGAAAAAACACAGAAGAGTTTACAGATGATGTACTTCATGGAACTGCATAATACTAAACTGTACCTGTTTTGTAAAACCATAGCTGTCTTGGAGGTTATTTGTCAAATATGTGATAAATGTCTGTAGAATACCGAGCAATACTTCTACAAAAGGAAGCAAAGGCTCAGAGCTGGCTACAACTAGCGGTCTCTCTTCAATCAACAAGTCTTAGTAAAGGTTTTGCAGCATAGCAAGCAGCATCTTGGTATCTGAAGCCACATTAATATAAAGTTATGTATGTTTATTCTAGAGTATCACAGTGCAGCACTAGGAATGAATCTGATACTTGAGGTAATTCACATTTTTGGGCAGATTCCAAGTTCAGCTCTCAGGAGACGACTCAGAGTCGCAGCTCAGAGAGGAGGCACCCACACGGCAGCACTAACCAAGGCAAGGCTAGCCTGAGATTTGTCGGCGTTAAGGTACCTAACAGATCAATAATACCTTAAGCAAACTTCCGCACACTCCAACTCTATAAACAACACAAAAGGCGTATTCAGCTGTTGTTGCCAACCAAAAGTCTTCGCTAAACAACACGTTAGGAACGCTGGGAAGCTAGTGTTACCCGTTGCGGTCCATTATACACAGCCATCGATTCCCCCTCTGCGCTTGCATGAGTTCAGAACCATATCATTTTCAAAGACAGACTGCATTTAACTGCACTCTGACATTTGGCAAGAGACTGAACATCAAGCTAGGCTAGATGTAACCTTATATAGTAAATGGAAATTTAAGAATATGCTCGAGAAACTAAAGAATCATGGGAATCTAACAAGGCCATGAAAACTCTATCATATTAGCATTTCAGTGACAGTGAGCTGGAAAACCCAGTCAAAATCTGCAAAGAAAAGGTTTCCCTCTGGGGAAGGGGGGAAAAAAAACCAAGAGAAAGAAGAAAGGCATTTGAACTGCTCTCCTGGTGCACCTTTAACATCTTACATAGGAATGGTAATTTCTCTGCTTACCCCGTGGGGTGACGTTTGCTAGGGAGGCTGCCTGGAAGAACAGAGAGACCGAGAGGCAAAGCCAGGTAGCTGGCAGGTATTCATATCATGAAGGATAGTGCAATTACAGTTCCTGTCACGGACAAAAGGAGAACCCTGATAAAATGATGATAAACAAACAGAAACCCTGAGAAAATGCAGTTAAAAAAAAAAAAAAAAAAAAAAAAAAGCTAAAAAAGCAGGTTTAAAAGAACCTCACCGAAAAATAGCTGTTTTAAAGTATTAACTGAAATACAAGTTTGTGTTCCTTATGAATGGTGTACAGGTTCACACCTCCAGTGACACATTCGTATCTTCTCATATTAGACTACATAAGAGAATAATTAATTTTAAGAAAGTAAAGGGGATTAATCTGTTTCTGTGCCACATCCAGTGACACGAAGAGACCACACTGATTTTAACTGTGGTAAGGGAATGCAATGATTTTACATGTAGTCCTTTACCCAGACTGAAAGGCGAACGACACCTCCAAGTCGGCACTAAAGAAGAAAGCGCCCTCTGAATTATCAGCAATCCCTTTGCTCTGCTTCCCTCTCCTGCCCAGTAACTTAAACCAGCCTCCAAAACCATGTAGGCACAGCAAATCAATCTACCTACTTGAAAAATGACATCGGGCGAGTACCTCCGTGGACAGCAGCGTTAATTAAGAATTTTCCAAGAAGGGAGTCCCAGTGCAGCACACAAATCTGGCACGGCGGCTTCAGAACGGCAACCAAGATTCACAGCTGGAAAACAGGGCTCTCAAGTACTGGAGAAAGGATGGGGACTACGCACGGAGAATACGTCGGAAGTCCAATTTCATATCACTCGCAAGGAAAACTGCAAGCCAGAGAAACTTAAGGGGAGAGTAGTAGCAGTATTATTTTTACTCTTTTCAGGTTTAGTTTCGTTAGTTTAGACACAGTCTGCATGACTATTTGAGCTGATGAAATAATGGAACAGCAGAAAATGATCATTTTCTGTCTGGGAACACTGCAATCTCCTATTTATTCCATCTCTGAAAATGGCTAATATAAGAATATACAAAAGGAACGGTACAACTATTTTATTACTTTGAGTACATTTCATCCTGAATTTACTGATTTTTAAACTGTATTTTTGAAAACACAAAAACTGCAGACCTCTATTTTTTTTATGTTATGAGAAACAAAAGCCATTAAAAAAGATGAAGCTGAACATGGTAAATATGAATCTAATCCATTGCATCTGTAAACACAATTTTTTAATTCATTGGCACAAATTAGGGCATTTAAAGGACAAACTGCAAATCAATATTCAGTGCTTATGTGCACGGGTAAATGCAAGCAAAAAGGCTTCCCTGAAAAAAAGGCATGAGACTAAAAGTGGGACCATTTACATATGTGCTTCAGTAATACTCCTTGGCAGTGAGTTCCACAGACTACATTTGTTTAATATACAGAGGCTGGATAATACTGGAACCTGAGAGCATGGTGCATCTTCTGAATCGAACCTATATTTATTTTTTAAATCAACATTTTAGAAACTGCTACTTACTACTGTGTTCATTCTAAAAACAGGCAACACAACTGAAAGTGGTTGCACACTGACAAAAGCTAAGCAATGATTAGTCTGTGCATTCTCATCACTCGTAAAGTTTTCTAAATAAAAATGCTGTAAAACAGACAAAAAAATAACATTGCAAGATCTTACAGATTTTGTCCCAATATAACAATTTTTGCTATAAACACTGGTTCGTAATGATTACTAACACAGTGATTTGCCTAAGCATATATCACAATATGTGCTATATAATTCAATGCTAAGTATTTCTCCAAGTGCATAATGATTAATGTAAACTGAATGTAGAAGTTCCTTAAAGTATGTGCACCCCCAAACATTAATGTTTCCTGCAGAGACTGAAACATAAATACTTTTCTAGGTATGCTCTTCAGGTACATTAATAATAGCTAGTAAAAAAAAAAGAATTAAAATTTTGAATCAGGTAATAATATAGCTCTGAAAAACACTTTCAAATATTCGGCATACCCAAAAGCATTTTTTGAGAAATTGATAAACAACTCCATTGCAATTCCTTTCCTTTAACTCCACTCTTATGCATGAGGGATACTTCTTTGACATTAAGAGACCACCTCACTGGGAAGACTATTAACCAGAATCCTTCCTTTTCCTCCGACAGTCTAAAAGAGACTCCAGAAACAGGTGCTTATCATCCTTTCATTCTGAAAATGAGAAGCAGTTCCTGATGAACAGCCAATCCATCTTTTTGGAGACCACATGCGAGACTGCTGGATTTTTTGATTAAAAGGATCTTATTAGTGAAATACTGCTCTAAGCTTAGATGGCCTCTGCATTTTAATAGTTCGGCACCATTTCTGTTGCGGTTCCAAAGCTACTGCTAAGCACAAACGCAACGTGAGAGGAATCTACATTAATCTGGAAGTACGAACTCTGAGCCTGTTGGATGGTCATTAAAATACATTTTTAACAGAGCTGAACAGAACTTGAGGATTTAGCTTAGCAGAGACATTTCCAAACAGCTATTTTGGCTTTAAAACATTGCACAAGCCTTTAAGATGCATTTTTAATCCACAATTTGGACAAACCCAAAGTTCACAGCAAATTTTTATCTGAAGTGAGAACATATTCTGCTTTTCACAGTGGAAAGTTACTAAAGCAGCAAGGCTTCTTTTCCACTCAGATATTTCTGAAATACTCTTTACATTGATACAGTTTCACTGAAAGAAAGAGCTTCTCTTCATGCAAAGGGATAACGCATGTGCCTTGATAAAAATAACTGTAGTGATGATGATGATGATTATCAAGAAGTTACATAATGCCTTCAGCTGAAAGCTCTTAAAACCTGGCCTAGAGGAGCACCCTCCTTTCCTCGCTCTCCTGGCAGGCTGCAGGCCAGCACTTGCACTCCTGCAGGCCAAGTCTGGAAGTAAACGAGCTTCAGACTCGTTCCAAGAATGAGAGAGCGAAGGAGCTATTGCCATTATCGCAATATTGACCCTGCTGAAGGCCTTCGGGCACTCAGGCTGACTTCTTCCATCTGGGTGTACTAGGCAGAATACAGGATGTAAGACAGCCCATGATGAGGTTACACCACTAATAAAGAATAGTAGCAAATCAGCTGAATCCTGTGACTAGAGAAAGTAATCGCTGTGAAGCATTTAGCTTTGAAATGAATACTTGGTTGCCTTTTAATTATTAGTTGCTCCAAGTTAAATGACTTCTGCTCACACTGCATCGCAAAATATTTAAGAAATTTAATTAAAAGTCATAGAATATTCTATTCTGAGCAAACCTCTTAATATTTGTGGATAACTTTTTTTAGATCTTTTTAAATACATGCTATATGTGCACAAGGGAAATATAAAAATACGAGTTTTTATACCATTCTTTGTTTAATGTTTTCTATATGCATCACACATCATAATGCTGCAAAGGTTATTGAGTCTCAGCTATCCACGGCTTTGGTCTGAACCACATTTTGATGCAACAATCTAATTATTTGAGGAAAGGCTAATAACAATATGATCTAGACACAACATAAATTATTTTTTTTAAGGCCCCGGCAGATACATAAATTTGATTACTTCAAATCATTAGGACAATTTTATTATTTTAAACAGTGAATAAGAGCAAACTGTAACTGAAGTTATTTCTATAAATATAGTTAAAATAATTTAGCAGTAATTACACTGTTCATATTAACATAATACGAATACTGCAGAGAGCACTGTTTAAAAAAATTCAAAGTAAATAATGCAATCTAATATTACATGTTTATATAGATGGTTGCTTACTCTACAATTAAAGCTGAATTTAATGAAAAATCACATTTTTCAGAGCTTGAAGAAGCTTTCTATTTGCCCTTCAGTGCAAATAACGTAATGAACGCCATAAATTAAGGATGCACGGAGAGCGAAGGTGGAGAGGGTAGAGCTCATGTCTGCAATCAGATACACACTGTATTTGTTGAGCCTTACGAACACTTACTGAACAACTCTAAGAGGTCTTCAAGATTTAGAAAGCCTTCCGTTTTCAAATCTCTTTCTGGTATTTGTGCTATTAAACACCCCAGAAGAGCAATCAGGAAGTCTGTCCCTGGAGACATCCTTGGAGACACTCCAAAGCCTACGGCCGCAGTCCGGGGCAGCCTGAGCTGGGACTGTGTCCAGGCAAGCGCCAGAGGCCCCTGCCAGGCACTTGGCCCTTCTCTAGCTCAGGGGTTTCAGGCACTTTTGAAGATGGAAATTGTTTCAGTGGGCCAGAGTACAACACTACGGATTTTTTAAAAAGGAGAAAAAAAAAAAAAAGAAAAAAAAGAAAAAAGACTAACTCTTTTTTTCCTTTCTTAGGCATTTGGCTCATGTTTTTCTCACTATTATCACCCCAGTTCTATTTGTGGTTAAACATCAGGCAAGTTAACACAGGAAAATGGAAACCTTTCCTTTCCATCTGCACAGTCTGGAAAGAAGAAAGTTTTAACCAAAGCAAGGCAGTTAAACCAGCCTAACTTAACCTGCTTAAATATGCATGAAGTGCAGACAGCTTCATCTTCACCAGGATTTTATGCTGAGTTAGTAAATTCAAGCTCACTGAGTAGGCCCTTTTCTTGTGATGAAAACATGGGCAAAGATGTTCCTACATTGTTAGGAGCGGCTGATAAAATGTTCAAAAACCAGAGACACGGTTCAACTGTTCCAAATATCTCAGTTACAGAAAGAGCTGAGAGTCTGTTTTATCTGTAGCGCATTTATGCTCCCAACCCTACTGAACGATTAAAGGGGAAAATTTTACCATCTCCATCGTACAGATAAGGAGTCAAGGACTCATTTTTGGGGGTAGAACACCATGCCACCATATTTTTACTGCTTCTGGTCCAGCCCCTCTCATGTATATCCAGTTTGGCACCAGCCTGTTGTCACAGCAAACAGAAGCCGAGACGCCTCAGATGTGGCATAGGTTTCCCTTGAGGGTACCTGCTTTTGCTGTTTTTTAATGCAAGAGAAGCACGACTTGTCAGAAGTGCTTATTAAAGACCAAAGGTGACATTCCGGAGGTCTGTTTCCATCCATAAATGCGTAGTTGCATCACAGCAGGACACTGCAGCAGTGAACTACACTGATACTGAAAGCAGAAAACAAGTTTCAGAAGAGATTTGCAAAACACAGCTGTTAGCGGGGGGGGGGAGGAAACAATGCCCTGCCTAGATCATGCAGGGTAGCTAACCGCAGTCAAGGCTCAATGCAACAACCGCAATTTCCCCCCTAAAGATAAGGCCAGAGTGATTTTCCCACCCTGAAACAAATAGGTACTACTCAGCCGTTGAGGCTCAGTTCTGGGTTCTGGCTTCCCTGCTCAGCCATCCCAGTCGAGTGAGCACATTAATAAAAAAATCTATGGCATACTTATTTTAAAGCTATGGATATTAATAATACTTTTAGGATGACTATTACAATACTAGGAAAATATGACCCAAACCCCACTGAGAGAGGAAAAGAAAATAAGTTTTCTATGCATGTGCTGGAGCTTCCTTTCACATTATTTTCAGGAATTTATGAGACATGAATATTTCTTCCTTTTTTAATACATATATATAATATGCCAGCAGCACAACTTCTGTTCAGGTTAATTGTGCAATCCTTCGAGTACTAAGTCATTTCTTTGACTGCCACCGACATTACTAATCTACTTTGAAGAGTCCTCACACCCAGTCCTCATAACTCCCAATCCCCTTCTGACAACTGCAGTACTTGTAGCAGCAGAAATGAAATGTTTTGTATCTATGACGTTAAAGCGGTCCTCACATGTAAAGTGTGGTATTTTACCTGTGCTGATGGCAGGATGCAGAGGAAGGTGCCTGCTGCTGAATGCTACTCAAGATGACAGAGGTCATCATGATTTGCTTTATTTCAAATAAAAATGCAGTCCTATCATCCAACAGACTACGACTGGCAAGAAAAGTACAACAGGCCTTTGGCACATACATTAACATTTTACCATAAATTTCACATGCTATTGCTGTATGTAGGATACTCAGACAGCATTGAACAGGTTATCATTTGGTTTTCTGGGCTTTCAGTGAACAGAAAATGGTTATACTGGCAAGCTGTATGGCTGCTATTCATATTTTAATACTGAGACCAAGAATTTCAGAGTGAAGATTTGATCATCTAGCAAAGACATATTTCAAACCCAAAGTTAATATAAATTTCATGTAGGTATTTGGGGTTCATATAAATTCACAAAACACTAAGATAAAGTGCATATACAGCTAATATATTGAAGTGCCGCAAACTTTGAGAAATAAAATATCTTTCTCCCAAAACAAAACAATCCAAAATGCCTAAGTAAAAAATGAAGTTCTACAAATTAAGTATTTTTTCTGAAAACCACTGAAAACCTATGGACTTGCATTTAAGTTTCTTGAAGTAATGAAAGACGTTAGGAGTTTAAGCCAAAATAATTACATATATTTAACTTCAAAGTATAGGCTCTGACATGAGGCAGCTCAAGAGCATCAAGAAGAACTCTCTATCTGCACATAGGTAGGTTGTATCTTCCTGGTAAACGTCGTTTTTTTCTAGCTGGCTACCACATATTAAAGACAAGAATTCAAGGATAATGATAATTTAACACACTTCAAATTATCTTTTAAAGTTTTGTACATTTAAGTTACTGTTGGTTAATATCATATTCATACAACATTAATAATTAATATTATGTACTAAGCACTGCTCTTAAATATCAGTGTCTGATTTCATTCTTCACTTCTGTGTAGAGTGACTGTGACTCACTACAGCTATCTTGTAGACAGAAAGTGCTAGAGAAAATGTCAGGAGAAAAAACACTTGAACTTACAAAGGAGGACCACAGTTATTTCTGCTGTTCTTAATGCCAGAAGAATTAAGATAAACTGAAATGCTGCTGCAAAACATCACAAATATCATAGGTGTTTAGGCTTTCCTCAAGTTTTCTCACACACATACATATAAAATAGACTTATGTCTGTCCTCAAATAGGTTATCTTTAACCTGGAGATCACCGCTTCTTTTTTTCTTTGTTTTTTTTATCGCGAGGCTAGTAACATACAAAGGATGGATTGCATTTTTAGCCTACTAATTATGATAGTGGGTTTTTTGCACCGATCAAACCATTATAAAAAAAGTTTCCACTGATGGTTCCATGATTACAGCATATATTTTTGTTTGGTCCTCATTTTTCTTAATTTTTTAAAATCAATTATTTCCCCTACCTTCAGACTGAGGAGTATAAAAACAACATAACCATATAACAAAAGAGCAACAACGTCATTAAGTCATTAAATACATTATCCAATCATAACTATTACAGTAAATACATTATCCAATCATAACTATTACAGCAGAAGAAATATTCGATAATATTTTTCTCCTCTCTCTTCCTGTTGTGATAGAAAAAGCCCATCACCATTTTTTGAATGCAGTTGTTCCTTATTCAAATAATAAAATATCTACAGATTATGTGAAAAGCGATGATAGAAAATTTGAGGCAGTATAGTTTTGTGCACAGTAGACTGTAATTTCTAGTTGTGCTATTGGCATATCTGCTGTGTTAAGTCATGAAAGGAGCTTCATCTTTATGTGACACACTTTTCCACCTTAGTCTTTGTCTGTCTTAACTGTTTAGATGGTGTGCTCTGGAGCAGGAGTTGTGCTGGGGTTGTGCACAGACCCCCTGCAAGCTCTTGCTTACATGTGGCTGTTATCCTACCGTGCAGTGTTTTAGGGTAGAACAATGCTGGCTAATTTTGTTTCCCAATAGGTTCGCTCTACAGCTGGATAAACATAACACTTAGAGTCAAGTTTTAAGCATACACATTTCAAAATTCTAATATGCCTTTAATTAGCTTTCCTTTGTAACATTTGCACTAGAACTTTTATTGGAAAAAAAAACCCACCCTCAAAATTCACTTCACAATCTAACCATGTACTGTGATACTTATGTTGTACATTGCAGTTACTTAAGTAGCTGTGGAAAGTACTTATCTTCAAGAGTAAGGTATAATTAAATGATGCATTACATTTCGTCACACGAAAAGTCCCCACTGCAATGCTGAACACTGCCGCCCTTGCTGACCAGTGAGCCCTCGCCACGTTCTCGCAGGCACTTCTGGGGGCCTCCTAGCTTGCTCCACGCAGCACCAGCAAGTTATACAGCAAGATAACATAGGAATATGCAGAAAGTACTACTTTCTCACAGAGGACTATCGGAATTTGTAGTGAGAATTGTCACAAATGTATGAAAATCAACACTGGTGTGGTGTCTCAGTGGACAGCAAAAATAACAATGGAATGTGCACAAACATGCATTCATTTAGAAGTGGATATTGCATGAAATGTTACAGCAGATGCATGTATGTTGCATCCATACACACATACAGTAGCAGCAGAGAGGTAAGGAAGCATAATAAAATGCTCAGCTTTTTCATAGGCTTGAATTGTGGGGGTTGCCTAATGCACAGGTGTATGAAGAATTCAAAATGTCGACCTTCTCAGACATGAAGAAAGATAAATGGTAGAAGCCACAATACTTTAATGAGCCCTGAAACAGAAATGCTGGACTGCTACGTGTAAGACGACAGAATATTTTCTGTTTGTATTAAAAAAAGAATAGAAAAAAACAATTGAAAACTGAGTGCCAAGAAGCATTAGTGGGATTTTTCACTTGGACCTTTAAGCAGTCTGATTTCACTATGAAAACTGGAAAAAGTCAACTGTCCACCTTCCATAGGAAAGTGATTCAAAACAAGATGGAGAGCATCTTCCTGGTGGAATCACTACCTCAGGGACCAGCGGCATGAGAACATCCATGCGCCAGTCAGAGTGAAAAAGGACAGCCCATGGATTAGGTAGGGTAGCATCAAGGAATCAGTGACTATGAGGCAGGGGTTTTTTTTGTTTTTATTTAATAAAGAAAGTGATTGAAGTAGTCAGTAAGGATGCTGCTTCCCTAGTGAAGCAGCCAATATTCAACATCCAGCTCTTTCTGAACTTCAACAAAGACAAAAGCACAGTTACGTACTGTCTATACAGTTGCAGTTCACAGGCTTTCTAGATTTAACAGGATAAATGGGGTCAACAGACAGCATAGCCTGATAGCTAAAAGATTAAATCTTTTAATATTGAGACTGGCTAGTATGATTTCTGGAAATATTAAGTACACCCACATCACAGATAATGAAATAAGCTAGGACTTAGTTCACTTCTTAATGAAATCACCATGTTTCTAACCACTGACATCAGATCATCATTCCACAGATAAACATCGGACCCTCACAAGCAACAGATATATTCTGGAAATGGTAGTGCTATTATTTAAAAAAAGAGAAGGAGAATAAAGAAAGCATCACAATGATATAAAGAAGGTAACCGGGAGAATCCATGAGCCAAGATGTTGTGGAGATACACAACATGCTCGTTTGTGCTGACAGTTTTTACCGACTGAGTAGAAGGAAGAATGGTAGAGCATATGAATCTCTCTCTATGTATTTATCAGTGGGCAGGAGTAAAAGGGTAAATCCTAACTGAGAAAGCCCAGAAATGCAAGTTTTTGCCATTGCCACTAATAGCAATAGAGCTCCCTTTAATCGTTATCTATGTTCTGTCCTTAGAGAGAATAGGATCGTGAAAATATGAACTAATAAATCCAGTTTGTGGGAATTAATCTTCTGAAAAGAAAGAACACATATTTAAGACAGGCTGCAATTATTTATAGCATTCATAATTAAAGCAGGAGAGTTTACTGAAAGCTATAACATTAACCTTTAATTTAAAAAACTCACCTTAGCAAGGCACCTAAGTGCATCTTGCTCTCAGATTAATGTGTTTACTTACAAAAAGAAGCAAGCAGTAATATCTTTATGAGACCAGCTGGTGGCTGGAACAAACTACGCTGGCTTTCAGACACACAGGATCTTCATTAAGTCGAAACAAAACAAAAGAAAAAGGATTAGGTTTTGCTTCCCTCCAGCATTCTGCCTGGTTCAACTCCTTTATATATCCACTTCCTTCTGTCAATGAAAGAAAAACTTAAAAAGAGAGAAGGAAAAAACATCAGACTGCATTATCCAAGCTCTTTACTAAAACCAGACATTATGTGCCTCCTTTTCATTTTGGGCATTCTATCAAAAGAGAAGGTGAAAACTAATACTTCTGACTGCAGAGGTCAGGGAAGAAATAATTTCTTTTCATTATGAAAATTCAGAATGTAGCACTCTTCCATCCACGAGCTGTGAAATGGTTTGACCAAAGCAGCAACATTCAAGGAAAATCAAATGAAATTCTATTTTCTGTTGCTTCACATACTGCCTTGTGAAATCTTTTGAAACTTATTATCCGCAGATACTGCAACTGTCCATTATAGTGTCCACTTCCAACACACCTTTTTTAACCCTCCACCTTGTTTTGATTAAACAGGTGAACAAAATGAAACACACCTTTCATGATCTCAGTATCTGACATTTCACACATCTGTTTGCTCTTCAGATCTTTGGCTGTTATCTTTCGCCAAACAATCTCGCAGTTACGGTTCGGTACGAGATATTTAACATTTGAGCCAAAGCAAAAGTACAACTGTGCTAGTTCAAAGCATGTCTGACATTTATACTAGTCAAGCTTTAGAGCAGCCATAGCTAAACTGAATAAAAATCACTTCATGAATACACAGTAATAAAAAAAATAATTCTCTTTCCATTGAGCTCCTGTTCTGTTCCCTGGCACAAGCTAGTATGTTCATAAAATGTGAACACAGTGATTTGCTAATACCTGTGGCTGCCAAGACATCAGTATTCCAGATTGTACCAGTGAGGTACCAAAGTAACCACACCGATGACATTAAACTAGTCATTAGTATTTTCATATTGAGTAGTACCATGCACATTCAACATTCATGTAGCAAGCAAAAGAACAACTCAGATTTCCCAAAGTTCAGTAATCATTAGTACTACTTTTAAGAAGAAATATGATGAATATCCCAACACTGCTCCATGTTTCAAAGGTACGCAAGTCATGACCTTCAAAGTAGTGAGCACATTACTGAAATACAGATAATTCCCTTGCTTTCTAATAGAGCATATGAAGACAATGCAATATCATATCTTTGTATGAATGTCTCTTGAATGTTTGATGCCTTCAAATACCGAAATACACAGAAATACACAGACTGAAGGGAGAAAATTGTTGTACGGCAATTACAGCTATCTGAAAGTAACGGTACTATACAAATCAGCCAGTTGTAATACATTCATTTAATCTCTTTCTCAGTTTCCCTACTATCATTATCAACAAGATGATAGAAGACTCTGAACAGCAAGATTTCTCAAAAACATGCTAATCTTTAAATATGACTTGAACAACAACAAAAAAATCCCATGAAGATTTTAGGATTCTACCTTGGCTAAAAATGCAAAAACTGTTTACTGCCTCAATGTAAAGCGGTCGTGAAACACTGTGTACCCCTCACAGACCGCGACCTCTACCTTGCCCTCTTCACCGCTTCTACGCCAACGTGGCACACGGCCCCGAGGCAGCCACGCGGAGACCTGTGCCATGCCATGCCCGATGCCGGTGCCACGGTGCCCATGCTGTGGCCAGCAGCCCACCTCCGGGGACTGAGTTTCAGATGAGTTGCTTCCTACAAGGTGTTGCTGGCCTAACTGCCTGGCTTAGACTGTGAGGACATATCTCCACACACAACTGCTGAGAGTGGTGTGGTAGATTTCTCTGGCAAAAATTTGCTGAGGGCTGGAATCTTCCCTTCTATATTCTCTTTTTTTATTTGTCGCTTTTTTCTAGGAACATTCAATGATGCCTGGAATCTTCCCAGAACCGATAAAGAAAAAGATAACTAAAACCTTGATAGTTTTTAAGTGATAAGAGACACCATTCTGCTTCTATTTTTATTTCTTCCCTAAGATTTAAAAGGCCGAATCAGAAGAACGAACCCCCCAGATCTGTGACGTCAGAAGCACGTCACGAGCTGTTCTCTAACGTTACAGAGAACATGAAACTCCCTGCACGCTTCGGTACGACTGTACCAAACTCAGACGCACGCGCTCACCCCTTTTCTCCTTTCTTCTCCCTCCTTCAGGAGGGGACATCAGAAACCCAGCAGAGAGGCTCCAGGCACAGGCTAAGCCAAGTCCCAAAACTGAGTGAACTAACAAGGCAAAGCAGCTTTGTCGCAATAAGAATTTAGTTACTGACAGCCGGAGGGCACTGAATAAATCCAAAGCATACCCTATGTGGAAAAACACGCTGAGTTCTGGTCCCTCATCTCAAAAATTATACAGTGGAACTAGGAAAGGTAGAGAGCAGGGCAATGAAGACAATGAACTGGCTTTTACACACACAAAAAGAAAAGCCCTAAATAGACTAAGCTTCTTCAGCTGGGAAAAGAAACAGCTGAAGGAAGATAAAATCAGATCATAAGCTGCTATTCACCAACATCTTAGCGGGAGTGACTAATCATTCCCTATTCACCATCACCAAAGCAAAGATTAGTCACTCATTCCCATAATACAAAAACTAAGGAGCATTAAATGAAACTATTGAGATGCAATTTCAAGACACAGAGTAACCAGGATTCTTTGTCTTGGCTAAAATCAGCCATTCTTTTGCATTTCCTACACTCCAGCTCAGAAGGTTCTTTCTTTAAGGAGGTTGGACTAGAACTTACATGTTTTCAGCAGGTTACATGTCCTTTTCTG
Organism: Dromaius novaehollandiae; assembly: GCF_036370855.1. Lineage (NCBI taxonomy): Eukaryota > Metazoa > Chordata > Aves > Casuariiformes > Dromaiidae > Dromaius > Dromaius novaehollandiae. Next base: position 39,409,771 of record NC_088132.1, read on the forward strand.
CTAAATGGCTTTTAGAAAAACATGAAACATACAATATTGTGTTTTAAAAAACCTGTTAGATTACAGTTTTGGTCCTAGATCCCCACCCAGAAAGGAAGAACCAGGAGTTACTGAATGAAGCAGGGTCTTTGTGGTAATCAAGGATATATAGCCCAAGGCTTGAGCTGAGGGTGGGAGAGTCACATGATCATCCTATGTGAATAAATGTAAAAACTTGACGTGGGAGGGATTAATAATCAAGATAGAGGACAGAAATGCAGAAAACTAGAACAAATTGCAGGTAAGAGTATCTTTTCCAGACTACTCTCCTTTGACTTCTTCCACAAAAGGAGCTGTACTGGCAGGAGATAAGACAACATCAGGATTCCCACTGATTTAACTGACGGGTCCAGCAGCCCCTATCAGCAGCTCTCCTAGGAGCACATGTAACCCAGAGGCACACGTCCATTAGGCTAAAAGGAAGAACATATTCAGCTATGAATTTAAGATGTTAAAACGGAAGAATTAAACATATTTCATGAAATTAAAAGACTACCAACTGATATTCTACTTTTCTTCAGACATAATGAGGTATGAGCAACTCATCATGATGAAGTACATGCCATCTCTGTTCAATGTCTGCAGTCACAAAACCCATCTTTTATACAAGTACTCCAAAATAATACAGTTCACATGCAAGGGAAACACTACTTACAGAACATTTGCTTTATTTATTTTAAGTTAATTCATGTAAATTAAGTCATGTCTTAAGGGAATACAATTATTCTGGGTTAACAGGGAGAGGTGAACATCTGCTTTTATTTTTTTACTCACTTCTGATTGGCCAGTTCCAGCATAGGTGATTTCCTAACACAAAATAAATTACTTTGTTGCTACCTATTCTTTCCATTTCATCCTTTCCATTAAAGAAAGAAAGAAAAAAATAGTGAAAGATGAGTTTTATTTAAAGAAATGAGCAAGCTGTTAAATACTGAATACCATATTTTAAATCATATACATACTTCTACATGCTGCTCAGGAGATACTTGCTAAGTTACTTACTGTCCTATTCATTTTCCATTCAGGGTTCTAATTTTTCTCACAGAAGACTTTTCATACAAAAATGAGCATTAGAATAATGGAACACTGGAAATCTAAATCCAAGGCACTGTGTTCATCACACTAAGACAGCTCTTATTTAATTGAAGGAAAATATTTTAAAATAAAATGTTCTGTCTGAATGAAGACAAATGAGTCTAATTTGAGACCCTTTAACTCTGTGTATTATACCGTTTGCCTGAAATTTAAACAGAATACTAACAATCCAGAGATGATTTTGTGTAATGTCATCCTCTATCCCAAGGCGATGCATACACAGAACCTTCACTGTTGAAAATTTCATCTCTGCGGATATTGTATAATTAAACAAACCCATCTCCATATTATTCTGAAATAATGTGAATCTGAACTTATTTACTGAGAGAGAGTTCTCTGTGAAAGAAAAACGATTACACTTCCTTTCCCTCTCCCCTCCAAAAAGAAACTAAAATGACTCTTGTAACTGCATTGAGAATCATTGCTTTTATGGGGGTGGGCAAAAGCAGTGTGCGAGTTCCCTTGTATATTCCATTTGAAGAAACAATTCATAAGCACTATTCCTTCAGCAATACTAGTATTTTTCATGAAATTCATGCATGTAAAGCTGTAAGCAAGTGGCCTTAGAAATTTCAGCTTTGCTTGAAACAAATGTCAGGGCTTAACAGTTGAAATGAGGAAAAAATTCTGTTTGAAAGACAGTATTATATTAGTGATGATTTTAAAAAGAAAACTTATGAAGGCACCATATACAAAATCCCTTTTTTGAATGTTAACTCTGTGATTACATATTTTCTATACCTATAAATATACACTTATATACAGTATATATGACTCCAAGGATATCTACTTAAATGGTGGGCTTAGCCATATTTTTATTCCTATTCAAAAGCCATATATATCAAGCTCCAGAAATGCTACTGAAAATACGTTCATGCATATTGCATAAGCTGTTCTGTGGAAATCCTTGTGATTTCCAATATAGCCAGCAGTAACTGCAAATCAGGGCCAGTTTGGGCTATGTGAGGGAGGGCGGAGAAGCAGGCAGTATCTTTGCTCTGCCATCTCATACTCGTGAGTCACACTGGACTTTCTGGATTTAACATCCCACATGCCACGCTGGAATTCACAGAAAAGCTTTAGAGAAGAGCAAAATTTTATCATAACCTTTTCACTGCTTGACTTGGGGATGGAAGTGCTCTAATTACCTATTTCTGACTGCAGCTAAAGAGTAAAAATAAGGAAGCTGAAGAGGAACAATGGAGTGTCTAGGGAAGAGCAAGGGAGCATTCAGCCCAGCGTACTCCTCTGCATCCTTCCTTGTGAGCATTTTTAAACACTGGGGATCTATAGATTGAGGAGCAATTTATATAGCTCATACTGTGGCCTGAAATGAGGTAATGAGACTTTTGAAACATTACTAGAAAACTGTTATTTTATAAAACTTGATGAAACTCGAGTTGATGACATGAAGAGGTGAAGAGACTGGAAGCTTCAGAGATAACTCAGTTCTCTTTCTTATCTCCTGGCCTTCATTTTGTAGATGAATTTCAAGCTACACTTTCCACAGAATGCAGTTCTAAAAACACAGATTCTATATTTCTTCCACATTCTCATTACACAGGAGAGGGAAAGGAAAGTACCCCTCATGAAACCCTAACTTTTTAGCTTTGACAAGAGAAAAAGAGAAAATTAATGATCTTAATTCTCATTTGCTTTAATCCTATTACAAGTTCACATCTGCTAAGTGTAAAGATTCTCTACAATTTTATGACACTTTTTCTTGCTGTCCCCTGTTCTGAATTAATAAACACTTTGCAAACCAGTTTAAGAGAAAGTGATTCATCCTCTATTTTAAATGTCAAAATTAAGTATCTGCTGGACAACTCTTCCATGAAAGGAAGAATAGGATGCCTTGACCTTAATGTACAGGAAACATCCCTAAAGATGATTTAGATTAGAAGGAAATGAAATCAGAAACATTCAAATTTGATGCCCCCTAGGCATCAAATGGAAGAAGAAGCTTTAAAACAGTGCATTTTGATGTTTAATCTATAGTTTCCTTCACATTTAGGACACACATGATGAATATCACCGATACCCCATCTATGTCTGAAAGCAAATATAGCAATAACTTGATCGAAAGAAACACAGCATTTAATACACCAGGAGGCTGAAACTTTGATCACTTGGGTCTGTGACAGGAAAAACAGGGATGTGTTCAGGGATGTGAAAAGCACTGAAGCATTCAAACAAAGGGAACAGATGACTTCAACCCGTACAGACTTTGCTCAGATGGACTAACCGAATTAATTAGCATCTCACTCCTTATTGACGTCATGTCGATCGTAAGGTAACAAATGTGCTTACTGCATGGCTGAAACATCCTGAGAAGGAAAGAGCTGGTCTCTTCCTGTTTTCCCAGTTTACCTGTAGCACTGCTTTCCCGGTATCATTGTGCAAGGAGGCAAAATTATTAAAACAACCCCCCCCCCCCACCACCACCTCTTAGAAAGAACGTCCTTGAGCTCAGGTTTCCAAAATAATACTGACTGGAAGCTGGGCTGAAAAGCCTCTTATGGGTGCAGCCTCCTCTTAGAGGCTGGCTGTGCATCTAGAAATGTGGTTACCCATAGAAAGGACTGTCAGACTAAACTGGAGTGCAAAAGGGGATAGTCAAAATTTCAGAGATATTGAACACTGTAACTGAACTACAAAAGCCAAGAATTCTTAGCTTACATTAGAATCAACAGTCTTTATATGCCATTGTAAAATTACCTAATTAATTTCTCATGCATGGAAATAAAAAGGCCCATGAATCTCTTTACTGAAAAGGCATTTCTAATTTAAAAATTTCTAGTGATGTTAGTGAGCACATATATTTATAAATGGAGGATGATGGCAATTCTCATCCTTGATATGATTTATCATTTGGCATTATGTATTATTTGACCTCTACAGAGAGGTTGGCTATTCCAGTTTCTGAAATTAAAGGCATGAACTTCTCATCAAATAACATTAAGCAACTTTAATTTCTCCTCATGGCCGCAGGCTGCCTTAACTAATAGATTTAAAAGAGTAGAACCTAATTTCAGCCAGATGCCACAGGATAACAGGCTGCAATATAAATTCACATTATTTACTCTTCTCTTCTGTTTAATTTTACACAAACAGGGAAGCTCATTTTTAAGCCACAGTACATCACCCCTCAGCTCATAGTCATCAGGCTTCCATAGCGGGGCCAAACATCTGACTGACATTCAGTCTCCGCAGCCTACCTAACATGGGCTCTTACCTGCGCTCCTCTGACCCAACACAGGCTCTTGGTGGTCCACCCAGCACAGCCCAGATGCCAGAGGCTTTACTGATAATTCCTCCCCCCAATACCTGACGTAGCCTTTCACTGTGTAAACATAAACCTTAAGCAGCATAAGCTTTTAAGCATAAACCTTAATCAGCATTTAAGCATAAACCTGAGACTTAAGCAGCACTATAAAGGTGAGGACTGGAAAAGCACAGCACCTGAATGCAATTTCCTTGGTGTCCTGAGGCACCTTTGCAGGTTTAGCTTTGATTCTCGCAGGAAGTCCAGGTCTCCTGTTTCTCCCTGCTTTTCTGCACGACTTCTCTGTCAGGGCAATGAACAGACTCTTTTTTCATTCTCTATCCCTTGCCCTTCACTCTACAGCACATTTTCTTCCGTTTCCCCCAAGAAATCATTTCTCTGAGTCCCTGCCCTCTTCCTTTTGTCAGATAATCAAAATCCCTCTCATGTAGCCACCTGTTGCATATTTACTCTTCCTAGAAAGGAGTCTTCAAATTTGAAAACCTCCTTGAACTGCACAGTGGTTTCACAGAAAACAACTGAAGTTGAGCAGCTTTTTGTTACCGTCTGTGGAATTTCAGGCCAAGAGAGAAAACCAAGAACTGAGACAGATATCCAAAGTTTGCAGATTGACAAATAACTATAGAAAGCCCTGAAATCATAAAGAAGTCAAACTTTGCACAGATGCATTCACAGTCAGCACTAACGGCAAAGCAAGATGGGAGACACTCAAAATTACTGTAGTAGGTTCTTAAACATATCCTTTATCTCTCTTCAAAATAGCATGAAACACCAATACCAATCCCAGCCTCTTAGGAGACAGAGACGATACAAGAAGTTTTATCTCAAGGGAGATTGCACAGGAGGCAGGCGCTGGTGGAGGACCCATGTCACAAGTAAAGAAGCTATGGGAGGGGGTCAACAGGCTGCATACGTTAGAGGTGATGAGAAAGATGGACCACATCCCTCCGTGACCCCGCACCTTCACGAACCTGAGGCCCAGCCATACCGAAGTAGGTCCAAGCTTTTGTGGTTGGGAAACAGAGACTCCATGATGGGGAGGGCTGGAAGCTGGTGACTCCTGGCCCCTGGAGCCCTGGAGCTCCTGCTCCATCTGCAGGTCCACAGCTACACAAGCAGTTGGTGCCCCAACAGTGGACGCAGGGCTGGGACATTTGTATAGCCATTAGGAAGGGACCCAGATCCAGAGCCTCATTTCACAATCAACCTGCAATAAAGTCCAAAATTGCCAGACGGTGTTTAAATTCTGTCACAGACACAAATCCTATTCCAACATTCCTTTCCAGCTGACAATTGGAAAAAAAAAATTGAAACCCCTAATATTTCTAACATCAGTGCTATTTCCTTTAGCTCAATGACAAGTCAAAGTGTACAGCAACTGGGAATTAGACTTGATGCCTCTTTTTTTAATTTTACTTATTTGTCTTTTGTGGTCTGGCACAGAAGTGTAACGTATCCTCTAAGTATAATTAAGCATTAATATGAAGATTATAAATTATCTCTCAGCCCTGTGGAGAGAAACTCCATGTATGCATTCAGGAAGAAAACACAGCCTAGGAGTATGACTATAGACTCACATTTTTAACATGATTAAAATATCATCTTCAATTATGTGCCTGTGCTGCTGTTTCCTCAAAATGATCACATTCTCTCAATATTGAAGTTTAATTCCTTACCATATTATTTCAACAGCATAGAAACTCCTGCATGCCTGGAATATATCCGTGAGTTCTATATGACCAATACTTTTATTAGGAGATCATACAAAAATATGTTCCTGACATGTTACTCAAAGTAACTTGTAATTTATTGCTACTACTTGTTTAAAGTTGATTACAATATTCCTCAGATTTTTTTTGCTAATAAAGAGGGGGTATATGTGTAAATACTGCCCCTGCACCTCTGCTCCAGTGTCTGACCACTCCTACTGTGAAATCTTTTTTTCCTAACACCTAGTCACAATTTCTCTTCTTGCAATGTCTGTGGTCCACAATCCTTTTGCTATGCTTGTCTGAGAAGAGTGGCTCCATCTTCTCTACAAGAAGGGAGAAGAGAGTAACTAGACCTGTTGGCCCCTTGAGCCTTCTCCTCTTTAGGGATAAAGCCAGCTGGTCCCCCAGACTCTCCTCACACCGACAGGCTCCAGCCCCTACTCACCTGGAGACCCTCGGGGCTCCCTCCAGCCTGCTGGCGTCTTTCTCATGCAGGGAACCCAAAACCGGACCCAGGATGTCCAGATGTGGTCTCACATGCACAATGGTGCTACTAATCCCTTCTTTTCACTGCAGTGGTATGTATTGATACTGCTAAATAATCAGCTTCCCTTTAGATATCTGGCTATGATTGGAACTTTAAGTTTAAAAGAAAACAAAAACAAAAACAAAAGAAAAAACAGTTACAACTAACGTATCACCAGATATATAGACAGGGTGAGAGAGGAGGTTGGGAATGATGCCTGCTCTTGACTTTGAGAAAAATAAATTGTGTATATAAAGGAGCAATAAAGACAAAGATCTTCCTCAAGCATGCCTGCCAAACCAAATTTATCAAAGTAATGCTTGTCAAGGAAAAAAAGTGAAGAAGAATGTAAACAACAAGGGTAGCAGAACAGAAGTGATTTCCAGAAGTGATTTCCAGCGGCAGTGAGCTTCGGCCTCCTCCAGGTACGAGGGTCGTGACAGAGGGCACAGAATCCCTACGGCTTTGAATCGCTTTTGGGAGCGGAGACCTCCAAGAGCACTGCTCCCCAAACAAAAGACCTTTAGAGGCATTATGAAGCTGAAGTGCCCTCCAAATATGCAGCTGCTTTCATGATTTTAATAGACATTATCCGCAACATGTTTTGCCAGCATTTGATATATGTGATTGACTTCGATTGCTGCATACCTAAGAAACAATCCCTGAAACTTTGGAGTGCTCAATACCTTTGAAAACGAGCCCTGTGACAAGGGGTAGGGGTTAGGTTTTAAGCTATACTGCAGCTTGCAAAGGTTTAAAATGAGATTCACCTATACAGCAAATAATCTTGAGAAGAAAAATAAACTTTCTCTATATAGATCCGGCAGTCCAGAGCAGTACTCCTGTCAAAGAGCTCTGAAGGCAGCAGAGCCATGTAAGGATTTCACAAAAAAGTCTCAGGATAGCAATGATGCATCAGTACAGGGATACTCTGTTCATGATTTTTTAGTAATATTGATTACACTTCATTTTTGAACATACTGGGTTTTTTTAATCAGACTATGATCTTCCGGGTTCAGCATATTCTGGAAATTTTCAAAAACTAAAGTATTTACAGTTCTCATGATCTATGTATTAAGTATTTAAAATAAACTTATCTTGCCATTATACCACTACATTTTCTGTAGTTTATAGAAAAATTTTCTTGAGAAATTGTTACTTATCTACTGGAATTTCAAAGTACAATTTTGTACTGGCATGGACAATGCACTTCTAACAGCATGGCAGCACCCACCTGGTTTTCTTTTTGCACTAAAAAAAAAAAAAAAAGCCATTCTCAAGGACAGAAATAAATAAATCTTCTCAAGAAACCAAAGTTTGCTAGGTACAGCCACTGTTGCAAATGCATAAACATTTATGTGTTGCTCAAGTTTTCGACAGTTACAATACTAAACAACTAGCACTGCTGACATATCAAAAAGGAGGAGAAAGGTCAGTAGAGAATTATTTTCCTTACGTTTCAAATATCAATGCATGCAACTCCCTGGCAGTTCCTCCATTTGTGACCTGTATTTTTTCCAGAAGAATAAAGGGGATGCTTCTGCTTTTCACTTCACCCATTGCATGTTTTGCTTTAATAAATATAATACTTATGCTGAAAACAATACATTGGTGTAAAATGCTCACATAATGCATGGTTTTGAATAGATCAGCTTCAATATATACACTGAGAGGTATTCTGAATTTCTTCTTCCCGATTGTTAGACATGTTTTATAAGGTCTGTTACCATTTATATTCCCAGAAAAGCTAATATTAAACACAGCATATGGTTTTCTGATAGATTCTACTATTACAGCTTCACAGGACCCTGGTACGCAGCACAAAACTGGATAATTTCAGTAAGAAGCAGAATGCTGCTGCAGCAGGTCAGCAACAACAATTTATTCGTTCAAAATAATAATTTTTGCATATAAAAGTCAAGCAAATAATTCTATATATAACTAACACAAACTGGGTAGGATGCAAAATTCTGAGTTTTCAATTGATTCACACTTCTCTTCACATAGTAGTTGGAGTTGCAGGAACCTCTGGAGATTGTCTAGTCCAATCCTCCTTTTCAAAGCAGGGTCAGCTACAGCAGGTTGCTCAGGGCCATGTCCAGTTGGGTTTTGAATATCTCCAAGGATGGAGACTCCATAACTTCTCTAGTCAACCTGTGCCAGCAGGCAACCACCCTCACAGTAAAAGAGTTTTTCCTCTATTCAGACAGAATTTCCTATGTTTCAGTTTGTGCCCGTTGCCTCTTGTCCTGTCACTGGGCACCACTGCAGAAGAGTCCTTGTCCTCTTGATGCTCCCATCAGCCATTTATAACCATCGATAATATCCCCCGAGCCTTTTCTTCTCAAGGCTGAGCAGTCCCAGTTCTTGCAGCCTCTTCCCTGATGACAGATGCTCCAGGCCCTTAATCATCTTTGTGGCTCTTCGCTGGACTTGCTCCAGCAGGTCCATGCGTCTCTTGTATTAAGGAGCCCCAAAAACTCTTACATTCATAACTTTCCACTGGGAACACCCTTTCTCTCTTCACTCAGAGCCTCTCATAAATGCTCCGGCTTTCTTAGGCTAACATAATTCTCAGATTCAGCAACTTCTCTCTTGAAAAGTACACACTTCATTTTCAGTTGATACAAGCTAAAATAAGGCAAGTGTAAAATAAAATGTTAAATGCAGAGTTTTCAAAGAGCTTAAGTAAATAGGCCAGCTAACTTCATTGAACATCCATGGCAACTGGAATATTATTCCATTTTAGCCTCCAGAAGCATCACTTGGAAGATGTTGATTGCTGGGTAGAAGCTTCATGACTGTATTGGCAACTTCGTATTTTGGCATCTCTGATTTAATATTTTCTGTCATTCCAAATTTACTGATAATGAGGCATTCAAGGAAAAGGGCTTATGTCATGATCATGTAGAAGCTATATGATGCCTGACAGAGTCTTGAAAATTTATTTCAGTGCTATCTAATGATCTATTTTTTTGCACTTAACTCTTTTTTACCTTTAACCCAGCAGTTCCTACTTTGGAGAGCTCTTACCGTTAACCCTACTGCCTAGAACCATAAGTACACAATTGTACCTAAGTTTGATTACATTTGAAGAACTTTAAGAACACTGTTACATGTATACTGAGATCTCAGAGCATATAAATAGCTAGATTAGTATTTAATAGCTGGTTTCCAAAGTGTTATAACTAAGTTTTGGTGCATTTATCTTAAACTTTGATAATTAACAGTGATGGAAAAAGGATAACTGAGGGGATACACAGGAATTCTCAAGGAAAGCCTAGAGCTACCAGTCTAACTTTAGAGCCAGTAATCAGTCTTATAGCAAGACTAGCAAGGCTTTTCATTACCTGAACTTAGGCGAGAAAGCATTAAATGTTATTAATATTTCCTTTTCTTGAAATAAATTGCCTTTTTATAGCTAGCATCTCAGAAACTTAAAAATTATTTATCTAATCATGTGGAAAATGTTAGGTTTAGTGTTAATCTGTTGTTTTTTTAAAAAAAATTCTCCAACAGTATTCTCACATTAATATTTTAAGAAAGTGTTTTATAAATAAAATAAACCCTCTTTAAATAAATATGTTGTATCCTGATTCTGTTCTCTGTTCTCACTGAAGAAAACCATGAGTCACAACAGCGAAATCCTTAACACTGATGTCTCAAAGGCACTGAAACGTCAGAGCAAAGGAATTCAGTCTGTAGGAAGCCGTGAAGAATTACCCGCAACAGCTTCACACACCATCCAATTGGTAGAGAGAGGAGACAAAAGACTTCAACCTTCCCTCCAGCACTGGCAGATCGACCAAGAACAATGTTTCTGCATTTCCCTAATGCCCTTTATTTTCCATATTAGATTCTTCAAGCCCATACTTGAGGTCCTTTGCCTACATGAAGAAAACCTTACATTTGTATCAAGAAAAAAAGAAAAAAAGCAATTTCAAAACCAGATCTGGAGAGGCAAACTAAGAGTGAATTCATAAGACATTAGCTAACCTGGGTCAAAACTCAGGGTTCTGGATTACACGTTTCCAGATATGAGAGGTGTGAATTTTATTTTTAAGTGTTGCCAACCGCCTTGTATAATTAAGTTTGCCCATTTACACTTGGGCTAAAATGTGACACCGTTAGAGCAGCCTGGTTAGCTGCTTTTAGCTTGTAAATAAATAAGAAAGGTGACGCACTCTCCTTTTTCCCCCACTCCACGCACATAAGGTCACATCAGCTGATCCATCATTACACTGCAAATAGCTTTGCTCTACTCTGGACACAAAGTTATTATACAATACACAGAGCTCCTCTCAAGTCAGATATGACCTTTTATATTGAAAGCATGGCTTCACTGAAAGGCTCTGAGAGAATGAAAATTCTAGTCATATGCCTTATCTGCTCTAGGACACTATCTTTAAACGTCTGCATTCATTTGAAAAGGAAGATTCTCATCTGCTCAAAGGAAAAAGAGGAAGGGAACCAAACAAGAGGAAGTCAGAGATAAAAATAGCGGGAAAAAACAGTTCAGAGCTCCTGAATAGTTAGGACTGTGGATTGGGGTCCCAGTTTCACTGCATGTATAGAAACCTTGCTTATGAAGAACAGGTAGAAAAAAAAACATCCTGAGAGTTTGTAATCAGCATTAGAAAAACAAATGAGATGTATTGCTTTAGAAAGTAAAACTAAATAAATACTAAAAATAGAAAATAAATACTTTCAAAAGTCCACATATGTATAAAAAATGGGAAACAGTATTCTGTGAAGCACTGCTTTTATTCCTATGATACCACAATCTACTCTAAAATTCAGGTATGCTTACAACAAAAGTGTCTCTGTTATTTTACACCAAATTAACTCAGAATCAGAAGCACACAAAATTTCTCAACTACTCAGTAAGAATTTGCAGTTCATTCCTGTGTCACCTCTTATCTCTTCTCTCTCAGGCTTCTGGTTCTCCTTCCCCCCTAGAGGCACCACGGGATCTATATACTCCAGTATATAAAGAGAAATTAAGCCTACAATTACACAAGGCACACTTAAGGTTACTTTCACTAGGAAACCTAGTGATTTCATTTCAGTTTAGCATATTTGTGAATAAAAGGGGCTGAAAATAAGTAACAAAAAAAACATTGAGAAGATTAAGATGCTGAAAGTCTCCGTGAATGAAGACATAGACATCAACCCATCGTCAGTACATTTAATCCCTCTATGGTATTAAAAAGATAGGGCTACTTAGGATTAGGAAATGTAAGGCTAATATGACACTTCCGGGTCTGCTTGCAACTGCAAGCTTTTCTCTGTGCCATCTGCACAGAGTACAAATGCCTCTTACTAACGCAGGGCAAAACTCTCCTCAAAATCCCCGAAGCACTGATCCCGCGTTCGCCTCTACAGTACGGCAGGAAACATCTCTGCTCTTCTATCTCCAGTGTGGCGTGCAAGAGAGCTGCATTCATCCATTTTCTCTAAAGAAATAAGAGTGCCCATAACAACCACACTCACTTGGACGCCTTTGCAGTATCAGAAAAACTAAAGAGTGAAAACAGAGCAATATTCGTTCCACCAAGTCATACGTTTAGGCCTCAATGGTAAGCTTGGAAACAGGGCTGCAAACAAAATAATGTATAAATCTTGATTTAAGTTTGATCCAAGTCTCTTTTTTAGCATTAGGACTTCCATTTTCTCACATTTAAGATGCAGCAGATATGAACCAGCCACTCGATGTGAGGATCCTGTCTGTGTGACTACCGCCTTTGCGGAATCTCATCCTCTACAACAGAAAGCAAAGCTAGTTTGAAAGCTGGTGACCTGCTGCTCCCACTCAGCTGTCCTGCCTTCAAGCACTATTAGTCTCTGCGTTCTGAGTTTTCTGTTCTTTTTCCTTTCGTCTTGGTGCCCCGCTTTTGAGCCATTATTAATAAAGCTTTTTTTGATCTACTTCCTTTTATATCAAATTTGGCTTTTTGCTTCCCATATAATAAAAATACAACTTTGATGACACACATATTCTATGTCTATCGTCTTTGAAGTCAGGTTGCAAGATGAAGTGGCAGAGAGAGCTTGTGGGCTTTTTCTTATTATTGCCCAACTCTATCATGTTTTTCAGTTTCTTCGCAATTGGCTTTAATACTAATTCGTAAGATTTCCAGATGGCTAAGAGTTAAGACTGTTATACAACAAATTATAGATCAATTGAAACATTCATTGCATATACTTTGTATCGGAGCTCCATAGCCCTGTAAATACAGTACCACCATTGCTAGTAATAGAGGTCATACTAACTCTGAAAGGCCTCAGGACTTGTCAGGCTTTGCCTCAATATGTCTTGGCATGCCTGGAGAGTTGTTTTAGCTGGTTGAGTTGTAAAAGCCATTTTTTCTAATGACTAGATGGCTACTACCTAATTTGTTTTAATTATCTTTGTATAATCATGTGGTATAACCACAATTTTTATACAGCCAGTAGTCTGCACAGAATTAAATATTTATGACCCTACCATAATGATGCCATGTACAGCAAAGTGACCACAGAGGCCTCAAAAGCGGGGCCACATGAGGCAGTGCAAAGGAGTACAGGCACTGGAGGACAAGAGAGAGCACAGGATGACAGTGGAGACCCCATGGCTATAAGCAACTCACTGATGGTCAAAGACATATGCGGAGCTGGGAATGGGGCAAAATATAAATATAAATATATATATAATTTTAGGGAGAAAAAAGAGGACACAGAACAACTATCCAACATATGTAAAACATATCAAATACAGCAAATTTGAATATAAAGTGAAGTTACAGACCAATGAAAACGTGGTGTAAAGCATGTTAGAAGCCCCCAGTGGACCCCAGAGGGAGGGGGAAGACACCATCCACATCGACACCATGCTTTCCTTGGCAAAGAGGAGGAAGAAACCCACAACACCAAAATCATGCTTGCAGGGCACAGGACTTGGATGCTGCCAGCTCACTATGTTTTCACTGTCTACCCAAGGCTGAAGCCAACAACGTTAGGTGGTGGAAGGGTGAGTGTAACACCAAGGAAGATATTAGCAAATGTGTTTATGAAGAATTTTAACTGTATCATTGCTGAGACTTTTTCTGTAATGTTATTCTTTATTTTTTCCTCTTTCTATAATAATTAGATCTGTACTACTACTACTAATTATTTGATTACTTATTATCTAGTTTAGACCACTATCCTGCTGATGAGAAATTCTGACACTCACACATCCCTCCAGATATTTGTACTAAGTTAGTGCTTGCTGTAACAGGCCGGTCTAGAGCAGAAAAGCTGTGGTGGCTTAAATGATGAGATTTTAAATTTAGCTAAATGTTGAAAAAAATCCTTATGCAAGGATTCCCATTTCATTAAAAAATAAATAAATAAATAATCAGGCGTATGCCAGAGGAGCTTGTATTTTGAAAGAACCTGAAATACTACAGTGAGAAGTCAGTCTTGAGTTGCTGTAGTAGCGGTGTATAAACCAATTCAGTAAAACTGATGCAACTGTCTAGTGCAGATAAAGTTTTGGATGACTGGAAAAGATACCAACAGACAGACTTGGAATATATGTTAATTGTGCTGGCCTGCTACACAGTACATGAAGAATATTTCTCCATATACTTAGGAATATATTTCTCCAACTGAAGCACTGCAGCCTCAGTTTTGTTGACTTTGAAGGGGCTAATTGCAAAGACCACTGGCTTTGAAGAGTTTGTGCAGTCATTCTTTTGATGCCAGGTTCCAGAATATTTTAATTGAGGAAAAAATTTGCACTATTTCTGAAGGATGGAATTTTGTTGGGTTTTAAATAAAACAGACAGCTAGACTGATAAGTTAATAAAAGTTATCGCATTTAAGTTCTCATTGGAAAGGTTAGGGAAGTTGCAGTATGACTCTGAGCTGATCTTGCTAAAACTCTCCCTGAATCACTGCATTGGGTGAAGAAAAAAAGTGCCTACTTGAAAATGAACTTCGAGACTGTCAGTCAAAGTACTAAGTGTGAGCTTGCCAGTACCAAGTTTAAGGCTATATGCTGTAAAGGATTTTCACTAGTCATCTGACAGCTGAACAACTGATCCGAGAAAGAGGCCCTCTGACAGCTAAAAACTACTCAGCAGTTACAATCTAAACATAAGGTGTGACAAGGGAATGCAAAAGATCACACAAAAATGCATGGTCTGGGACACTTTCCTATTCAAAATATTTCTAAGAGGCAGTGCAGCAAATCCTTGCAGGAAAAGGTAGCAGAACTTATCGCTGCGTTACTATACGCAACGTAATGAGAATCGCTAACAAACAAGAGATTCACCCAGGACTGCTGCTGCCCAGTCAATAAATGCCTATACAGCCATTCAAAATGAGTACACCCATGACTGACTAGCAGTTCAGTCCTACTGATAGATTAGATTATGGAAATAACCACTTCAAGGGACTACAAGAACACCTACCCTCTAACAGATAGCAAATCCAAAGCTATTTGCAAATGCACCAAAACAATATAGCTGCTGAAGTGGGGTCGCTCTCTCTTACCATACAGGTTCAGCAGTGACTGCATCTTCCAAATGCCATGGCCCACCTGTGCATTTCAGATCTATAAGGTCTATAAGGTTGGCCAAGAATTTGCAGATAATACCCAAATACAAAACAAGCAAGAGCACCCTCAGTATACCACGATGGACAGTTTAAGCTGATTTTCTCTTTAAGAAAAAACGGTGTTAGTGACACGGTTTGAAACCTCCTCTAGAGAATCTAAATAGGCCACTTTCCCCCCTAGGTACATCGTAGGTTATGATTCAGAAAAGTTCCCAGGCAGCATCCCTAGCTTCAGGAGCGTATCTGTGGACATGAGCCAATATGACTGCTGCCATTCTGGAAATTAAGCGTATACTCTACTAAAATAATGAGCATTATCAAAAACACAGCTGCAGGAGGCCAGGTATGTGCAGGTAAAATGTTACAATAAAAAGATACAGAAGTGAGGCAAAAGCAGCAGCTTGTCGCTGAGAGCAGAACGACCTGATTCATGTAAAATTCCAAAATTCACTGGGACACAAATATAGTTTAAAAATATGTTCCTCCCAGCATCAGGGGGAATTGAAGCTAAGCCCTTTCATCACCGTTCGTTAAGGGGCAGGACAAAACTGCACTTAAGATTAAGGAAAACGAAAACTCCCATTGCTTCACCTTCAGGGTATTCTTTTCCCTGCAGTTACTGCTGTGACTACAGCTCGCAGAGATGTGTCCAATCTAGCTTTAAACTAAACTTGCTAACAACATCTCCATGGTAACCTGGAGCTCAGCCTTTGCTAACCAGCTCAATGGTTAATAAAACCGTTATATAAAACCTGGGTGGGTTTTGCACCCGCGCTGCTCTCCAGGCTGGTGTGGCTGCACTGCTGGCAGAAACCAAACTAACAAGAGTGAAAGCCAAGAAGCTTACTACTTACTGGAATGAAACCAGGAGAATTTATATGACGTCCCATTTTAAACCAGAAGAAAACAACTTGCCAGTGTCCTTCTGCATGACTGCTTTGTAAGACACACGCCGTGCAGCTCGGCTGTCCTGCAAAACTGCTGAGGCAGCCCATTCAAGCATCAAGAGGATGAAGTTTTCCCACTCTATATGTTTTCCCACTGCTCGCAGGCTGTATCAGAAACTAATCCAAAATTTGTGCATGCCTTTTACAACTCTTGAAGTTAACCAAAATGCCATTTCCAGCCTACTTCTTTCCTTGGTACCACAAATGCCGTAACCAGATGTGGCAGATGTGCCAAGCCTCATGTGCCAGCAGGCTGCACAGCGCCTTGCGGCTGAGACCTCACGCACCTGGGACTGCTGCCGGCCCAAGCACTGGCCCTCACCTTCCTCTGGGGAAAAAAGGTCACAGGACAAGCAAGAAAGTCACTTCACTTTTGCTTGGCTGTCCTGGAGCTGTGTCACGCTCACAGGACACACTTGTACCCAGGCCAGCGCAGCGGGCTCCCGGCTCGCTCAGAGAAAGCCACGCAGTGCTGTACTTCAGATAAGCTGCCAAGCCTGTTATTAAAAAGCAATACGGTTTTCTGATCTTTTATACAGACACAAGCCCTCTTGTAAAAGAGAACATTTGTGTGTTATGAGCAATGCAATCTGAATTCCAAAACGCCTTTAAAACATGGTATTTTCCAAGAAAAAATTTGACGGGAAATATCACTTGAGAGAGACTGTTCTGGCTCCCTCTGGAAGATGCTGTGTGCTGCAGCAGCACAGAAGTGTTCCCCTTGTGCGGATGGTACTCGCCTGGGTGATTAGAAGGTCACATAAAGCATATACAACTTGCTCTGGAGAAGCTGCTTGTTTTTCCTTTTAACCTGAAGAGCTACGTTTCTTGACTTGCAAAAGCAGTACCATTCATTCCGAGTCACTATGGGCCTAATTCAGACTTCCATAATCTGTTAATGAAATTTGCACTGGGGATTACTGCTCCCTCATGCCTTCCATCAATTACGCCTATTTCCCACTCTTTTTTCTTCTTTCTTTTCTTTTTTCCATTTTTATTAAGTAAAACAGTGAAACCTACAGCAAAAGACCTGAGTTAAATTTGAAAGCAATCAGAAAACCCACAGCTGATGACTTAGCCGGTCTTCAGAATATCATTAACCTTAAATTATTCTCACATTTCACTTTTCACATGGAAAAATTAGAGTTAGAAAAAGAACCCAAAATACTAGTTGTTTCAGAGCCCACAGAATGACTGTAATGTAAGCAAGTACAGCCTGTGAATTCAGATGAACGGTCTTTAAAAGAAGTGTAGAGAACAAAAAAGAGGTTGAAAACAACGTTCAAAATTGAACTTTCTGCCTTGCCAAATGCAGTCATCTGTTTTCATAGGAAAGCAGACATGTTTATAGTTTGGTATGATAAACATAGTACTCGCTATTTAATCCACAAAATTTGTCATCAATAACAGGAGGTTGGTTTTAGAGCTGAATGAAATTGGGAATTTTTCCATTTTTTGGCAACTAAAAAACTTTTTCATAAAGCTTTGCGCCCATTCCAGAAAAACTACAGTTTCATCTGGTTTCTTGGAGATTAATCATGGATTTTTTAAAAAAAGAATATCAAGCCATTGCAGTTCAACAACTCAAATACGAGACAGAGTCAAGGCAGGAAGCCTGAAAGCTGGAGCCAGACCGCTTAACTACCTGGCTTAGGGCCTAGAAACTTTTCAGCCTAATAGTTGGCTTCGGAGCCTGTCGGCTGTCAGGATGAGAGCAGGAGGGCAAGCTACACCGCAGCAGAGGTTACCAGACGTTACTTACTCAGGTACGCTGTCAGCTGTAGAAGCTCCCGGCCGTGCACGTGCCAGCTCCCACGCCGTGTTACAATAACTTCTGTACCATTAGCATTACAGGCGCCGATTTGGAAGGACAGCGAAGCGCACTGGTTGTACAGAAAACCATTCCCCAGCTGGAAAAGCTGCAGTTTATTTGCATGTTTATATTTTCAACTCAATTTCCAACAGCAGCATACAAACTAAGTATTTTAGCAATCAGCTGGGTCCCTGGTTTTAAAGATCATTTAGCCATGAAACATCCGATCCGTGTTCATGTAGCGTCACCGCACACAAACGAAAGCACGCGGTTGCATTCCAGACTTCTCCACGGGCATCAGGAACTTAAGGCGTTTGAAGCCTGGCCTATAATTTCTCATTCTGTTTTTGCATCTCTGACACAAAATATCAGCAATTTCACCTTCAAATAATTCTTAATATGATCCGAAGTGACAAAATAAAGACTACAGCAGCTGGCTTGGTAAGTGGTACTTACTGCCAACAAAATGAGGGACAACCATATCTAACACACAATTCATTTCTCCAAAGAAAAGTCTGACCCTGGTGTCTTGCCTCTCATGAATTATAACTTAATCTTTCTTGACCGGAAATAAATTCTGTAGGAACATACAACTGTCTACTGCTCTGTGCTATATTTTCTCTTGTTCTCCTCTTCTTCTTAAGACTGCTACAGCAAAGATGATGTTAGTGGCAAACAAGTGGCAGTCGATAGGAAACTGAGGAATGGGAAAAAACATGAACAATTGTATTTCCTAGGAGGAAAGTGTGAATCCCTCTCACTGCAGGTGAGTATGTTTGATTTGCTGAGTTGGTTGAAGATTACAGTATAGTAAGGACAGTGTTTTATAGCACACCAAAAACTTGCTACCAGCTAATTTAGGTAGCATGACAATAACAGATAAGATAATAAAAAAAAAAAATCTTACCCTGCTAGACTTAATTTGGAATAAAAGGGAGGAACTGGTTAAGATCAAAAGGCAGCTCACATGACTGACAACATGAAATAATACAATTGTTATTCTTAGAAACATAAATAACTTGACTGAAATTTGAAATCAGCTCTGTTTAAAGCAGGAGGTTAGAGTTGATGGCCTCCAAAGGCCTTTCT
This sequence comes from Dromaius novaehollandiae, assembly GCF_036370855.1. NCBI lineage: Eukaryota > Metazoa > Chordata > Aves > Casuariiformes > Dromaiidae > Dromaius > Dromaius novaehollandiae. The sequence continues at coordinate 39,428,861 of NC_088132.1, forward strand.
GACTACTTTTTTTTTTTCTAAATGATTCCAGTATGGGAGTTGAGCGTAAAGACAATCGTCTGCAACAAACGGACTTCTATAAACTCAAAGAAATGATAAGCAAGATGCCACGGGAAAAATGGATTAAGGAAAAAAAGTCTACAGTTTCTTAAACAATATAAAATGTACAAGCACAACCTATCCCAATGCAAAGAAAAAAATTACAAAGAGAAACCAAATGGACTAAAACATGATTTCCTCATTCAGCTGAAACTCAAACAGGAATTATTAAAAGTAAACAATAGATCAGATGATTATGGATAAGTATAAAAACAAGAGCAATAGAATTGTATGGATAAAATCATAAACACCAAAGATTAAAAAAAAAAAAAAAAAACCCCACACAAATACCCCCATAACTGCTAGGTAGTGTAGGGTAGGATAAAAGATATAAAGAAAATATTTCTTGAGCACACTAGCAAATGCAAAGCCAAGAAAACAGTCGATCTGTTAGTTAATTGTAAAGAAAAATTAAACTCACATGACCCTGAATGGGCTAACATGCTTCATTCTTAATAAATACATGAAATTAAACACACACAATTAAAAAATCCAAAGCGTAGGAATCTACTTTAGATTAGCTAGAGAGTATGGAATCAATTCTGTTAAACTACAAGTTTTCAAATTTTCTGGGCCTAACAAAAATCACTCTAGGACGGTTAAGGAGATGGCTGGACAAAAGGCATTGCCTTTTAATAATTATTTTGAAAACTTGTGATAGACTGGACAGATGCAAGATGACTAAAAAGGGACAAAGAGAATACCTATCTTTAAAAATGAACAAAACAGCAATCTAAGGAATTACAGAAAAGCCTTCAATTCCCAGAAAACTACTGCAGGAAACAGTCAAACTGACTACTTGTAAACAACAAGGAGATGAGTAATAGCCAGCAGTGATCTGTCAGGAACAAATCACGTCAACCCAAGCCTAATTTGTTTCTGTGGCAGGGTAGCAGGTATAACGGATAGGGAAAGGCAAGGATGCCCTCTCTCTTGGCTTCTGTATGGCTTTTTCCTTGCACATCATCCTTGTAAGCAAGTTCAGAAAATATGGTCTGCAGCTGATACTGCTGATTTTTACATGATAGTAGGTTACTTTTTTCCCTGTTTACCTGTTTGGGACGAGATCAATCTAATGAAGAGACTCAATAACCAACTTCACATTAACCAAGACAGAGGGAAGCTGAGATACCTTAGATGCAGAAAATGCAGGTGGCACCTACTGCATGACATTGCCCCACATGGGGCAAATGCACGACTGGCACAGAGCAAGGCTGTGCATCAGTCACTCCGGGCAGTACATCGGGACCACAAATGCTTATTACCATTGTTAATCATAAACACTTATTATCACTGATCCTAGAAGCCACTGAGATATGTTTAAGCTGTTCTCCCCATTTTTCCAGGATGGCTTCAATGCAGGGCTCCCATTTCAGAGGCTGCAACCCCAGGTAAGAAGTGGGAGAGGACAGGGAGGCTCCTCCATGCCCCAAATCATGCCACAACCTGTGGGCCCTATGGCCCCTGCCGCCCCGCAAGCTGCGGTGTAGGGCAGAGCCTCACTAACAGCCAGGCCTCGGGAAACCCTCCTTCCAGCCAGTCACCCTTCCCAAAGCAGGCTGCTGAGGGGAAGCTTGCCCACAGATATGTACAGGCTCCAAACCAGCATTTATAAGGGTTCCACTATGCCAGCAAACTCGTGGCCTAATCAAGTTTTAAGTGCAGCAAGCTTTCATCAGTGCTGAAAGACAATACAACATTAAATAAAGATATTTTCATTCATAGCTGTGTTGCATCAGTGAAAGAAATTTTTTTCTTATTCTGAATATTCACTGTCGCTAATATATAATAAGTCACACTAACTAAAATGTGAGAATATTGCAGTATCTCAGGGGACCAGTCTTTTGCTGAGATTTCTCTAGCCTAGCAAATAGGTCGAAGAGTTAAGATAACTTCTGTATTAATCCTCAGAAATTCCTGTTTCCTGAAGTCACCTCATCACCACTCCAATCCAGCTGCAAATTTCAAGCCAAGAGAAATACTAACGTTTTATCTGATTTGACCTGCTTAAGTGCAGATTTTCATTATCTATATCTTTCTGCAGAAGGTTTTAGGAGATTCTCTGAAAGAAATCATTTCAAAACAATCCAGAGAAGTCTCTGGAGCAGCAGATGTGAAGCAGGACAAATGAGGGAAAAAGAGCTTCCTTTGAGGGTGACAGGATGTACAAGGATCACAGCAGAGAGAGCTGAAAGAGTTTGCAAGGAAAACACAGGAGACTGAAACAGCAAAATAAGACCTCTTTTCTTGTTTGGCTGACTTTGTTCTACTTCAAAACAGAAAAGGATAGAAGCCACTCTCAGACCATGGGACCACCATGGGCTGCTGCTGTTCAGCTATCATCCTCCTCCCATGGTGTCAAAAACCGCTGCTGGGGTAAGTCATATTTTGCTCAGTTCAGGCAACAATTTTGCAGATGAAACTAACAGTTTTTGCCATTTAGTAGTCTCACACAGTACACAACTGTTATGCTTTGTCCAACGCTCCCAGGCATAAGGAGAAGCAAGGGATCCGATGCCTGAATTGATTGATACAAACCAGCAGCAAGACTGTGGTGGGAGATCTTCCTTCGGGGAAGCTAAGCAAGCTTCAGAGGCCGCACCAGAAACTCAACTTTCTGTTCTTCATGACTAGGTAGTATCAGTATATTGCTCACCATTTCTGTAGGAAGCAGAGCAGAGCGCTTTACATGCTGCTGCTGCTCTCTTTCCCTGTCCTAAATCGAGGACAGGAAAGGAGCGAAGCCAAGATTCTGCAGATAATAAACTGGTTTTATTTTGGCATTTGGATCAGCTACAATTTTGCTTGAATAAAATAAGTGAATAGATGGAAAAGAACATTCTGACGCCTCTGTCTCACAACCAGGACACTACGTTTCCTGCTGCATGCCTGTGTACACAATCTCCACAATGACATTAACAGATTAATACATTTTCAAAGCCAGGAAAGACGGACATCCTTAATAAAACAAGTCCATATGACTTCTGAGGTTATCAGAGAGAAGGAGAACTATTGCCAGAGCAGAGGCTCAGACTTAAAAACTAAAACCATACTTATCTAAAGAATTTAGGACATTAGTATTTGGTTATTCTTTTCTAACTCCACGCAATCAACAACCATATGCTACCTTAAATTATTATATTAACTGTGGGTCAGCATTTTTCATGACTTTTATTCTTTTTTTATTAACAGGATGGCAATACATGGGAAAACTTAGTGACAAGAAGAGACTCGATCCTTTTACGGACTACAGTCAGTTCCCATCACTTTACTAAATAAACCTGCTAGAGAGAAAACCTTTTTAAAAAACTGAGAAAAATAAAACAAGTACATTTTGGGAGGGGTCAAAATGAAGCACCTACTGGAAATAAATCATTCTGGTGTGGCTGTCTGTGTCCTACATATTACATAAAAAGATTTAAGAACATCCACAGCAAACAGCAGTCTAACATAGCAACAAGAAAGGAAAAAAATCACTATTTCATCTCAGAAGAGGAAATAAGGCACTCAGGACAGAGCTGCAAAACTTCAAAAGTGGGATGAGTTTTAGACTGGGCCGCGATTCAGCAGAGCGTCTCTTGCATTCCCTTACTTCTGAAAGGCTCTCGACTGACAGATCCAGAAACGGTATCGTCCTTCTGCCCAATGCAAATTCGACACAGACACCAGATGTGCCCCAGAAATTTCACTGCCAATGTACTTCAGTCATTAAATAGCGAGAGACCAATCCAATCTTTAATCTCTAAGTCTTTGCTCTCTCCATCAGAACTGTCACATTTGTACCCAAAAAGGGCTCAGTTCTTCATATGGCCACCTGTTCTCAGGAAACTGAACAAAAAGTATCAGATTGTTTCATTAAAGCACTAGGCAACAATTTTCAATTACTATTAATCTAGACTTCACCCAAACCACCAATACATTACACTGAATGATCAGTCTCTAAACCTAGGAAAATTGTCATCCCTTCCTCACCACCTTTATGCTTTTCCGTGGCATACCTTTCTTTCCTAGCACTCTCTCTTCTATCAGTCTTGCATACTCCCTAGTGCAGTAATACTGAAAAACTGCAAAAGAAATAAAAACAGAATTCCAAAGCTCCTGCAAGATATTCCTGCAAAAAGAATTAACTAGTGCTCTATCTATCAAAGATGGGGAGAAAAAGCAATCAGCTTAAACTGCAGAAAAGAAGAGTCCCTTAAGAAAATATTTGCAGCAGTAAGGACAAGGAAACATTGGATCAGATCGACTGGGAATTTTGTGTAATCTACATCATTTGAGATCTTCATAGACGATATGTTTTTGATCCAGGCTTAGAACAGAGAAAGGGAGAAGGATCATCTCTTAATTTCCCTTTTGGTTTCAGGATTGGAAAGCCAGATACTTTAATTACTTGGGCAAATGGATCTGAAAAAATTATCTTAGAGTAGCAAGAGGTTAAAAAAAAAGAAAAAGACTGCAATATAAAAATAACTTTTTAAACCTTACTACTTGTGCCATGCATTTTGGCATTTCATGGGTATATGTGTACTGCAAATATTATAACAAGTACGTCTCACAATATTGAGCACAACTAGCTGGGTTTTTTTAACATGCTTGTTATTGATAAATATGCTGTCTTGCAACATTTTAAACTTACTACGAATGAGGACTAAAAACAAAAAAAAGCGTGACAACAAATATCTGTCCTTAGCAATATGAAGCAAATACTTTGTCTTTTCAAGGATCTCTTAACATCAGCAGACCTGTGACTGACTCACTGGAGTTGTACACATTGCTATCATACAGGACTACTTAAGACAAAATTCTCAAGCTCTGTACAGTGTTTTTTTCCTTTGAGGCACTAATGCATGAAGATCCTACGTAGACAGACAGCTGTAACCTTGCCCATTCCTAGCCTGGAGTAGTGCAGATTAGTCTCAGCAATCTGTCCTATAGCCCTGCAGACCAACGCAAGGCCTAGTACGGCACATAACTCCTGATCCATCATGATTTTCTACCTACTCTCTTCCCTGATATTTTTAATAAACCCACCTCAAATCCCCGCTACCTTTTGGAGTTTTTGCACTGGATGCTGCCCAAGTGCGACAGCTGCCTGCTTGCTGGACAGCCTGCACTGCCTGGCCCCCGGCTTAGCATCCAGTCACAGCAGCTACCCAAGATTAAAAGAGTGAGAGTGGTAACTTAAACAAAGGCACAAACATCTCATGAGATGCTGGTCTGCGCTGAAGAATTTTACGCCAAGTACAAAAGCAGACAGTCAGCAGTAAATCCTACCTCTTCGATAGCTGACAGGTAACACCAACTCTTTACCTTCCACGAAACGGAGGCTAAAACCTCCCGAAGCTTCCCTTGGCTCAAGCCTACCCGCTCTTTCCTCCTTCAGCCGTGTTCCAGCATAAAGCCTCCCACCAGCAGAAGGCAATTATCACCGTTATTTTTAGGCACCAGCTCCCGCACGCTTCCTGGCACTTTCTGAAACAAAGCGCTGCCCCCGCTCTGTTTACGAAAGGGAGCACACGCTCTGGGAAGGACCTGGACGCCCAGCCTGTGATCGGAGGCAGGATTAAAATACCTGCAGCACCAGGAGCACTTTCACTTGGCCAGGCCAGCTCTCGTTCTGCCTGTTGGCTGCTGTGATCCCCATCTAGATGGGCCTAAACCTCCCTGATCATCGTGCAAGGAGCTTACGTACTCAGGTAGGCAGTTTCTGCCCTGTTGCAACCTTTTCACATCCACTTGGGGTAACGGTGCCCGGTGTTCACATGGCACAATGACAAAAGCTGAGATCAAGGCTTACACTTGGGCAAGAGCCAGATGAACACAAATAAATTGCTCCCAGACCTCATACTGCCTGTATGATGCTTGGGCCTCTACATCCGTCATGTCTTTAATAGCTCTAGCCTTATGCCCTGAAGTCACATCTATACTGCATCTGTGAAGATGAAGGCCCAGATAAACAGAACAGCTTGAGAGATAATAAAATGTAAATAAATAAATAAATAGATAGAAATAAATCAATAAAATAAAAAATAAAAATTTCATCCAAGATCACAAAAAGCAGAGCATGTTTAGATGGGCATATGGCTAAATAGAATAAAGATCAATTGATCATCTGAAAAACTTTAGAAGCTTATGGGTCAATATCACTGTCAAAATTAACAATGCCACCTTTTCAAATCGCAGCCCTGGGAAGCCCTTTTTCCCCCCTCCATCATCCATCAAATGATACATAATGCCAATGCTCTTTGAGTACAAACAGGCTAATCAAAAGGTTAATCAAAAACACTAAAGTACAGTAAGCAAAACTAACCATGAGTATTAAATATAGGGAGAAAGATAGATTTTATTACACATAAATCTCTTCCCCCCTCTCTTACATCAAATTAAGTCCCTCAAATGATTTATTTCAAAAGATAGAAATCAAATACTGAGCAATATCTTCCATCTAGGAAAACAGAAGCTAAAATTCAAAATAATGTTTTCCCTCTGAGTTTCAATGTACTATAGTTACTATACATGTACCAAGTTACATGTACTATAACACAGTTCAACTCATCTTGACCAGTGGTGTTAATTGGAGCAAGCGAGCAAATACTCTTAATTCCTCATCTGGAAGTCTTATTCAAGGCAGACCAGTTGGATGCTGTTTTAAGAGCTTACTGATCAGGGACAATTTGCTCAACCAGGTTGAAGCGCAATAGCAACAATGAGCAATTTTCCCTCTGGTGCTAAAATTAGGGAGAAGGACTCCTCTCGTCTCCTAGCCCAAGCAAGCAGCATCTCTCCTCGGCTCCCTTCCCTTCGTAGCCAAGCTCATCTTTGCTCTTTCAATCTACTTTAGCTCAGTCTAGCAGGAAAAGTAAACGTGTCTGCTGGTATAGATAACTAACCTGGGCATCCATACGGTCTCAGTTAAAGCCACCCCTTGGACACACGCACTGAATACACATGGAAAGGCTGCTGGGGCACTTTTTCCTCGATGTTCCATTTTTAGAAGCGAGCAGGTTTTAATGAAATACCAGTGAAAGCCTTGACATTGACATTTTCCTTCCCCAGTTTTATTTATTCTTCTTAATTTATACTTGTAAGTACTCGGCACCCAAACACACAGCCTGAAAGCTGGCAAGAATCGACACAAAAAAGGCACAGTTCTTGAAAACGGTGGCAGAACGGGGGTTATTCCACAAGCTGCCTATTGGTCGTCACACTCCAGCAGTTGACAAAGACAAGAAATTTCCTCCCCTCTCTACCTTTGTGATTTTTGCTTTGCTAGTTTTTTCCAGTGTAAAATTTAACCTTTTTAGCAAAATGAAAACAAAAATCCTGTTTCAACAACCACACATTATAAAGAAAATGAAGGTCTGCAAGTCAAAGGAAATGTCTTCGAGAAAACAGGTAGGCAAAAATGAGAGGACTTTGAGACCAGTGTTAAACAAATGATGGAAACACTTTTGTTTCATCAAAACAAAGTTCAAATTCTATATAGCAAACAGAAGGCCTGAGTTTATTTTAGCTACAGATACTGGCCATTCCCTGGCAAAAGTCAGATGTCTAAGGATAAAAATGAAAACTAAATAGGATATCCATAACAAGCAGCATGTCTAAGGATGAAAACACAAAAATACCCCAAGAAAATGGATTTCTTAATTGACGACCCAGTTTATGATTTACGTTAGCATTCTCTCCTCCGCAGCATGACTGTTGCTCACTGCCCTTTGCTGTGTCTCTCGTTCTAAAGCCTGCTGAGCACTTCTGGTCACAGAAAAGCGTGCTTTGCCTCCGGTCTCCCAAACGCAGGCCTGCTGGCTGCGGCCACCTGATGGAGCTGCAGTTCAGCGCATTCGACGCCACGCAGGAAGGATCGGCTGGGCGCTGGTTCGGCCAGCAGCTCTCGTACCGGCCGTATCCTCACTTCGCTCCTGCCTGGGGAAGAGACCCTGCATAACGAGGGCTCCCACAAGTCTGTAAGATGTTTTCAGCACAGTTTTATTGAACAGCTTGTTCTGTTATATTGAACAGTGAGTTCCCAATTTTAATGTAAACCTGTATTCTTATATCTACGGGAAGAATAAGAACTTCTCCTGAAGCTGTTAGACTTTTCCTACACGCACTTTTCTAACTTCCCATAAAAATTTTCATGGTACCAAATCCTCATCAATTTTCCAATTAGCTTGCTTAGAAAAATCCAATCACCATCCTACAAATGTCTTGCAGTTTACCATAATTTTGAGAGGAATGTTTCACAGAAATGATCTGAAAAATTCTACAGTAGTGAACTACACTACTGAAAGACCAAATTACTGTACCTTTTTAATTAAGATTTAAAGATATACATATATTTGAATCTGCTAACTAGCTGAAGAATCAGGCTAGACATTTTAATTCTTAACCTTAGTTCAACATTCACAATTTATTATTAGAATCCTGTGCACTCATTTCTTTTTCAAAACCACTTAATGTTCTATGTGGATGTATCTATAACTAGAAGAAGAACACAAAGAAATTACCTCAATTACGAGTAATGAATGCCTGGTTATTGCAGCTGAATTCATATCAGTCATCTCCCAAATGAATCAAGATTCATAAAATATAGCACACGGCCTAGTTGTGATATAAATACATCACATTGAAATCCCAAATTATTTTCACCAGACAATGCAAAAAGTTACTCTTTTATTTCACAATACAATTTTTAAAAAAATGCTTTGACTTAATGGACTCTTTGAAACAGGATTAATGACTGGTAGAATTAAATAAATTGATTGGTTCTACACTAATGCCCTCTCTACTTGCATTAAGAAAGAGAGTTGCTCTGAGAAAGCAGCAATTAAAAAATCTATGTTAAACTCATAGAAACCGGTTAAAGTTACAAAGGTACTACATTTAACTGTTTATTGCATTTGTTCATTGACAAGCACACAATACTCATTCATTTATTGTAACGAAAAAGGTTCCCTGCTCTCATCTAGTCTTTTCTTAAAACAGCAGTTCACGCTTTAATCATTGTACAAGAACAAGTATTATGACGTTTCAAGTTTGTGGGGAAAAAAAAAAAGAAACCAAGATTTCTTTTGTTTTTCAGAACATGTGTGTCTTTAGTCCTAAACACCATCAACAAAGTTTGCAGGCCCTCAAAAGAAATTGCCATGTCCTCAGTAAGAGTGATAGCTTCACTCAGCTACTATATTTTTCATTAATAAATATAAAATTCACCACCTCATTCTCTTTAGGTGCCTCGCAATCAAAATTTCTCTCTTTGAGCATTATATGGTCTTCTATTTCAATCATACTGATTTTCAGTCAGCCCTGCTTAACCTGGGGAAGATCGTTCCCTCCTGCGTTGATATGATGCTAGAGAGGATGAATGACAGTCATTAGCTGCAAGCTCATGGAGTGACAAACCATCCTGAGACCCTAGCCCATCACAGCAAACTCCCCACAAACTCACTATTAAATGAAAGCCCGTTGCGACGTTGACTTTCACTTGCTGTCAGTCCATTTTCCACCTTCTTGTCCACTAACTGAGAGAACGGAAAATAATGGTCTTCCCTGCTGGTTAAAATACAGCAAGATTGCCTGTTCCCTCTACAGTCTGGGCTGTGCAGGACTTCCAAGTGAGTCGTCCTAACAGCTTTAGTTACAATCATAACAGGTCAGGGGATTTTATTGTTTTGTGTGTGTTTTTAAGTCTTACCATCTATTTAATTTATGAAGCAGAAACATCTAATCTGTGGCCTCATCTTAGACTGATTACACGAGATCAAGTTTAAGTCTGGTCAGAAAGAACCAGACGGCAACTGCTGTGGCAACCCCACTTTGTGGGATGCAGCCTCTTCCAAAGTTTCATTAGGGTGGCGAGGTGGTTATTGGTCTCCAATCCAGCTCTGCAGAGTCAGGAAACCCACTTATTTAAAACTTGCCTCCCACAAACTCTGTTCCCGCATTGCCTGCTAGTGCTTTGTGTCCCTAAAGCGAGGCGACTCATCTTCCCCGACCTTCTCCTGCTCAGACTCAGTCCCCAGATGCCAGGACAGCAGGGCTCTCCAGCCTCATGCTCCTGCCAGGAAGTGGGGCAGCCCAGGTTGTCACTGTGTTATATAAGAAAGAACAGGTTGTCGCTCCTGTTGCCTCTGTACTCACAGATAATACTAAGCAGAGCCTGGCAAAGGATGCTAAGGATGAGGGTGATCGTCACTAGCAAGATTCACATTTGCAGGTTAAGACTACTGTCTACAGCCATTGAGGCTGTGCACTGAGAATACAAGCTTTTGGAAGAAAGGGAATACCTCTACACATGGCTGCAAATAGGATTTTCAAAGCCTGTGTTCTGGGCCAGACTTGTTTTCTGTTTTGGATATGTTTTATATCCTACATATACCAAGACTTCTGAAATCAGAAAAAGAATGAGTCTGTGCTTGGAGTTCATGCATTTTATTCCTGCTTACCTCCTCTCAATTATGCCCATCATCTACTTGCTGGCAATGACCAATCTGAAAGTGCAATCTAGATAGGTCTAAACAGCAATCAGCTAACACAGTATTGCATTACACGCTCTACATCTTCTGCCAGTGATATTTGCCAGGCAAGAAACCCTTAAATCATCAACCTTCTTGTTTTTGAGAAGCATGACATCTGTGAGAGCATCTGTTCATACAAAGGTTGTTTCAACTAAGCATGTGGAGGTTGAAAAGGTTCTCAAAGCAATGTATGTTGCTTTAAATCTTCTCCGGGGCAATGAGTCAGTTTTCCTATCCAAACAGAAATCCTATAACGTGAGCTGATTAAGTTCTTGATAAGGGAAGAAGGGGCTGACTTAAATTATTTTAGATTTTAAGATCTGCTTTCCCAGTCCCTTGTATTTTATGTGGACACAATAACTTTGTTATGACTTCTTTAAACTCTGTGCTGAACAGGTGATTTGAATTCATGGCTTCTAGGGATGGATTTCTCAGTTCTTACACTCAAATATCTGGTGCAGTTATTCATTTCCGGGAGCCCTGTGGAGGGGAAAATCAATGAGCAGATCTGCCATTCTAAGCCGAATCTCAAAGTGCGCTGGTTAAAGCAGTCTGTCCCAAGCACTCTACTTCATGGGAAGGAGACAGTCTCAAGAACAGAACAGAGACGTGAAATCCAGCTGAATCCTGTCTTCGCAATGGAGTCATCTTGCCTAGGTCACTGAAAACCCAAGAACGGCCTTACTTCACTGAGCTTCAGATCAGTTACCTCACCATTATTTCTCCAACAGCAAAATATAGGTAATTATTCCATACGACAGAGGTTGCTGTAGAAATAAGTTAACCAGTAAGCACTTTCGTACAGATAAAGAGGTAAGACAGACTGAGAGATTAACAACACAGCAAATTAAATTACTAATAGCCCATGTCTTCTGTGATTGTATTACTACGTTCAGCGATACAAGTCATCTTAATGCCAGTGATGGATTTTCATGAGAAAGACTCAAAAGTGTAACAATATTCTGCCAGTTTTAGTATTCGTGAAAGAATCAGATTTCTGGTTCTTTTCTCTGTCCCATCACATATGTTCAACAGCAGGAGAACGCTGTCCCACACGTGTAAGTGGCCTTTCCAGGGAGCGACATGCACCCTGATTTCACCCCACCAACACAGCCACCACGTTCATGCAGACCTAGAAAACCAGAAGCATTCCCAAATCATGCTGCTTAGACACAGCCGATATGGCCATGTCACTAGATATATATGCCTAGTGCTGATCCACAACAAAAATCTAGCTCAATTTTAACAGGCTCTACAGCCCTCAGTATATAGTCTCTGCCAAAACATAATAGAAATTAGGAGTCCAAAAATCAGCCTTTCTTAACCTCGGGTCTGATGTCTGCTCCCACTTTGGATCCACATTCATTTACCATTCTTCTGTGGCTGATATCTAAGCATTTTCTTTGAACCACTTGGAAAGAAGGAGAAGGAGGAGGAAGAAAGACGAAACTACAGTAGCATTTTTGCTGCTGCTGCTTTGTATCTTGCTTTTATCAAGTGTTTAGTGGTTAGAGCACCTACCCATAATATGTAAGATACAGGTTCAAATTCCTTCTGCGCCAAAGGAATCTGAACCCTTACTTCCTATGTCTGAGGAGATTACCATAAGCATTAATTTACACAGTACTTTTGGTGTGTGGAAGGAGAAGTAGTAAAGGAAGCAATAGATACTCATTCCTATTGATACCATTCCACTTTTGACTAAAGCAGATTATTTAAACCAGATTGCATCCAGGGAAATCAGCATGTCTCTAGCCTTGTGAGAGAGAACAGAACTCCAAGCACTGCATTTGTAGTAAAACTAATTAATGCCTTTTATAGAGCGCACAAACAAAATCTAGATCATGGAGTACATCCAGGGATTGCAGCCTTGGTTATTTTGGATGTTATACCCCCATTCTCCCTAAGTCATGGCTAATGAACAGGCTAGAGACCAATGCTCTGGCTTATTCCTCCTCTCTTGCTTGATCCCTGTACCTCCTTCCCTAACCATGCTTTTAAGAGAAGTGGCAGCAACTGCATTTTATTTGGAGAAAGGCATAGATCAGGAAGGTTGTGAGAACATCTACCAGATGAGTCCCTCAGGCAAGTCTGTAGGTACCTGCTATTGCAGCCCGGTCAGCCCTGGTTTTGAAATTACTCAGCAACACTGAACAGCTGGGCACCTACCCTTAGATACCTGATGAACATTAACATGGAAAACTTAAAAACCTCCTGCATTTAGACACCTCTGTGGCAGGACAGAGAGAGGGTCTCAGTTTTGGACAAGCCTATGTCCTTACGGGGAGCTAGCCACAAGTCCCTCTTCAGCTAGAAATAACAATATTGTTAATGTAACAATAACAACTCTGCACCACAGATGTTTTTTCAGACACTGAAGCTATCGAGATGCCCAGGTACTATGAAGTCACATAAAACCCAAGAATCGACAGAAGTCCCTAAAACATTTTTGCCTTTTATGACTTCACATGCTGGCATATAAAATACTGAAATGCCTACCTCCAACTCAACATTTATATCAAAGAGCTTCCTACTTTCCCATAACTAGAGAATATATTAGAGGTTTAGTCAAAACCTCCTACTACACCTTCTCAAAATCTGTGTCTACTATACTAACACATTTTTTGGGCTCAGCTGTCTGGGCTAAATGCTGTTCAGATTTCAGTCTTCTCTAGCTTTAAGAGTAGCATGAAACTTTGTTCAACGTAAAATATGAAGATGAGCCTATAAACAACCCATTTTCATTGAAGAATATTTTAAAACTGTCCAAGCAACTCAACTCTAAGGATCAAAATTGTCACAAAATTGCCATAAAAAGCCTCCATTCATGCTAATGCAAACTTGACATTTTCAAATAACTGTAGACAACTATCTTTTACTGTACCACTTTGTGACACCAATATTTTAAATATCTTTCAAATTTTGCATCTGCAAGTGCACAAATGGCAGCATTCAGGTTTTTGCCAAATAGCACCTACAATCAGATATATAGATGTCTGTATACTGACTTAAAAGCGCAAACTTCTAATCGTGGGAGTAAATGCTACAATTGACATTTAAGCCATGTGACTTCACTACCTTGCTTCTCTAAAGTTATAGGAATTAGAAATACAGACAGAAATTTTAAGTTAAAACTTCCACATAGCCTTCCCTCATTTTGTTGTGTCTAGCTACCACAACACTTTGAGATAGTCTCAATGGTTTCTGGCTAATTATTTTTGTTAGTTTATTAATATATGTAAAAGCTTTATGCATTCCAAAATAAAATATTGTAATTACATTTCTTAAGACAATAATAGATCATACACAAATATTTAATGGTTAAAAATACCAAGGAGATTATTCATCTTTTTCTTTTTTTTCCTCAGAGGTGAAAGAGGCTTTGGTAAGAGAAAAGATTTTTATTTTTTTTTAATCATCCTGTAAGGCTTTTCCCCCTGTGAGCACAAGTCACAAGCTTAGCAGAAATTCACAAAATAAAATTTATCACTAGACCACTAACATGATGGTTCAGCTGTTGAGTTCCTTCATGCCAGCGCACACTCGTAGGAACCTTTAAATCACGGATTACTGACATAATGGACTATAACAGCTTGTGTCAACTCCTACTTAGGTCGCTTTAATCTGAGGCTTACCAACACAGAAGAAGCATCAGAGCTTCAAAATAAACGTTATGTTCTATTTCGCAAATGAAACATTTTCATTAAAAAAAATACTGTGGTGTGATATGAATACACATCAAGCTTTATATATCACTGTGCCCCCAAACTAAGTATGAATGGTCCATATGAAAAAATTATTGCTATAGAAAGGTACACTAAATCATTCTGAAATACAATAAGTTTGTTTGTTTTAATTGAAAGCAGTTACAAACATGAAAATATATATGAAAACAACTCAATTTCAGCCTTCTCCAGTTTAAAGAAAAGAAATTAGATCTCCTGTAATACGTTAAAAAGAAACCGCTTTGCTTCCTGGTTCAAATTCTTTAGAATTAAGCTTAAAAACGTGGAAGAAGTAGACTAATAGTGAGTAGTTTACAAACACATAACTCAGTTATGCATTGCCTTAGAAAAAGTGGCAGAGCAGACCAGACAAAGCAGTCTGCATTTTCTACGACTTCTGGGAGCTTCTGAGGAAGCACTGCACCAAGTGCTCTGCTACCTGCTTAACTAACGGCTCTACAAAACTTGGAATGTACAAAAATCGACTTAAGCAATAAGTGCCATTATTCCCCTAGAACCAGGGAAAAGATGGTCAGCTTCCATCAGAATAATCACCCAAACAGCTTCAATATATTAGTATTTAATATTCAGAGAAAATACCCCCAACAAGCACAACTTCTTAAAGATTCAGATCAGCAATGAAGACAGCAAAGGCTATCTCAGCATTCTTGTTGCTAAGCCCAGAAATAGTAACTTCTTAATTGGCTCTTACAGCAACCCTGTTTCATAATTTACTGAGATATTTTATTCAGCCACTCTTGGACCTAGATACAGAGTTAAAAAAAAGTGATTTTGGCCCCCTTCGGCATGTCTGGCTCCCTATCAGATTTCCACTAGAGCAATTACATATGTTCTTCTTCTCTTTTTTTGTCACTAAGCTCCCTGAAGCTGGTACTGTGCCTTTCTGATTAACCAGCATCCCAAAGCAGCAGTTGCAAGGTGCTCTGCTAAAAAAGTCTACAGAAAGCAGAGGAGGTTGACTAATCATGAAAGGGGAAAAAGCAGAAAAAGTTGTACAAATGACTGATTTCCACACTACTGATCTTACATTTTCCAGAAGGGAAAGCTGAAATTTTTGACAACAGCCAAAAAAAGGCCCCAATCCATAACAGCCATAGATTTTTCAGCCAACTCTTTTTTTTAAAAAAAAAAAAATCTGTTTAACCTGATAACAGTCAAATGTAATAACAAGCCAAATTCAGTAGCTACTCCAAATCATTCATATTTCCACAGCGTCAGTGAGGAAGCAGACTTCTTTATACAAAGAACATAAGCTATAAATACTCTTATGATAAAAAGGTGATGTGCAGTTCTTAGCATCTGTGTTCTCAACAAAAGGCAACCATGTATCATTCCCTTAAGCCTGGTGTCTCTAAAATGTAGTTTACCCTAGACAAAAGGTTTGCTCCTACAGAGAAACACTGGCTTCTCAGGAGTCAGAATTGGTAGCCCAAGAAAATTACTCTGGGTGCTCTGGACACTGCTCAGATAGTGGGCTGAGAAGCTGCGAGACTGCCAAAACGGAGTCCTTTTATTTCCTGTTGATCTTTTCAGTAACTCAAGGTGTGGAGGGGCTCCCTGGGGACACCTTCCCAAACACCAGCAGGCTCCAGAGACTCCTATGGAAATGGTGACCTTTAACAGGGGTCTGTATGTAGGATACGTGAGTTTTGCCACAAATCCTAATTTTTATTTTCAACTAAAGGCAGCGTTGTGCTGGTAAACAATATATGACATCTATTGCTTGCATCCAATGCCTGAGCAGCAGAAATGCACATCTTCAGTACACCTCCAGGAAAGGTTACACTTCTGCTATGGCTTGAAGGCCAACAGCATCCTGGGTGGTATGAGAGCAGCAGAGCTGGTCAGTCAAGGGATGAGATTATCCCCCTCTCTGCAGCACTTCTTAGACCACGTCTAGATAGTGTGTTCACTTTTGGGCCTCTGAGTACAGAGAAGACATCCATAACCTGAAGCCAGTTCAGTTGAAGGCCACCGAGATGGGGGAGCTGAAGCCCTCACCCTGCATGGAGAAGCTGAGGGCCTGGGCTGCTCCAGCCTGGAGCAGGGATGGCTCCAGGGGCACCTAACAGCAGCCCCCAGTGCCTACGAGGGTTACTGGGAGGACGGAGCCAGGCTCTTCTCTGTGGCACGTGCGGGGGGGCAAGGGATGACGGGTGGAAGCTGAGAGGGGAGAGGGTCGGGCTGGCCCAGGGAGCCCTTTCCCCCCAAGGAGGCCGGGCAGGGGCGCCGGCGGCCCAGGGAGGCCGGGCAGCTCCCTCCTTCGCTCCAGCCTTCGCAGGCTTTATAGGCACACGAGGACCCAGGAAAGAAGCTCCCGGACAACAGCCTGGCAAGTGGCCAACACGAGACGCTTAGCTCAAGGTTGGCACAACAGTTGCAAACGACGTTTGTGCTTTTACTAAGAACTACAAAAAGATTTAATGCTAATAACATCACCCTTCTCTGGTGCATAACTTTCCCACACTTGATCACACTTATTTGCTTTTATCTGATATTCCACTCTCAGACACTGGCTTTGAAAAACTTGAGACAAGCAAACCAGGGGAATCCCATCCTTTGAGCATCTAGACTTCACAGACACCCCCCCCCCCCCGCACCTTCAGTTTATGACATGAATCACAGAAGTTGGTAAAATCTAATTATTTTCAACTTTAGTAGCTAGGCACATAGCTCAACAATAATAATAAAACTGCCATCTGTAAGTTGCCTCTCACTGGCTGGTTGTGGCAGAGGCTGTTACAGACTAAGAGTGCAGATAAATAATTCTACTCAGTAATAATTCACTAATAATTACAGTTCTTTATACAACAGAAGAAAAAGGAGACATTCATTTTTCAAAAGCATTTATAATTTGAATGCTTTACCCAAACCCTGATTTACTTTTGTTTTCATTTATTCGTAATATTTGCTTTTATATCCAGTAAAACTCACCATGCATTAACAATTCTAATCCATCTTACCTGATCCTATTAAGTCTGTTATTTTTTTCCCTTTGAAAAGCAGGCTCCAAATCAATCATTTCTAACACATCGCTTTTGCATTTTTAGTTTCAAACCTCCTCTTAAATACATTCAAGCATCTTACTTGCATTGTCAACTCCTGTTGCTAGATGTAGGTAACGCTCAGATCAAGCTGTGATGCTTTCACTGCAGGGAGCAGTGACCCTGTGAGTATTGCAGTTACATCACTGGTGTATCAGGACAGAAAAGGACGCATGTATACAAGTGGATGTCAATTCAGTAAGAAATGCCTGTTTGAATACCTTTAATTAGGTCCAGTTAATAATAGCCCGTTTTTGCTAATATAAATATGGGTCTTTCATTATTGTTGCCAGATAACATTTTTCAGTTACCATATAAGCCACAGAGACAACAGACATCAACAGAAACGAGAGAGGGTTGGGCCGGCCGTAAGAAGCCCTTCTCCCTGCCGAGGAAGCCAGGCCGGGGCGCAGGCGGCCCAGGGAGGCTGGGCAGCTCCCTCTCTCTCCCGGGGGGCTTCCAGCCCCGACGGGATAAAGCCCTGAGCAACCCAGTTGGATCTCGGGGCTGAGCTGGTGGTGATCATTATTTTACTCATTTCTTAAATACTTATTAGTGTGGCACTGAAGTACCATTCTAGTTTTTGAAACAGTATGTTACCTCTGAAAGCATGCCCTCGAAATTAAACAAAACAAGAAAACACACACAGACAGATGTAGGTGAGCACAAAACACTTTCAGATGCAGTTTATGCCTCTGATTACACAGAGATTTGCATAGGCTGTAGACTTCTCCTGTGGCTCTGGGCTGAGGCTTTAAAACTTACTGGAGTCTCCGCTGCCTCAGAAGTCTCTGCACGGCACTGTTCTGCGGCACGGCAGTGTGCTAACACCCAGAACGTCCCGGCTGCCTCTCATTTCTCTCCCCAAACCAACTTTGCTTATATACACTCCAGGTAATGTCCGGTATGTCACCACACGCTCCACAATTTAAACAAGTGTTCTTACAATGTTACTAAGTGAAGGTCTTAAATCATACTGAGCTGTTCCTGAGATTATTTTTAGGAAGGCTTTGCAGAGGAGTGGAAAAGAAAAAGATATATAAATTTAAAGGGGATTCTGCAAAAATGAGTGATCTATTTTGATCAAGTATGCCACCAAAAATATCTTCAGAAAGGCTGCTGGCTGGATGAAAATCACCAAGTATTTAAAAGAACAGAATACAGCAATTAGAAAGGAAACATACAAGTCATTTGAATAATAATTACCGCTGGCGTGGTTTTAATTAATCATTATATAAACATCAGCACAGTACTTTGCCTTTTTTTTTTTAAATGTTAAAATTGGTTTTCAAAGTTTGCCTTTCTTTCTGGCCCTTGCAACAATCCTTCTGATTTCCACTTTTAATACCAGCTTTCTTCCTTCTGGAAATCAGGTTTTCTGAAGGTCACAACTCCCTATTACCAAATATAAATAGAACTATATTAAACTTTGTAGAGCAGAAAAGCAAGGAACCCAGCACGGGTGCACTGTTAACTCTCAAAACATTTGTGTTTCAAATACCTTCTTTTATATCCAACTTCAGTGCAGACAGGTTGACAGCAACCTCCTGCCTTTCACCTAAACCGAAATCAGTATTTTGAAAATTCTGTCATTCTTGCTAACTATTTTTTAAGAAGTGCAAACCAAGTCACAGAGCGAGCAGTTTATTCGCTGTTCACCAAGATACGCATATGAACCTGCAGGACAGAAATTCCCTGACAGATCCAATTTTGAGAAACCAAAGGTTTTGGCAGTTGTGTAACATGTTCTAATACAACTACGCATCTTTTTTCTACTATAATTATTTATTTGGTATCGGTATTTTCAGCTTCCTCTCCTGTGTATTGTGCACGTAATGTGGCTAAATACACTTTACGTTCCTTTTTCTGGTGGGCTTTAGAAGTTTAGGTAGAGCACAGTCAATTCAGTTTTATGCCTCAATATAATAAAATTATTTGCCCAAGTTTTGTTCTGGCAACATCCAGAAAACTAAGCAGCTGTGGAAATAAAATGACTTGAGGAAGAATTTAGTGCCTTCAGCACATGTATGCAAATATAATTATGTGACCTGATATAAAGATTTTACCTGAATGAATTTAATATGGCTGATTTCATACAAGTAGAAAAGTCAGCAGTGAGTTATGCAGGTCAAGCATTTATCTAATGGTCTTGTTTGTGTAACATCTCTGAGACAGTGTCTCGTAAATCCTTATCAAGTAATCTATTCTTAAGTCCCTACCAGCTCTACATATGCGCAGTAATTATATTAACTACGCATTCTGTACATATTACATAGGCTATTTTCTTCACTAAGGCTTGGTTTATGACTGTTTTTGAATAACAAATGCAAGCTATACTTTGCTGTGTTTAGAATAAATATGGAAAAATAATTAATGATAGAATTTAGGAAATCTACTACTGATAAGTGAGGAATGTCTGCTCTATAGCTGCAAGTCTATTTGTGGTATTTAGCTGTGTAATGTTGCAGCTGTGCTACAATGTTTGTCACCATTGCTACCCTAAATAGGAACATATATTTGCAAGTGGACCAGATCTTTCTCCGCTGGAAGTCCGCCTTTTAAAACAAACGCAAGCCACCAAAAAAAAGTAGAAGAAGCACTCTAAAATGTGAAAAGATATTCTGTTCCACTTCCTTAATAAATTTGGCAGTCTGGGGGAGGCGGGATCTACTATTCATGCAAGTGGACACTTGTCTTGACAAAGGTATCATTTACAGAGGAGAAAAAAACAAGCAGTATCTATTTTAGGAAATATTTTAGTAAATCACAATCGAAACAAAAGACTGACTAAAGCAGGTCATCTAAATCCTTACTTTATTTTTCAGGCTAGCCTGACATGACCCACTTTCTGCCCCCAAATCAATCTCATACTCAAGCTGTGACATGGGTAATCCATTCGGATATCTGTCTTAGCATACCAACAAGGTATTAAAGGGAACCATTTGGCGGAAAAGAAAAATTGTCAAATGCACATTTAAACTAAGATAAGCTACATAAGGGTTAAAGGAAATCGGATTATAAACAAAAAGGTCATTAGCAAAGATCATATCTGCTGAAGACAAAGAAAAGTGAGGAAACTGCAAAATATTATGCCTGCTCGTTTTTAATTTGTCATCTGCTGTTGCTGGGTGGAATAATACCCACAATGTGGAACTGGATGGAACAGCCAACGAACTCTCAGGAAGACGAACCCACAGGAAGGAACTGCCTTGTGAAGAAGACATTTGGAAAGATGGCACAGACAGGTGTCAGATCCTCCCCACAAGCACGTCTCATTTTCTTTCACCACAACGAGTGGGCCTGGAGCACGCACCGTACTGTCACGCCTGAGTTAGGGCACACTCCCACCGGATACAACATTTTTTCAACTCCA
The DNA here is from genome assembly GCF_036370855.1 of Dromaius novaehollandiae. NCBI lineage: Eukaryota > Metazoa > Chordata > Aves > Casuariiformes > Dromaiidae > Dromaius > Dromaius novaehollandiae. The sequence continues at coordinate 39,449,640 of NC_088132.1, forward strand.
ACCCAATTTAATGGGTTTTTTGAGTGCTCTCAGTCTGAATAAACTAGGCTTTAGCGCAGTACAAAGAGTACCAAACATGGTTCTCTTGTACTGAAGAGTGCAACATTAAGCTTAAATCTGTGGTGTCAAAGGCACTCATCCCACAGAGCTGTTCAGTCTTGCCTGCAAAATTCCCAGACATCTCAAAACGAAGCCAGCAAAGCCCATGGAAGGCAGTACAGCATCACGTGGCTATACCTGCAAGGTTGACCGCGTTCCCATGACACCTGCACCACAATTAACATTTCCTAAGAGACCAAGCTTTTCCAGGTCTCTAGTGCCACATGAGTGACCTGAAGCAAGAGGAGAGGTAAAAATAAAATGCAGGTATCAATTTTATTTTCCTACGTGGTTTGGCACTCACCAGACTCATTGCGGAATGACTTTGACATGCCTGGTTTAGGCAGAAGCTCTACTGTCTCTCTGCAATTTCTCTCATCGTTTAGTGGGTCTGAATCTCCTCATGAGTTCAAGCTGTGGAAGCTGTGTTAAGAATCCAGAAGTTTGCACATAGCGGAAGGTTCATTGAGTTTTCCAGTTGATTTCTCACTTCTCTCCCCTTTTACTTTGTTTAAAAGAAAAAGATACATAAATCCATCAGTGAGCAGGACTCCATACTCTGAAGGTATTCACTCCAAGCTTGAAAGTAAACAAAAAAAAGCCTAGAGGCTTTAAGCAGATTTAAAAATAAGTTTCGTATCAACAAAGTGATAGTCATCATGGAGCAATTTTATTTTGTCAGTTTTGAATGTATTCTATGTAATCTAATTTTAGATTTGCAACAGAGTGGGTCTTTTCACTTCAAGAGGCATTCACATCTTGGAAAGCAAACTAAGTTATGCTTGTTTGCCAAGATTCCCACTGTCTTGCCTTATAAAAAAACAAATGGGACTGAATATTGAACTAAACAGGTTTGATACTTCATCTTTTCACACAAATACCACAAAAAAGAGCTTATCCTTGCAAGATTTTTCTACAGAACACAACATGCCAAGCAAAACATAAGAAGTAACACATTAACAAAATTAATCCACAAACATAACTGCTCAGTAAGAGGGATGGTAAGTATTGGAATCTATCTGCAAAGCTGGATCTGAATTTTGGGTATCAAACAAAAACCCTAAGCAAAAAGGAGTTAAAATATTTTGAAAACAGAATTTCCATTTGCCCACTTACATTATCGAATCACTAATCTGAAACCACACCATCTTCCCTGAAGAAGGAAATAGCTCTTTACTTGTTTACAGATCCCAGCTGTACAAAATAAACAATTAGAGAAGTCTATATTCCTTTTAGAGCTTGGCGAGAGAAATGATGGCTGAAGAAACAAAGGAGAACATGAGGTAAGCAAGCTTCAATACTGAACGCTACTGATGATTATCTCCTAATGAGGATATGCAGGTGGAAAAAAACCCAAAACAAAACAAAAAAACCCACCAAATCCCAAGGTCCTGTCACTTACTAAAAATATCTTTCAATAACCTGCAGTTTGAATATTAAGCCTGTATCTCCTGACTTCTTTAAAGGGATGAAAATTGAAGAGGCAGTACTGCATTGCTTTCAACGGGTGATGCAGAACAAATGACACCATCAACCACAGATATGTTCCAGGAATTCCTACATCAAATGTGACGAAAGGCTCTATGGGATCCCCTAAAACAAACAATGCTATAAAAATGGCAAATAGGTTCCTCTTTTTTCTTTTTTTTATTCTCCCTGGTCCCACACCCTAAAAATTCCCTACGACCTTCCCCACCCAAGTTGGGACTAGCACCATCCTCACGTTAACTTTTTGTTGTGTAGCACAGATGCAGGTTCTCTTTATCCGAAGACAGTTTGTTGCAAGATCCAACTGAACTCGGAATGGCTGCAAACTATTAGCATTGTTGTACAGACGAGAAAAAGGGGTCGATCACCAAAAAATTCATCAGTCCTGCTAAACTACAAGAGGCCTGTCTTACTTAAGAGAATGCACAGATCATTCTTGCACATACCAAGGCAGAGATGTACTTGTGTGCAGCAGATGCATTTAAAAAATGAGAGTCAAGGAAGGAAGACATCATCAACCTCTTACACAAGTGTATTAGAATTCACATGGATTTTCATGATTTTAAACTTGCATTACATCTATGCTGACAGTTTATTAAAATTAGTCTGTAGAAAATATTTTCACTGCCAACATGTTAATTATCCAATGTTGAACCCTGTTAGAAAGAATGATTCAATAAGCTCCCAGGTTTGAAAGCCCTACTGCCCTCCATGCCAAATGATTAAGTCATACCAAATTTCACCTCATTTCTTTCATTTGCAAGACAGAAAATTGACATCCTTCTTTATCATTTTTTGTGCAATAGTCTTTTACAAGAAATTTCACAAGATAAGACACACAGAGTGACAAGGGAAAAATGGAGTATCTAAGTGGTATGTATAAAACAGTGTTTTCCAAAGTAGACTTTTGCTCTCATGTCATGAGCCAAGCTTTCTCTTGCGTTATTAATGCGTAGCGTAAAGAATGCTCTACCCAACCGCCTTGCTCCCAAAAGGTAGCTTCACTGCTTTGGTGCTGCAGCTTCCCAGGGATCAAAAATGCCTCTCCGTTCAGCAAGCCCCTCTGCTGGGATCGTTCTTCTTTCACCTCCAGCATGCAGCCAGCAAGCACAAGGGCCCGGGGCCCCTCTGCTGAGCGGTGCCCATCACCCAGGGCTGCCGAGACAGCCCAGGAGCAGCGCTTCTGCCTGTATTCTGTGAGGAGAGGAAGGATTTTGCCCACAGACTAAAAAGACTCCAGAATACATCCGAATTCTGAACTTCTGCGAATTCAAAATTATACTGATGTAGGTATTCAGTTCACAGGTCAAGCCCCATAAATTAAAGGTTTAGTTTAAAGGAGTCTGTTTATTTTTCCCAGGCAAAGAGGGGAAGGGAAGGAAGGCTGCTTTTGTCAGCTTCCCTAGTTCTTTCTCTGAAGTTGCAGGAACAAGGTTGTTTATTTTCAAAAACAAGAAAATTGACATCTTTTTTTTTCCTAGGAAAGGATAGGAACAAAGATGACGTAAAGGCAACTTACAGAAAGACATTTCGAATTTCCCAAACCAAAAAAAACCAACACAACTCCCCGGATACTAAAATACCTCCTCCTTTCCAGTACCTTTGGTCAAATAAGCCATGATACTAGTTGCAAAATGCTTACTGAGCCTCAGTAAGGAGGAACAACTTTTTCGCCAAAATGACTATTAAGGTTTCTACCTCAGAAACTTCCATCGCCATATATACAATAAAAAAGGAATGGAAATTACACAGAGCCAGCTTTGAGAAGCACTGAGCATCTGTAAGATGCCTCCCTTCTACTAACCACGAAGCTGAAGGTACTCAGCATCCCTGACATAAGGACACGAGAAGGAAATGAGAAAATAAAAACAATGTTCAGAAAATAAATCCTTTTTAATTATTCCTGCTTTCCTCCTTTTCCTCTTCTAAATCAAGCACTGGACATCTGCAGTACTCTGCAAAGAGATTAAAGAGTGACACACGTTTGGGAACACATGGCTAATGCAGACAGATGTCCTTCAGTCTCTATCTGCTAACCAGCCAGTAGTTGCATTTCTTAAAGAGAAATACATATGTAAGCACGTTTTCCTTCACCACCATCCTGGTCACACATGCTCTGTAACTTGTTGGTTAAAGAATTAGGGGTATCATCTGGGATTTTTTGTCATTTTCACTCTACTTCATTGCTACCAAAAAAAGAAAAAAAAATGCACTCACTGCTTGGTTTCTAACGCTTCATTACAGCTGAGCGGAAGTGGTTTTCAGCCATTTAAAACAAAGTCGCCCCCCAAACCCTTTCTGCACTAGAGTAAACTATGACCTGAAATTTTTCATGAAAATAAGATCAAAGTAGTCAAGAGCGCAGAGCACTCAGCTGGATAACAGCAGGGGCAGACACGCTGCCTCCACGCCCCTCCAGTCGCAGCCACTTCAAGGCTCACGCCCACGCACTGACTGACCCAGGCAAGCGATTGGAGCTCTGGGTCTCCCGCGCTGCAGGCAAGGACCGTGACCGCTAAGGCAGCGTGCTTTTTACACCACTGCACGGTATTCCACGCTGGACAAAACACAGCATTTTGAAGGAGTGTTGAAATTGGTATTTTGCTCTTGAATGGCTTTTAACAAGCCAGTATTTTTGTGAAAAACAAACTGGATAATGAAAACCAAAAGGTTATCAAATGCGATAGCTCAAAGGCGGTTTTGTTTTGTTTTTCTTTCCACTAAAACTATCTGACCCCCACAGAAGTTGCATTAACACCTCGCTTGGCTGAGATGGTATCCATTTCTCAGGTGTACAAGAAAACAGTCAAATGAGGTGGAAAACAGTTTTCCCAATACTCCCTTTTCTTTAGACAGTGGCCTAAAATCCCTGCTACTCATACAACTTCTGAGCCACAAATGGGGCTGCTGTGCCTCTCTGAAACAGAGAGTCATATGTTCCTGATTTTAAAATGGCCGATTGCTACATCTTCTACAATTCTGATCCTTCCTTCCAGGCACTATCAGAAGGCAAAGAGTCCAATCCAAAGAGCTGGCTCTTCTACCTACAAATTAGGGCACATTTAAAGACCACCCCAAAATTACCAGAAAATATGCCTGCTAAGCTGTTGGCCAGTGGTGTAAACACCAATATTTCTCCTTTGTAATCCTTTTTCTCTCTAGCAAAAGGAGATTTCCTCAGCACCCTAATACACTGATAATAGATTCTTCTACCTCACGAAAAAAATCCAGCTCCAGGACTGGATCATGACAGAAGAGGAAAACCAGCCTGGAGTGACAATGGAAAAGGAAAATCAATTAATTTGGTGGGAAAGTTGCAAGAAAAGAGCCTGAACAGGGTAAGAGGAAAAAGAAACCAACAAAAAGACAAATTAGGAAAGAGGAAGCAGGATTAACATTAGCTAGTAAAAAACAGTAAAGAAGAAAGAGAAATGCTTACAGAGAATAACAGGCAGAGGAGCAGAAAATACTGGAAATAAAAGCTATGCTTGTATAAAGTGAAGAGTAAGAAATGTGATGGTCAAGAGAACTGGGAAAAGAATAGATGATTAAAACCAAAGACAAGTTAATCTTAAAACGCACACCCAGACATCATGACAGAAAGCACAAAGAGCAATGCAGGCCATTGCTGGGAACGTGAGACAAGCCAAGAGCTGTACAGACAGCAGCAGCTTTTGTGCGCCTCTCTCAAAGAGCTCGGACTGGCACAGGGAACAAAGTGAAGGCTAAGCAGAACCGAAGGTACAAAACATGCATGTGAATAGGTGTCTTTCTGACAAAAGCCTTTGAGCTACATGTTCTGAAAGGTCTGTCCACTCATTTCTTGGATTTGCAAGGCAAAAGCTCCCCGTAGGAAGCCTCCTATGTGACTCCCTATGGATTTGGTGTGTTACCGCATCCCTTTCCACCAGGGCTGCTGAAGGATGTTGTCGAACCAGGCAAGGCAGAGGCAGACGTCAGTGTCGGTGACACCAGCCTGACCTGACACTTTCCTCTCCAGAGCACGCTGGCAGTTCCTTATGGATGGGACAACTTCATGCCCAGAAAAAACAGATCAACAGTGTCCATCAGTAACTCGTCCAAGGCTAGACAACGCACACGGGACACAGCGGAAGAAATACCCCGTACAGCTGGCACCTCAGCAAGTGCCACGTGGACAGCCGGGAAGTTTTGCCAGGACTCATTTCCAATGCTCTTTTAGCTTTGTGTTGGGGGTTTTACACAAATTATTCCAAATCGATCCCTTCTTCTCCTCCCACCCATTAAGAAGTCCTGCTTGTTTAGGCCAATTTATTTACCTTGAATATTGCCAGTGTGGAAATATTATTCCTGGAGTGCTTAATTGTAATTTGGTTTCCCAAGTTACTAGTGGAGAGGGTCAAAAGCTGGAGCATGTATGCTTTATAAGGACGCCTGCGTAAGGATCCCTGCCTCAAGATAAATGTTTTTAACTGCAGCAGTAATTCAGCTTTTTTGAGTAATGGAAAGCAGAGTCTCTTCCAGCCTTCTAAGTCTGAATATATTTAATTATTAAAATTTAGTACAGAAGAAGGTTGACATTTCAACAGAAAAAAAAGGACCTCTGTATCACCTATGGGTTCCCATAATCTTGTTAAACAAACTTCCAGCTTATAGCATGGAACCATCTCAGAGCACCGGAGGTGGATTCACCGATCCCGTAATGAAAAGTTAAATGTTACTTGGCATGCTTAGCCATGTTAAAAAAAAAAAAAAAAAAAAAAAGTGCTCCCAGGAGATCTTGTATTTGCTAAACTGCCCCAAATTGATATGCAGACGTGAAAGAAAACAAGCATAGAAACAAGGGAAGGACAAGCTTAAGACAGGAGTTTAAAGGAATAAGGTAGATTGCCACACTGTCTGAAAATAAATGATATACTTTCAGAACATGCCTAAACTAAGCATTCAAAACAATACTTATTATGATACTAAAATTGTCAAACCACTCCAGAAAGCTGAAAATTATTTCCTGAAAAAATGTTTCTTCTCAGATTATGAGGAAGGCAGAAAAAGGAGTAAGAAGGGTAATCGAGGGCACGAGAGATGCCAGCCATACGCTAACATACATTACTGTAGACAAAGTAAGGAGGCTCACCTCTCCAAAAAAACATGCACTAGTAAAACCCGCTGATTTCAAAGCTGTGTTTGCATTTTAGTCACGTTCTTCCATCTCCCCTTTCTTTTCCTATCCCCACCTCAAGCTACATGAAACTTTGGGGAGAGGGGAGGGTGCAAGCTGCTTTTTTTGCACATACATTCTGCACAGAGCCAAAACACAACCGGAAGAAGAACAATTGCCCTTCAAAATATTTGAAAAAATAAATATTTCTAGCTGACCCATTTTTATAGGTTTATGTTTTTTAACAGGGTTTTTAAAGGTATTTTTCTTCAGAAGTCACTAGCTTGACATGCTGCTGATGCTTATTTCACAAAAACAAATTAAGCTGGCTCCAGCCACACAGGGAAGTCACAGAAAACTCAGAAAGCAGCATGTTTGTAAGGATGAAGGGGAACTGCGTGAACTTTCTGAACTACCAGCTGCCAGACAGGCAGCAATACAGCCAAAATAAAACACATCTTCCAGCAGCAAAATGACAAAACTGTACTGTTATACTGGAAACCAACCAAATCAGTGGTTGGGGGGGGGGGTTCCTGGAGCGTGAGACTCCTCTCCAGGCTTCTAACGAGCCATGAGAAAATCCCCATGTGACACGCGTATGCCACTCGCTTCAGTTTCCCAAACCAAAAATTAATGACAGTAATACCTAAATTCGAGTTAGGAAGACTTTACATGTCATTTACATAAAATTGGCTGAACGTTAGCCCAGATGCATCCAGTTTTATTTAAAAGTTTGAAGACCACTTCTACAGCTGACATTCAGCACTTGCATTACGGAAAAAATCACAGGACCGGTTTTTAATAGGCCAGGCTTGGAGATGTAGCTTTAATAGCTTTAAATCTATTCAATGTTTAAAGGCAACTCTTAGCCAACAATACTAGAACTCCTTAAAGGATGGTAGGTAGCTTAATTTTTAGGTGACTAAATTTTTCCTGTAGTCACATGTCTTTTAGCCTATTGATTCATTCACTTTAAATTAACTGAGAAAGGATTATAATATGCATATTTCTCCAACTTGTTTTAATTCCCCTGGCTAGTAAATGACACATTTAAATTACAACATAGAAAGGAAACTGAACAGAAAAATATTCATCATATAGCCTCTTCTGGTAAGGTATGGCATAAGTTTCCTGCTGCTACTCTTCCTCTCTAATTGATGACTAAATATATTGAATATACATTGAATAAACTGACTGAATAAATATAGAAAGAATTCTAAATTTTACAGTTACATATATAATTGGAAGATGTTGTGAGTGAAATGTAATAAAATTCATACTTTATCTTTTTAAATTCATGCTAAAGTTCAAGCACGTGAATTTCACAAATCAATACAATGGAAACAAAATTTCATTTCCAGTTCAAATATTCACTCCTCTCAAAATCATACGACAGCATATTCTATATATCCAGACTGTATAAACCATGAAATAAGCTCATATGCCATATATATATATATATATGAATTCAAGTTCCATCTCTTTAGTTTTTCCTTTTCAACAGTTCCCTTTTTTCACACCAGCAGATAGGGGGACCCACTGCATCTCTCCTCATACTTTCTTCTCCATCCTGAACTGAAACTGGCTTGCTAAAATAAACCAGCAATCACTTTGAAGTCATGCTTTCTGTTACATATCAACTTACCTAACCATTAATAGCCCTTTATACAAAAATCTCACCTTAGTTCCTCTTTTGATTGCAAAGTTGAAAGTAGAAAGCCAGCAAAAATAATATTGAATACTAAGGACTAAGGCACAGGCTACACTTAGAAGCATGAAAACACGTTATAGCTTATGACTGTGTTATAATTTCCTCTCCTTAAACACTACAAGGCCTTGAAAAAACCTCAAAAATGTTGCTCCTGATTTGTTTCCACTGTAATTAGCATTCAGATACACTCACTCTTGGCAAGTTAAATGTGGAATTCAACTCATTACAGACACCAGTTAGCAATCCTTTTATCGTTGTCTTCTCATCTTGCCATACAAAAGCTTAGCAGCACAACCTCAGTAAATTAATTATGCTCTTCAATGTATTTACATACTTACATATGTATAAAATGATCAAGTACTTCTATGACTACAGAGAACATATTCTGATTTGTGTGTTCTTTTTGACTTTCACAAATGTTTATTAGTTGGAGAAGAAAAGCCTTAAGAACAGAAACTTAAAAAAAAAAAATCAATTTGAATGCTGACAAAAACCATTTTGAAAGGAAACGGTAGTGAAAATGAAAGCTTCCAACCTTCAAATTATCATAATTGACCACTGAAACTAAGAGTTATGGCTGCATTTGAAATGTATAATTTTCAGTTATTTTGCTAATTATTTGTCTTCCTCCCCCATTAAGAGGTTAATGCCAAAAAAGAGCCAGAGCAACATACTCTGTATTTTCACTTTGCCTGGTCACTAGAAAACAACTCCCAAATCCAGGATCCCATTATAACAGTTTATTACCTGCCAGGTTTCTATTAGCCAGCTTCTTCTCTTTAAGTGGAAAGGGAATAAGAGGAGAAAAGAGCAGCTATTCTTAAAAGCATGCATTTTTCTTGCTCTGCTCTTAACACTGGTTTTCTCGGCATTAGCTTCCAGGAGCTTGATTTTGTTTTCTCAGTTTTTTTTCAGATGACAAGTCATGTTGTGATAAGTCACATCAGACTGCATCAGTCATGCAGCAAATATACTGAAACTCTAAAAAATACTTTTCCTCTCAAAGCCATACTTAAAGCAGTAAAGAATTTAAAAAGAGTTTGATAGGGAAAAGTCATGTCTATGTGTTCTGGAAAAAAAATAACATTAATGACCAGTTTAATCCCTGGGTTAATTCTGTTTATTCACGGGAGCATAATTCACTTCTGATGTGTGTCCAAGAAGAAGAAAAACAGACTCATTTTCCTTTTCCTTACTTTTTTTTTCTTCTTCTGATAAAGAAGAGTTGGCTCAAAACTGATTTGCAAAAGTAGTAGTTTTAAGCAACAGATCTGTGCATACACAGAAGTCAACCCAAAAGACAGACAGTTCTGTATGTTACGTATTTTAAAACATCTCTCCTGCCACCTGACTGAAAATAATACCACAGCCTACTTTGAGAGTACTGCCAAACTTAGCTAGTAAAGAGTCTGCTCAAAAAAAATCAGGAGAGCAGTTAACACACAAGATCCTTGTAAATTTGGAGAACTAATTTGGAGATCAAAAAATAAGAGTCTTCCTATAGCCAAAATAATAACAATGTAAGTTAGAAGAGTTTTATAAAGTTCTATCAGTAGAACAGTCTCACTGAAACAGATACTGCATACAACCAGACATACACCTTGAAAGGGAGAGAGGAGGAGAATTAAGGTGGCTTCAGCCTCCAGGAACATTCACTGCTGCAGTACTCATTTCCACGATGCCTGGCATGACCACAGCTGCATGTTCTCCTCCAAACTGCTGCCCCATCTGACTGGGTCCCCTCTGACAACCTCAGATGAAGCTGTTTTAAAACTCTTAAAAATTACCTTTCAATGCTTCTTCCTCCAGGAAGAGCTGCTTAACAAGCACTTGGGATTGTGCGAGGCAGAGGACAAACACCTAGAGGCACCAGTCACAGGCTCCCCCTGCCCCCTTTTTTTTATATAAATAAGGGGATCAGTGTTGAAACTGTCTGATTTCTTCCCTTCTCTGCAGGGGCGCTCCTGAAATCTGTGGTCATAAAAATGGGAGCGTGGTATTACAAGTGAACAGGAACTGACAAAATTAGTGCAGAAATGTGCTAATTGCCCTAACATATGGGATATCACAGGGGAGTTTTGGGAAGCCTTTACCTCTGAATAAGGAGCTCAGAAAAACAAACCAAGCAAGAAATCAGGCTCCCAAAAGTCACAATAGCTTAAATATTAGATTTTTCCAACGGTGTATCTTTGCTATGTGCTCTTTACACCTTTGCAGGTCTTGCTCAGCTAATGCACAGCAATGCATTGCATCCACTGCAATGATGATGGCTAGAAACCTTGTAGTCTTTGGCACTAACCCATCCTTGCCTTTGGGCTTTCAAATTTTAAGAAAAACAGACAAACAGACATCACAAAACAAGGTATCGCAGAGGGAGCGAGTAACCTGGGGGGGGCGATCTGACAGCACGGTGATGCTGAAAAGAAACTAGTTTATGTGGGGATGACAGTGTCGCCTTGCAAAATATCACAGGGCAGAGCGGGGCTTCTAGAGAGCGGAGAAACAACATATGGAGAAACCACTTTTAATTGGTTTCTGTAATTTAGTGTCTTGCAGTGGGTAAATTGTGGGAAGACAGAAAGATACAGTGATGTCATTTGTCTGCTAGGATTTCTGGCTTCACTAGAGAAGGCTGTAGTTAATTGGGAGGAGGTGAGCCATCAATACCATTTCTATCATTTGTTTCCTGCTGGGCTGCAATCACTTGTTCCCAAAGACAGATTCTGTTGCCATTGACAAATCTTGACTTACATTCTTCAGGACAGACCGATTACTGATGGAGAAAGGACAATTGTTCAGAAAAGTAGTTACTGCATCATATATAACACCTATGGATTTTGCTGGGCCCTCTTACTCACACACCCTGCTGAACAGCCTTCATAATCATTACAGGCCAAAAAGTATTGTTTTGCAGTGGGGGTAAAAAGCTTATGAAAAACACCTGCAGTTGCTAGGGAGGCAGTGGGTGGAGGGCAGTCACCAATTCTATAGATTATTTCAACATCCTTTTGCCAGACCTTGAGAAAAAGAACTTTGACTCATCCAGAACTATCCAAACTGCTGTTGCAAGGATGACTCACCTAGCAGATCTTTTTAAGGGGGATTCTTCTCTATATTGCTCTGCTGGAACTCCTTTTCAAGCATTATCTGTTCATTTTCCCTTTCCCATCTTTCACTGTATGTCCCTCCTCTGCCTCGCAGCAGGAAGCAGGGTTCCATGATTAGCCCATAACATTAAATGCTCAAGTGACAACTCGTGGGCTTTCTCCTATGATACCCCACAGATGTGGGGAGGAGATTCCTGCAGAAAACCACACCTTCTTTCTAGTCCTTCCTACAAAATATGTGAATATATATGAACTAATCATATTGATTATTATTGCTTTCTTGTACTTCCTATTAATATTCAACCATGAACCTTTATCTTATCCTTACACTGTAAGCCTTTGGAGATGTTCTTGTACAGAATATGGTATAATATGGTCCTGATACATCACTGAATACAACAGTAATATAAATAATTTTGAGTCACAAAATGCTTGTCAAAGCAGCCTGTGCGTTTCCTTCCCTTCTCCACCTAATTACTGACTGAGTCAATTCTACTTTCCAGCCTGAGGTGCTCTGTTTTAAGCAGCAATGTAAATACTTGCAAAAAACCTATGAAGCCTGATGGCAGGTTATGGCTGTCCCTGATGCAAAATTAGACAGCTGTGCACAGACTCCTGTCAGCTGTTGTTTTCTGTTTTGTTTTTTCCAACTAACTAAAATATTTCACATACAGAACTTAAAAAAGGCCTAGTACATTTCAGTTCAAACTCCTCATCCCCCTTATCCAGGCCCTGCAATGATCTAGATCTGCACTTTTGGCAAGGACATACTGCAGCATTCACTTGTTTGCAAGATAAAGATGTTTAATGAATAAAGGAACAACGTATTTGCTCAACATAAAATACTTTCTGCACATTTCTAAAGTGAAGTAAGACTGCCTCATGTAAAGGTTCATAACTGTAATTGTCTGCCTAGTTCTGAAATTACTGCATTGTGCTTTTAGACGATTCTGTGTTAGCTGTAGATTCTCCCCTCTTCACTGCCCCAGTTGTGTGTGTCTTATAATGCTGATGTTAGGGGCCTTAAAACAAAACAAAACAGGCAATTATCATTCAAATTCATATTTGGTCACAAAAGTGAAAAAAAAAAAAGAAGAAAAAAAAAAAGAAGAAAAAAAAAAAAAGAAATCACCCTGTCACCCTCCTGGAAACAAATGTGACATGACTGATTTTTGTATTGCTTCTCCTTCCTTTATCGTTAACTGACAGCTCTTTTCTTATCAAGACTTTGAATATGATATTGTTCAGGATGTTAACATTAACATCTTATTATCATCAAACCCGTTAAAATTGCAGTTTTGTCCAATTACCACTAGCCCTCCATCTCTGGAGACTGGATCACATCTCAGGAAAGTCACAATAAGCTTCATGCCCTAACAAAGTGTCTTAGCTCCCAGGGTAAATGCCATTACTAAGCACAAGAACGTCAGAATTTCTACTGCAAGAAAACTTGAGATGTCCTTGTGAAGCTGCATGAAAGTGTTGACCTCAATCTACCAGTGGCAACTTTCAACCAAATGCCCCCTTGGACTTGAAACTGGCATAAAGTTTAAAATGTCTAGGTCACTGTAAAATAATAGCAATAATAATACAGAGCTATAGAGCTATTAACTTTTTAACCAACAAATTATTTGATCATCAGAATGAATTTCTTTTCGCAAAAATGATGCTGCTTGCCATGACAGTGTAACTAACGGATGGCGGCAGGGAAAAGAACCTTGAACCTTACAGAGAGCAGCCTGCTAGGTATCACTGAGCTTGTGCTATTCCTCCAGTCACCTAGCAGGCCCACCATTAAAACTCAAAAGCAAAGGAAATATCCCACTACTTCCATGTTGCTTTGGATTAGGTCCGAAATATTCCCCAGTAACATCACTAGCAAGCATTTCACTCATTCCACAAGACATACTCCCGTATTTTTTTTAATCACATAAATAGTGAATCCTTTCAGAATCCAGCTTTGCATATTTGAAAATTATCAGTGGAACTGCTTGTGCTTAAAGGCTAGAATATGGTTATATATTTTCTGAGTTGAGACAAAGACTTTGCACTACCTCTTGCCTGCAACATCTGGGCATACTATAAGAAAAAGTCACCTATTAACCAAAGCAAGGCATGCTGTATTTCTGTTGGTCAGTCCATAAAACTTTTTGCAACGAGACTTGCTTACTTGTACTGCCAGTCAGTTTGCCCCCATCCTAATGACAGTGTCCAAAAGAAACCCCAGAGAAAAACATTTCGGTAGCATTCTAAGGTTTATAAAATAAATTATTTTGTTTTCAAAGGGAAGATGTTTTATAAAACATAGGCTCAAGCGATTCATGTATTCTTTTAAAAATGCGAACTAGTATAAAAAAACCCAAAAACATCTAAAGCCATTCCAGCTCTCTTATCTCAGCAAGAGCCAAAAAGAGTTGAAATCCACCCTAAATCATCCAGTCAGTCAAACTGTCACTACAGACAAACCTACTCCATACCTAATGAGATAAAACAAGCAAAATTAAATCTAATTAAGGGACTTTCAAAGAACAGGGCACAGGTAAACACTTCTAAACAAAACTTCTGATTATTCTCAAGACCAAACAGAAACACAGATTTTTAACTACCAAAAATGACCTTTGACTATAAAACAACTTTATATTTTTAACTATTTTCTCCCAAAATCACTAATAAAAAAAGAAAGGTGAGTGTGGCCTCTGTATTGGCAGAAACTCGGTCAAATCTAGCATCATGATGAGACTCCCTGTAAGTGAGAATTAGCCATTCCTATGCTGATGGGGACCTAGTTGTCTTCCACAGACTTAAATTTAGGGAGCAATGTCACTTACTGAAACATACCCAGTGTCCTCACTCTGGCTGCAGGATGACTTCATCTCAAGATGCAACCAGGAAGAGCTTCCAGTCTTTAATGTCAGTTCATATTGGCAAGAGAGCCCTATTCCCACTATTGGAGGGAGGAAAAAATCATATTTACCATTTGTACACTCATTTCTGATTTTGCCTATAAGCTTAAAATGCCCAGTGTGACAAAGTGCAGCATTTTACCACTGGAAGATTTTGTTTCTGCTGAGAACCACAAGCTGTTTGATATTTTCCTCTGAATTATGAATGACTTGCCTTTGAATCCAGTTCTAAAAGACTGACAAACTTATTTCCAATACAGTTTGCAGTGTGCACTGCAATACAGCATTAAGATCCTTCTGCACATCATCTATTTCTTACCATAGAAGGGAACTCTACTTTCCAGAGGTCCATAGCAAAATTCTGCCTGTACTAACAGTAAATTAACATCTGAAATATTAAATAAGAAAGCACATATGGTGTATTTCCTGTTGTCAAACAGCACTGTAAGAGAGGTGCAGGACTGAGCAGATCCGACAACATATAGGAACAGCCAGAACATTTAACAAGGTTTATGAACTGAGAGCCCAGAAGGGAAGGAAATGCATAAAACTGCTCGGATTACATCAACTAAGGACACTCATCCCATACTCAGGGTTTTGTTGTGATGAATAAACATCTACATGTTTCAATAGTCTGCAATATTCTGTTTATGAATCAAGAGTTATGAGAAAAGAGGGCTGCTGCGGGCAATCCGATTAGTGCTCTTTATGCTAGATGTTTAATCCAATAGCCAAAAATTAAATGGGAGTGCTGGATTAGTTTATCACAAGCATAAGATGCACAGTTACTTGGAAAGTTGTTCTTCGTCTGTTACTCAGCTTGACTCTATCTGTTTTGATAGCTGTTGGTTGTTTTCTGCTCCATGTTTCATGTTTACCAAATCTCAGAAAATAGCACTTTTTAGGCTTAACTGTGTTTTACATATGTTATTCACCTGATATGTTTGAACCATCTCTTGTAGCTTCTACCAGAGGAAGAGAGGAAGGAACCTGTTGACTAGGTTACACTCGGCACTGAAGGTAACTTCACATAGACATTTTTTCTACTGTCCTCCATCTACTCCAAGCGGTAGAAGAGAGTTCTCATTTCCTTGGAAGCCTCTTCTCCCAGGGCTGCTCCTGTCCGCTCTCATCTGCTCATCTCTCTGTGCCTATATAAGCTAACTTACAAAATAATTAAAATATTTGAATACGAGCTAATTAAAATTCAGGAAGAGAGTTAAGAAAGCATAACAGACCTTGTAAAGCTGCAGTTTTATTTATGTAAGAATTCAGTAAAACAACAAGTTTTTTCAGCATGATTAAAACCGTTATGGAGCTGTGCTTTTAAATCACTTGAAATGCGTGAATTAAAGCCATATGAAGTGCTGTAAACTAGTTTTGTGATACCGAGTACTCTATCACCAAGTCTCAAGGATAGTGAGAAAGAAATGATATCCCTGGCTTGGGTGGAAAAGAGCTGTTTTGTTTTTTTGTTTTAAATAGCAAGCATGAAGAGAGGGAGAAGAGAAGCAGTGGGGAAGAATTAATGCAAATAAAGCAAACGGCTCTAGAGAAGAGAATAAACACACATTACCATCTATAAGTCATATACACACAAAAGGACTAAAAAGATCTTTTTTAATTGGGTCTCTAAATGAACATTGTTTGAACCAAGTTTAGCAATTGCTAATGTCTGAATTATGTTTTAAATTAAAACACAGGTCGCTTACTCTGTAATCGTTATCTCATACCATGAAGCTACTTATAACTTCAGGTATACAGGTTGCGATTATTAGACACAACACAACATTAAGAACTAAAGCCTTATGGATAATACCTAAAATACAAACATTTGCCCTCCCTCCCCTTCTTTTTTTTGCCAATGCTTAGACCTGTATTCCAGTAAACATGTTAAGAAAGAACCTACCAAAAAGTTTCTGACCAAATTCTGCTAATCATCTTTCAAACAGGACCAGACTTCTCAGAGGGATATTTCAGAGCGAGACGTGGAGCATGAATGGACGCAGGATTCAGACGCCCGAGTAAGCCCTGCACCCACCTCCGCAGAGCAAGCTGCTCGGGGCAGGCTGCCCACAGCCAGCCACTGCCGACCACAACACCCTTGTTTTTACATAGTACTTGTTACCTTAAGGACCACGCGATACACTACTGGAATCAGACCAACACAGACCCTTACTCCCTTGCTAATCTGCAGGTCATGTCCTTCAAAGGAACCTCTACGCTCCCCAGACAGTAGATAGCTGTTATTTTACCCTGTAGCCTACGGGTAATACTGAGCCCCAAAGGCACAGTGGGGTACGCAGCCAAACGCAGCAGCGTTAGGCCTAACTCAGCGCGTCGAAGATACGGCATATTAGTTTCTGAAGTAGTATGAAAGACAAGTGCTACATTAAACTCCCAATGGACTATAACAAACCCTTGACAGAAGGGTGATTTTAACGTGATGCCAGTCCTGTTTCACTCCAGCTGCAGTGGCACACTCCTGTTTTAACAAGATTTAAAGTTTGCCATCTTACGTGGATCTCGTCTTTCTGATACCATCCTCATGGCAACTTTTTGATTCCAGTTGAGCACAGTATGAATGCACAACAAGAGAGTGAGGCGCACAGAAAGAGTAAACCCTGGAAATCTCGGAAAATAAACACTGGCGAATGTAGTACGTTAAATCCTAGCAGCCCTGCATATCTATTCAGCACAGTCATGAGGCTTCACTCCAAAAGCTGTCAGTACAGTGGAGAGTCCCTATAGCTGTGTCTGTTATGTAACGCGCTGTGTAGAAGCAAGATGCATTTCAACAAGACAAAGCCACGCGCTGATGTACTATTTGTGTGACCTGTCAGCTCAGCTGAGAGAGCAGATTCTAAACAGTATCATTTAAAAGCAGATATGGACAGTGTAAAGGTACAGAACAATCTTAGCATGCACGTGTTGTAACATTACCGTTTGGAAGGCAGATCCGATGGATGCTCTAAGAGCAAACTTTCAAGCTCTTGAAAGGAAAAAAAATTGCAATAATTATCTATAAAAGCTTAGTGGAAAATTTTCTTCCATTGGTTCTATTAAAAAGTAATTAGCACTTGTGCAACTACCAAAAATTGGCAATTAACATTGCTGCATAGTAGAACAGTGGCACTTAATCTGGTTAGTGTTCTCAAGAAACCCTCTAACGCACTAATGCTATCTGTCCACTCATCTATCTTAGGTACTTACATGGCCGCCATTACCATAATATATAGGCGTTTTACAATCTTCAATGCATTTATTTTTACAGCATGCTGGCGAGGTCAGGGAAATACAGTCAAACCAAGCGTGTAGATGTGGATCTGAGTTTAGCCTGTAATGCTGCACAGTGTTTCATTTTCAAAATCCTTTCTCGGGAGATTCTTCTGGGTGGAATTTACGAAAATTTTGTAATAACACCTACAACTAGGCCAAGCAAGGAAAAATAATTAAATGTAGGGTTTTATTTCAAATATAAAATCCATTCTAGACATAAGGATGGTTTCCAAAAAGAACCTACTGCAGCCCAAGTTCCAAGTCTGGACCAAGACTTGTTCTGCATGCTTGCTGCAATAACACTCCCCAATTCCCACTGAATTTAAATCTCTTTCAGCTATTGAAAATATAGTCATTGTAGCATCAAAGTAGAGGCACAGCGAAGGACAGCAACAGTGGAATATGAAAGGTGACAAACGGGCCTTGACCACTGCTGCAACGGTTCCCCAGAGGAAGCGGCCAGAAGACCAGGAAGAACCCACGTAAAAACCAGCAAAGACACGGAGGCTCTTCTTGGGGGTGGGGGCGAGCACAGAGAGAACAGGCAGCGGTGCTAAAGCTTTGTGTCGCTTGAAAAACCTCAGCTGAAACCACACAAGCTATTTACAAGTCAACAAAGACTTATATCAGCCTTTTCAGTTCTATGTGCTGACTTGGGCATAATTTTAGCCATAGCATTTTAAGCATTTATGACTTCTAAATTTGACAAAAACACCCAATTTCCCCTTTCCTATCACCGCAGGTTGTGATGAGCCTTTCAATACACGTGAAACAAAGTATGTCTCTGACTTTGGGTTTATGCTGCAGCACATTGCAGGAACCACAAATATTTTGGAGTGGTAGCAAAACTGCGTCTTCCTTAATGGTACATTATTCTGGAAACTGTTTTATCTTTATAGTAAGAAAGAAAATAAGAAAGAAAATACTGACAATATGCAGTAAAAGAAATAGTGGAACACCAGAGTGGTAGAAAGAATGAGTATTCTAAAAGTTTCATATCTTCTTTTTTAATGTTGTATTTACTATATAACAAGTACAGTACAAGAATGTCAAATGTGCCCCGGAAGCAAAGTAGAGTATATTATATACTTAGTTCACATATGGAAAGAATTTCTTCTTTGCAATGTACTTTGTTTTTTTGTTTAACAGATTTCAACTTGTAATCTTAAAGCGCATTTATACTAGACCCTGGATGACTTTGCTTAATTAAAATTCCAGAGGGAAAAAATATAACCAATCTGTTTTTTCCAGCATGTCTTATAGAAGAGAACAAACAAATACCACTTGCTTTTTTTTTTTTTTTTTTAAGAAACACTTTCTTATATAATGCATACACTTTGACCAAGACCATCCATAATTAGAGAATAAAAGATTCTGTTTGACTGACAGAGTATCTTTAAATGTGATTGCAAATCAAAGCTAACATGGTAAGAAAAAAGTGAACATTCATTTAAGAGCACCACTAATTTTTAAATAAAAAGAATCTAGATTCTCTTTGAGCAATGAGATAAAACAGGACTGAAATTTAAACTAAGAGCTTTTTAAAAGGTAGATTGTAAGAAGGAAAAGAATGACTCACGTCTGTAACAAAAAGTGTTAATTTAACACAATGCAGTTTGGATCATTTAATAACTAATGTTTACTTATTTTAATCAATCCTAAGTGAAAATATTTCCACAGACTGATTAGGTTCTACAGATCCTGATGGGCCTAGCATATGGCTGACAGCATATATCTGATCCCTCTGTGCTCAGTGAGCATCATGCGAGCACTAGAAGATCCTTCTTCCAGATGTTCTACAGAAGGTATTCTAAGAACATGGAATAATGAAGATAAAAGGCTCAAATCTCTTCCCCAAAATACAGTCAGCTATTTGGTGGTATTTGCACCTTTAACACTTACAGACTGTGGAAGCATTTCAGCTGGAAAAACTTAAGAGTTAAACATGCTATTCCATATGTCTACAATTCAATTAATTAATGCTAGATAGCTGTTGATTCACTTTGTATAATCCATCTCAAAGCTTATAATTTTTAGTGGCCTCATTTAAGGCAGGGATTTTTTTTAACATTGGATTCAATACAAACGATTCAATTTTCTTAGACCATTTATAGTAATGCAAACTTGCTGCTTTTAGCATCCTTTCTAGCAAAGTCTAATGCTTAAAATTTAGAAAACACCAGATCCAGGTTACCCCTACCATTTTAGCTGGAGCCCCAAGCATACACACGTTATGGTCCAGACCTGGATCACCCAGTAGTTTCAACACAAGCTCTGCCTCATTGAGTGAGCAGGGTCAAGCTAGCCTGAGGATAAAGCAGGTCCACTTGGTAAAAGAGCCTCTGCCTGATATGTTGGAAAGTATGAAGGCAACAGAGGTTTAAAGAAAAAAAGAAAAGTAGAGAAAAATGACCCAGTAGCTAATATAATTAAATACCATTTCAAAAACCCCACTTTACCCCATCTCTGCCACACAGCCTAGTGATGCTGTATGAAATCACTTCAGTCAAAACTGTCTGTAGCTCATAATTGTGTATTCCTTCTTTTCTGGTAGCTGACTTGAAATACTGATATCAGATTTGCTAAAGATAAACCAATTACAGCTGAAATCAATGGAGCTATAAAGTGCTTAGCATGCTGAAAAACAGGGTCTGTAGTGTTTCACATTTGCCACTCTTTGGTTTTGGATCTGTGAACTAGAGATAATACCCCTTCATCTCATAGATGCATTATGAAAATAAATTCATTAAACATTTATGAGGCCTTTCAGGACCATAATGATGCTTATCACAGAAAGCCCCAATAGAAAATTAATCCTCCATTCAGAAAAGCTTTGAACACCAAGCTTCGTATAAGGAATGAGGTACCACACCAAATAATTTGGAGAACACCACAGCGTCACACAGCTACTTACTTAACAAGGACCAACCATCCTCAAATACACTAAACAAGGCAGAGTTATGAGAACGTAACTCCAGATTGCATCAAAACCTATAAAGAAATGTTTTAAAGTTACTCATGCTATGTTTCGTTGCATATCTCCTGGTTTAAAAGCAAACCATAAAGGGGAGAAGACAGAGTCCATCAGTGCCGATGGTCTGAAGACCCCTGGCACCCAACGGAACGAGATAATCGACAGCCACAGTATGCAGGGCTCGATACCGAGACTGGACCTTTTCCTAAAGGGTTTCACCCACATTTAGTGATAAGGAAGGGAGAGACTCGGGGATTCCGGGTGCCTTTTCACTCAAGCGCTCTGAAGAAAAGGGACCTCGGCATATGGACATGCTCAAACCTCCTGAATTGCACAGCTTCTTTCCTGACCCCCTCAAACACGCACCCCTCTCCTCATGGTCTTATCATCACGTCAGTCTTGTCATTCATGGTCATTTTCCCACTCCCCTCCGCTGAGTTTCCTTTACACTCCATGCTAAACTCTGCCTCCCGGCTGAGTGCATCTCGGCAGCCTCGTCGCAGGTTGCTCCCAACCTGCCCTTCAACCTTCTCCTTTCACTGCAGCCACGTACCTTTCCCACCCAATTCAGTGCCACAGAGCGATGTGGTTTACTCAGGGGAGGAGGTGGGGGTAAAGAAAGACTCCTTACACTTACAGGTTGGAGTCCTGGACCCAGACTTGTCATAGCAGATGAGAGGGAGCATTTGCATCTCTTGGTCATGTCATACAGACTTCCATGCTAAATATATAGGCTACACTCCACCTGGTCAAATTTCAGTTCCTTTGCTAAAGCAGAAGGAGGAAGGGGAATGAAAACTTTCAAGTATGAATACAGAAAACATGATGAAAACAATGAATTTTCCCCCACGCTTATTCCTCTGAAGTAGATCCACCACTTAGACTGAAATAAGATTTTAAAAAATCAGCATGATGAAGAACTCAGTAAGGAAAGTTTCAGTTCAAACTACTGAGACAAAAAGTTACGAACACCTGAAGATGGAATTTTATAGTGGGAAGCATCTGGCAATCTAGTAACGTTCTACTACCTGTACCAGATTACGTTTGCCCACAAAGCAAAACAAAATAAAATTAACTCGGCAAAACCAAATAAACTCTTCAGAGACTGGTATTTGATGATCTTGAAAATGTGCCCAGACACTTTTGACAGAGCTCCTTTGACATGACTATACAGATACTATTTTACTTCACTGATAGAGTAGGTGTGTAACAACATGCAGAGACAAATGCTTCATGTCACTCCCTCATAAAAGAACACCACTTAAATCACTATGTTCAGCTGCTATCACCCTTGTTTTTAATTGGGTAACTTAATATAACATTTCCCAGAGCTTGAGAAACCTTACTAGAAGTCTACTAACTGGAGAGAGGGAAAGGAAAAAAAATCTGCCAGAGAGGACACGCCATTTCCAGCAGACTGTTGTTATTCTTTGGCCATAGTTTCACAACAGATGAATCATAACCCTCAAGGAAAACACAAAACACTGAGAAAGTTCACTCGCTCAGAGAATTAAGGGGCTGCCATAACGCAAACTAGGCCAGAAAGCCCAAAGGTAGTTACTTAGAGGCATCGCTTTGTCTTAGAACAAGGACAGAGTTTAAGTGATGTAAATAGCTTTCATTTCCCATAAGAAGTATTAGCAGAGGAAAAAAGGAAAGTAGAAATCTATTCTATTTTTTGTTAAAAATAGAAAACCAGAAGAGAAAAAGCAAAACTACAGCATATGCTTTCTCAGTCAAGCATATCAGAGAGATGCACACTATGATGTTATAACTTCCAAAAAACAAGATAATAACAAACATCCCAAAAGAAACAGGAACATGTATAACTCTATAAACAACAACAGGAGAACACGACTCTGGAAAAATCACAGGGAACATATTCCTTCATAAAAACAAGAGCTATAGGTGACCAAGGTGACCAAGAGGAAGTTTATACCAGCAAAAGCAAATATAAGAGCAGCAAGGATAAGGGGCATAATTTCAGCGAAATCCCTCCTAAAGCTGGATTCCTGACATTACAGCTTGCCTTGCCAGGCTGCACAGACATCACACTGACTCGGATGACCAACAACAGTTTCCTTCAGTTTGTCTTTTTGTTTCAATTTGTTTCTTTATGGTCTCAACATTTGTCACTGAAATTATTGTAATATTAAGTAATTTAATAATACTACTGTGGTGAAACCATTGTCTCAGAAAAATGTTTGTAACTATTAATCTTTGAACCTTTCTGACCAACTAAACCTGCTGAACCTGCTTTATTGGCCAGTAAACTAATAGAGCATTCATCGGCTGTTATTTGAGACTTCCATCTCCTTCTAACTCAAGTACTTCCAGTAACACGGGCAAAGTTACTATTATTAATGGTAATGCACCAGTATTCCTGAGGTTGAAACCAGACATTTGCTTCTCAACTAGTCACTGTTTGAGAGAGATTATACTATTTTAGACCTTCTTTCAGACCTTGTAGAAAGAGCAATCATAGAAATAACCCCGGATCAAGTGATGGCAGATTAATACATTTAGTTTAAAATGAAAGAACAAACAGAAATAGGTTTGTAACCTAGATCTTGGCTTTAAGAAAGGCAAACTTCAAGAAACTAAAGGGACTGATTAGCAAAGCAACCTGAACTGAGGACCTCATGGATTTGGCTACAGAGGAAGACCGAAATTTATTCAAGTGCAAAAACAATCAGAATTATCATAATCCTAAAGTAATCCCAGAAGTAATTTGGTGAATAACTACCTCAAAAAGCATGTAGAAATAAACAGGCCACCAAAAACTCATGGAAATAAAGATTGAACAGTAAAGAAAGATACGACCGAGCATGTTCAGTTAAAGACATAATTAACTACCTGAATTAGACTTTGAAACAGATGTTAAATAGTGAAAGGTTCTTCATCAGATGTGTCTGAAGAAAAGGAAGGAAATATGGTGGTGACTATACTTTAAAGATCGATACAGACAGATGGTCCCCAAATAATTTGTATCAATTTTCAAGAGTGACGGTAAAACTACCTGGCTTTTATTCCTACACCAAGTATCAGTAATGCCTATCCAATGGCAAGATAAATAATGGAAATGAAACTCTGAGCAGCAGAGACAGAAGTGAAACCCTAGCAACCCAATGCACTAAAGTGACCAGTGTGGGACAAGTTTGGCTCTGCTACTCTGATGGATTTATTTTCAACTCCTGTAGCAAGACTTTTTATTCTTGCCAGTCAGATGAGGTACCATGTGAGGGGGGGAAAAAGTATGTTATATTACTTTTATATTTAAAATAGGAGGATAGAAACTACAGGCTGATTAATCTAAACCGAAATCCATAATTTTGGAAATGGCTGTGAAAAAAAGATAAAAGGCAGTAAGTAAAATGGGCTGAACTATAATAAACTATATAAGAATGGTCATACTCGATGAGGCGAAAGCTCTACTTAGCCTAGCACTTTTCTCCAGTGGTGGCCAAAAACAGATGCTAGAGAAAAAGTACATGAGCATGGCAAGTACTCTTCTCAAGTACTCTCCTACACTACAACCACCTGAGGCCCAGGACTTTTCTGATAACCGTGCTTCATTCTATACTTGTGGTTGGCTTCTAGGCATTTCTATGCATTTAGCGAGCTCTTTTTCATTAATTCTGTCCAACCTCTTGAATCCACGAAAACTCAAATCCCCCAGAAAGTAAAATGGCAAGTTATTCCACAACTTAATTACATGGCGAATGCCAGCTCCAAGGTAGATTGCTGTTTACTCTATACATTCATTGATTTTTCTAGATATGCAAAAAGTAGATTTGGTTCAGGAGGAAAAAGCAATGAAACACCTTAACCAGACTTAGACTGATCTCATTTAATATTTTTATTAATGACCCAGTCACAAATATTTAAGTGCTCTGAAGAAATTTTCTGAAGACAGAGCCAGAAGACCATACACAGGGGATAAAGTAAATTTCACAGATGGTTAAAAGTGGAATAAAATTCACATTGTGCAATATGTACTGTCATAACTGCAAGGACAAACAAAATAGCTTTATGCTACAAACTGAAAGTTCAGTAATTCATACAACTGTGTGGACAAGGACCCCTGTGTACGAGGTGTTCATAGTGTGGCAGGTGATAACCTGCCCACCTGATACAAAAATGGAAATGTAACTCCAGGATGTACCAGAAGAGATAGCCCCAACAGATAAGAAATATTGTACAAAGCTCTGGTTAGATCTCACCTATACACCAATACATTTATTGCGTACACTTCTGGAAAGATTAATCCAGTCGAAACAGGGGTAGAAAGGCTCTCTGTTTCCTCAAGAGAAGGAAGAGTCTATCAAATTACTAAAAACAGTTAAGACTGTTCTCTATTAACGTATCAAAGTATAAACTGCAGGTAGAGAAAGAAACATTCAAGAAATACTTGAGCTGAATGACAACATCAGCAAAAATAACCTGGGTATGGAAAAAAAAAAACAAAAAAACAAAACAGGCTAAAAAAGTTAAAGATTCCTGGCTGTTACATCAATTTTCATAAAATAATCTTCCAATGGGAACAGTAGAAAGAAAAGAGCCCCCCCCCCAAAACCTAGCTATATTTAAAATGGACCTAGATAAACTCACAAAAGAACTGTATGATCTGCCTGCAATAGAAAAGACTGGGATTCAGTGATGTATTATGTTCTTTCTAGTCTTCTATTCTTAAATAAAACATACAGGCCACCACACAGAAAAATCATGAAATTAAAAAAAAAAACCCATAATAATGGGCCTGCCAACCTAAAAACGCTGAGCTTATGGCTGGAAGCTCTTTGACTCCAACTTCATCCTCTTTTTTATTAACTGGAGAAAATAGTCAAGCAAAGCCTTCTCTTCTGTGCTCTACCCTCCTCTACTATTGGCATTCCTCCTTTTTCTCACCTTCTTTCTTCCTGTACTTCTTCTGAGTCTTCCATTCTACATCAACAGTTTCAGCTCCTAAACTTCCTGAGATTTTACGTAGAGGCAACAGAATTCCCCCATAATTCTTATTCCTACTTTTTACACTTATGATTTCCTTCATATCTGTAGTGAAAACTACCAATCTTGTTACACATGGCAAGGAGGACTGACACAGGCACAAGAGCATTCTGCAAATCAAGATGATAACATGGTACCAACATTCATCCAGGATGTATTCTTGGCAGAATAACAATATAGAACCTTTATAAAAAGAAAATTGTTAAAATCTTGCTGAATGTAATGATTCACCATGCCTTCTCGTTTAGGAAAGCACTTTACTCACTTTTAAGATCTCCTTAAGAGATCTTAAAGATGTTCATACTGGAATGATACAGGAGACCAGACAGCACCAGGCTATCTCATCTTGCAAATACCTCTGCATAGCCTATGAGGACATACATGCCTGGACAGAGAAAATCATGTAAAGCACATGTCTATGTCACAGGAGACAAGTTCTCCAAATAGTCTAGCCACAACACACCATACACTCTGTGTATGTTAATTTGTTGTACCATATGTAATTTGCATCTCAAATAGACACCGTATAAAAATCAGAAGCAGAACCAAATCAAAGATAAGGGTACTGCTAAGGGAAAAGGACTTTGTGATAAACTTCTTTATAACCAATGTTGCTACTAAAACCGTAACAAAATTTTATTTTCACTGTTTGTTTGCCTATTTGAGGGTTTTACCCGGATTAAATAGCTTACATTCACAAAAATACTGTACTATGCTTCCTGCATCTGTATCGTATGGCAGTCTGCAGTAGGAAGCACATGAAGACTCCAAGAATATCTCCTTCATATGATGGAAAACTTAAAGCCACATACATTTGCTGCTGCTCTGTCAGAAGAAAGCAAGACACTATGGTTTTGTCCTCTATTATACAGGCTCACCACAGTCTAAAAGAAAGTTCTGTAATGAAAAGCCATTCTATACTGTTGCAAGACTACAGTTACTCTACAAGGAAGAAGTAACAATTTAATCTGTTCAAAATAGACATTTAATTATCATAAAATGTAATAGTTATTGCCACTTGATCAAAATTTAATTGTTGTATATTAGCATTTATGTAACAGACAACTTGGTTCCATTATGAACAAGAAACCATGCATAGAAGGGTGAAATATCATATCTATAATTCACAGTGATAACAATGATGCCTCATTCTTCATTAAGAAAATCAATTAAGCTGAAAAATAAAAGAGGAACTTGCAAAAAATACTCTGCCTATATAAACCAAGCAGGTATTTAAACAAGAACTTGATTTTAGAACATTAAGACTCAAAAACATTCCAGATTCCCTCAGAGCCTTGCTACCCTCTCAACAGGTAGCTATAAAAGAAACAAAAATTATTTTAGAAGCTGTCATATAATACTGAGACACTAATACTATATCATGAGCTGTCACTGTCAGAAGTGGTGAAATCTAAACAATAACAAGCACGCTTTATATTTTGGAAATGATCCACAAAATCTACAGAAATATACATTCTGCCTTCTTTTCATAATAAACATTATTAACTATACCGGAATTAAAAATACAAAGCATCAAGTCAAGGTTGCTTACAGTTTTGCTATGGAAAGAATTCACCCAGAGGGGTTTTTATTAGCTTTTGCTTCTAGTATTTTATTTTATGCCTTTGGTTGACTAAAGTCTGTTAAACACTCAATCTCAGAAATAATTTATATTCTAAGCTAGATGTAGCTCTGCAACAGACAACCAAAATACGGAGAAAACCTAGAATGTATGTTAAACCTGCTGTTAAAAGTATTAGAAAAGTGGCATGCTCTTTTTTCCCCCCTCTGATTTTTAAGAAACTTGACGTCAGTTCTGATTCAAGATGCTAGCAAAGAGTTCATCTGGAAATAGCATACTGCCATCATTTGTTAAAATGCAGTCAGGTTTTCCACTAGGATGCTACATGTAATACTAATAATCTTGCAACAGTTACCAGAAAAGATTCACTAGTAAACAGGAGATGTAAAGCTGTCCTTTTTTATGACATTTCAAACAGCTACCCAACATCTAAATGTAAAACTTCTATATATTTCTAGTTTTAATCAATCTTAGACTATGATTCTTTGGTGCACGAGGAACTTCAGTTTTAGAAAAAAAGAATTATTACCTCAGCACTGCAATTCATATTATCTATAAGAGTACTAAGCTTCTAATTTTTCTTGACAGGAAGAATGTGATTTCCCACGAATCGGAAACCAACTTCAACCACAAAATAATCTCCAGAATGAGTGGCACTGCTTATGGACAACAGGCCGGCATCTGAGTTGATATGAACTGGCATGGCTCTATCAAAGCCAAACTAAGCTTATTCAGAGTGCACCTGCCTAGAAACAGGAAAAAAGCTCATAGAAGCCATCATTCTAAGCTTACTACAGTGTCCTCAGTTTCACTATATCCCTCCAATCTTCCTCAAAAGTAAACCTGAGTAGTTTGAAGACTCCCTCACAGCAGTTTATTTAATACTCCTATTGCTCACACCATTTGATACCTCGTTCTTGCTCCTGTTTTAATCTGAAGAAAGAAACAGACTATGTAAAGTCCGTACTAAATAAGTGTTCAGTCTTGTGCAGTAGACTTTTTCCTAGTTCACTGTCTTCAGCATCTACTCTACTATGACCTTCTGTTGTGCAAGTTATACATCTATCCCTACTTTAAAGAATGTCATCTGTAGCATCAGAATGAACCGGGGCGGGGGGAAGAGTCTGAACACCCATACTGTTTTACTCACCTTTAAAAGGACATTATATTTCCAGGACGCTACATTTCCCACAATACAGATCAAGCTAATTTCAAGTCACAGCTTAGTCAACTACCTTGATGGTTCCACAGTGTCGCACCGCCAGAGGTTCTGCCTGGGAAGATTTAAGACAGCTAAGGAAAACAATCATTAACTGAAGTGATTTCACATGATTTCCAGCGCTTACAAC
Source organism: Dromaius novaehollandiae (assembly GCF_036370855.1). Classification (NCBI taxonomy): domain Eukaryota; kingdom Metazoa; phylum Chordata; class Aves; order Casuariiformes; family Dromaiidae; genus Dromaius; species Dromaius novaehollandiae. Next base: position 39,478,276 of record NC_088132.1, read on the forward strand.
CCAACCATTCAAATTTCTGAAGTTTGTTTAATGGACTGAATCAAATAATAACCATGTGAAAAATAAGCATGCCCAAAGCACTTGTCAAGAGCTGACAACAAAAGCAACCAACCACCACCAGCCCTCCTAATCTTGCCTCAGCAGAACCCTCCCAGGCCAGTCAAGCACCAGTTTTCTGTAAGCCTTCCAGGTTCATCGGACCATCTGTACTTTGATTTCAAGGAATGGCTGTTGTTTTACCACCTCTAAGGTACATATTCCTGTATAGTTCACTTCTTCCAGCACAACCTCAGCGACACAAACCACCAGAAACAGTCAGAGTCTGTACACAGGACGCTTCTTCATCCAGATGCCATAGTTTTAATGAACCTTAAAACTGTCCCATAAAGTGTCCCTATCCTATAAGCAATGAAAGACAAATAGGCTAGGCTTTACCACCCCAGCTATCAAAAATAAAAGATAGAGTAGCACTAGTGCAGACCACCTACCATCATAAACCTGGCCCATCTAAACAGCCTCTGCGGTCATCAGTAACAACATCTAGAGAAGAAATGTGTGCTCTAGCTGGAAAGTGAAAACTACTGTTAAAGACAGTAGCACTGTAGGCTTTTGAGGAAAGATGCAGTGAATTTTAAATATTCTGGATGCTGAACTGGAAAGCTGGAATACAATGTCAGTTTAACCTATCATGAACTTTAAAGGAAAAGCTTTTGCTTGTAATAACAACCCAGGTAACTCTGGGATTTGAACAACACGGATTTCTGTTGCTATACCAGATCTAAAATTGAGATACAAACTATACTAACAATACCTCCAGATATATACAGAATGATCTCCTTATTAGCATGCAAAAGATACATGAGGAAAAAAAGAGCAATTGTGCTACCAAGATTAATGTTATAGAAAGGCATCTGAAATTCTTAAGACCAAGCTTAGAGTTTTGATGTTGACTCCCCCAATACAACATTTAAGAACGCAGAGCCAAGCTCTCTCACATTTTATGACCCAGATGCCTTTTTGATAGCCACTAATACTGTAGTACATACAGGGCACAAACTGCAGGAGGAACAGAAACTGATATGAAGGAAATGAGGAAAAGGGCTAGGAAAAGAAAATGAAAAGCCCTATAGAGATGGAGGGATTGCTATGATAAAGGGGGGGGAAAAAAAAAAAACACACGGTGAGCAAAAACTGACAGCTGCAGAGGCTGGAGCACAGGGACAAAATTAACCTGAATGGTTCACAAAGTTAATTTGAGTAATTGCATTGGGTTTGCCAGGACTATCTAATTTGGAAGTGGGGAAAAGGATATATCACAGTTTCACAAAATGATGTTATAGAGAAGTGGCATTCCTGTAAGAGCAGAAGGAGCTGCAGCCTTCCCTTCCCATCATCATTGCCTAACGTCACACACATGCTCCAGTCACGTCATACGGCTGCACACACTCACGAACACCAGCTCCCAACTCTTGCATGCCTCCAATCATTAAACTCGAATAGGAGGTTATACTGCAAATCTGTTATGTATTGTTGGGTTTGAAAATAAGTAAAGCCGCAATTCAGACTGCAAGTAATGATGAGTCCATAACTCTTTATTACTGCAACTTTAATGAAAAAGTAGAGAATGCGTTCCTCAGCTAGTTTTAAATTTTCAAATTAAGAAATATTTATACAGGGAAGCTAACATGTAGAATATAGTATTTTTACTGAATTTACCCGATTCTTTGATAGTGCATCTAGAGTGCTGTGTCCAGTTCTGGGCTCCCCAGTACAAGAGAGATACGGAAATACTGCAGCGAGTCCAGCGGAGGGCCCACAAAATGAGTAAGGGACTGGAGCATCTCTCATACAGGGAGAAGCTGAGAGAGTGGGATTGTTCAGCCTGGAGAAGAGGGGAATTTATGCAAATAAATACCTGATATGAGAAAGATGGAGCCAGACTCTTGTCCATGGTGCCTGCAACAGGACAAGAGGCAACGCGCTCCAGTTGAAATATTGGAAATTCCACTTAAGAAAAAACTTTTTTACTGTAACGGTGATTGAGCACTGGAACTGTCAAGTTTTGACAAAAAGGTAAGAAAAAGCAGAAGGCATATAACAAGAAAGAATTTCACTAGCAAAGCGTGCAAAGAAAGAACTACACTTTTTTCATATATATATTGCAGTAAAGAAAAAAAATACTGGCCTTGACTTTTTGTATTTTCACAAGAATTTTGTACAAGAAGGACATTGAGTCACATGGGTATAAACCAATAAACTATACTGGAGAAGCAAGCCCAAGCTGGTCATTTGTTAATGTTTTCAGATCTTCCTCCTCCTCCTCCTCCTTCCCCCCCCCCCCCCCCCCCCCGCATCTGCATCTCACTGGTCGGATAAGCTACCTGTTTTAACACCCTGACATTTCCAATAAACTACGAAATGTTATAAGTTACCAAAATATCACCATTTTGAAGACTTTAAAGCACTTCATCTCACTTTCTGCACTTCAGTAGGAAGCCAAACCCTGACTGCTGGTTCCCCATCAAAACTTTTGGAACCACATGCAGATGGTCTCACTTTAATTGAGCAACCACCTCATCAAACTGTTTTCAGAGGTATAAATGCCTCTTCTTCTCTTACTTATGATACAAATTACTGCAATGTGAATAAGGTGTTACACTGATCCTAACTTGAAGCTGCGCGCTGAAAGGCCTGTAAGCATGCTACACCGACGAACAGAACATAATATTAGAGCGGATACAAGACTGAAATAATCATTGCAGAGTTCTCAAAAAGAGATTTAAGGAGGAAAAAAAATAAAAAGTGTTTAAATTTGCAAGATTTTTCAGATTACTCAGAAATAATCTACAATGCAATCTGGAAATAGCTCAGCTTCAGTGCTCTCAGACCTCATTAAACAATGTGGTACATGCTGCATGAAACAACAGATGAGTTTGTTAACTTTTAAAGACATGAACATACTATTATTTTTGCAAAAGCAACAACTGACAGTACTCCTTCTGTTTGGAGGCAATTGCTCTCCACTGCTCCAATCTGTTGTAGTACAATAATTATAAACTAAAACAGACGCCACCGGCTCAGCCACCAAGCCTTCCCACCTCCTGCGATTCAGCAACAGCAGACCCACACGGGCAAGCTGCAGTAAGAGATGTGCTAGGGATGTCCACAATGACAACAGGCTCTGCTTTGCCTCTCCCCATGACTATAACAAAAAAGGGCATGTGGGGGCATTGCCAATACTGCAAGAAAACTGCAAGAATAACCAGAGTCAATGATCTATAGAGCCAGACACAAGCTGTTTGAGAAAGGAGTTTGCATAGGGTGCAGCTCTTATCATACAGCTTTGTGGTTAATGCAATAAAAATTCAGGAAGAGAGACAATATGCACCTTACACTGACGTTTGAGTGAAATGCTACCTCAAGACCTTTGCCTTAAGAAAATCAGCTACATGAGCTGCAACTAAGTTGCATCTATAAAATAACCCCTGCCCCCCACCCCAAAAAAACCAAACCCCCCAAACCCAACCAGTAGCAGAGTAAAATAAAGCTTTATCTACAACAGGCCAAGTAAAAGACTCAGTGTTACCTGCATGGCTGAATGTCAGCCCTAAGTTATGTGGCAAGGACAGCAGCCTGCCTGCAAAATACACCTCTTCACTCTGCCTGGCTAGTTACAGCCACATCCACTGCAAAAATGAAATGGGGATGTCCAAACGGGACGTACAGGTATCCTACGCAAGGCCACCGCTCATTGGGTTCACCTGCCTTTTGAAGATCAGAACTAATATCCAGAGTTACATTACCAGCCACCAACATTTGGCAACTCTAAAACAAAGGAAAACTAGAAGACGATAGTGTTGCTGCTCATAAACGTATCATGGTTTAGGCACCACTAAGGTGAAGCGCTATTCACACTCAGGGACAAATCCCCCTGCCTCCCCCAGGAAAGAATACAAGCTAGTTATGTATACACTGACTATGAATAGTCATTTGACTGGCAGTTTTTGACTGCAAGTGGGAAAGCTGTCCCAAACTTTGTCCAATGTGAGTAATGGGAACAGAAGTATTGTTTCATATCCAGAAGAGAGTGGCAAAAGTCTACGAACCTTCATGGATGGTACTCAGTGAAGTCCTTATTTTTGTACAACACATCCACACGTACACACACACCCGCAGTTATTGATTCCTCTGAATTCTGAAGTGTTAAGACAAATGAAGTGCCCCCAAACTAACCTCTGTCATCTTGAAACTCATTTTTGTTCCTACTGAAGTTAAGGGCAAAAAAAATTTTGATTGCATCAGACAGAGTCTTGCCTTACTACTTTAGTTTTCTGTATCACTGTCAGTAGTGCATGGACTGTGTGAAGTTCATATATTTAGCAGAAAGATAAATATTTTCACCATGGTACTATTTTTATTTGAAAACTGAATTTATATATGCTCTATTTAGCTCATGGTTGTACAATGCACGTTACTATCAGGAGCCTAGTATTGCATGAAAGGAATGAAGGAGCTGACATGAGCATTTATAAAAACAAAATAGTTAGCATAAATTTGACAGCATGCCTCCTTCTGTCAGGCCTCTTAATGTTAATAAGCAGTGCGCTTTATATATGCTAGTTATTCTTTTCATTGTGTTGTACAAGAAGGAAAAGTTACTAATTGTTGGTAGCTTTGATTACAAATCAGATGCAAACCAACATCACCTAATACTATTCCAGCACTTAAAATGTTTCTGATAACCTTAAAACATGTTTTTAAGGTTCCTAGCTACTTATTAGTTTCATTAGCTTTATGGATACTACTGACATGAGAATTTTATCTGAATACATTTGCACTTTTGTACTGTGTATAACTGTATAAATACTTCACAGACAGACCACAAGCAATAAAAGGAAAGGAAAATTATGATCCAGTTGACTGCAACGACTATTTATGGCCCTGTTTGGACCTCTGGGCAGATTACAATAAAGTTGCTGTGCTGTGCTTCTCTTACATAATGAATCATTCTCTGCACTTGCAATAAACACCCAGGTAGGGTTCATGGTTGCATCTGGCACCACGGACTGTAACGAGGAATCAGAAAAAAGCCTGCTAGTGGAGAGATTTGGAACAGGCAATGCCACCAGGGATAGGGTACCTTGGTCCCGGTAACTGAACTGGACCCCGACCCCAGCCCCAGCTACTGCAACGTAAGCCACAGGCAAGCTCCAGCCTCCCTCTCTGATACACTCCCTTACTGATCACATCTGAATGTCCACACAGCACATCCCTGAAGCAAGGCCACGGCGCGGGCATCGCTATGAACAGCGCCTGCATCCCGAATCTCTGCGTGACAAGGCCATCTACATCTACTGGCTTTCTACAGCTAGGAGCACACATGCCTGAAACCCTCTTCCTTCAGCTGCCAATATCTGGAAAAAAAGAGCTGCAGGTCCTCAATGTCTGGAAGGAACCCAAAGAGAAGGAGAGGAGGCAGGAATCAGCAGGAGAAGCAGCAATGGATTGAAAAGTCTTGCTTGTGTTCTGCCTACCTCCAGGTCTCCACGTAGCATATCCTGTACCTAAACTTTACACTCTACTCCCTCACACACACACTGTAGTACAATCCCAAAACATGCTGGTTACTTTGCTGCCTGCACATTCCAGATATCGATCCATGATTGATCACTGTTTCTCTAATCCTGGTCCTGGACACAGCTCGTAGCTGCCTAGTTTCTCAATGAATGGGCAACAACCTGAAGCGCCTTCCTGCCAACTGGACTGTTTGTTGGCTGAACACAAAAACTGCAAGGGAATGGAAAACATTGGGGTCGAAATTGCAATATGCTCAGGGCAAGCCTGATCCAGAAATGAAGAACACGGAATACATGACCCCCCCAAAAAGGATGACTGACCTGGTGATGGAAACAGGTCTTCTACCTCGTAACAATCTTAGCCATGTAATTTTACATCTCCTAGTTCCATTGCCCAGAAAACATTATCTGTTAAGTCATGCCCAAGTTTTATATATCACATCTTTATGGAAAAAAAACACAGCAGTTAGATGAGGGAGGATTATTCATTCACTCTTTCACCAGGACATTTTGGGAGGATTTAGAGGACAGGAGGTAGACCAGGAAAGCCTGGAAATTTACTGATGCATGTGCAATGCCTATTAAGGCTTCTGCTTCGCATGCACCTCCATTTTGGATTATTCTAAACATTGGCAATAGCTACACAGCTGCTTCCTTTTGATAAAAGGTTGGAGCATATTTAGCCAATTAAAAGCTATGCAAATGTTTCACACACAACTTCCAGGAATTTGTTCTGCATGATGAGTTTTTATTACTATAAAAAGTATTTACCAAATGATTTAGTGAAGTATTTCCTTAATGTAAACAAGCGTAGAGCGCCAGGAATGTGTGACATTATCATAAAATGTGAAAGCAGGGATGTCTTCAAAATGATAATATCAGTATTAAGACAAGACAGATCTCTACCCCCTGCCATCCACATGCACACATACACACACGCCCTGCCTACAACCCCTCCTGAAACCAGCCAGAGAATTCGGACTACATCATGCATTTTACCCCCAAAATAGTTCAGCTAACCCATGTCTCCCAGCTTCCTGTAGTGCTCATCACCTCATTATTTAAGTACTTGACAGATAAGTTTCATCTGCAAAGCAAGATAGTAATAGTCATCTTTCTAGACAGACTCCAGAGAAAAAGGTCTTTTATCCAGTACTCTGGAGGAAAACCTAAGTTAAAGGATTCAATGAATTAATTTTAAAATAGCCTGGACTAAAGCAGTACGCAGTATTACTCAATCCTCTGGCACTCCTTTGATTTTTCTTTGGAATATTCATCAAATAACAGCTACTCGATTCCCTTTAAACAGTAATTCTTTCCAGTGCAAAAACCCATCCTACCGTTGGAGCACACCCACCCCATGTTTCTGTTCAGCAAGGAGACAAGAGCGGCCGAGTTCCTCCTCGGCGAGCTGGCCCTGGCCTGCCCCCACTCAGCCCTTCTCCAGGCTCAGCCTCCTGTGGTTACCTTAGCCTAAGCAGGCCGACGGATAGGGGAGAGAGGCAGACGTTCAACTTCTAAGACACAGTAATCACTAACATGTACTAGTCTTAAGCCACGTGATTTTTGTCATCTGTTTTTACAGAAAAATTTATAAACTTGATGGTTTATGCATCTGGATTTTACAGCCTCTCCATCCTTTCCAACCCCCCCTCCCTTCTTAAACAGAAAAATGAAAGTAGTCATTAGGAAAAAAGCAAACAAAGAAATAAAAAATAATGAAAGGCTGTTTTCAGAACAGTAGATTAAAAAGAGAGGAATATGACCAACAGAAAAGGTACTACGACGATCTGACTGGCAAACAACCAGTGAGGAAAGAGGGTAGCCTAAACATTTCAAGAAGAATGAAATTCAGAGAAAAGAATAGAAAACCATGATTTTAGGTCCTCTAGCTCATCACTTCGCCTGACCTTCCAGTAAGGAACCACACACTAAATGCAGCTATGCTTTGCATGTAATATGCCAAAACTAATTCCAGAAAACTTCCTAGATGTTTTAATGAAAGATGTCAGTACGTTCCAACACCTATAAACAACCTATGAAACAGCCTGATTATTAATTTACAATACCAGTTACTTCACTTTCACATAAAAAGGTATATATTCCAGCTGCGCCAAAGAGGTCTTGCATAGACTGAGTCTATACAGTGAATGGTGGACAACTGGAGGTAATCATACAGCAAACTTCTACTGACTTTTCAAAATAAATGGACTACAAAGTGTATTTAACACGTAAAGATAATATTGCAAACAAACACAGGCAATTGGATATACAATGCTTATTAGTCACATATTTAGAGAAAAAACTACTTAAAACCTCATGGGTGATTGCAAACAAGATGTAACTATCATTGTTATAAAAACATTTCTCTTTTCTCAAAACATGGTAATCTTTTCATCCTTTAACGTGTGCACAGTTGTTAATTGAGTTAAAACACCGTATCACTACAACTTCCATTTTACATTTCACCTCTGCTTGGGAAAAGGAGTTCCCCAAAAGCCATTTACCCACGAAGCAGAGGTAAATCCAGCTCTCTTTCGCAGACGCAGTCAACCAGAAGAGACAAGTTTAGTTAGATAAAACATGCCACAGTAAATGATGACACATGACCTCCACCTACAGAGATCTTGTTTGCTTAGCAGAGGAAAGCCAGGAGTGATTATGTGCAGAGCATGATTCACATTCATGGGAAGGATCACAGCACATCCTCTCCGGGTCCTGAAAAATGCTTCTGCAGCAGCAGAAGCCAGCTTGCTCTGTCGCTATTAACAGCGTTCGAAGAACTGCCCTGCAAACAACGTTCATCCCCGTTCGAAAATATCCACAAAAACTAAAAAGCCCAGAGAGCAGCGCGTTAAGGAAAAGAGATATTATAGATATATTTTCAAGAGAGAGTGAGAAATGTGGAATGGTGGGTGAGAAGCACTGTAACAGCTCTGATCAGTGAGCGGTGCGTACGGACCCCTCAGCGCTGCACGCAGCACTGGGCGAGTCTCGGACTGCCTCGGAAGGCAAAAGTCTGTTGAATAAAACTTGTTGACAGCGTTGTTAAAATACGAAACTAATATCTGATAGCGCAAAACACAGCCTGCTACAACTGTCAAACACAGGATTAACAAAGCACCGCACAGAGGTTTTGGACTTGAATTTCGGCACATAATCCAACCATCCGCCGACCACTTGTGTAGCAAAACCAAGATAACGGGGCAGCCTCCGGGCGGACGGCAGCATTTCGCCGCCTACCAGCATCCCCGCGGTCACCACGCTCCGCCGGGGACCGACCTGGCGGAGCCGACACTCGCCACCGGCGGAAGCGAGCCGGCAGCGGCGACCCGGCCAGGGAGGCAGGCGAGCAGGGCGCCCAGCTCCCGGCGCAGCCGGCAGCAGCCGCGCCGCCCCGGGGGCCGCCGCGCCGGGCGAGGACCCCCCGCCCCGGGGGCCGCGGAGGGAGCCCCGGGCGGCCGGTACCCGCAGCGCCCACCGGCCGGGAGGGCCGAGAGGGCTACGGCCCGCCGCGATGCGCAGCTGCAGCCGAAAAAGTTAATTTGCTGCCGCTGGAGGGGAGTCGCTCCCGCTCCCTCTGCCACCGCCGGGCAGCGGGACCCCCCCGACCCCGAAACCTCCCCTGCGCCGGCGGGGACCCCACGGAGCCCCGGCAGAAACTCCAGGGGCGCCCGGCGGGGAGCCCCCGCGCGGCCGGGCGAGCTCGCCCGGCCCCGGGGCTCACCCGGCCCGGCCCCGGGGCGGCTCCACGGCCCCCGGGGCTGCGGCTGCCGCGGCCCCGCCGCCGCCCCCGGGAACGCGCCGGGGCCGCCCGCGCCCAGCCCGGACACCAGTTGCTCGGCCCGTGGCGAAGAAGTGGTGAAACAAGTTGCCGAGCCCCGGGGCAGCGGGTCCCGCGGCGCCACCGGCGCAGAGCGGGGCGGGGGCTGCCCGCCTTGCCGGCGCCCCTCGGCGCTTCTCACCTCCTTAAGTTCCTTGGCCACGTCTTTGAGGTCCCCCAGGACTAGTTCCAGATCCTCCACGATGATCTTGATCTGCTCCTTCACCTTGGCTTTGGAGGCTGCCGGCGGCCCCTCGGACGGCGACGAGGAGGAGGATGCGGTCCCCTGGGACTGGGCGGACATCCTTCGCGGAGCCCGGCGCGGCCAGCGGCGCACGCAGGTCAGGCGAGCGCCGCGGCCGCCGGCCGCCCGGCCGCGTCCCTCCGGCTCCCGGAGCTGCCGCCGCCGCCGCCGCCCGCCCGCCCGCGCATCCCGCGCCGGGGGCGCCGCGCCGCGCCGCGCTCCGCCGGGCGGCCGCGCTGTGCAGCTGCCATCGGCTCCCGGGAGCGGCGCGGGGGCCCGGCCGCAGCCCGCCGTGCGCCGCGCCTGCGCCGCGCCCCGCCCGCCCGCCACCGGCTCCGGCCGCCACAGGGGCCGGGGGAGGAGCGCCCGCCGCCCGCATCGCCCCCCGCGCCGCGGCACCGCGGCGGCCCCGGCGGCAGGGCCGCTCCGCCCCCGCCCGGCCCGGCCCGGCTCCGCCCGCGGCACCCCGCTCCGCCGGCGGAAAGACCCCCCGAAACCGCCCCCCGGGGCGCAACGCCCGGCGCCAGGAGCCGCGCGGGGTGACGCTCCCGCGGCGAGGCCGCGCCGGGGATGGCGCTTGGTAGGTGCCGCCGAGCCGGTTAAAGGCACCTGCGTGGCTCTGCGCAGCCCCGTGCGCTGCCCCGCAAGCGGAGTGACCGGGAGCCCCGCGCTCCTGGGAAGTGAAGGCTGGGCAGCGCTCGGGGAGGAACCAGAACGCGCGCGGGTCAAAACCGCTTTTATGAGCGACACCTGGCTCCTTCTCGGAAGCAGCGGCTGGCGCCGCTCCCGGACACGCACTGTCCCCACCTCCACTCAGAGATCCGCTTGTGGGGCACAAGGAAGAGACTGCTAGGTACCGCTCGCCTCCCCCGGGTTTTCATCTCACTGCGAAAAGGTGCCATGTTCAGGTAAAAGGAATTGTTGGAGGACTTTCTACCGCCCGGTAGCCACGTAGAGCAAGCGGAGGGCGTACCGCCAAGCCCTGCTTCGAGGATCGCCCTGCACGGGCGCACCTGACAGTGCTACTGTAAATGCTTCTGTTTCGGAGAGAGTTTTGGCAGCTTGGGATGTTTCAATGGAACTAAAGCAAAGGGGGGAAAGCAGAAAAGCCGCCCAGGGCAATGTCTGCACGTGGTTTAAAACCTCACTCGGTGGCGAAGCGTTTGTCTTTGGGATAGGTGTGGGACTGGGCTGTGAACAGACAGGAGCTGACAGCACCACTACCAGACTCCCATGCTCCCTGTCGTAGTTCAGGTGTAAATATCTTTCCACTTTTACCAGTATAAAATCTGCAGTGTTTGGCTGAAATCATTTTTTAGTACTAGGCATATATTAGAAAAATGTTTTCCGTAAGCACATCATGGGGCTTTTAAATAATTTCAAGGAGGCCACCTTCAGACTCCTTGTATTTACTTTCCTCAAGCCTCATGACAGATTTTTCTCATCTCACCAAAGCAAAAGCTTTTCTACCATTGAGTTCTAAAAGCATTCCTGCTGGTAATTTTTCCTTAATTGTTTCTATATGAGCAACAACATCATATGATTTTTGAAGTTAGCCAAGTAATGCAGTCTGAAGCTCCAACCTGAATCCACCAAACTGAGAAGAAATCAGTCCGTAAGTTGTTGAATAAGTTTAAAACAATTAGTATGTCTGAATACCCTTCTTTGCAGGTGTTGTGTGAACAGAAAAGGGGAAACATTCATGAAAAGCCTTTAGTGACACTATCCATGTGGAAACCAGTGCATATCCAGTTCATAAATTGGGAAAAAAGTCTGCTGCAGGATAAAGCTTTTAAGGATACTGTATAAGTATGCAGTATACTGTATACAACTATATCTAACACGGTTTAAATAGATAAGACGTTGTTTGATGATTCCTACAAAAATAAAGTAGAATGTTCATAAAATTATCACTAGATTTCCTTACAGATCCTCAAAATTTGGTCTAACCTAACAGAATGTTCATGATTAGACATTTTTTCCTACACTGTGACTTCTTTCTCACCACTAAATGTTTTTACTTTAAGAAATGAAAAATGATTTGTGTTCTATCTCACCAGCTGGTTTTAAGTCATGACAAGACTTTACCCACAATCCTGTGGTTATCAAGTTCTCTTAATCCTCTGACCGCATTTGGAGACTTTCCGAAACTTTTAAGGGTATGAATCGTATCCAGTTCACCAATTCCCCCACTTTTATAGTAACATTCACAAAGAATTTTAGAGGTGGAGAGAGAGATTAATTTTTCTAATAGGTGTGCAGACTTATGTATTGGCTGATGTTTTGTATTCATCCAAATATCAACTGCTTTTCCCTGAAAAAACCTTTTTGTAACTTGTTTTTCTAGGTTCTGAGTAAAGTTCATTGACCTATTAGGTCACCGGCCTACTTGAGAGTCATTTTATGCCACTAAAAAAACTGTGCTATGCCTCTGTAACCCATAGCTAAATAACAGGAACTGTCCCAGAGCAAAGCAATATATCTAACTAGTTGCTCAGTTTCTTTTGCTTCCATGTCTGCAGATAAATGTTATTTACCAGTTTGTTATCAGTTTCTTCTTTTTAAAGTCTTGCTGTAGCCTCACAAAATCTGGAGTGGCTGTTCACTAAGGGGAGAAAAGGACTAGTTTCTTACCAGAAATTTGACTCCTGCAGCTCTTTAGGAAAATGCAGGGAATGCTCAAGAAGTCTCACCAAAAATCAAATGCTCCCACAACACCTGAGAGTGATCCAAAGCAGTTCCTGCCACCTGGGAAGGACAAACAAGATGATCAGGGACCTTTACTGTGTCAATGCCAGAACTGTTCACAGATCCATCAGGAGAAATATTAAGAACTACTCGACTTTGTACTCGTTGACTCATTTGCAAATTCCCCGCTACACTTATCGAGATGAGGATCTCTTATTTTTTTTCTGAACCTCATTTTCACCCTTTAAACTTAATTCCATCCGAGAAAGTTCTTTTGGAAGTAAAAGCTTAAGACCTTCAAAGTGCAGTTCACTGATCTTCCACTAACACTTTTTAATCCAGAAAGAAGCACCCAGACAAAACCCAAGCACACATTAAATGCACACTTAGTGAAGTAATGTGGCACTCAGCCATACCACTGCCAGCTGTGATCTCATTAAAGCTCACAAGTTGAGTAGGGCTTGGCCTGATCAGTAACTGGAAAGGACATCTCTCAGGAAAATCTCTCAAGATGCTGCAAATTTTTGTTTTGGTGATTCAGTAGATGGCACTTTTCCTTTTGGAAAAAATGATTCCATATCTCAGCCCAGTGCTACAGATAGAACTAACCGAACACGCGCGCGCGCGCGCACACACACACACACACACACACACACACACAGAGCAGTAATTTGATTGTGCTGTTTTATTTATGCTGTTTATTGTGTGTATGGAGTCACAAAGAGAGTTGGAGAATATGCAGGAGATCATGATTAATTGTAAAATGAGTATGAATCACAAATAGCTTTTCATGACAATCGTTCAGACCAGTCATAAAAGAAATACAGTAAATTCAGTTACTTTTAAATTTAGTCACTTGTAAGTCTCTTATTGGGCGGGGGCAGAATACAAAGATACCAAAAGGCCCCAAATACTTACCTACCTAGGAGAAGCTCATACAGTACCATGAAACTTTCATATTTAACCATATATGACAATATAAACAAAATGATCAGTTTGCGAATTATATAAGTAGAACTGTATGCAACATATCCCAAGTCATTAGCATTTCAGGTACATGACTTAAAAATTAATTTCCTGTTGCGTGTTGGAAGTATTTTGTTTTTGTACTATTTATCAGAGATTAAAGTTGAAAAAAGTCTTCTAGGTCGGACAAAGCATTTTTAATCCAGATGTAATGTTTTATTTCAAACATTTGCAAACTTTCCAAATAAAATTAAAGAGTTTACTAAACAAAGAGCTACCTAGAAAAACAAACTCAATCATTTTGAAAATATTAAAATGAAACCTTATTTTCTATTTTTCTGAATTTTTCCTTATAGGCAATATTCAGTAACACTGATACAAGATAGGAAAGCATTGACACACCAAGCCTTGTATTTTTCCAAAAAAAGAAAAAAAGTGGCAGAAGACTTCATTAAATGTCCGTGGGCCTCTGTATTGGACACATGCTAATTAAAATATTCATGGAAATCATCAAAATTAATCATAGGTTAAATTAAAACAGTGGGTTAAGATATAGTTCAAAGCCACTAACTGACCTTCATGGTACTTGTTAAACAAAGGTTTTGACCTTTTATCATTTCTGTCTCAAAAGAACAGTGGCATCTGTCCTGATCTCTTTCCAAAGTGAACATTATCCTACATTTAACTGAATATAGTGTTCTCTTCTTAATTCGTACGCTGTTTGACAATTATACTGAAAAAGTCATACTGTCTGTTTAAGCCCCAAACTGTAGAGTTGAAGTTCATCTGGGTAGACTGAAATAAAACAAAGGCTCTGCCTTTGATTAAAGGGGAAAAATTAAAAGCACATTCTGAAGTGTAGTATAATTAAATGACATTACGTTATTTTACTTCTTTAAAAACAAAAAAGTTATTCCCTTAAAAAGAAACTCTGACTCACAAAAAAGAAACAAGATACTTTCTGAATTAAGTTTGCTTATTTCTGAGCAGTAACTAGTAAATATACTGGAAGTCAAGATTAAGACAATGTCATAATTCACACCAAGTTCTTGTCTTACTACTCCAACACTTTTCTTCATCAGGAAGAATAAGACAACTGAAGTGTATGCATATACATACTTGAAACATGCAGAAATCCACTTGCTCTCACAGTAAGCTCTAGAAGTTCAATGCCCATTCTCTTGTTGGACAGAATTAACAAAAATGGCTCTCGTAATGCTAACTGATACAACATTATATAGGAAAATAAAACCAGGAAATGGGTCGGGAAAGGAAAAAGATGACCATATCACACCAACTGCTTTTCTCTTGCAAATATCCATTCAAAATGCTTTTAAAATACAGGAATAATGCAAGATGAAATGTATTTTTTTACTCTGTTGCATACATTCTGTATAATTGCTTGGAAAGAGTGGAAGTTCCTTTTTTTCCATTTAAAATGGAAAAGCAAACAGGTTGTAAGATTGGAAGGAGAACGGTGGTTGAAAATACTTCTACAGTAATCCTAAAGTAATAGTTTATATTCGTCATTTATTATGCTTGTTTTTCAAAATCAGTCAGTGGAGGCTGTATACTTAATCTAATTCTGCCATTCTCTGTTTTTTGTTTAATTGTTAACTGTTGGCTAACAAATTTGTACCTTTTTTTCCCTAAGGAGCTATTGGTTGGTGTCAGATGCAAAGTATTTCCTGTGAAAGAGTATCCCTTTACCACTGGCATTCACTTTGGTTGCACACTATTGCAAACATCTGGAGCAAGCAAAAAAAACCACTGTCTGGTTTCTTTCCTAAAGCATCTCAATCAGAATAGTCCAAGCAAGAGAAATGCCTGATTGAACAAGTAACTTAAACATGGAAAAGGGCTATGGAAAGGTAAAATTGAGTGCACTAGTAAGAATGCAAAGGTAAAAATTGCAGTTCTTTAATTTGCAGGCCTACAGTAAAAATATTCAGTTTCTATTTTAAAGCCCAGTTCAGTTACTGCAATCAAAAAACTATTTGTTCTGTGTCATACATGGTAAGGCAAAGGTGAACACTTACACATTCAAGACAACCATTTCAGATTGGTGAATTATCTGTCGACAGACAATGAATCTCTGCTGCCTCTTCCCCTACTCTCCAGATTCAAATTATATTAAAAGCCATGGCACAAACTACATGAAAGAAGCCAGAAACCTAAGTGGGAAGGATCCATTACTCACTGATGAACATAAGAGCGGGTTGCGCGAGTGCCAAGCAGTCCTTGGAGGTACTGACTGTTCTCCAGGCTGCAGCGGGAGAACGCGCCGGTTCTGTCCGCGCCTCGCAGACCTGGGCCCATCGTGTCAGACACCTCAGCGCTCAGCGGCTCCCAGAGGAATTTTCCATACTACAGAAAAACATTCCCATATCCGACTTCTAAATTCAGACTAATTATAAATGAAAAGGTGTGCTCTTTCCTTTATTCAGTGTTCACTAATTATTATATATTAATAAATATTATTTGTTACTAGCATCTGTTATTAGTTATGTGGACATTAATGCTCTTCCACCATCATTTTGTATTTTAACCATTACTTTCTATTAAAGAAACTCCTTGCAAATTCCTAAAATCGATTTACCTGGAATCAGCCAAATCATCTCTAGCAGTCTCTCAAGACCTGTGACCTATCTTTAAAATGTCAGTGGCCCAGTGACGCAGAGCAGCGGGTGCATTTTATCTAAAGCTTCTTTTAAAAGTGATGCCAGTTATTTTCCAGGAAGTAGCAGTGTCAGTGGATATCTGAATGTCTCATCCAGCAGTCATTCAAACCAAGTGGCTGTACTTGCTTACCTCAGCTCTGACTTTGTTCTGGAGAATTTGCAGATCTCTGCAGCTGTGCTGGGAAAATACAGAATTCCCCTTCTGCCTAGGTAAGTACTATTACTAACAGTAATCTTCAGAATCAAGTTCTGTGTGTGCCATTTGCTTCCTTGGTAATTACCGCTGGCCCATTTTTAGCCACTGGCTTAGAAAAAGGAGGGCTCTAGAGCCTGTGCTCTCTGCATTGTGGTCCCAGCTGCAAGGTACAAAAACAACACAGTTGCACAGCTCTAAGTTTTTCATGACCTAAAATATTTTACAGCAAAACAGGGGAATAGTTCCCAATCTTTTTAGCAAGCGTCAGGAGAAATCAGTAGCACTCAGGTGCTAGCAGAAGAGCAGCTTTCCTTTGCTCCTTTTTTATGATTTTTTTTAAACTAGAATGTAATGCTACAGGCGCCTAGAAAAAGAATCTGGACCAGACTGATTTTTTCCATTTATATACAGAGTGGGGTAGTTTGACAACCGAAGCCTAGATATTAAACACTAGATTGGAGGGTAAGGTATTTAATCCAGATAATTTTTTTAACACGTAGAGATAAAAATGGGCCTGTCACAGTTCTACTCTCAGAAAAACACCCATAATTAAACTTATAATTAACCCACTAGATCCTTTTGTCTTCATTTTTGCGACATCAACTCATATTACCTGAAGGCCTGACCCACAGTCTACAAGCCTCCATTGAAATGTGACAGTTTGAGCTAAACATCTATAAAATTGTTGTGATACCTTTTCAGTGTGCCTAGTCTTATCTTTTAGCACAAAGACACAAATTCTGACTAAGAAAGTCTCTGAGCCTCAGGTTGCAAGAAGAATGTGTTTCTTAATATCTATCCCTGATACATGCTCTGTTCTTATACTGCTGTAGTTGAGTACCAGACAGTAGTGGGCTAACAGGATCTTTGGTCTTACCCAGTACACCTATGTCTCTGTTCCTGAGGTCTCAGCCCTTATCAGTTACAGTCACTGTAAAATCTTATTTCTGAAAACTTCTAGCTGACAAATAACTAAAATAATTTTTGCTGAAAGTGTCAAGTAGCATCTTTACTAAGTTGTCATATAAATCTCCCATATTGCTGTTTTTTCAGATGATTAGCATTGGATTTCCTTGCTTTGAAAGATCTTACAGAGAGAAACTACTCTGAAAAGAATTTTAAAAAGTGGAAGTGAAGTGGATTGACAAGAAATTTCCACGTATTATTTACAGTATGAAAGATGGGAAACCCTACTTTTTATCCCTTGTTTTAAAATATACATTACTTATGTATAGGAACAGCAGACCTATGCATAAAAAGGATTATGCATACAGTTTGGTATCCAGGGATTATGAAAGAAAAAGTGATCAGAATTTTCTTTAACTCTTCTGGTTGCTCAGACCCTTAACTTTTGCAGATATCTGGTTTGTGTCATTAGCACCTTTTTTAAGTTTCTTATACCAACTCAGATTTCATCTAGAGATAAAGCTGGTAAAGATTAGAAGGCTTAACATAAACATGTTTATTTGTGTCTCTGTGATAATTGCCATTCTTTTCTTGGTACTTGAAAAATATTGCATCAGTAGCACGCCTGACAAACCCAACAAGCCCTCTTTAATATATTTTACCTTTATAAATTTGTAATTTCAACAAGCTTGTCAGTGTATGAATTAAGAAACAGAGTTACAAAGGATTCTAGAAATGTTTTCTTAAAATTATGCTCAATTTTGCAAGTTGTTTGCAGTAAACTGTGGATTAAAGTTTCCATCAATAATTTAGAGCACCTGCCTTCTGCTTTCCAAGTTGCTTAAGGTGGAATCACTGAAAGCAAAAAACAATCCTAAACCTGCATCACCTGATAAAACAGCCCATCAAGACAACAGTTTAACCAGTTTACAGCTAGCTAGTCTGACCTGGCTCAGCTCACTCCTAAGAGCCTCTCTTCTTCCTTATGAGGATCAAGGGGGCTGTCTTCTTGCTTTGACGGACATTGCAATCTATAATCCTGCTCCCAAATTTCCATAGGATTACACCTTCCCTAAATTCACTTGTAAACCCAACCTTTATAGAAATTGCTGGATTGATGGCTTGTATTTGTGATTTTGGGATCCAAACCTTCAGGGGCTTCTTAATCATTTGATCCTGCACAAAGGACCTAGGTACAAAATCTAGGTACAAAAGAGAGATACATTTAGAAAGATTGGGTTTATTTACTCCATCCTGCTTATATAGGAGACAAAGGGTCATTTGCGCTCTAGAGGTCCATCAGATGAAGCATCCTCTCTCCAAATTCATAGAAGGGAGATACTTAGATGCTGCTCTGTTCTCCCACCACACCCCAAAGTCTAGATGGGAGGTTTTTAAACGTTGTGCAAGCTGCATAAGGGCAGTTAGTTCATCCTGATTTCCATCAGGAGTGTGAAGAACAAACATGCAACTTGTGCACTGTTTAAGATTTTTGATAGCCATTTATGTTTTGTGCAGCAGAAGTGGTGTAATTACTGTGGATGTTTATTTGGGAAGTGGGGAAAAATACATGCCCATTTCTAGGATCCTCTCCAATGATCATTTATTCTGAAGTGCTGAAATTTTTATCAAACCTCTGCTTTTATGTGATGCCTTTTGAAGCTGGTAGACTTTCTGACTACTTAAGGTCTGGTGTTGCTATGCAGCAGTTTATTATATTTGAAACATTTTTTTGCATGTCACAGATTCTAAGTCTTTACCTCACCATCCTAAAGCGTAAAAAATGAGTATAGGCTGTACCATAATCAGAGATGAATATAAAAATCATCTCTTTGATTTGGCTTTTCCTTAGACAGAACTTCATACACACACAGATACAAAGGCAAGAATCGCAAATCACGCTACAGAAAGTGTCTGCGCAGAATTAACTGTTATGGCTCTTTATGTATCATTTGGGATGACTCAGCTTTGGTTTTCTGCAGCACTGACCAGGCATCAGAAGGCAAAACTCAGTTTCTGTCTACTTTTTGTCTTAGAAAAGATACACAGTAAGACATCAGATTATGAACTTTAAGTTCTCATATTTATTGTTGCTTTTACTTAGTACATGTTAGAATATTAGCTATCATAACTGCATTTTAACCATTGGATTACTCCCTGTTCTTGTGGTAATTAGACATCAAAGTAGGGATGAGAGCCCAGATTTTGCACTCCTAGCAAGAAATCCTGCGTGAGCGAATCAAACTTGCACAAGCTCTGAACAACGATTTAACTGATGTTTCCCAACTGGAAACTGAGTTTTCAAAGCTTCAAGACAGCTCAAATTTCCCCCTCCACCAGTTCCCTGGTCTATTGAAAAATGCCCTCTGGACTTGTGAATATGCCTAGTCGCACAGAGGACACTTATCGATTCCACTGAGACCGAGAATCAACTCTAACACTCTCACCATGATCTAAGGCTGTCTTTGGCCATCAGAGAAAAGAAAGGACATAGTCATCTCTTGCTACGTTTATCTCTGCCCCAGGAGACATGCGCTGTACGTGAAGAGAGGGGCTTGGTTGCAGAGTTGGCACCAAAAGATTCTGATTTCCCCTTCAGAGGTTAGGCTTCTGAGCACCCTTAAAAGCGGACATTCAGATTTCTAACTTTTGCAAGTAAAGAGCTTTAAGAGTCAACGGACTCTCATTGCCTTCACATTTAGGTTGCACCTGACAGTACTGGAATCTGTGAAGGGTGGGTGGGAGTTGAGCATTTACCTCCTTATTAATGTCTCTCTTTCTTTCCCTTAGCTTCAGTGGTTGAAATTTGAAGTTTTGGATTCAAAATTTGTAAGCTATACAAAAGCTTACAATTACTGAATTTGTCTTTTAAAAGACCTGGCTTTTTAAATTCATACCAGAAGGAAACATCTTTCAAAAATGTATCTTAAAGCTTTATAATTAGAAATGGAGCAATATGAAACTAAATGATATTCCGTATTTTTGTTGTTTGTCAAACGTTTTTCAGATACTATCACGCACTCTGATCGCTTCAAAAGTTGAGCAGAATAGTCTCTAAAGTAAGAAGAACTCTATCAGTGCAATCAGTATTCTTAACTATTTGGATGACACTCTTAATGCTAAGTGAGAGGAACCATACAAGGAGCCAAACAAATAGACATCATTCATTCACTTTTGGCTAAGATCAGACTCACTTCCTTTCTTACAATTCTATTTCACTTAGATAAAAAATGGTGATTCTAGGGGAAAAAAGTGTTGGCTCAATTATGTGGCAAGAGTGGTATCCTTGGAACATCCCATATCCGGGCATGTTACTCTTTGGAATATGTCCACACTACTTATGTATTTTACTCCAGCTGGCATGTAACTTACTCCTACCACAGTCAAGTCCTGAAATGTTTACTCAGTAACTTTATAAAGTTTTCTTGCATCAGACACACTGTCAGATTTTCTTTTTTTTAGCTTTCACAACTGTACCATTAACTGTCTCCAAAACTTATTTTATCCATCTGTTTTTGTTTCTTTTAAATTTGTTCTCATTCAGATGGAATTTTCATTCATTAAGTAGAATAATAATAAACCTTGAGATTATGTGTGCCCATATGGTAACTATTTTTAAGACCTTTTATTGCACATTATCTTCAGTTGAGAGGAGGTAACATATCAAGAAAAAAAAATTAAGATTGATCACAGGTATAAATTTTAATTTACACTAAAAATTGAATTCATACACCCACAATGACTAAGCTATAATCTTTGACAGCTCTCTTGAATAAAATCATATACTTTAAATCAAAATCATTGGCAGTCTATGAACATATTGTATCAAATATTGAATAATAAACATGGGCAGCCCTTTGACAATGAAGAGCAGGTCAGTGCCCTACTCTTCAAGCTATAAAATCATACTACTATCTCCTCTTCATGACCTCATGAATCTTGAACACTTTTCTCCTCAATGTCATGCCTACATGCTTAGGACATTTCTATACAAGGCAAAAGCTGTGTGTTTCAATTTATTCAGCAGATTTTAGGGTCTTCAGTATCTTGAGTGAATTGAGTGATCACCTGTAGCCAAAATGCACAACAGCCCCCCTGCCTCTAGCAGTGTTTTAAAATCTAATAATCCTGCCTTGCTCTTGGGAGAAATGACACAATTACCTACCTTCAGGAGTGGTTCTCTAGTGGATGGAAACTCCTGTTGGTTATTCTCAGAAAGACAGGTTCCCAGGAAGAACTGGCTTTAAGATACAGCCCTGTCCTTAGTATTTCCTTTTGGCTCCTTGTAGCACGCTGTATTTTGGTTATGTTTTTTTTCCCCAGTGCAACACAAAAGAGTCCCCCCTGCACCTCACAGAGGCTTCTGGTCTTTCCTCTACTCCTCAAGTAGCTAGGACTTGATGTCACGATGAACAAACTTTTGGGTTTTCCTATTTTTCTCAGGAATTAGACATATGTTTAGCAGCATCACTGGATGTCTATTCTACCACCATAGGTACTGGAAAAAAGGCAGCAGCTGGGGGCAAGCTACCAGCACAGTTTTTCTGACCTGCACCCTGCTCATGACCCATATCAAAGGATGCTCAGAAGAGAAGAAATCAGGAGTGTCTCTGGAATCTCTCTTAACAGAGCAAAGGTACCTTAAAGTCCATAGAGGTGAAACCCAATTAAAATATTGAAATATATCATATAAGCTGTTGGCTGTCATGCACAGATCAAGTTGCAGATCTGTTGTCAGAGCAACAAAAGATATTCAGAGAATAGTTGTTGCACATTTGTCTAAATTCCTAATGTTAAAGTTAGTTAGACACTGTGCTTCTGGACATATTCAGAAATACCAGATATGATAGGGAATCAGTATCTGAGGAGATTTGAATTTGCATCTTTGTGGAAAATTCCTTAGTCAAGGGTGTCAGTGGCGGTGGTGCTCAAGTCTGCTGCCACTTCAAGACACAAAGTCTCTCATGGATACATTTGTGAGCTGAACAGACAATAAACCTAATGCTTTTAGGATGCAGATCAGAGTCACAGAGTGGTTGAGGCTGGAAGGGACCTCTGGAGATCATCTAGTCCAACCCCCCTGCTCAAGCAGGGTCACCTACAGCATGTTACACAGGAGCGCATCCAGGCGGGTTCTGTAGTAAACATCCACAACAGTGTCACCCATGTTAGTCTGCCCCTTAATCCTTGCCCATAAGCTCTCGACTCGCTCTTCATCCACCCCTAGGCAGAGTCTGATACATTCCAGTTGCTCTCTCACATAAAGAGCAACTCCACCACCTCACCTTCCTGGACTGTGGTTCCTAAAAAGCACATAGCCATCCATGACAGCATTCCAGTCATGCGAGCTATCCCACCATGTCTCTGTAACTGCAACGAGATCATGGCCCTGTGACTGCGCATAGATCTCTAATTCTTCCCGTTTATTCCCCATGCTGCATGCATTGGTGTACAGGCATTTCAGGGAGGTAATCGAGCATGCAGGTTTCCCAGGAGGGGTGCAAGAGGATCCTCCACAGTCATGTCCTCTATGCACTTCCCTGGCTGCATGCACCCACTGAAGGCATCCCGACTTGAGCTGTGTTTTACCGACTGTCTCTGTAACTCTCTCCTTCCTCCATCTTTCCTGGTTTAAAGCCCTCCTTACCAGGCTGGCCAACCTTTTGGAAAAGACACATGTGCCCCTCTTAGTGAGGTGGATCCCATCTCTCCCCAACAGTTGTCGATCTTCAAACAAGGTCCTGTGGTCATAGAAAGCAAAACCCTGCTGCCAACACCAGAGGTGCAGCCAGTTGTTAACTTGGAAAATCTGTCTACTCCTCCTCCCATCTTTCCCCCTCACTGGCAAGACTGAGGAGAAAACAACCTGGGCTCCCAGACTCTTGACCACCATCCCCAGAGCTCTGAAATCTTGTTTGATGGTTTCCAATTAATTCAATCAACTGTACTGAACATAACGAGTCAGCGATACACTGCACATGCAATAGAGTCAACCGCTGTCAGTCAAACTGATACAAACATACACTTCCTTTTTGTACATCCATGCACATGGCAATGACGGGTTTAGCCAGTAACAGGCAGGTTTAGCCAGAAAAACTAGGGCTGCCCATTCATTCCTGTGCTTCTTTCATAAATATATGAGCTGTAAACAGGCTGCAAAACAGAGATATTTAGCTTGCTCCCATCTGCCATCTTGATTTAGGCCTTATGAATCCCTTCCCACAATAGTTATTGTCTCCTATTAATGTGTGCAATATTGTCAGTATCATAACCCAGAAAGTCCAATTCCAGTGCATCCGCTGTTTGAAGATTTCTGTGCTAATCTTATCTTAAGGAATGACCATAACATTTGGTTGGATGAGAAGAACTCAGGCAGGTTTATTATCCACCAGGCATGACCTTAACATGCTTATTCTGACAGGGTTTTAATGAATACAACCATAAGGCACCTGCATAATGGGACTCTAGGACAATAGAAAATGTGCATAGTTTTGGACTCTCCCTGTTTTGACCCAACTGTCAAAACCATTGCATGTTAGATTGCGGCTGCACCCTAGTATAGATGTTCCCATACTACCACTCTCCTCAAAGCATGGTATTTACTAATCAATAGCAAATATTTAATAATCATGACTCCCTTGCTCTCTTTTGTCAGAACTGCACACGTTGCACCATCCTCTTAGCCTTGTTGACCTATTCTTCCTAAAAGATCCATCAATCACACTGTTTATGGTACCTACTTTGGTTGATGTTTTAGCCAAGCCTTTAGATGAATATACATCTTAAACAATGCTCCAGCAAGGCACAACAGTCACAAGATGTGATCTGCACCACTGGATGGTGGGAAGAGGCCAACAGTCTCCTGGAAAGAAAGCAGCTGGAAATCAGCTGCTGCCGCCAGAGGAGTTCTTCCAACTGCAGTTTGCTCCCCTGTCCACACATGGACGGCACGACAACTTGTATGTACTGTCAGTGAAGCCTGCATGCCACTGGTCTCTGAAACATCATGGAGATCATACTGTGCTTTTAGTCCTTTCTGTTAAAACTGTTTGAACACTTAGAGTAGTTATATTCATTATCTAGAGAGAAAATACAAGACTGAGACTCACCTATGCATGATGATTAAAGCATTTATTTGCAGAGAATTCTCTGTCACTCATGTCTAATATTAGAAACGTTCTTAACCAGCCAGAACTGGAATACAGGTCTCATCTTTTACACAGACACCTGCCCTAACTGTTAAATTGTACAGAAATTATTTTAAGCTAGTATACTCAAGCCATGCCCAGAATTTAAAGACACACTTGATAGCTAAACCAGTAAAGTTTATTTAGCAGGTAACTTAAAGGTCGCTTTGTTAGCACATTAAATACAGTGCATGGCAATGAGTTGTGTGATGTATATTGCAAAAAGGCGGAAGTGAAGATACACTTGAATAGTGGTTCTCAGCCTTTCTAAAGACATTCTCATTTTCAACAGATGGAAGAACATTTAGTTGTTCTTCAGAATAGATATTTTTCTCCCTGGACATATCCTTATTCTCTGCCATCTTACAGAATTTTTAACAGGTAGAGCTGGTGCCTGAGTTGTTTAGATCCTTGCCAGAAACCAGAGAGAGGACTTGGCTTCTGCAGGGACATCCAATAAGGACATGATGCTGCAGGTTAAAAAGCCAGCTAACTAGACCTCAGTGGCCAAAGATAAAGTGGCAGTAAGTGCCAGCAGCCAGTGAATGTATTTGCAGTCTGGATGGGTGGATCTGAAGGCCTGTACTGGATTTTCATACTGTGTTTCTGCAAACAGCAGCTGGAAGGTTGCAGGTAAGCCCTGAGGGCCTCTGGTGGGGATTTATCAGGGTATTTTGCGACACAAAAGGTTTGAAGCAGGAGAGGATGCTACAGGCTCTGATGTGAGTGCTGAGGAGAGGAGGGGAAAAGACTCTGATATCAGTTCTGGTAAAGCAGCTTTGGGAAAAGAAATGCTCGCAGTTCTGGAGCTGTGAGTGATAGCGCTGTGAATCACTGTAAAGTAGGAGTACAGAGCACATGAAATTGTTCCCTCTTTTCCTGTCAGTAACGTCCACCGTTCATTACAGTACTGTTTCAAGAGATGGAACTATGCCAATTCTGTTTATATCCATGCAAAATCACACCCATTTTAATAGGGATTTGAGAACACAACTGCTGCAAACTCTTAAAACCCAGCACAAGAATCATTCACTCAAGAAGAGGAAAGACCTGGATTCCAACACCTGCCCCAGAAGGACAGATTGGGCTTTAAGTATCCTCAGGCAGAGAGAAGCATTAATGAAAGAGGCTCCCCATGTCCCTAGGTGAATGAAAGTGGGATAAACAGCTTGCCTGTGTGCCTCCCAGAAAGAGTTTGGATTTTCAATTCCTATTTGAGAGAGGTTTAGCCCAGAGCAAATCACTGAATTCTTAGAGAGACATAGAGCTAAAGACTATGTATCTCCTCATTTAGCAAATGAACTGTTGAGGACCAGCTCTGCAAATGCTTACCTGTGCCCAAATATTGAATAGGGAGTTTAAAAACTGAACCAAAACCAGTGATTTCTACAGCAGAGTAAGGAGCCTTTGGTTAATTTCTACCATACTGAGATTAAATCATTTAATCATTTTTGCGGATCTACTCCTGACCTTCCACTTCTTATTTCAACAAGCTCCCATTTAGCTAAAATCTAGCTTTTTATACCTAGGTTCTTGATTTCGGATAGCTCTATCACCTAACACTATACTTACAGAAACAGAGTATTTACAAACCAGATTTAAACAGATACTCTGCAATTTTAAACAGTTAAATTTTAAACATGTTAAGACAGTTTATACTGAAAGCATTAGTAGATCCTTAAAGTAATACTTAAAAAGCTGTGTCATGCCATAAATACCAATGGAATTAATCTTGTTAATTCTCGGATTAAAAAGGCAAGGTCTTTCACATTGGAAAGCCACAGGTTTTCCATCTCCCTCAGGTTAAAATGCTTGTAAGCAGTAATATACAAAATATTTATATTAGTTGAATTAAACTTCAACAAAATGAATATATTCCTTGTAACCACATATATTTCAATAAATAAGGAATGTATCCTCTTGTCACAAAATAGTGGGTTCCAACAACTCCAGCTTTCTTAAATCACGCTCACAATGACTGAAACTATCTAATTTGCACAAAAGAGCAGTGGAAAATTAATCTAAGAATACATTTGGTTTCACATATGTTTGCAATAAAACTGTTGTTTTAAATGACTTAATTAGAACAGTTTGTCATACTTACTGGAAACTGGCAGAATGGCATCACTGCAACCGCAAAAGTCAGAGAGGGAGTGAAAGGATTGGGAGTGGAAGGAAGAGAGCAAGTGTCCTAAGGTTCCCAAAGCGTTCAGCAGTTCCAGGGGGAAAAAAAGCTCCCCCCAAAACCAACAAAATCCCCGCACTCACCTCCAGTCACACATCTCTGTGTGCGACCACAGAGATTTTGTGCGTTTTCTAGAGTTTTGATGTGGTTTTTTTACAGTGTTTTTAATGGGCTTTCTTAGGAGGAGAATTGCAAGTGTGTTTTCTACAATGCATTTCATCCTTGATATGCCATATTCACCAAATGTGGTTCCAGCTATGCTGTGTATCTCACCGTGGCACCATACAGAGCAAAGGGAAACCCTCCTGCCACTACTTCTTGTTTTCTCCATGGGATTTTCCACTCAGCAGCTCTAGTTCCTGGCTGGGTTCCTCAGAAGTCCTTCTAACATATTATGGCAGGAGAATTGCTGGAAACATGATGGCACAGAAACCATCAGTAGGGAAGCTGAGCAGAAGCTTATGGAAATCAAATGAAAGTCATTTTCTGTAACTTCTGTGGCTGTCCCTGGCGCAGGTTTCCCCTTTCAGCCCTGCACTCTTTGAATGCTGGCTCTGACCTGAACGCTCGCTGCGCTCACTTTCCTCCCTAGCCAGCAGTTCACCCACAGAAAAATTTTAAAAGTCTGCCAGACGTAACTTTCTTTCCCCACAAGATCACTAATGTTTACTGGAGTGCTTCTTGCCACATGTCCCTACTTCCCTCCTTTAGGTACTTTCTGTGATATCAGCGTCGGTCTAGCCGCGCCGCAGAGCCCAGCTTCTTCAGACGGCTCCATTTAGACTTACCCCTTCCATTTTAGCTCTCTCCTTTCAAGTAACTGTAGGATATGACTGTTACATGACTCAACCTTCCACGAACAACACACACTAATATTTTCCTTGCCCTTTCTCCGACAGAAGGGATATCTTTCCTTAGCTCATTTCCCAGCAGCAGCAGCTGCCACGCTTCCAGACCAACCTTGCTGGCTTCAGTCAACACTGCACCTCTCCAATGCTCCATCACCTCAGCGGCACCTCATACAAAAGCTTCGGTGTTTGTTTTCACAGTGCCTTGTGTTTGTCAGAAACCTAACAGCATGGGCATAATATGGAGACTTAGTCAGACTGATGAACAGATAACGCATAGTATCTCAAAGCATTTTAAACATCAAAGGCTAACATATAGTAGTATGGGGTCAGATTTAAAAGATACTTAGATACTTGAAAATCAATAGATGTTTCAAGAGATATTCATATATGTCCAGAAAATTAATTAACATTGCAGCAAATGGAAGTTAGAGCTGTATCTTTTACAATCTCAGTACCTAGTCAAATGCTAAAGCTGAGTGAAACATGGAAGTTCCTTTCCATCATAATTTTCCTTAAAAAACAATCCCTCAAATCAAGACAAGTCAAAGCCATACAATTTTCTCTCTTGTTTCCTGAATTCTCCCTTTAGTCTCAGAAATCAAAAGGAGATTCTCTCCCCTTCTCTCCTCTTCCAGCCTAAGTAACTTCCATGTAAATTGGCAATAAGCTGGCCTTAAGACCTCTCCACTGTCTAAGCAATTAGGCAGGCAGGCAGATTGCAAGCTGTGAGTAAGCAAGGACCTGTCAGTAAGAAGAAAATTCTCCATGCTTTCCTACCAGACACTCATTTTTTTTCAGTAAAAGGAAGAAAAAAAGAGTAAAAGTTTTCTTGGGAGGGGACAGAAATAATCAACAGAAATTTCTCACTCAGATGTAACTTGCTTCCATTATGCCTTACGCTTACTTATACCTTCTAATTCTAAAGTTTTGCAGGTTTTCTATATCATGTAGGTATCATATATCCCCTGCTTCTTGTTATCCGTATTTTGATTTGATTATTTCCCCCAAATGTATTACTAAGAATATAAAATAATATACAAAAGTAGTAACAATCTGGAGCCACATGTATCAATGTCATTAGTAAAATCTACACACTGGAAATGAAACAGCAAAAATTAAATTAGAAAAAGAACAGTGAGTATCACCCTCTTTCTTCCCCCCTCCTTCCCCTTTATTTTATATCAGAAATGGAAGCTCTTATGATCCTCTGGTTAAAGAAATGAGTCTTTTTGCATAGTCCTCAGAATCAGCACTGAGTCTGAATCACAGATGGGAGTGAAATAGAGAGCTCTTGTCTCTGTCTCAGTTACATATGTCTTTGCTCAAATAGAAACTATGGCTATCAAGTCTGTAGTATAGCTTTCTCTCATCAGCATAGTCTTCAGAATTAAACACTTCCGTGCTGAGGAGACACTGTTGTACTGTTCCTTTCTTTCTTCTCCCCTTTAGTCCAAATACTACTAAAAAAATCTGAAAGCTAAAGCTAGAATCTTACTTTGATTTTTAAAGCCTCCAGAGATAGCAGGAATTATATTAGAATTTAAGCAGTGGAGAACGCTGGCAAGATTAAATCTAATCTAAAAGGAAGAGGCTCAGGAGAAAAATACAAAGTTAAAAACAAACAAACAATATTCAGGATAAGGTTTGAATTCTGTGTTCTCAAAAGCAGCTGCGCTTTCAAGAAAATGCCCATTTTTTGTCTTTAGGAGATGTATATGATTCCAAATGAACTATTTGTTTCTCCAAATTCGGCTTTGGAGTAGAGAACATGCAACTTCTGTCCAGTTGCTGGGTATGAAAAAGGCAAACAGCAGAAGCCTGCTAGGGAAGAGATGATGTCAAATGGAAATCAGTGGTCATTTATTGTTGAGCCTGAGTAATAAACAGGGAATTTATAGAAAGGAGGAAGAAAAATAAGGTTGTTTGCGTGTCAGCAGGTTGTGTAATCTGTCTGCTACAGTTATTTTTCTTAACAAATCTACCCATGCTGCTGCAAGTGTTCCAAGCAATGAGGCTGGTAAAAAGATGAAATCTTCTGGAGATGCGGTTATATCCAGTTCAGTATGCATTTCAGGTATGTGCATCTTTGACAGGACACTAAGGATTACTCAGCAAGTAGTCCAGCAGGATCAGAGAACAAGTGCAGTAATAAGGGTTACTTGTACAGCTAGAGAATGAGCTGGCTATTCTCTTGGCCCGCAATCATACGTACATATTGACTAGGCTGGGAAAAATTTTAACCTTTCCAAGTCTGATATTTTTTTACTTGTTGCTGACTTGGGACACAGCATTAGCATGCAGCCAGAATGGTATGTTTGTAAGCTACGCAAGCATCAATCATGTATTAACTGCTAGGTCCTTGGAATAGAGAGGAGGCTCCAGTGATTTGAAGGATGTCGGTCCTTTCTTCTTGCGTAATAAGCTTGTCTTTGAGACTCAGGGCTGTTAAAAAGAGATGGAAACATGATGTGGTACTAACACTATAGATGTCTGCTGAGCTGAATAATAACGTAATATGAATAAACACAAAGATTAGGCAACCTGTTTTCTAACTGACTGACTTGATTATATGTATCTGTTCAAACTTGTGGATAGACTCTATCCACCTAAAACACAAAAAAAAATTTAAAATTGTTATTCAATGACACATGGATCCAGTATTCAGACATCCAGTTTTTTCACTGTTATATGCTAACAGACTTATTGAAATGCAAACTGAAATATATTAGAAAATGTATCTCGTTGCTGAATATTAATTATTTAGGTTGCAAGAGGCTGGTGGGGGGCTTTTGTTTATGGGGTTGCTGTTTTTTGGTAAAACTATCAAAGTGTTAAAACTGCAGAGATAGGCTGCAGGACTGGATTTTTATATCTTTTCGAAATGGGCTCTCAATTTTTCTTTCTTTTTTTTTTTTTTTTTGTCTGCTGTAGAAAACTTCAATCGACCGCTGGCCTTCAGCCAGGAAGCTCTGCTCTTCGAAGAAAGTGCTCAGGCACCTGTTGCTGAGATAGATGATAAGCTGCAAGTCACTTTTGACTGAGCATGGAGGCAGAACAAGCTCAGTTCATTATGATCATCTGCAGTGAGCTAAAAAAACACTTAGCCTCTGAGTAAAATAATAGGCAAGGCACCAAATTAATCTTAGGTCAAATATATATTCAGCTGAGGACTGAAGGCCTTATAGTAAACATATTTTGGACTACTTATTGTTTGTGTATAGCTTTAGTTAACTGTTTTGTTTCCAGACAGGACAAGAAAAAACTGATGGAGAAGGAAGGCAGAACTAGATACATATATTTTAGACAGACAGCTACCCAGTGGAGATGCTGGAAAGCAATAAATCACTTTGGGGCAGAATTAAATTCAAAACTTTTTTCCTAAGATCCCAGATCAGTAAGAGATAATTGACTTGTGTACACATATTAATAGAAAGAAGAGAAAAGCTGTAGAAGTAAACCAGATTTGTTTTTTTCTGTCAGAAGATCAAAGAATTGCTTTCCAGACACCTCCCAAATCAAGCACTATTCGGCAGGAAATTGTCCCCTTCCACTCATAATGAGCCAGACTCCACTGCCACCAAGCATGGTGAAACTTTACGTTTAATAATGATAAAAAAGGTAATTAGGCTATCCTCCAGTGGTTTTTTTTTTTTTTTTTTTTTTTTTTTTTTTTGATGGATATACAAAGATGTAACCAGTCTTCTCAAAATTAATAGACAACCACTTTAAGGAAAACTTGGCCTCTGACTCTTCACTTAGCTTGTGCTCTCTGCATTACTAAATGGGAAACTTTAGTCTTCACAGCCCACGGCATGGAAAGTGCTATGAAAATATGAAATATTACAGCTCTGCAGTGTTTAAAAAAAGATTTATCAGGGTTATGAATCATATCCAGCACCTGTCTTCATCACTTTGACGATGTATTTCAGTTATACGATTGAGTTATGGCAAGCAGCACCATGTAGCATACAAATCTTTCTTTGATGGATTGGATAAAACTAACAAACAGTTACAGGGTAAAGACATTATCCCAACCCATAGGCAGATGAAGGTTTCATGCAAACTGCAAAACCCTATCAGACAAAGCATCTGGCACTCTCTTCCAAAAAACATCAGAAGTTTTCCTGTGAAATATTTTTTGTTGGAAAAATGCTAGTTTTGTTGAAACAAAATTTTTTTTGACAGGAACAAGACAGCTTAGTTTTGGTCTGAATCACAGTTTGGAGAAAACCCATTTTATGACTATCCTCCAAATACTACATGAAGCCACTCCCAAACTGTTAATCATAGGCTATGTAGGGCAGAGTCGTCCCCTGTCTTCCCATTCCAGGGATGATAATACATAATTTCAGGGATGTTCAAATCACCCATGAGAGAAGGTTGATAAAGAGAAAGAGAGGGTGAGGGGTATCAAGATAGTTTCCCTCAGGTCAGACATGCAATTTATCTTCACATGGCAATAAAGATATTCAAAGAAAAGCAGACATAATATCTTAGCTCTTAGCAATGAATAGTTCCAGTACAAACACACAGATATGAATCGGGATGAGGAACACACCGTGCTATGTCCTGGAGGTGAAAGCATGGACAGACCCATTATCAAAGTTGTCATACTCTAAGATAGCACAGAAATCTTTCAGCACCAGGAGTTACTGAAGGGATTTTAGTCCCTATGTCTAAAGTATTCTTACTATATTTTGCCTTAATTTGAGCAGTTCTCTGCTAATACTGTATTTATAATAACACAGTGGATATTCATCCCAGACCCTATAGATCTGAACATAAGACACCGAGGAAGCAGAGACACAGAAAGCTGGCTGTACCCATAATTTTCAATTAGCAATAGAATTTACTTTAGCATGCAGTATTTGATGAAATTCATTTGTTTCATTTAATCCCTGGAAAAAGTCACATGAATCCATATCATAGGAAAACCACCTTATTATCAACTTGAGCTATATTATGAAGGCATCTATACCGTTGTAATCTAACATGTCTATCTTCCATCCTTGAGGCCTCCGGACACTCGCTTTGTACCAGCTGGCAGTACAGGCCATTGCACCGGAGCCGGAGTTGGAGCCAGAAAGCTAAGTTTTGCTTTTAAACATTTGGGGTCAGATCTTCCCTGAGTCTGAAGTTTTGTAACTCGAAAACAGAGTCAGAGATTTACACCAGCAGCTCATTAGACCGTGTGAGTGCTCATAATCTGCTTGCTCAACACATTTGCTTAATGTGCTTTCCAGGCTGCAAAGGAGAGAGTGCACAATTCAGAGTTCGGGTCTGCATTGCTGGTCCATGCCCTATGAGCTTAGCCTGGGATTTTTAACCATATTCAGCTGCAACCTGGGAACCTATGTTTCTGAGATATTCACTAAACATTATGCCCACTTTTTACGACAGGACACAACCTCATTGCTATGCTTTTCAAAACATAGGTAAGCCACCTTTGGCTGTCTTGGGATCAAGCACTGATAAGTGGAAATACAATAGAGAAAGAAAATGAAGTATTTTGATAGTCATCTGTGCTTTCTACTCATAGTACAAGAGTCCTTGAAATCACTCTGTGAGAAGCAAACAATTGTATTTCTGGCAGCTAAACATAATTCTTCTGCTCTGCATATTAGATGATCACCACTTTAAGTGTGGGTATTTGAGGAATTTAGGAAGACATGCAAACCTGATAAATCTGCTTACTTTATTGACTAGATCTTTTTTCAATTTAGTAAAAAAACGCAGCTTGTTAAAACATAAAAATTATACTTATTTAACGGACTTTTTTTAAAAAAATCTTCTTCTAAGTTAAATACGATTGGGTCTATGATACTGAGTGGAATTAGTTGTCTATTTTTGTAAATCAGAAGATGACAGACTTAGAGTGAAAGTCTTTTCTGGGGATTATGTAATGTATCTCACAGTTTAGTAGACTTAAAACAAGATGTGGTTATAAGGTTATTTGTTTGGAAGACTTCCAAGTACATTTGAAGGGATTGCAGTTCTTGCATTTCAAAGCTTTTATATGCCTTCATAGAGGATGTTTACAGAGAAAGAAAGGAGACATAGCTCCACTGTTAAGTCTAACTGAAGGGAATATGCAAATATGAAGTAACAAATCTGGTTTTGGCCACATTAAAAAAAAGGTTGAAATTGAAAAGGTTGACACTGTATAGAATTACATGTGGCTTTTGAAAACCAACTTCATCCTCTTATAATCCAAAACTCAATCAGCTGCAGTGAATTTTAGCATGGTAAACATACTCCTGTCTGGTTTCCATAACAATGTCTAAAATTCACTGAGTTTTTCCAAAGCACGTTATACTATCTCTTAGATGTGTGACACTCTGAAAGGCACATGTGAAAGGTGTGGGTATCGGTATTGGTCACAGGAGTCTTTAAACAAACAAAGAATCAGCTTTCAGCTTCTGGGATGTGCCAGTGAACCAGGTAGGAACAACCAACCATTTCAATCATTTAAGGAGGGTGTTCAGAAATTACTAGGACAGTCACTCTGGAAAACCTTGAAAACAGTGAAAACAGGAAGATTAAAGTGGGAAGACAGACTGGTAAACGGCAAAGTTTCTGAATAGCTGGGCGTGTAGAATTTGAGTAGTTTCCCAAGGAAAGTTCCATTAACTGCTTGAATTTATACCATTTCTAGAGTGTACTCTGTAGGCACAAAATTAAATTACACAAACTGTTTGAACAGATTACTTAATCAAAAGGGGAAGTTGAAGTCACACAGCACAAGGTTCCTGCAACTTTAGCTTTGCCACAAGTCCGTGCACATGTCAGAGCACGTTCACACGGCCCAGTGTTGCCAACGGCAGTGATGGAAAGGGGTTTCTTGATGTGTTCTGTTTTATGCTGGCTCTTCACATACATGCAAATATTTAACAAATACTGGCAAATAAATGGCAGCCAGGAATATATATTTTAATTCCTTGATTTTGTGGGATCAGCAAAACCACTTGCTGTGTACTGAGAATGGTTTCTACTGCTCCTCGAGTGTGGGAGGATTTGCTAGGGATTGTCTACAGGCTTCTCTCCAGCAACAACCTTTAGAGGCAGGCGGTGTTTCAGGCACCACAAACAACAGTCAGAGAGGTCCACATTGACAGTATGTAATTCAAGGGTTGAGAAGATTTTGCAGTAATAAGAGCTCTAATCCTTAGGCCTTAATCTTGTAAAAAGTTTTCCTTGGCATCCTCATTAGGCGATTCAGTGGCCATACCGGCCAAATAATCCTAATTTTAAATCCAAGTAGTTGCTTTTTCCTCCCCTTTGTGAAACAAAATAACATTTTCTTCAGCTCTTATACCAAATTTTCCATAGCTCTTATAATAGCCAGTATCTTTTCCATCTGCTCACTGCAAATATGCTTTATTCAAAGAAATCTTTATAGATGGTTGGAATATCCCCTGCAATCTGCACTCACTGTTTCTTTTTGGTCTTCTGTCCTTCAACTTTTTTATGACTCCACTTTCCAGATTGTTTGTATTACTTAAAAGCCTTCTGCTTATTGCTTACACTAACTTTTTACATCCTCCTAACCACACTGGCCTCTGTTTCCCCTTTTCCTGTTTAAGTTTGAAAAGAATGAATTTCCACTATAGCCTCTCCAAAAGTTTTTCTGTTTTGTCCAGTGTTATGCCGGCAACTTCACAGACATTAAAGGATTTGGAATTCTGTGTCCCTGACATGAAAAAAATCATTTTTTCAACTTTCAAGAGTACATCTTCACTGATATAAATCTATATTATCTTATTTGTATCTATCATGATTGTTCTGATCCTACAGTAGATGCTCTCAGAACTCCAATTTAGTGAATTAGATTATTTGCTAGCATTACAGCAATCTAAAATTGGTGTCATTTAAGACACTGGACAATATATCTAAATAAGCAACCCCAAATTACACGTCTCTTTCCTTTGGGAATAGTGAGATTATTACCATAGTAACTACTTTTTGGTTGCTCTCAACTGGAAGAATTTCAACAGATTCACTATCATTATTTCCAAAAAAACCCCCAAAAAACAAAAAACAAACAAAAAAAAACCTGCAGGGTTTTTTTGTTTGTTTGCACCATTTTTCTCACTCTGCATTCTGTCCGTGAATATCTAAAGTTACCATTTACTTGAAGAAATTAAAAGAAAAGAATATTCAAGGGGCCTGTTCAAGATGGTGATCTGCCAAGCCCCATGTGGCTTGCTGCTGGTCCCAGCTGTGAAGTTAGTGGTGGTCTCTGACTTTCTTGGCCAGCTAACTACCAAGGTCTGCTTATTTGCTAGATAAATGCCATCGCGACATTGTTTCAGCTTCTAGTCTAGAAGAATTTTTATGACAACTTTTTTTGTGTGTCAGGTCTGAGGCTTAATCCCTCAAATTTAGAAGATGCTGTACTTTAAGGACGACAGGAAACATGGGTTTAATTTCCGGGTGAAACTGGTTAAATTTGTCACACATTTTATATTTTAATTTTAAAAAAGAAAACCTATATAAGAAACCTCATAACTTCTATATTATTCTTGCTTCTCTATTATTTGTTTGGATGTGAGTTATTTGGCTGGCATTAATACATTAGGGGGTTCAGGAACTTTTGGGGTGCTTTATTTCATACATTACCAGCTTGAGACATTAATTTAACATAAAATAACAGGTGTCATTTTGAATTAATATTTAAAGTCATCATTGTTCGCATATTTGAAATTTCCAGTTAATTATTTAGACAGAATACGTGATGATGGCAAAACACTCGAGTGTTTCCTACTGTACTTCAGTGAATTTCACTTCAGCTTGGGACCAAAGAAAGGTCACTACCCCAGTTTACTATGCCCTTATTACTTTACACAACACATTTGGGAAATATAGAGCTTCCAGTTGAGTTTACTGGAGGAGAATTTGAGCAAATACTTTGATTAGTCTTACAGAGCAGGCACTATCACCATAACACACCAACATTTCTTGCATCAGTCTTTAAAAAAAGCTCGGTTTATGGATGTTTTTGAAAAGTAAGCTTAGGCAGAATTTTTCCATAGAGCTTGCTAAGAAAGACAGTAGTAAATACATACACAGCCACTTTCCAAAACTCTATAACAGAAAAATAGAGAGAGAAGTATAAGACTTTTGAAGAAAACAGTCTGAGTATACCCTGTGTGCACACGAACACAGCAGTAATACTGGGGAGTGAAAATCAGTCACCATGAGATGACAACTCTGAGATATTCTGAGATGGCATTCAGAAAGCAACAGCTTTGATGGAAAAATTAATTTACATGTATGATAAATATACTACAGTTCTCTGCCACATGGATGCATTTGCATGATAAAGCATCAATTATTGTATTAATAAAGATATGTGTTTTATGAGTACATACTGGTGTTCTGTTTGCAGAGTGGCAGAAAGTTTATCGTGTATATTTGATTTCCTTTGTTTGAGCTGACAGCTGCATTAGTTTCAAGAATTTTCCGGGGTTTGGAGATGCAATATTTCCCTAAGTAACACAAAAAAACCAAATAATTATGTATTTAAATTTTGCATAATAAGCAATAAGCACTTGTTCTGCATATTCACAAAATAACTTATACACCTAACTATGCATGCTGTATTTTAGAATGGTATGAACTGCTTTATGTGGATAAATCCAGTTCCAGGAGCTAAACTTAATCCTCATTTCGGAACAAAATGTTTCAGAGAAAAAATGAGGCGGAACTGGTGCTCCAGCAATAGATTAAAGCATCTCCAGCCCTTCAGACCCTTCAGTTCCTCCTTCCTTTTCAGAGAATAACAAAACAAGGATACTAGCTGCGAAAATTGAATGGATGATATTCTGAGGCAAGGGGCTGTTTTAAAGCAAACAAAGAAATCCAACTCTCTCTATTATCCAGAAACCAAAGAAATGTAAACAGAGGCCATTAGAGAAAGCAGTTCAACCAGTATCCTAATGAGGAGTCCTAAATCTTCAGAAAGAAAAACATATTGAAAGCAACACATCTAATGCCATATTCTTGCTACAAACAACACTGCGTGCTTTTTGAGACCAGTACAGACACCCCAGAATCATCACCTTGTAGCGCCAGGTTAGTGCCGTTCTCGGTGAAGCTCTCACTCTGTAACATGTAGACCCTGCACCTGGCACAGCGATTAACCCTCTCTTGTGACATAGCAACGCAGCGTCAGTGACAAACTTCTTTTGCACCTAGTCCTCTGGAGCACCTCTGAAACTTTATCCTCTCTCAGATAGCTTTGGCTTGTATTCAGGGAAAAAAGATCATCTGCTTGAAAAAGATTTCTCTCAATCATTGACTATAAGGCTGGCAAAATAGTATTTCTCAGAAGAGGACGCTCACACGTGGCAAAAAAGCTCCAAGGGGTTGAAGAAAATTTTTTAGTTATGGGCAGCTTCCTTTTAATCAAAACTCATCTCCTTGTCTCATTAAACTTGACAGGGTTGAAGAGCTCAACAACCCGTTTGGTTATAAACAACCTCTAATTTTCATTAAGGGAGCTGTCAGAAACAGCCATAATCCTTATTTCAGAAGTGTGCTTTATTTCTCTCCAACTTATCCAGAGTCAGTCAGACTTCTGTCCCCCAAAATTACAGCACTAAAACATGTCATTACGAACAGATACGAAATTCCCCAGGTCTGATGCATGAATATCTACAATTGGATCATAGCTGAAAGTCCTCTGCTCTCTGTGCAGTGACACACTATACTACCTAGTCCTCCTATTTCTGATGGGCCAAAACTAAGGGGCACGTAGATCTGTGTGTTATTGGCAGCAGGGTGTAAACAAGAGTAACTAAAAACAAACAATCAAACAGGATCCCCCACACCAAAAACCACACAACCCTCCCACTTCCCCCAAATACTGCTTCCCTTTCTTGTCACCAAGAAAATTACCAGATCTCCCCTTGAGTGAGAATGAATGTGCTCCTAATATCTGGGTAAGAATAAAGAAGGAAAAGAACAATTTTTTGTTTATAAAAAGCTGCATATATCTTTCTCACCCATGAAAACAAGATATCACAAGCAAAATGCAAAGAATCAACTATCATTTTTCTTTCAGAGTTATTACGTAAATGTGACAGTTTTACGGATAAGATAAAAATATTAGTAAGGCATCCAGATTAGTGAAGACATAGTTCTGTGTGCAAGAAGAATTATTTTAAAACTGAATTTTTTTCTCAAAAAACATAAGATACTCTTCAGGTAGGGTCAAATCAGCGATCTGGAATTCTTCTCCTGGAAAGCTTTACCTTTTAACGAAGCCTGCTGTTCTCTGTTCTCTATGTGCTGGATCACCCTGCTCTCCATACAGTTAGTGCCCTCCCTAGGCAGTTCGGAAGGGAAGCCAAGCAACCTCTAGTGGCACTCGGACAGTCAGGGCATCAGTCTTCTCCCATGCTGAGAATTTGGAGGAGGAAGAAGATAAAACGTAAAACCCATGAGTATTAGTATTATGCACATCAAAGGCCAGGCTTGAGTAGATGTATGGGAACTGTGCGTTACTCTTAGTAAAATCACCCAGAAAACTATTTAGTCTGCTAATTAATTTATATTTTCAAAACCTGTCGATGTAAGTATCATTCCTGTACCAAAGTCAGACAAAGTAGGTCCTCCTAAAAGTATACAATGGGCCTTATTCCAAGATGCAGTAAAAAACACCAATGTTTAAATCTACAGTGATGGATATCGTTGAACTACCAAAGCCAGATATGAACAAATGCCAGTGATCAGAAAAAGCCAAGGCCAAGTACCACATCTCACAATCTCCATTTCAGAATGGATTTCCATTAGGCCCAAGCTCAGCAATTGATAGGGTAATTGAATCAGACAGACCAGGTCATTTCTTTTCCTGTCATCATGTCAAGACTCTTAAATCAAATCTCAATTCAAAGCTATTTTGCAGATTCTAAAGTGGACTTCAGATTTCTAGTCTCCTTACTGTTAAAGCAGTCGGATGTTGGCTGTAGGTTCCAGAAAAGAAAAACAGAAGCCAGAATATCTTTCCAATTTGGGGGAATCTTCCCAAAACTTGCACCTTTAAGCTGTTCTCTAAGCCTTTATTCTTAAGCTAATTGGCTAACTTTTCAAATGCTGGGATAATCACAGGTCTGAAGTATGCACAAAACTTTCAAATTGCTTGTGACTCAGACAAACTTACAGGCTCATAACTAAATAAAAACAAAAACTCAATTCCAAGTCGCCATAAACTCGGTCAAATTCACAGTATTGTAATGCAAAGGATGAGTCTTTCTTTAAAAAACTTGAATACACTGTTCACATTAAGACTATAAATACAAACTGAAGTGCTGTGATTGACGATAACAAAATAACAGCCCCTATAGGATTCTGAAAATGCATTTCCAGGGAAAAGAAAAGGTTTCTGAGCAGCTTGCAGGCACTCCACAAGGGCCCCACAGGCTCTACAAGTGAAAATC
The DNA here is from genome assembly GCF_036370855.1 of Dromaius novaehollandiae. NCBI lineage: Eukaryota > Metazoa > Chordata > Aves > Casuariiformes > Dromaiidae > Dromaius > Dromaius novaehollandiae. Next base: position 39,518,019 of record NC_088132.1, read on the forward strand.
TCAGACACAGTAGTTTAGCAGATTGGAAACACACAGTTCGGTATGAGTGTTGCTTATCTCATTTTCCAGAGACGACACGCACCTCTAGCAACAGGCAGGCACGCACTCTTGCAGGGTCAAAATTGAACATAAAAAAGAATGTCCGTAGTTACCTAGATGTAACACACGTAACTGAGAGATAAAGCATACTGTTAAGAGTAAAAATACAAGGTATTAGCAACAGTTCCAATTGGCAGTTTTACGTACACCTGGAAGAATTAATTAGGCCTTTCTTTAACCATTCTTGGCTGCAGCAGTGTACTCCTCACTGCATGCACATATATATGACGGGGTATAAATCTTAGTATTCAATAACATGAGAAGTATCTTTTATTTTCAAATGAACTGACAGAACTATTTCCTGAAACACTGGAAGAATGCGTGTAACTTTTTCTGGGGTCTTTGCTGTCAGCTGGTGGCTGGAAACTAGCTCATAAAACAAGGCTTTTTATTTTGTACCATCACGTTTGCAGCCACTTGCTTCAAGGCTGAAGGGATTTCTTTTTAGAGCTCTTGTTTTTGACTAGCTACAGACATATTCTTAACTGCACTGCTCTGCAAATAGTTAGCTTCTACGTGCTACAGTAGAGTGCCAGAGTGGTGTAATTAAGTATGATCTTCCACTTGCAAACACTTCAAAGTCAAGACAGAAGTATCAGTAATGTAACGTTCTTGGAACTGAATAACAGAGAAAGAGACAAATAAGGTACCATATTACAGAGTCTGTGATTTTGTATTCATAAATATTCAGATGTTCTGAACTAATTTTTTTTCTTTAGCTATACCAGTGTAACCCTGTTAATTTGAAGTGGGACTTAGTGTGCACAGTGAAACAGGAGTGGTTCATTTACATAAGTAACAGTCAACTAAAGAGAGAGAATACATTTTATTCCAAACCAGATAATTACTAGGAAAAAAATATTAATTTATTTCAAAAAGGAAAAAAATGCTTATTTTCACAAAACCAATCTTCAGAATATTCTTTTAAAGCATGCTGCTGTTCTATTATTTGTCTTATGGTAGTGCTTTAGGAGTTTTGACTCGTCTGGTAATTTTGTGAGTATAACAATAAAGCAGAATTAGGAAGGTTAATTGAATGGCTTTTTTCACTAAGCATGTTTCCAAAGGGTGAATCTGAGCATGGAAGAAAGCAGAGACATGCTAGAAAAGGAGCCAAAGGAACTGATATTACGGGCTAAGAGAGATGATGAGAGTGATTGTGGATGAAAACGGAAAGCGAAAAGAGCAAATACAGGTGCTGGGACTCAAAGGTAAAGACAAGCAGAAAATGCCAGTGAAATAGATAATCACAGGGTGAAAACAAAATGCTAAGAAACTATTTCTTGTAGCAGAATTCTGAGTCATATGAGCAAAGCCACAGAAGGCTCAGGAGAGATTTAGCCATATGGCTACTTGGGAAAGAGCTATCCATAACACCCACATCTTAAGTTATTATACTCATGAAAACATCAGGATTTTAAACACATTCCAGATTTGAAGAATTTAGAAATTAAAGAGGAAGATGACAACCACATTGCAGGCCTGAGTGATAGGCTGGATAGTAGTACTGTCAATGCCAATCAAGAAACTGAGAGAGTGAGAGAGAGACAGAGATTTTAGATTAGATAATAGTAAGAGAGAGGAGGAAAGAGGTTGATCTGCAAGTTGTTGTCATAGAGATATTCACTAAATTCAGACTTATGGATGAAATCAAATTTAGAGAGAAAAATTAAGGGAATTGCCTGAAGAACCATGGAACTGCCTTCTGATGTTGCATAGGTGCAAGGAACAGCTGCAGAGAACAGAGAAAAATCAGTAGATGACAGAGTAATGTAAACCAGTAGAGGAAAAGACCTTAAGAGGACGAGCACAGAGCACTTTGGATGAAGATTAACAGTGGTTTTGAAACTTCTCAAAAAGGAGGAGTCTTCATAAAAGTAGGGTCAGGGAATTAAAAAAACACAGGACGTAAGTTGAAGAAGTTCTAACATGAAGATGGGCAGCGTGACAGATATCAGAGACAGCATTTTAAATTAGCTGGTAGACAAAAAGGAGAAGAAAGTAAGGTAATAGCTGGAGACAGGTGGGGTCAAAGGGTTCAAAACATCTTGAGTTATAGATATTTGTATATGTCACTACATCAAAACACATAGCGTAACAATTCTTTACTAATTCAGTCACCATATTTACGATAATTATTTGCAGAAAACTTCTAGTATTAGCAACGAGGTTCTCTTTCAGAAGAGTTAAAACATGGAAGTATCACACAGCATACCAAGTAACAACTGCCACTAAATATATGCTACCACAGCCAAGCACTTAGTGTTGTAAAAATATTTAGTATGACACTGTCCCAGGTGAAATGACCGAGTTAAGTGAAAGAAAGTAACAACATTAATATCTAATTTAAATACACAGATGTACTGTACAGCATTTTTGTAGACTATTATCACCTCGGAACATTTTTAGAGAGGAACAAACTCAGCAGGAAAAAATCCCATTAGATTCAAGGTCAGTGACATGAAAATCTAGTACAATGTAAGAGGAAAAAGTCAGGAGACAAGAAATTATAATGTAATCCCTTCTAAATGTTCAAGTTTAAATCCAAGCTGACAGTGATTCCAGATCAAGAAACCTGCTGATTCCAAAGCACAGGCAGAATGGCTACACAATGGATTCTTAATAACCTGCCCAAAGGACATGTACAAAGGACGCTAGTTGTCATCGTCCTGTACATTGACACATCTCTGAAATACTCAGCTCAGTGTTCAGCAGCGGACAAGGCTGTCCACGCTGGGTGTCACAGGGAAGGGTACGGAGACCACGACAGAGGACATCACTTTTCTTCTATATAAGACCTTGTTGCACCAACATTTCAAATAGTCTTCGAGGTTACGATTTCTGCCATTCAAGAAGGACATAGTGCAATTAGAAACCGTACAGAGAGAGGCAACTAAAATAATCAGAGGATGGAGCTGAGACTGAAAATGCTGGGATTTTTCAGCTGGAGAGAAGAGGAGGGATGAGGAATATGATCAAGGTTGACAAAATCAGGAAAGTAGCAGATGAGGTGAGTGAATTTCACTAAATTCCATAATATTCAAACTTCAGTCATGGAAACTAGAACAAAGTCAGTTTAAGACAGTTAAAAGAAAGTATATATGTATACATATTTTTAATAGCACCTAGAAAACTTCTGAAAACTATTGCTAGAGAATGCTGTAGAGAGAGTAACACCAGATTCAAACAGGCATTAGATAAGCTTATGGAGAGTGAGTCCATGACGAATATATAATGATGGACTAATACACTTTGATATGAGGCGATAAAGTTTAAACTGCTTTAAAACAAAGCAATTTAGTATATTTAAATCTATTAAATCACATGCAGTTAAATGACACACAGCACTCTGTTCCTGATTCTGGAACTGTGCATGTGAGGGGTTGGCAATTCCTTATAGATACCTGAAGATTTATAACGTTCTGAATCTTAGGACAAACACAGTCTAGAATAATTTGTGAACCCAGAAGCACTGCTTCAGTACTCAGAGTATTGAACTGGAGTTCAATACTCAGGAAGAAGTCTGAGTGTGGTTACTAAGATGAATGTGATTAACCTATCACTAATCTGTATGATTTAAGAGTCCTCTAGTATTTTTTAGGAGATTCTTGTCAACAGATTTCAGCACATTTGAGTAAGGTGGTGCAAAACATTTCTTCAGGACATTTGTCTCACCAGAAATCTAGTCCTAGCTTCAGATGAATGTGTGTCCATTTGGCTTCTTGCTTTGGGCACAGAGAAGAGTTCAAGATGCATGGTGTTCTGCACAAAATACATGAGATGTTTATCACATTTATGTGATTATACTTTGGATCGTCTTGGATGCTACGACCATCTCTTCAAAACTTCACTTTTATACGGACTTTCCCTACTACTTGTTACACCACTGCCTGACTTAATCTAAGAAACTATGATGCCAAACCTCTCTGGGCCCTAAATATCTTTCCTCTTCCTATCACTTACCAGCTGCTGATTTTGGACACAGTGCGATTTGTGATACTTCCAGCAGTTCACATGTACTTCCACTGGCCATACCCAATTATTCCTGTAGTTCTAAAAATGACCTAATAAAATATCCAAAGATTAATAGGCCATGCATATGAAATAGCTTTGATAAATATAAATATTTGGTAATTTAAAGTAAATTTCTTAATGCAAATCATCTGGGAGTATTTAGATAAGCAGCTTATTGTGACATCAATTCTGATCCTTCCTGCTTTGTAGGATCTTGTGGTAGCATAAAGAAAAAGTTATAGTTTTTAAATAGAAAATAATCTGAACAATTCAGATAAGAAGGTATACTCCTGCTGATTATTCCTTATGCCAAAAATGAATACCAGCTATTTATAAATAAGAATTAATCAAAATGTACCTCATGGTTCTGATTTTCCTTCTTTGCTGATTGGAAAGTACTTCACAGGAATTACTGAAACTAGATTTCTGTTAAGAACGTAAATTACAACACTGCATAGAGGATAAACTTAAATTTATGGATCCCACTATGCTCTTGTCATTCTTGATGCCACATAACATATTTTTTTTAGTTACAGCAAACAAACTATTAAAATCAGATGTCACACGCTGCAATTGGAATTTCACTTGCATTGCACTATGGATAATGACAGCAGAAATTGATCCAGAAAGAAGTACTGTTGGTAAAGCAAAGACAATGCTTTTGAACGTATTTAGAGACTTGTTCTTTCTCTAGATATCTAAATATCTTTTTAAAAAATCTACATTCCATAATAATTTATTGTTATGTAAAGGACTGAATTGACTCCCCTATTCCAGTAACAAGAACTGACACAGTTCCTAGGCAAGCTTTGACTAATACCATACTTGATTACCCATTTCCTGTAGGAAAATAGCCTTTCTTTGACAGAAAAATAAAATAAACTGGTCCAGGAGCTATTTTTAAAGGGAAGTTTTGGGGCTTAAAATAAGAGGGAAGTGCACTTTAGGCCTTTACCCAAAACATAAGCAACTGCCTAGAAGCGCTTAAACTCAGTAAAAAGCTGTTTCTGGTGCACGGGGTTATTCATCCCCAAGGAAAGGATTTTGAACTTCCCTCTGCTGAACTTCATCAGGCTCCTAGTACCCCTTTTCTCCAGCCTGTAGAGGTTCCCCTGAATGGCAACACAGCCATCAGGTGTATGAACCACTGCTCCCAGCTTCGTATCCTCTGCGAGCTTGCTGAGGGTGCACCTTGTCTCATCATCCAGGTCATTAACATAGATATTTCAGAGTATTACATATCAGAAGTTTTACAGAACTTCAAAAAATGAAAAACACAGGAAAACATGAACTGCTTTTGTAGATATTTTCCTCCCCAACAATTTTTTATGTAGGCAAACCTATTCCATATATAATTTTTATGTGGATGGACACTGCAGCACTTTCTACTGGCACACTCATTAAGCCTATGGAGAGAGACATTTCACAGTTCAAAACATGGTTTTAAATAATCATAACTCATTCAAATCCAACCTAATTTCCTCCACCATAAGATTTTTTTGAAGAAGAGCATTTTCCTGTCAGATTTCAACTTGCAGGGCTCAGCTCTTTTCAGATGAATGTTCAAAAACAGGTTAGTTTTTTTATACTGCAAAAACCTTATTGTTTTCCCCACTTACTCTTCCTCAGAAACAATCTAACTGTGCTTCCTTGGACTTCTAAAAATCAGTGCAAGGCAAAGATCAAATAGCAAAAAGAAATATTTCAGAAAGAGTTTAGAACAGAAATCAATAGGCAACTTCATTCAAAGTAGTAATTATTAAGATATTACTGTGCTGTAATAAAGAGGACAAAAATCTCCATTTGATTCCAACATGTCTAACTGAGGATTCTCGTAATTTATACTCTTCTTACCTCCCATATATTTTTCCAACCCCAAAGCCTTCCAGAGGTATTAGTATTAAAAAGATTAGAAAGCTGACTGGCTATGGCAAAATACAAATTTTACCTGTCCTTGATGACCAAGGCCATGAAAGAGGCTGAGGTACTCTATGCCTTCTTCACCTCTGTCTTTACTAGTTCGACCAGCTTTCAGAAATCCCAGGCCCATGAGGCCAATAAAAAAGGTTGGAACAAGAAAGGTGTACTTTACTGGAAGAGGATAAGGTTAAGGCATATTTAAACAAACTGCACATACAAAAGTCCATAGGACCTGATGGGATGCACGCACGAGTCCTGAGGGATGGCCAATGTCATCACTCTTGATCATCTTTGAAAGGTCCTGGCCACTGGGGGAGATTCCTGAGGACTGGAAGGGAGCAAACATCACTCCTGTCTTCTAGAAGGGCAAGGAGGAGGAACCGGAGAACTACAGCCTGGTCAGCTTCACCTAGATCCCTGGGAAGGTGATGGAGTAAATAATCCTGAAAACCATTTCCAAACATATGAAGGACAAAGAGCTGAATAGGAGTAGTAAGCATGAATTTATGAAGAACAAATCCCATTTAACCAATGTGAAAGACTTTTATGATGAGATGGCTCTCAGTGGATGATGAGACAGCAGTGGATATCGTTCATTTTGACTTCAGCAGGTCTTTTGACATTCTCTCCCATAACACCCTCATGGACAAAATGACGAAGTATGGACTAGACAAATGGATAACGAGGCGGAGCAAAAACTGGCTGAACTACTGGGCTCCAAGGGTTGTGATCAACAGCATGAAGTCCAGCTGGAGGGCAGTCACTAGGGGTGTCACCCAGGGGTCAATACTGCAGTTCAATACTGCTTAACCTCATTAATGACCCAGATGATGGGACAGAGTGCACAACCAGTGAGTGTGCAGATGACACAAAGCTGGGAGGACTGCTTGACACACCCACTGGTTGTGCTGCCACTCAAAGGGACCTCAATAGGCTGGAGAAATGGGCAGGGAGGAACCTCATGAAGTTCAACAAAGAGCAGTGCCAAATCCTGTACCTCAGGAGGAATAGCCCCAAGCACCAGTACACACTGGGGGCTGACCAGCTGGAGAGGAGCTTGGCAGAAAAAGACCTCAGGGTTCTGGTGGACAACAAGTTGAATATGACCCAGCAATGTGTCCTTGCAGCAAAGAAGGAAAGCAGCATCCTGGGCTGTGTTAGGAAGAGTATTGCTAGCAAGTCAAGGGAGATGATCCTTCACCTCTACTCACTGCTGATGAGAACCACTTCTGGTGCTCTATCCAGTGCTAACCTTCCCAGTAAGACAGACGTGGACATACTGGAGTGAGTCCAGCAAAGGGCAACGAAGACAACTAAGGGACTGGAGCATCTGACTTACAAGGAGAAGTTGAGAGAGCTGGGACTGCTCAGCCTGGAGAAGAGCAGGCTCAGGAGGGATCTTATCAGACTGTATAACGGCCTGATGGGGGAGGCGTAAAGAAGACAGAGCCAGACTTTTAGTGGTGCCCAGTGAAATGACAAGAAGCAATAGGCACAAACTGAAACACAGGCGATTCTGTCTGAACTTGAGAAAAAAACTGTTTTACTGTGAGGGTAATCAAACACTGGAACAGGCTGCCCAGAGAGGTTGTGGAGTCTCCATCCCTGGAGATATTCAAAACACAACTGGATAAGGCCCTGAGCAACCTGCTGTAGCTGACCCTGCTTTGAGTAGGGGGGTTGGACTAGATGACCTCCAGAGGTCCCTTCCAACCTCAGAAACTTTGTGATTCTGCGTGATTTTGTGATAATACACAGACTTCTTCCTGCATTCCAGACAAGATGAAAACTGACATTAAAAGTGTGTTTTAACTGATTAATTATCAAGAAAACATGAAGGATGGACAATGTAATTCCTATTTTTGGACTGGCTGCCTTTAGAGAAGTGTCATTCTACCATTCATGATACATGTAAAAATCCTACCACTGGGATTCATTTTAAGAAATTCTCAAACTATATTGACTTTTCATTTTTTTCCCTAAAGCCGTTTCCTGTGCAAGCGGTTAAACTAAATGACTAGCTTGGTGGTTAGACAAAATGGCTATTAATCATAGAAATGTTACACACTTGCTTCCAGAGACACTGATGGCAGTATCAACAGGCAGTTCATACTAATTTTCAAGAAATTAATGAAGAGAAAAACATTTTCAAATGGAGAATAACATACACATTGTCAGGTGTGTACATCTCTGAAAGCTTTTTGAAAAATTGTGAGTTCCAGTTGATTCAAATTCCACACTGAGCTTATCAAATAACAGAAATAAGGGCTAAAATACTGTGATACTTTATCTCACTCCCCTCCATTAAAATAATTATGTGAAAGACATTTTTAGGTTGCAAAGTCAAGCAATCAAAACTTAGCAAATAAAATATTTCCTAATGCACAAATGTGTGTGCAACTTTCAATCTTCCCTTACACATCAGAGCTGTGCTCTAAATGATGTAGGAATCTCTTAGGAAAAATGATTATGTAGTGTTATAAGTAAGGACTGTTTCATAAGGCAAATGCACAAAAGAAAAGAAATAAAGTTACAGGGGGAGAAAATAAATAAGGCTACACAGGAAACCTAAGTTTGAATTGTTTGTTATACTTAGTAACTAGAATTGTTATATTCATAAGAAATCATATTTATTATATACATACTTAAGGAAGGAAGGTTTGTCTATGTAATGGTGACAATCCTGTACTACATCCATCATCACAGTTGAACCCCAAGCCTTCAGCAACAAAGTACAGACTCCTACCACTTTTAGTATTCAGTAATTCCATACAGTTAAGAACTTACACTTATATGAACTGGATATACTCTTTCTCCTCCCTCTCTCAGTAGAATATTACTGTAAAACTACATATCCATTCAACCTCTAGCAATTTTCCAAAGCCAACCATTAGAATTTCATGTTGTGTTAATTGTTCCAAATAACACGTAGAAACTCATGAAGGGTAATTTGCTGTCAGTCCATACTTACTACACGTAGCTATGACTGATAAGTTTTACACTGATCTCTACAAATGAAGAAAGCAGAATCTAAATTATTTTAATTATAATTTAGGGTTTATGCTGGACATTGTAAAATTTAATTTTAATTCTGTTGAAAGTTTACTAAAAGAACTAGTCATGAGATAGAACTGTGAATGAGACTGACTCATCAATTAATTTCATACAACTGAATTTGCTTACTTAAAGCAGTCTCAGTGATGACTGCTGTCTGACAACAGAAGTAGCAGATGCATCAAGAAAAGTATTTCTTGGGCATTTTTAAAGGGAGAAGGAAAAATTGCTTAGTGCTAATAAAATCCAATTCTTTAATACAGAGTCTTGAATAGGTAGATAACTCAAATACATACAATCAGGATGCAGATAGAAAATAGAATTAAAACTCATTTGTTATAAGAATAGGTTTACCTGTGATGCCAATTCCTACAGATTATAAGTACAGTCACAGGCTCTCAGGAATAAGACCAAACAATCAATGGGACATTTACAAACAGCTTGAGTATCTTTTGGAAAAGAATTGCAATATCTGTTGAAATGTGCAAGAAAACAAGAGTACCCTAAAACACTTTTTTTGCTGAATGATCCACCAACAAATACAAAGAGTAGGTGAAAAGAACATCTGTATTGACCACTTAGAAAGAAAAATGTGTTTCTCCCATCCCTTCATTTGAGATAATATAAAAAAGAAGCCACATAGAAAGAAAAAGTCCTTACAGTATGTCAGAGACATTCAGGATGGAAAGTGGTACATATGAACAGCTAACTCTGACTCCCATGTTTACCATCAGCATGCACTGGCTATTAATAATGCAATTCCTCTTTAATTGCAAAACTCCAGAGTGTACTCAAATCACTTAAGCGAACAACTTCTTTTGCAAACTTGCGGCAGGCTTTGGCCCTGCTGATCCCCCTCCAGCTGTGGCAAGCTCAGCAATGCTCAGCTCCTCCATTTTGAACTCTGCTAAGCTAAGCCCATTTCCCTGCCAAGAACAGTGCCTTCCAGGAAGCAGCTTAGGCAAACTCTGCTGCCAGTACATAACATTAAACAGAGCGAGGGAACTACAGATCCTTCAGTGAGTCATTTGACAAGGAAGACTTCTGAGGATCCTGTCGCTGACCTGCCAGGTTCACCAGCTGAGCCTGTGCTGAGATTTGTTATAATCTCAAGCTAATTGTGCTACTAGTCTAGGCAACGATGGCAGAAACCTGGCAGCTGACCCATAGTAGCACTAATTAAGACCCCCAGAAGTGGACCAACATGAGCTGCGGTTGAAAACTGCAATGTTTCACTCAGATTCTCATTGCTGGTAATTAGGGCCAGTGTCCTAACTAAAAGATAAAAACACTTTCCTAAATTGCCTAGTAACAAGTGTCATAATGGGAAAGAAAATAAGACTTACCAAAAAAAAAGCAAAATACAACGCTAAATAGCTCAACACAAAGAAACAGTTCTAATACACAACTTAAAGATTAAGGATGAATACTGAAGAATGTAAACAAATTAAGCAAAAACCAAACTGCTACACCTTGCATTTGCTGAGGAAAATGAACTTTTTCTGCTTTGTATCTTCTGAAGCTGACGATGGACAGAATTTATAAGTTACTGAGGGATGAAGTGCTACTGCTATCAAAAGTCAGTGTTTCTAGAGGAAATAAACAACGAACATGGACTATGAAAAACAAGAAAAGGGTTTGGTTAGATTTATACTTCTCATTTATCCCTCTGCAACCATTCTGTCACAGAACGCAGCTTCAGTATGAAACTAGTTCAATGCACTCCAATAGGCAGCTCTTCAACTTTAACCGGAAAAGAAATCAAGGCTCTATTCTCTTGTGCCCCTTGGCAATACAAAGCAACCAAGACTTCAATTAACAGCACTACAACAACGTGAGTGGTACGTACACACTATTCAATCACTACATCCTCATTTTTGGCAAGTCAGGTATGAACAGGGGAAAACGGATATATATCCTCCTGCCCCAGAAGTCTTGCAAATCCCTCATTTTAATGGTATATAAGGATGGCTCCATTAACGGGAGTTCCTTTTCCTGAACCTCTTCCTTCTACAGCATCTTTCACAGTTCTTTCTTTAATTTTCTTTTAAACTTACTTCTTGATTTTACTGTTCACCTTACAGTGGACACCTACAAACACAAACTGTGACTCTTCGAAAAGTAATTTATTCTCTACTTCATCTAGAATCTCAGCAGAATTATACCTTTTGACCACAGAAAAAGTCTTTTTGGGGGTTTTGCAAAAAGCAATTATTTATCTTAGTGCTAACTGCTTAGGGGGAAAAAAAAAAAGTGCCTTAAATTCATCTTACATATTTTACCTAAGAGGTACTCCTGTTTTCCAGGAAGGCAGGAAGGCACCTGCCATTGATACACTTTGAAAAGGACAAGGCCTGTAAAGCATATTTGAAGTACTGACACCTAGATTTGAAATGAAACACAGCTGTCAAAAATTCCATGGGCAACACAGGTGTCACATGGAAGCAGAAAATACAAACAAATACAAATCAGAGATGTTAAAAATATTTAAGAGGAATAATCTTGAACACTGGTGAAAATAAGTAATTTAAGAAGACTGTAGAAACAGAAAATTACATAAATAAGAAATAAAGAAAAGGATGAAAAATGACTCTTTAGCAGTTCTTCTTCAAAGGGCCTTGAAAGCTTTACTGTAAGTCAGTACTGCCTGAATCATAACTTAACTATATTGATGCTCTAGGGAGCATCAGCGGGTGAACCTATACTGTGGGGAATGCATTGGTCATATCAGTGTTTACATAACTGTACAGAGCACCACTTCACTGAGCGAAGAAGAACACAGCCAGTATCAAGGATCTCCCCTTTCCCACCCAGCAGAAAAACTTCTTTTCCATGAACCATGGGCACATGTGCAGAAGGACACCTGGAGAAGATTCTCCTGATCCCAACTATACAGATTCAGCATAAATCAGCTTCCAACTCTGACCACTGACCACTGTCATTACTCACTCATATCCCATCACATTTTTCTGGGAAATGTGTGGGATTTCTTCTTTCACTTCCACATACCTTAGACTGATTGGCTCTTTCTAGGAGCTAGAATCTTCTGTCTCATGGAGAAAGACTCACTGGCTTAATTATTTGTCAATGACTAAATAAATTAAGATCTGAGGTGGCTGCAGGATGACCTAACCTCTCACTTGCTGCAAAATTTATTTAGGAAAAACTATACCATCTGGTTTCCAGACACGGAAATAAGGTGCATAACTGTCTAAGGCTTTCAGAATGGATGCGTAGCTGTATCTGTCAGTAGTAGTTTTTGGATCATTGATCAAACTTGACAGCTGAGAAAGACAGCACCTTTGGATCCTTGCATGCATCTAGATGAATTGTTCCAGTGAGTAAATCTATGAACTCATCTTACCTCATGGGCCTTCACACACATTACAGAAGAAACTGCATCTTATCTGCTATTTGCAGTGATCACCTCCAAGGATGCATCTTCCCTGCTGTGTGCTCTTATCCACTCTCACTCAATAATATACATAGACAAGATTATGTCTCCAGGAGCAGTGCTACCAGTAGCTGAATAATCATCATCATTGGAGGGACAACAAGAAGGCTGATTTCTACCAAAAAGTGAGGGGATGAGAGAGAAATGGAGCAGTTTGGACCATTGTAGTGAAAAGCATACCAGGAACACGTTGATTTCCAGGGAGGAATTTCTATAGGGTCTGAGCATGATGGGCTGAGTGTGTATATGGCTCAGGAAGTCCTGAGATTGCTGATTACTGAAAGCATATGATAAGAGTAATATCATGCTATATACAGGACAGTTCTTATGTTCTGTCCTAAGGCATAAGTGACTATCAGAAACAGTATACTGGGCTAGGCAAATTTTTGGTATGAATCAAAATGGAAGCTCTTACGTTACTGTCTTCCATTTGCTCACAGACAGGGCTATCATATCTTGATACCAGATTAGAGAAGAGGCACTCCTATAATTTACTTTACGTTGTTCAATCTGAATGAAGCAGTGTGCCCAGCGAGTGGTCGCTGAGGTGAACCAGCTCCTCCACTGAAGGCCGGTGCGGGCTGAGTGCTCTTCTGTGGCACCTGCTACAAGCCACAGTCAGCCACGCCTGGGGCTTCCGACCTAACGCAGCGGCTTTGAGCTGTTTTTTCGAGAGATCAGAGTTCTAGGGGGAAAAAATCCCTCCAGGCCAATTCAACATTAAAATACCAAGTTTTATTCTGCATTTACATATATATTTACACCATGTGCCTGCTGTCTTTCTAAAGGCCTATTTGGGGTGTAAAGCACAGCAATAAAATAATAATTACTTCAAGACTGAAGTAAACTGTCACACACAAAAGCTATTCTCAGCTCTTCCTTTGAATGTTGCTGTGGGCCAAATTCTATTTGTCAGTTACGCTAATGAAAGCCTGAATAATATTGTCAGTTGTAGAATAATTACCATAGATATTTACCAACACACCCTGTAAAGTCTATCGAAGTTCATTCACCTTTGAACTACTTCCTATGATACTTCCTTATTTATTGTAATGCAGTAAAACCTATTTTTTTCTCTTGCTTTTAACTATGTGACCGCTATGCCAGGTCAATGCTTTACTTGCATCACCCAAAGCTACCATGCTATCCACAAAAATAAGAAATAGATGAAAAAAAAGAACTGTATTTTTATTAGCCATCATCTTAAGAAGGGGACAAATAATTTTATAGGAGATCATTTCACTGCCTGGAAATTGAAAACCGAAGCAGTCTCCAGTCACTACAAATCAAAGTAGGAAGAGCAGAAAGATTGGATGACATTTTTATACTGGCAAGGTTGAAAGGTCTATCTGCCCAGGCCTGTTTGAAACTTGTAACAACTGTCAGTCATCAAAGAGCCCAAAAAGGCAGAGGAAGCAGGATTAACGATATCAGAAGGGTGCCATTCTAAACTCGGCAGAATTGAAAAACATTGAACATTCAGAATTTTACATACATGCTGCATTTTTTTTATATATCTGTAGCTTATGCATATCTACAGCTCACGTCATTTGCTTATGCATATCTGCTACTTATGTCATTTATGTATCCCTCCTCAGCAGTAACATCCCAGCCGTGCAAGAGAAACACGTGCTGTGGAGCGTAAATATTCTTCCACAGTTGTTTTGTGTCTGTGTAAGAGATCACCAGCACTTGTCATATCACCTCACCTTCCTACTGGATACTGCAAAAGATCAGAAGGTTCTTTTTCTGCAAAGAGCAGGGCAAGGTTTGGCCCATGCTGATTCTCTATACTGTTATGTTATATAGTGTGGCTGGCAGTTGTTACATCAGTTGCTTCAGTTTGATAAATCTGGTACACATAAACACAGAACACAGAGTGGCAGATCTATCATCTACTAAATGAAAGGCAAGGCTTTTAATGTCATAAATGCTAGAGTTATAAAAAAAGTTACTTTAATATCTTTACAAAGGCAGATGTGCTCCTCTTCTATGTTAGATCACAGGGACTTAGGGTCATATAATGCATGAGGGAAGAAAATGAAAGGCTTTGGAGGTGATAATGGACATTTCTGAGGCTCTTGTATTTAAAAAAAGTCCTTATGCTTTCCTGAGATACTTTAAAATAAGCAGACCTACCATACAAATGCAAAGGCATCAGATCAAAACAGCAACACACAGACATATTTCATTATAATTTTCAGTAACTGTCTTGTCTTAAAGTCATGATGAAGTTAGGAGAACAATGCTGTACATTTGAATAAAAAACATTACTATGCATCTTTTCAAGGGATTCAATAACAGATTATGACAGTTAGTAAGTTCTCCGCTGTGCTTTATTGTGAAAACAAAAGGAAAGGTTGAGTGTATTGTGTATACTAGTTTATAACTAAATGACAAATCTAAATACACATAATTAATAAAATGGGGGGGTATGTATGTATTATCCTGAACAAACATTCAGTGGCAGCATTTATGATACCAACTTGAAGAAAAGTATTTTCTCAGTCTGCTTCTTCTTACTGCTTCATAATTAAGCAGGCCGAGTTCTCCCGTATCTTTCAGCACGAGTGATTAATCTTTGGGATGGGAGAAATTTGTGTTCTAACCAACAACCTAACATTGAGGAAGGAAGAGGTGTAAATGCATTAAATCTGATGAAATTCATATGTCAGGTATGTCAGGAGAGGCATATGGAGTAAGGCTACGTGTGGAAAAATATCCTCATTCAGATATGTTTAATTTCACGCTGGAACTGATTTGTTTCCCGTACCACTGCAAGCAGAAGTGAAAATTGTTGCAAAATAAGAATGAGGGACAGGATTTTATATATTTTTCTTGGTTGTGATAAAGATTTTATTTTTTTAATTGGCTAAATAAATGATGCTCAGAACTAGTCCTGTTTCTGGCAGCTCTTTCTGGAGTGCTACTGCAAGACCGAAAGACTCTTAAGCTTAGAAAATAAATGAGATTTGAAATTAAAGAATAGTTCAAAGGTACATGAACTGTATTCAGCCTGATTTTTTTCTCTGTTTCATGAAAAAATGAATCCTGAAATTGTGACTAGTCAGATGAGCAGCTCACACATAGATAAATAGTATTAGCACCTGCTAAAATACAGGATCTTCAGTTGCTAATACCTGTGCAGTCTGTAACCCTTATTCCAAATTACCTCAGTTGATTATTTACTCCCAGATAACATAAAAACAGAGAAAACGTAGAAGATAACGTTTTTTTCTGCTGTAGCCACATTTATGATGATTCATATGACATGCAGGGAAAGATAATCCCTAGTAGTAACTACGAATGAGATATTGGAGCATGCTAAACAGTCTCACCCATTATTTCATAAGAGAAGCTCCCATGATGAATTACTTCTATCTCCTGCATCAGCGATCAGGCATCTTGTCATTCAGAGTCCTTTGCATTTTTTATCCAAGAGAAAAAATATCCCAGTGATACTAAATTTGGGGATTAATATTGCTATTCTGGCTCTGTGATGGTGTTCTTCTGAAGTATCAAAACACAGAAAAAACCAACAAACTATATCCCATCCTTGATACTTTAGCTCTTCCTTGAAACAGACTTTGAAAAGCATTATACCAACAGAAGAGTACAAGGATTACAAAAACACCAACTGATTCTAAATCTTTCTATAGTTTTATAGGCAACATGATCTTGGGTTTCTTTTGATTAATGTGTAGGAACAAAAATGATGCAAAATAGCATTATTTTTAATAGAATTTTTGGTCAGGCTATGTGTGCAAAGTAGAAATTTAAATTCATTAAGTGTTGCCAAAATTTAATCCTAACTGGTTTGTGCCTTTATAATGTATGTACTAATTGACAATGCAGAGTCATGGATCAGCTGAAAGAACTGTAAATTAATTAAAAAAGGCTCCATGGGAATATTCACTTAATGGTGGTAAAATTCATTCTCAGCTATACTCAATGTTATCTCTATAATTACAAAGTAATAATTTTGGAGAGGAAGTTGTTTTAATATTATGGTCTGTTAAACTGATAATACACTAAGAATCTGTCTTGTAAGTGGCTTATTTTATGGTGCAGTGAACCAATGATTCTAGAAGGCTTAAAGCTGACCCCAACTTAATCATGTTGGAACAACTGCTGGATTATAAATATGACATTACTAATTAAAATGAAGTATTTCTTTTACTTGCACATTTGCTTGCTTCGGTGCAAGGTCCTATCTCCTTTTCATTTCTAGACATCTAAAAAACCGCTTTCACTAAGTTTCCTGGAGTCTGCCTTAAAAAAGAATCCTGTTCTTCATTTGAGAAGAAGGAGAGGAAGGGTAAAGCTGAAATATCAGCATAGCCTCAACAATCCTGTACAAAAGAAAAAGAGGGATTGGATATATTTCTTTGTCCCCTTATATGGAATCTGTGTGTGTTGACTCTTACTCCTGCCTGAAGTTACGTTTTGCTTGTGCATCTGCAAAGCGTGGATCTCAACTTACCACTTGTCAACTTGCCAGATTGTACTGAAATTTGTGCTCTGTTGGGGATTTATTTCTAACCTGTGGAAACTGAGCAATTACTTCTGACATGAGGTTTGTGAAAAATGAATCAACACTATGAAAAAGTATTTTGAAAGGGCATGAAGATCCTTGCAAATACAAAATAACAAAGATACTGCTATAAAAGAATACCCAATACCATGAGGACAGTGTAGAAATCAAACCCCACTATATGGAGTAGAAGGGGCACTGCAGCACGCAAAGATTTTCCACAAGCCCTGAAGTTCAACAAAAAGTTGTGGTGTTGCTTCAGCAGGCAGCTTGCAATTTAGAATTAGAAAGTAAAAATACAGTTGTCTTTGTATTTACATTCCCAGATTATTCTTGTACATATATTCCCAGTTTATTGTTACTGATGTTCATTTACTGATTAATTTGGGAGTTGTGTAAAAGCAGTGATCTTCTTAACAACATGATTATAAAGCAGCCCCAGTCATGGAGTCATTCACATACAGAGGGAATGCTAACCATGGCTTTGGTGTAATCTTTCCCAAACTATCTTTACTGAGAACATGTTGCACATCATTTTATTTTGACTTTAGTAACCAATATATTTTATTCCAAAAGAGATTATTTCAACAAAAGAACAAATTTTGATGACTGCAAGTTGGTTTTTTTCCTTGAGAGATCCAAAGTCCTCTCAAATTGGCTTTAGTGTCATACTCAGTTTTTAGAGTTTTTATACCGCATTGAAGTAACTTGGAATGAAAAGACAACTTTGAACCTCTGTGTAAAATGAGGCACTGTGTTTTTAAATTTTGCACAGAGAACCTTGTTCTCCTCTCCCTTCCCTCCTCCCTGCACTCAGCTTTCCTTCCAGTGCCTGCTTGTCTGAAATGCTTGCTACACTTGTGAAACAGTTTAGTAGCTGGCAACTGCTGGGTGCTGAAAGCCTCCATGCTCCTGTCCAACGATCCTATGTTTGCTTAGTTTGTTCCTTTGATTAATTTCTATACCTATTGCTCCATGATACAGGGATGAGCGAAGTTGTCATACCGTTCTCCCTCCTGCCTTTAACCAAACTACCACAATTTCCCTGCCTTACCTGTAGCATTCATAAAACAAAAATGGTCTTAAAATTCTTGACTTGACTTTTTCATTTCTGTATAAATACTGCCAGTCCACCTATGCAACTTGCTATTATTATCAAGTATGTATGCAAGGATGTTACTATGGAGATGCAATAAATTCTTGGCTGCAAGTGCAAGCTAATAACACAGGCCCTTTAGGCTGTAAAATTTCCAAATCCTTTCCTCACACTAGCATAAACACTGACATCAAGATACTTCAAGGCAAATCAACCCAGTACTGAAGAGCTGAATTAGATCAGTGATTTCCTTTCTAACAAAATGCTTAACAGGTGGACAAAAAGAGCTATAAGCTATTCTGGTGGGAGATTTTTGACTAATGGCTCTCCAGTTTTGGAGTCTGTATTACCATGACAGCTTCAGTGACACTTGTTTCAATCTGAGGCTTCAAAAACAGAGTTAAACACTCAGACAAGAAAAAATAAATGGAAAAGATCAAAGGCAAGAATATTTAGGTACCGCAGTTCTGTCCAAATGTGTTATTATACAATTCATAACATACAAATAAATTTGCAAAAAAAGACAAGTAAATTGGCCTATGTACAAGTAAACTGAGTTATGTACAAGGGACCTCTGTAGCAGTTTAACAGGAATTTAAACCACCATTCCTTCCTCAGAGAAGGAAATCCAGGTCCTATATTATTTAGGCTGATATCAAATAGAGAAGAGCTAGTGAGTGCTATCAAGTAGTGAGTGCTCTGTGCTCTAGATTTGATTGTAGGTTTTGTGTCACCAAGACCCCCTTTTACTCCTTTATATATACAACACTCCTAAGCTAACATTTTCAAAAACATAGGAGGCTAAGACAAACTAGCATAGGCTGGTATTTGCTGAAGTATTTTAATCTGAGAAATGCTGAGTGTCTAATGACTTCCACAGAGACAAACAGAAAGTCTGCACTCCTGAAAAAAGTTAGATCACTTGACACCTAAATATGGCTTCCCTGAGATCTCAGAAGTGTTAACATTTGCTCTTAATGAAGATGGGACTAATTTTTCCATTGCCCATGTTCTTCTACTAAATTTCATCAAATCAAACTTTAAAATCAAGTTTAATGTTTGTTTCTGTCAGCTTTGGACTGAAGCTACTGATTTGTCCTAAGCATTAATTTCCTTTAACAGCGGCAGTGATTGAGATACAGAGAAAACTTTATAAAATAGTATGTTAGAGATCTAATATGGATTGTCACTTCATCAATCTTTAAAGTCTTACCCAAGCGGGTTGGTGGAAGTCTGAGGTAATGATTAAACCATAAATTCAGCTCCTACCATAATTATCTTGCAGGCTGTATTTAGTGTTCAAAGTAAACGAGAGATCTTCTGAGCAACAGAGCCCTGAAATCAGGCAACAGGAATATTTGATACCGGTCCTGGCGACGCTCTGAATCTTGACTTGGCAGCAGAGATCATAATCTCCGCATTGGAGAGATCCAGTGTACATTGGACCTGTACTTTGGATTTTGTGTCCACAATGAACAACTAAACTTTGCTCATAAATCAAAAACTGCAGACAGATAGAAACTGCAAACATGTGAACAGATTAAACAATTTCACAAGCAAAATCTCTATAGTTCTGCTCTCTTTCCACCTCCCCCACTTAGGAGCTTTAAGATTGCTAGACTAGTGCTAAAAGCAGCAACAGACAAGCACAGAGGCTGTAATCCTTGTTCTGACTGTGGTACAAAAGAGGAAGGAAGGAGGATTTTCCAGATATCTACAGCTGGGGAGGATAAAACAAAGCTTTTCTGCTCTTGTCTGGGATTCATAGCATCCCCAGCAGGGCTATTTTTCTGACCCTCTGTAGAAGAAGCACCCTCAGACAAGAATCCTTCAACTTGTTGTGTGCTGAATCTGCCCAAAAACAGCTGCATAAGTCCTCCCACACTGCCATGCAGTGGGTCATATTTTCTTTTGGCAAAAACGTCATTGGCTTCAATAGAAAAAGGTGTTACATACAAATCTGTCATCTATTGACAATTTACAAAAAAAGAAAAAGAGTTGTGATGTCAAAGTAAATGGTTACTTCAGGTGAGAACTCAGTAGAAGTCCAGAGAAAAACAGAGATTCTGTTTTAAGACTAGAGTTACAGAAATATCAATGGAAAGCAAAAAATACATTAGCAAAATTTCTTCTAAATAGAAAATTCTTCACACTTGACATGAGGGCTGAGAAAGCACTTAAACTGAAACCTGAGAACCTTAATAAATCACTTATTCTATATATCCTATCCTATTAGCGCTTCTTACTCAGTCTGCCATGTTAATGTTTAGCGTGGAAAAATGACACTGTAAACATATATCTGCAGATACGATTCACAGCTCAGAGACTGAAAAATAACCAGGTGATTTATTTCACTTTGCAAAACTCACTAGAACTATTAGTGCTTTAGTTTCCATACCGTGTTAATCCTTGAAACTAACAGCTCTCTTAAAGTCTAAAAGGGGTCTTGATGGACAGCCCGTATATTGATTCTAAAGCTACGGATTAAGTCACAGCTAGTCAATGAGCCTGCTCTTTACTTTACAGAGACTTTGGCTTCTCAGTCAATACAGACCAAACACAGAGGTCAAATTGTTCACTTAGTTTCTTTTAAGCATCCTCTCCACAAAGCTCCCCTGGCTTCGTGAGCGTTTCCACCACGGCTCTGCGCTTGCTCATTCACTGTGTGAGTGCTTTCAGCACACTCTTCTTCCACTGCCACGCTTTTACTAACAAAGCTGAAAGGAAGCTCAAAAATACTGCATAAAATCTTAGCTGCCTCGCTATCTTCGGTGCATATTTTTCAAGGACAGCGGAAGAAAGGGGCCTTGGACAAGGGTTCCTATTTATAGAGCTAGCAGAGCACTGATGTTACCTCCAGAAAAAAGCGAACAGCTTTGGAAGATGTCTGCATGGTGCCATGTAGTGTTGTGAACAGTTCACTCTGCAGCTGGCAGCAGACTAAACCAGGTCAGCAAAACTATTAGTTCTGCTGAGAAGCTGGGACTATCAGTCCGGGCAGATCTCTGCATTAATATTACTTCATTGCTTTCAGGATCTAAGCTAGTATTTCGGATGTAGGAAACATAAGAGTGTTCTTGTCTGCAGACCACTACATAGCACTGTGTAAACTTTTCCTTTATGCAGGATATGGGCAGTAATATTCACCTTTTCTGAGGTTCTCTTAGATCATCACATAAAAGCTATAGAAATATATTAATTTTTTAATTTAGATATTACTATAATTACCTATTAGAGAAACATAATTGATCCACATACTAACATACCTGCAACGGGATGGATGAGGGAGTAGGGATCATGTTACAAGCTATGCATTTAAACTGTGCTTAAGCTAATGCTAACCAAAAGTTATTATTGTTACCATCTGATGAGAAATGATTCATACCAAATTCCTGAGTAAAATCAATTTGTCTCCATATCAAGGAGAAAAAAAGGATACTTATTTATTTTTCTATGTATTTATCCCCCACTGGCCTGATTCATCACTCTGGCCTGAGAACCCAGTCGTGGAACAGTCTCTCTAGCTTGCTTTTGATCGGTTTGGCTGTGTCGTACTGACTGAATAAAACAGCATCGCACTGGCCACACTACAGCCCGTGGGGCATGAGCTGCCCAAGACTGCATGTACCACTTTATAGCAGGGTAATGTTTCTAACATAGTTTACTCACAACTTATCACATGCTCCTGATATTCACAAAGATCTAGAAAATCAGTGCTCCATTTCAGCCAGTTAAGTCACAAGTCTTTTGCAAGCTTCTACCTCTTATTACTCAAAAGCGTTTTTAGTATTATCAGCATTCTCAGACTTTAGTGCACAGAAAAGGTCTGCCTAATCAGCTGTATAACTTCCCTCTTCAGTTGTAAGGGTTTTCACCAGCTGACTCAGACGTGTGACTGCGCCAAACCAGGGCCGTACCATCGTTAACAAAAACAGCATTTGAAAGAGGACAAGCCATTAGCAGCCACTAACAATGGGTTTTCATTTCAGGCAGTGGTTGCCTAGGCCATATACCATACTTTATTTTACTTGGTGGCAAACTTAAAACCCTTTACGGAACACAAATATACTCTAAAATCATAATGTAAAAGAACTTTCAGAATAAGAGCAGCTGGAAAAACAGAAAGTAACACTTCCATTTTAAACAGAACAGTAGGTCGGCAATGCCAGTCTCAAACAGTTTCATGGACATAACCTTGATTTTTAAGAACTGAAAGGAAGTAAAAAAATTTGGGAGAATAAAGGCATAACTGAAAGTTAGTTCATGTATACATGAAATGTATACATTTATGTATACCTTTACGTGGTATGTATAGAACAGTCTCTGAATGTTAAATCAGTGACATTTACAGCGAAGGTAGAGGAAGAGTTTCAGTATGGAGCAGAACCTACTAAATGTGATTTTTCCGGGGTTCCAACCTGGCTACAGAAAGACAAATGCTCCAGATCCCGAACTCAGATTTCAGGAAAACTTTAAAGGCCCTGCTGTCACCTGTACACAACTTTCCTCCTATAACTAGAGGTAGCAAACATGGCAAACCAAGGGCTCCAAAAATTGGGCTGCTATGGCAACTCCCTGGGGACTTTAAGCAGATTTATTACATTACTGGGTTTCCAATCAAGAATTTACAAGTAATGGAGAGAAGAACTCCACTGGTCCTCTTTGATTTCTACATCCACTCTTTCTAGTCTTTTATCCTCTGCAATTGCATTCGCAGGGCACATGGACTTTCTGGAACATTGTTGTAAGCGTTACTGCGAGAACATCAAAGAGAAAATGAACTTAGAAGAAAAAAAGGAAGAGACTGCGTACAAAATATCTCTAAGAATGATTTTTGGTTGGTTGGTTAGGGTTACCTTTTTTTAAGCTGGACAAACACCATTCTCAAGTGTATATGAGTGACAAAAAGAGAGGAGGAAAAAAATCACTGAGGCAGATTCTGAGCCAAATCACTGAGATAAGGAGAAGCTCTGCCTAGCCAACATGACACAATTATAATCTACAGAGTTTGCCAGATGGACTTGGACAGCAAATTTGGAGTTAGATTTGCATATGTATTGGCTAAAAATAATGGGATTTGCACATGGAATCAATTAGTTTGCCATGCATGTTCTCAGTCTTTAGCACATGTCCTCTGTGGGGGAGCAAGAGAGGCAGAGAGCACCTGGTAAAAAACTTTGCAGCAGCAGCAGCGGGATATTTTTATTGCCGTTCATATTAAAACTAAAGTAAAAAGGGAGGAGTTCTAGGCAGAACATTAGATGTTACAGGCAATTATCCGATTTTAAAATCTCCTTTAGAAACAGATTTCAGAGATATGTATTTGTCAAATCACTTTTAATCTCTTAACACAGTTTAAATGGGACGCGAAGACTAACCTAATCTTCCCTTACAGTGGTTGTCTGGGTAACAAACAACAGTTTTATGCTTCTTGGCAACAGATCCTCTCACATCAGGGTAAGAGGCTCTACAGGAATGAGCTAATTAATAGCATATGGTATTGATTAGTTTCAGGATGAAGTTTTCTCAGAAAAGTCATATTTTTTTTCTATCAAGGAACGCAAGCGGCAAGTTTTGAAAATTCTATAGGCAAATCCACAGTATTGCCCCTTTCCTTGCCTACCCTTTCCTACACCTGAAGTTCCTAAGCATCTAAGTTCTGCCAGTAAAGTTACCCAAGCACCTAGCTGTCTGCCTGTGGGCTTTCTTAGAGCCATGCACTTGCTGATATCGCAGGCAGGCGCCCAAGACAAAATAATCTTGATAAATTAGTCAGGGTTCTGCTTATTTTTCTTCAATTCATGAATGCAGTGTTGTTCTGTTTTTCCAGTAGCATTATGGTTAGGATAGTTACCCAAAATGGAGGAAGAAAACCTAAGTTCAAACCTCCTCTCTGCCTAAAGAACCTTGAATCTGCTTCTCCCAGCTTTTAAGAGACTGCATCTCTCAGCTGCTCCTGTCAGAAGAGTTTCATTTCACTTAAAACACTTATGCATTTAGGGGCTATTACAGACATACAGTGGTGTTTTCATAATGGTGGTCTATCCCCCAGGCTTTATGGTTATTCTCATGCCATCTCTTTCTTTAGTCTGATTAATATTTCCCTATTCATGTTGATTACTCTGTTTTAAAACCAATGAAGGTATTTTAGACAGTAAGCAAAAAAATACAAGGAGACAGAAGATGGTAGTTTAGCCATTAAATGCTGACCAGACAGCTGAGAGACTTCTCTGTAGGGCTCGTCACAGGTCTGAAGGTAGCACCACTCTCCTACTCATGCACGTGACCCAAGAGATAGCTGCTGTCTCCAGCAGCCAGAAACAATATTCCTTTAGTTCTCTGCTTTAATGGGTCCAAGAGATTGAATGTGCTTGGTGTAAATTATTTCTGCCCGTAACAATTCCTCCTTTACATAAGGTGATTTAGACAGTTTAATTCACCTACTGTAACCATGCAGTGCATGGTAATCCAGAGCCCCTCAACTCTTTGCTGAACCTTGTGCATACACAGAGGGATGAGGAAGGACACCAGTCTCACCATTTCCTTTCACTTGGAGGTCTCAGCTACAGTGAATATTTCTAGTTATTTGGTGCTATGGTGTTATGTAGAATTAGATTGTCATTCACATGCTTGACCACAAGGGCACTAATTGTAAATGAGATGACTCATCTTGATTAGCTTCCCTGGAATAAGTCTAAAAATAGGGCCACGGGTGTTAGAGCAATCACAAGCTAATGCAACAACAGCACTTTCAGATTATTGCCTCTGCTAAAATCGCTAACAAACAACATTTTGCAAGAGGAAGTGAATAATGTCATTTTAAAAAGCTATATAAACTGACAAGCAAGGCTGCTTTAACTCATGCATTGCAGTACCACTAATTTTCCCAATGGAAATACAAGGAAAACCCATCTGAGTTCAAGGACAGACCATTCGACTGTATAGCCCTGTGGAAACTCCACCATCACCCATGGCATTTAGTTTTAAACTACACATATTGTCAGACGTGAAATATCGACAATTGGTGGATGTTCATATATAAGGGTTCTGTTTGTCATGCCATGTTTTGAACACCTTAGATTATATGCAGGTATTATTGATGGGCACCTCTTTCAGAGAGAGAGTTAAGAATAAAGGAAAAGCTAGTCCTCCTTTTGCTGTGCACTTTTTAAGTGAACTAGTTGGTGTTTGGACACAAAAACTTGTTCCTCCTGAAAATGATAGGGGAGAATGAGACATAGAGTTTTCTTTTGATCTTTAAATGGCTTGAAAATACAAGAGCAGACTGTGAGCTGCTTAACTCTAGGGATGAAGAGATGGGCAAAGGTTTGACCTGATTACCTAACAAGAAAGAATCAGATATACTTTAAAAATGTACCTGCAGGGTGAATAGTTGCTTGTCAGAAGTTTACGATGTATTTCAAATACTGCACGAGCTGCAAGACTCACCTACCTGATTTAGGGTCTTCATTTCTATTTTGTATCACGAGAAACCCCCACAATAGCCAGCATATAGTGCCTATAGCCCAGTAGTGATTCTATGGCAAGAGACAATTATTTTCAAATTAAGGGATTTTCAGTCCAAGCCCTTGGGCTTGAAGGAAAATTCTGCCTTTGAGACAATTAATGTTGTGGAAGTAGGGACTAAATGGAATGTGGATGCCTACATTTCTTAAATGAAATGTGGTTCTAACTGAAAAATATATCTTCTGGAAAAAATACCTTCTGTCCTGTGATTAGAAAAAGAGAGAAAGAGAGACAGAAAACAAAAAAGAGGGAAAAAATGCACTCAAGTAAAATTAAGCCAACATTTGAATGTTTTTGTGAATCAAAATAATGAAGTTTTCATTTCAGGCAGTCAGCCCCCTCCTTTTTTTAATAATGTTCATTTCTACCATATAAAATAATGTCGTTAAGAGACTTCACATAAACTATGCATTTTATTCTCAAAAGATATGATGCTGATTTGGTTATTGAGTAAGATTCATCCCACCAGAATTCAGACATGGAAGACAAATCTATTCTGAACAATTCATTTACACTGCTTCTGTAGCCAATGTAAAGATACAGATGCCTTCACAAGGAAATCGATACTGCCCATCTTATATATATTACGATAGGATTAATTCTCTCTCTCTTTCCCTTTCTCTCCCCCCCTGTTAACTTTACTGTGATATAGGCAGCTAGCTTAAAAAGGTTTCTATCTTTCTATGGCTACAGTAAAATGCAACAAATCCCACCTTCTGAGTTTCTTTAGAGTTATCTGCTTGACAGTTAACTCATGCTAGCTAGTGCCTGTGTATGTACAGCAGGCTAGGAACTCTATAAATGTTGATTTCAAGTACAAAAATACATACATTTTAGAAATACCCACCTATAAGACTGTCTAAATGTTTAAGAGAAAAGAGGTTTGTGCTTGGAAATCATTTAGATATTGTTGAAAGACTGTTCCCTACTTCAGAAAAACAAACAGTAAAGGTTTATCACAAAGATAAGTTTTTAAACATATAACAACATAATCCAAATAGCCTTTTATTTTGTGAAAAACACATTATGTTCCTGAGGTGAACTTTATATGCCAAAATTTAGCTGGAAACAACACTTCACGACCACGCTGTAAATCTCTGGAATAGGAGAAGTCTCCAAGGGGAAGATGAGCTCTCACACAACAATGGCACAAACCAAACTGGCGGTCAAGTCTTGTCGTTTGAGTGAACATCTGGAACTCATGTGTTTATTGTTGGAAACTGCCAAGACCTAAGACCAGAATGTAGGAGTGGTTTGACTTCTACTAAATAATAGAAGAATGAAAGAAATATAATTGTATATTACAGTAACAGGGACTTCTACATAATTTATACATTTAAATAGATTTTTTTTTGTTTTGAACAGCTGCTTTTAGGGCTAGCTCAGTCTAACTACCAACACTGAACTCTTGATTATACAACAAGAAATGTCAGGTTTTCTCAGGTATCTCCTGTCCTTGGCAATATCATTAGAAGATATCATTAGCAGATTTTATAAAGAATGTATCACTAAGTTTCATTTACTTGATAAGATATTAAGTATTTAAAATACAGAAAAGATCCATGTGTAATTAAGATTCTCTTGTGCAATGCAGAATAAAAGGGTTAAGTTCAATAATATTTCACGGTTGGAATAGCTATTATCCCCTTAAAAGAAAAAAAGTAAACAGTCAGGTCAATAATGTGTTCAGGTGCTCCCTATCAACTCCATTAACCATTACATTATATGAACAAGATTTATCCTGTTCGTTAAGACTACTTTACATTACTCTCACATCATTTGGTATGGCAATTTAGAAGCTGCAAACAGCTGTAAACTATAAAGAACCTCTCAAAATAATCTGATTCGAGATAGGGATGGGCTTAAAAGGCACTGTCCTCAACTTGGAAGGGCAAAAAAACAGCCCTAAAGACAGCCTTCATGTGTTCGCAGCTGTTTCCTTACCAAAATTCTGTTGTGGGACTGAAATGTTTAATAGCGACACAATGTCTGGGTTATAATCTGCTCTGAAGTTTGAACCTAGTGTTTTCATTTGGTCCCACCTCTACATTATACTCTTAGAATCAGGAGGAGGAAACCATTCACTGGAAGAAATTAATTAACCAAGCAAGTTATCTAAAGAATAAGCACAGCTGCTAGTATATTCGCAGAGAATTTCTGAAAATTTCATGTTTGCTCATCTCAGAAACACAATAAGAAATCTCAGGAAATCAACAAACTGGATTGCAGGCTATAAAAAAGAGCACTGAATTATGGTTTTGCTTCTGCTTTGAGACTAATGGCTCTCTTGGATCCTGTAGTTTTATAATAGAACACTGCACACTAAGACACATCAGTTTCAAAATTTTACATGAGTTTTGTGAGTGACCATAGGTTTGATACTGACAAAGAAAAAGATATAGCTAATAAAGCCAGGCAAATAATTCCTAATACATCATTTAGCAATGCATGCTTGGGGAGGGCCCTCATGAGCTAATCAGATTAGAGACATATACATCTGCTGTCTGGGAGACCTTGCTTTTCCTCACATTTGCATGAAGTTTTGCCAGCAAGTAATTTCATAGATTTCAACAAATATGATTTATAGCTCCAAAAATGGTAAGCGAGTTAAATTCGTCCAGCTAAGGAACAAAATGGGAGTAGTGGTTTCATATAACTTCACCTATATATTTCAGAACCCCTATTCTGCTATGAAAAGCTTTAGTTTTTACACTGTTTAAAGGACTTCAGAACATCTATGTATTGTTTTTCCTAATTTGTGGGAAAAAATGAAAAAAGTTAATTTATTCCTGACTTGAAATACATATGCCAAGATTAAGCTTGAAGCAAAAAATGTATTGCTAAGTTTTAAATCCTCAAAATAGGGTGGGACTCTAAAGAGAAAAATCAGCTCTTCCACAACAATGGCACAAAACAGAACCATCAGTATTTTATAACTCTCTGAACATCTGGAAGTAATGTGTTTACTCCTGGGCCAGCAGGGGAGCGCACACATTATTTTATCCAGTTATTTCTTCTCATGAAATGGATTATTCTTCACTTACATAAAACAAAACACACCAACAAAAAAATCCCTACTATGTCCAAATAACATGTGGTTAAAACTGAGCATCTCCTTTTGAAAAAATCCAGTCCTGGCTAAAAGATTTCAAGTAATGCTATAATTACTCCTTGCTTTTATGTTTCTTCCTGCCCTTTTCCTTTCTTCCCTTCCTACTGAGTCAATCAAAGAGACCTCAGACTTCATACCCTAGAGGAGATACAGGCCCTGTCTGAGAGGGGGACTGTACAACTATAACATATAGCAAGAGGCAACATATACCATCAGGTGCAAGTTACAGTCCTGGAGACTCTTTCTTTCCACTGCTGAGGCTGCCAGGCATGCCAGCTGCTTCAATCAGTAGGTGAGAGCTATGCCCCTGTTACTCTTTTAAAAATAATTACTGTGATTTGTTTGTAGCACTCAGATGTCCTGTCCCAAAATCAGAGCTCCACAGAAACAAGAGCATGAAAACTGTTCAAGTAAGCAAAATGTACAACTAAAGGAGCATGCTGATGGTACTTCGAAAAAGGAAGAGACATTCACATAATTTCAAGAAACTGAAGATGTTAGTCAGTCCTAGTAATACCCTCAAGCAAGGCAGCTTTTAGGTGGAAGAAAAAGCGTGCTATTAGCTTTGTTATAATTAAATGCTACTCTTAATGATATCTATGTTAGTTGGAAGCACACATTTACCAGAGTAAATATTCTTCGAAAATAGCAAGGAATATGCAAAACATCAACAATGTGTTTTGCAAAATTATTATGTATAATTAGGCCATTTCTTTTATTTGCTTAGTGTCTTCTAGAGAGTAATTTGGATTGAAAAGTATGCTTTTAGTCTTCATTCACTTTCTCTGATGTGATTCCAAGGAGTATAATAGAATTATCTCTGATTTATACTTGTGAAAGAGCTAGCTGTTACATGGCATATAATTCCCTGTGCTGTAACTGCATGTCACTAGAGTTGAGGCTAAGCACTGCAATCAATGCCCATGCAAGGCCCAGCCTTTCCCTGCTAGAGTGGGAAATGATCTCTTCAAAAGATGACTGGAGCTCCAGGAATTCACCCTCAGAGTCCTGCTGGGGAGGGGGGAGGAGAGAAGGGAGCAGCAGCATTGGGTGGGGAGCCTGAGGGATGAAGGGAAGATGCCTTCCCCAGGGCTAAGTAGCAGCTAAATGTATCTTCTTTTTTTCCCAGTGTTTGGCTACATGAGCAGCAGGGGAAGGTTGCAGGGGTGGGGAAGATGCTGGGGTTAGGGACTGCAGAGAGCCAAAAATTACCATGGTGGGGTTTTTTTTAAGTGAATCTGGGTCCTTAAGTCTGCACACTTCACTGGAAACCTGGCCAGACGACCGAGTCTGGCAGATTTTTGTGACTGGGATGTATGTATCGTTTTTTAACGGTAATGCTCTCAATGTGACATCATAATTCGCACATTCAGAGATTAAAATTGATTGAATAAGGGGTAGACGCTGATCCTGTAAACAAAGCCAGAATTAATGGCAAAGAAAAGCTTATTTTCCAAGCATAGTTGTCCAGATCACAGCCATGGCAATCAGGTGCTGGCTTTGTAGTTATATCACAGATTTCAAAAGTCTGTCCCACAGTGCATGTGATCTTTCTCTAGCTTCCCATGAAAATGCAGACTATACTACAGTCACTAGTACTCTTGCTCTTAACATGACAATACAGAAGACAAAAAGGATTTTTTTTTCCTCAGACCTGGATAACCTCACTATATCAACACAAATATCAAACAGAATCAGCTATATGAGAAACTTCAATATTTGAGTAAAAGAGAGCTCATCAATTAACAGTGAATTGCTGCATAACTTTGAACTAGAGAGAGAAAGGAAATAGTCTGCTGTTTACTAAACATTGAAAGCATCAAACTATGATCACCAGTAACTCCTTTCTCCTTCCACCCAAAGGCAACAACCATCATCTGTATCCACTCAATGGCATCTTATCGAGCATGTTCAGTATTATCGGTGAAAGGGCCCAGCAGCAGGCATGGAACAGGCTGCGGCAGGGCTGCATTTGACTTCCTGTGAACTATTCGTATAGATGCAAGAGAAGCTTTGCCAATCAGTAACCAAATCCAGGCAAACAACTCAATGTAAGGCATTCAGCAGAAGCGATAGGAGTGCAATTTTGAAAAAAAAAAAGAAAAAGAAAGAAAAAAGAAAAAAAAAAAGAAAAGAAAAGAAAACACCCACCCAACCAAAAAACCTACAACAAGAATTGTTTGATTTGGCATCTTGTGGTTTGTACTGTAAAGAATGAATGTTATTATCTACAAACTACCCTTGCTACTTGTAAAAAGACATTATCAAAATGAGCTCAGAAGTAACCTTTTTTAAGACACAGAAAAATCACTTCTAAATTCTCAAATAATTCCTCTAGCAAAACAACCTACAAGTTTAATTCAGGCATAAGTGGCATCACCATTCCTTGATAAAGACAGCAACACAATCAAAATGTGAAATGACCTGAATTTGATGATATACTAGCAGAACTATTTAGGTACAGACTAAAAAGCTTGATGTGTCTCTAGAAGTCTCTCCTCAACATATGGAAAACTGAAATATCCCAGGAGTTAAAGATGCCACTGTTCTCATCTGTAAAAGAAAGGTAGATGCAACCGCCATAGTATATTACCAGTCATCAACTGTGACTTCCGACTTAAAGGACATACAGGTAAAATCGTATTTAGCACTCTTCAACTGTGAGACAAGAAGGGTAGAAGGTTTTTTGTATTCTCTGTCTTCAGAAATCAGATAAATATACATACAACTGTCACCAGACTTCAAGTCTGTTGGCTACCTTGAAATGTTAGTTCCTACAAAAGCATACTGATAACATCATATCTCAAGATTGTTCCATGATCGTAAGGTCAGCTAGAACAGTGTCCTGACCAATCCTTTCCTCATTGCCTTTAGCAAAAAAACAACTAAATAAGCCTCCTAGTGCTCAACATGATTCTGCCTCGCAGCCATGCTACTCACTGATAAAGGAAGGAGGTTGACCATTATACTCTAGATACATTTTTCATAATCTGGAAAGTTGTCTAAACCAGTATTGAGACCCTCAAAAACCTTTTTAGACAATTGTGAGGTGTTGCACGCCAACAGCTTTGCCACTGGGGCTCGAACAGGAAGACAAGTTGCTGATTATTGGCTCTACAAACCTGTTTGTAAAGAGATAGTGATCATTATGAACCTGGAAGAACACTGAAGTGATAGATCCATAAGCCTCCACCAAGAAAAGTTTAAACAGCAACATATGGTCAGAAGCTATCAAATAATTTTATGATCTTAGCAACACATCTGATGACGTCCTTTTGGACAAAGGCCTGACAAAACGCCCCAGCAGGTATGGCAGATCTGTGGCTTGATTAGTAGGCAGAGTCTGGAAAAAGCAAAGCACCAAACTTCAAACTAAATAAAACATCTACGTAGTGGCAAGAATATCCTGTCTGCTATAATGGTGTGAAACATTGCCTTAATATTGATGACATATACAGCTTTTAAATGGGTTTCATCTGCACCATCTGTGTGCCATATTGTGCATGATACAGCAGAACAACATTTGTAACGATAAAGTTTTGGAACACAGTGATCTTTCAGGGAATAAAGCCACAATCATCACAGAACAGCTGTGCTGGGCCGAGCATGTGTCTAGAATGGAAGACACCAAAATGCTCAGTGGTGAACCATAGGAGGGAGTGAGATAAACAAGGAAACAACTCAGAGATACGCAGGAACACAAGCCCAGGCAATTTGAATTTGACGTCAGTAACTAGCATTTACTGTCAACACACTAATCATGCCAATACACAATGGCCTGAATGCGAGTCTCTTGGTTTGAGAAGCTCTACTCACCCAATGCACGAAAAATACCATTTCCAAAACAGCAATGGCTTTAGCAGGAAGGTTCTCCTGCCTAGGTAAGACAGACTTCCTCTCTTGCATCAGGTTTCCAAAGCACATATGCAGAAGGCACTTTTCTTCTTCTAGGGCAAAGGACTACTCCTAAAACCTAACTAAACCGTAGGTTCACAATTTTTAAATCTTATTCCACGTGGTGTCAAGGTTCCATCTGAAATGTAGCTAACACTCTCAGTTCTCATCATTTTCTAAGGGAATTAAAAACTCTAAAAACATGATTAGCTTTAGGTCCTTTGAGAGCTAAAGTATTATTTTCTATATGTCACAATTAAACCCAAAGTAGCCATGAGCATTTTAAAAACAAGTGATTGAACAAGCCCTGCAGAGTATTGGAGAGAAAGAGTAATTACTCTTCAAACATAAATTACTTCTGACTTTGCTCTTAAAAGATATGCTATGTCTTAATAAAGTCATTACAAATTTTAGGAAGTATACTGCCTCGAAATAAGGGTCTTCATTAAACATTGCCTTTTTTTTAACCTTATCATGCTTTTGTTTCGGCTAATTAGAAAACATGTTGGCACAGAAGCTGCAGTCTTTGACAAATCATGTTTTCCTTTTAATAAATAGGGATCTCCACAGAACACTCTGCTTGTTAGACTATCCTAGTACATGCTGGACCACTAATTCTTTGTAAATCAGTTAAATTTAAGTTTTTAGACAGCAGTATTGATGTTGGTTAAAGTCTCATTTGCTCTCATTTGGAAAAACAGAGCCTGAAACTGTTAACGTAAGAGAAGCATTGCAAAGCTCCTTATATGAAAAACAACGCACTGATATCATGACAGAGCAAGTAAGAGAGCCCATCTGAAATTCCTTTGTTTTGGAAATGGACTAGTATCATAAAGCACTAGGCAAAATCATTTATTCTTTGAAGAGAAGGTCACAGCCCATCATCATCTGAGAAGACATTATGTTGCAGAGAGATACAGTCCATTTTAACGATGACTATCGGGGGGGGGGGGGAGAGGGGGACAAAAAACTCTTCAAGGGCTTGCAAAATATACACACAGATTCCTCAAATATTAAAGCCTTTACTAAGTAGGGACAATTTTTATATTTAGAAGTGAATCAAGCACACAAATCCAAACATTTGCAAACATTTGGGGAGAAAAGCCATGTTCCTAATTAAGACCCTGATTAACATTTCACACCTGGAATTTTACTTAAATGGTTGAGAAAACTCAGTGAATAGTATCTTTGTGCATATATGGAATTTAAAATCCAAGCTGCATGGCTTCAAGCCCTTTTAATAAAGAAGCATATATTCATATTCTACAAATCCTCACCAAGAAGAGATCTCATGTGACTGTATCAAAAAAGGAAAGTTTTGCTCTTTCATAACTCTCATATGCCAAAGAATAATATCAAATACTAATAGAGCTAGAGCCTACACCATATTAAAGGTTTAAGTCCTTCACAAGCGTTCATGTTTGTCACGTTGCAACTCACCATTTTAGAAAGAAAACCAAGCAAAGGAAAATGCTATTACAAATTCTCCAAACAAGCTAAATTAGTTTCCATGGCAAAATTGAGTGTAGTGATGATTGGTACAACACTGAGGAGGTTACTGTAGTGTAAAGCAGATCATGCAGGTTTCAAAAGGCTTTTAAAAACCCCTTGATAATGCAATATAACATCCAAATAACCACTACTGAAGCATGAGCTAATGACTGCAATGGAAAAGGTTCAGCATGAAACTTCCGTAAGTTACTGTAGCTGCCTTAAATTCAGTTGTTTATCCAAACTTTCCTGAAGTGGCCAGATCCTTTCTCTTAAGTCTCTCAAGTTTTATCCCTTCCCTCTTTTAGGAATTTCATCTAAAATCTATCCAGTCAATCCAAACAGCCCTTTGTTATGCTGCACTTCCTTCTTTTTTTGTTTTTCCTCCCAGAGAAAGTGTCTTCAGAGAGGAAAACTGTACTGAATGTACTGAACCAAAACTGGAAAGATGATTTACCTAGGTTCAGACACAAAGGGAATTAGCATGGTTCTTATTTTATGTGGCCACAGGCGATTCATTCCTTTGTTTTCTACACTTCTTTCACTTTCTATTACATGAGATTTTGCTTTGAGATGGCAAGCTTTAAACCTTTCAGCATCTCCATAGGCACTGTCTCAGCAGAAGAAATAAAGGGCAGATGACAGAACAGCACATCTGTTGGTCCACATTCTCTCACAGTTGATACTACTTTTATTGAATGCAATACCAGTTTGTGGGACAGCTGAAACGCAAAGTTTTCTGCCTTCTAGCACTGCAGCTTTTTTGACAGATTTCTGTTTGCTGCAGACTCTGCACATGGCGCAGAAGCAAGCCTAACCTACACCTTCTGAGATCCTGCCTTCCTCTCAAGGGAGCTGAATTTTGCTCACCAGTAACCACAGGTGGGGCAGTGTTACCAGGTTCATCCCAAACAATTCCC
Source organism: Dromaius novaehollandiae (assembly GCF_036370855.1). NCBI lineage: Eukaryota > Metazoa > Chordata > Aves > Casuariiformes > Dromaiidae > Dromaius > Dromaius novaehollandiae. The sequence continues at coordinate 39,553,134 of NC_088132.1, forward strand.
TAACAGTTTCCAGGGCTCAAAACTGTAGGAATTTGGGGCAGAAAAGATGAAAGTTAGACTCTCACTACCCTGTAATGTTCTACACAAAATACTATTGGCAACATTATTGATTCGTTGTGTGTCGGTGTTACTTATATTTGTCACATGCATAAAACTTACCAGCCAAAACAATTTTTAAGTAGTAGCTCTCTGAACTGCAGGCTTAACAGAGCCTGGTTTCTACAGAGAGTTATCCCATGTCTCAACATCACCCCTTGCAAGAATCCTGGAGCCTGCCATCCCTCAGTTACCCTATGTTCTGTTGCAACAGACTTTACAGATTTCAAAGCTCTCTCTCATGTCCTTTCTCACCAGCTGGGCAAGAGGCAGCATGCTGTGGCTGGCTCCAAGCTCAGTGCGTGATGGGCTGGCAAGTTTGCCAATGCGCTAGCCAGCAGGCCGAAGGGGAGAGAGAACTGCTGAGCTCACACTGCAGCTTGTCTCTGCAGTGGCAGTCATTTGGATGTCTTTCCTCTACTTATTCACCAATTTTCCCCAAATCTGTCCCTCCATCCCTCTGTTGTATTTGATTTAAATTAAGCAGTATGTTCACAAGCTAGTGGCTGGGTCGAGGGAACAGAAAAGTGGACAAACAGTATTATAGTGCTAGGTTTTACTTCCTTGGGAAATCAGACCAAGGTGTAGGAACTGCTGCAGACTGGCATTCAGTCATGTTTCCATGCCCTTGGCCACTCTCTTTCCAAAGTGAATGGCCCACATGCAGTATTTCAGGAGGCGCTTCCTACAGCTCTGCAGTGTTACTGTAGCACCGGATTTCAGAGCCTACTGAGAAGCATCTTGAACAATGAGGACTGCAGAGTTTAAGACTGCTGTGGCAGTGTCAGTCCGAAAATCCCATTCAGCTATTAGAAAGTCAGGACATATAACTCAATTCATCTATGTCTGATTCATTTCTTTGCCTGAAATCATAGTATTATAGATGAAAGTATTCTCTTCTCAAGTAATTATTTCCAGTGTGGCATTGTTGTTTTAGAAGATGACAAAGGCAATACATTCCTGTATTAGACTAGCATAAGATATTTCCATGAAAAGAAATGATGGAAAAGTACAGATTGTTGTGTGTTAAGAAGCAATATCTGATATGCCCATGAACAGCGCTGAGTATCATACTACTCCTCCACAGTAGATTTGCTGACATTTTTAATTTTGCATGCATCCAAATCTCATAGCTTTTTAAAGCATCAGTAGAGATGCAAGAACAAATATAGCCTGTAGCTAGCTCCAGAGTCCCACCGTTCTCAAGTCCCACTCATTATATGACTGTCAGCCAAGCATCATATTGTTTTCTTCACTTCTAAAATTTATTACAATAATATTATTAAGAGATTTGGTGCAAGGAGATTCAGTTTAGGCAATTATTTTCATAAAAGAGAAATTCTACTTCACTCTCTTCCTCTTGATTTTTACCTGCCCCTCTAAATCCTTAATTCCTCCAGCCCACTTAATCTCCTTGTCTGCTCCTGCAGGCAAAGCTTTTTCATGTCATGCCCAGCTCCCTTGGCTACAACAACGGAAAATGTGCAGCTCAAGTTAGGTGAAGCATCAAACTGTATCCACTACATTAGATTAATACTTGTCTCTCTCTCTTTTGGTAACAATATATTTGTTCTGAAAAGTTTACAGACAAACTTTGCCAAACTGGTTAAGTGGATAACACCAGGAAAAAGAGATGTGCCTGGAAATCCATCCACTTTTCCCAGTGAGGTGACAACTGCCATTGTTACCTAGAGGATTGTTTGCACCTACCTAACGCAGAAGAGAGAAAATAGAGAACATAATCTTTGTTTTTTACTGTCACACTACATTTGTGCATTATCATGCAGAACTTAGCAGTTCTGTTGCAGCAGTATCTTGACCCTAACATTTCACAGGGATAATTGTGCTCAGACTGTGGAGGAAGAAACAGACTTTTTTTCTCAGCAGCACATATGAAAGTCGGATTCTTTACCTGTATTGCTTTATTCAGAGACAGACAGACAGAGAAGAGAGAAGATGTATAATGTGTGCATGTGAATTAGGTAGAACCTACTTAGAAGAGAACCCCAAATAGAAGAGTTTAAAATAATACCAATCACAGCAACAGCTAGAGTTTACATTATAGTGTTGTTATTCATATAAAACACAAAAATACAAAAATTAAGGCTCCTGTTCTGCCACATCTATTAATATCCTCATTCAATAGGGCAAACAGAACTAAAGAGCAGAATTTGGATGTAACAGTATTGCAATTTTCCATACTGTATTAATTTATTTAGGGATTGTTTCTCACTGGCAATCTTCCTAAGGCTTTCTGAAACCTCTCAGTAATGCCTTGCTTATTAATGTTCCACAAATGGCACTTTCAGAGTTAATCTGTGGCTTTCTCATGTGGAAATTAATTATCTCCAATTAAATCCTAGAGAAGTATTCCTCAGAGAGTGACTGGGTATTATCCTCAGATGTGTCCGGCCAAAGAGCCTATTTTATACATCATAGCTGTATCAGAGCAAAGCATAGTCTAGTTCTATATGTGTAGCACTGTGTGTAAGGCAAAGCTCAGACCTCGTAAAGTGAATGTAGTGCAAGTCCTGGGTAAAAAGATATTAATTGAAATTTTATCCAAAAATGGAAAAATTATGAGAATCTCTGAGGTCCATAAAACCTTTAGGGCTTCTCAGAAATCTCTTATCTGGAACATGATCTAACTTTGAAGTTAGCTCTGCTTTGAGCAACAGGTTGGACTAGAGACCTCAAGGGGTCTCTTTCAACCTAAATTATTCTGTAATTGTTAGCGCAGAAAGGGAAGTTTGCACTTGGCTAGTTGTTTACATGTTTATTTTTGTAGTGCCTGCCTGGATACTCAACACATTAGATATTAAAAAAAAAAAATCTGTGAGAGTAAATAAATGTAGCATATTAGATCATATAAAGTAAATAATCTCCAGTTTATAGCTTCTTGGCTGGAAAAGAGCAAAATAATTCTTTGATGACCTTAGGTAATGCCACTGCATTAAAGCAAAAGCATAATAAATGAGTAAGAAACACAAACTTAAATGTGTATGAGATTAGATAATTTTTTATGCTTTGGAAAAGGGACAGAGACAGAGCTAGCAGGATGGATGAGGCCCATATTATTTCTCCAAGCCATTACTTCAGCTTTAGGCAACAGAGACTTTTGGATTGTCAAGATCCTAAACATCAGACACCCTAAAAATCACCCTAAAATTCTATCTTGGTCTAAGCAGTACTTGATAAGGGAAACATTAGAAAGTAATAAAAAGAGCAAAAGCTAAACAAAGGGCTAACATGATTTGCTTTCATCATATTCTTTCTTTCCCCTCCGGGTTCACTTTCTTTGCTCAGACTTTCCCTGAGTAATGTGCTTCCCATACGTATCTAAAGTATATGGCACACAGTACACACAGACCCCAAGTATATAAAGACATATCTTGAATTGTTTGCAGTTAATGAGGTAAGAAACATTACAGGAAACTGGAATTAAAGCAAGATGCAATGACTTTTACATTTTCATATTTCCAAGTAGTAAGTGAACAAAATGGATCTCTGTTCTGCCAGTAAGGACCACATTTTATCTTTGACCTTTAGACTGATTTCACACAGCTTCTGCAAGGAAGTGCAAATTTAAATGAAATGTAATTTTTTTCTTTAGCAAGAATTTTGCAGAAACCCAACTCTGAACACAAATTTTTAAAAGCTTGCAAGTCCCTAGATACTAGGACAGCCAGTTAGGGAGAAGCCTAAAATATTAGGTTATGGATATAGATTGAAACACATCAGAATATATCAGAAATCAGAACTACTTATACATGCGAAAATATAACCATTACCTATATCTCACGATCACAGCTCAAAATTTTTTGCATGGCAAAACTAGAAATGGATAGCTACCTTACCACATCATTTTGTCCAAGAAACAGTCAGCTTCCATACAAGAGATCCACTTCCAGTGGCATATTTTCTCCTCAGGCTCACCTTAGCAATACTTTTTCATTCTCAGTCTGCAATGCAAAAGCCTTCTGATCCCTTCTGATTCTGATTTGTTAAGGGGAATTGCTCCTTTTCTTGGCTGGGAGATAGATTAAAGCCTACACAGTTTTGCCAAAATACCTGCATGAAAAAATGCAAGTTCCACGTCTACTTCTGTGACCCATTTTATTAAACTGCATGAATTAATTTAGTAAACTATCACAGAGATGTAAATCTATATGAGTTTGAAAAGTAGACAAATCATAGATAATGACAACTGCATTAATAAAAATAGTGTTGCAAGACATTCCCCCCACCAAAAATAATTCATAAGTGACACTCAGATTCACCTATTTGTTCATAAATTTGGAGCAGGTATCAATGAATAAGTGTTAATAAAATATGTGGACATACTAAATAATAAACAATGGTCTTGATTTTCTGCATCCTTTGCCATTCCAAGGCCATATTTTTCATCTTTCTTTCTACTGCTATAGCCAGTGCTTTGATATCTGTTCCGAGACGGTAAGTTTTGCCAGTTTAGCATGCATCTGCCAGAGGAAACTTCTATTCTGTGATTAAATATGGAAATTAAGAAAATTTCCTAACATAAGTATCTGGAAATATTACAAATGCTAAAAATTTAACTACAGGATTACAGCAAAAACTCATTAATGCTGGAAATAATGGCATAACCTAGGAAAATGTACTACAAAATTATTACTAAATAGGTAGTGTTCTTGACTGATTTATAATTGTAAAAATATTTGATCTGAAGTTGCTGTTAATCAGTTAGCAGCCATTAAAGTAAATCTATACAACCAATTTCTCCAGTTTGCACTCATAGTATCTAGTCTTTTTATCAATAACATATTATACGGGAGCTTTAAGGAGGTCATTGGTACTTCATTTACTTCTGAACGTTTGTCATGGTCTTCAATATTCTCAATGAACTTGGGTAATTTCAGAATACAAGATAGATGTCTTCTTCCAAGAGGCCTTTCCATGATGAAAAACAAAGATTATCTGTGCTTTTCCCTTAGAAAAGATGGGAACAACTATATAACTTCAGAGTGAAAAAAATACTTTTCATAAATAATTATGTATATCTTACATATACAGATAGCAGTGATATTTGAATTTGACAAATATCAAGAAATTGTGAGGTACTGTATTTGATGTTTTGACTGCATAATAACCTATATAACATTTAGAAATCACCTTCCATTTTATTAATTTTATTTTTTTTAATATCCTGATGAATTTTTAAGCTACTCCTTACTAAAATAAAAATCTTATTATGCACTTTGATGTGGATCTTTATTGCAGTAAGCAAAAATGCAATAATCATCAATTGCAATAATCATCAATTTCAGACTGGTGAACCAGATCAAAGCAGACCCATATTAGCATTTAATTAATGTCTTTTGAACATGCTACTTTTTAAACTATGCCATTAAGAATGCCTTTAGAATAGAATGCAAGCCAGCTAATCTCCCAAGCATAGATTTAAGTTCTACATAAACTTCATTTTGGTTATTATATTTTTTCTGGCTAGAAGCATATCCTTAGCACATTCCAATAAACTAAACTGCCTTTTTTTTCTTCTTTTTAAGGTGTTTGACTGAGCCTGTGACACCAATCAGTGTTTCAGAAATCAGGAAAAACAGTAAACTATCCTCAGCAGAACGAATTTCCTGGAAAAGCCTCACTAACACTTCTTGCATTAGAGAACGTGCTGCATATACGTGTAATTGATACAGTTTTGGTTCCTGAGGACTTCTACATTGGTAAAATCTGGGGGAGTTCAAATATGAAAGCTACATTATAGTGCCTACATGCAGAATTGCTATAGTGTTGAAGCTATAATGAGGAATGCAATTTGATGCTCTCTGTACTCTTAGTAGCTACCTCTTAGCTTTGATTTAACTGCCATTTGAGGTCTTGGTATTGCTGTGGCATTTGCTCTAGGGAAAACGGTCATTTTAAACAGATACATACCTGCTGGTAAGGACTTTGATAGAAGCAACCTTCATGAAGCTGGTGACAGACTTAAATTCTGCAGCTCATACAGAGTGCCATTACAGGAATGCCCTATTACATTCAGGATATTTTGTGCCCTTAATGTCCTGTCTTGCAGAAATGATTTGAATACAGGAGAAGGAGAAAGCATTACATCTATTAAGCTGCATACCTCACTTTAGCCAGCTTTGACTCCCAAACAAATTGTTTTAGAATTTGCTATAAAGAAACTAAATCTTGATCTGCAAAGAAAGATCCATACATAGTTTATTCGCTCTACTTTATAGAGGCCTTAAAATCCCTTCTGCTGGGTTTATACGGTAACATTGAAGTTGTAGAAAATAGGAAGTGTAAATGAAGTTATTTTATACTTAAAATGTTCTGTCACAATATCCAAAGTTGAAAAAAAGATTATGTAAATTATTCAAATTCACAATACCTGTGAGAAAAGGAGCAGACCGTATTAAAGCAGTGTCCATGTGCTGTCTCAAAAATATCACCTTTCTTCTCAAACTTGTAACTCCACAATTCCCTGTGAGAGTTTTCAGGGAAATATCACCTAGTTGGTGTGCTTAATTTTGCAGAAAATGAGTTTGTTTAAAGACAGCCTTAGGATCTGTCTTTCAAGTAAATAGTACAGATTAGTCCACACCTGTACTTTCAACAGCATACTAGAGAAAACTTAACTTTATTTCTTGCAGTTAAACTATCTGGCCAAAGATGGCATTTGGGAGGTTTCATTTTAGAAGGATTCTTATTCTGTGGTTGTCTCCATGTTTTATAACAAGGAAAAGAGAAAGAAATCCACTCCCTTGCACAAATAAAGAGCTTCTTACTTTTGATCCAAGGCAAAGATGTATTGTTTCATCAAATAAAAAAGTCAGTACCCAGCTGCGCAATCTTCTTCCTTTATTGTAAAACTCTTGAAAGCATTAAAAATCAGAATTAGAGTCAAAAGTTCTTGACAATGGGTTGACTAGGGTTTTTTGGTTTTTGTTTTTTTTTAAACTAGGTCTGTTACATCAGTTCTTATTCCTTTCTTAGAAAGAGAAGAATTATAAACAGAGCTAGTAAAACATATAAACTTTATGTATATTGAATTCTTCCAAGATTATAGGGGGGAAATTTCAAGTAAACGCACATTAAAATAGTAAAAATTATTATAATGTTCTGATTACAGATACGTATTTGCAACTTAATCTTACCTGTAGCAAACATTATGTTTGTGCTCACACAATATATTATTATGTCAAGACTGTCAGCTCAAGCTGAAACTCAAATAGGGCACGTCACAATAGGTTGAAGAGTATCCTCTCTGCTCTCTATTCTACTCATAATGACATGATTTGAATTAAATTAATTAAAAGAACACAAACTTAGCTAAACCTCTGTAATTCTGTTGAAACACTCAAGTTATTTTGAAGGGCACCAGAGCAAGGAAAAAGAATCTGACATTTGTCAGAGCAGTTTTCCTTATCAGCTCACCTGCTACAAAAGCCACTTTTACCATTGGGACTTTTGAACTAATATTTGCCAGGCTGGTAACTACATTCCAGTTTGTCCTCAGCCATTTGCTGTTGCTGTGCTTGTTGTAAAAGCTAAATTGTATTTCGTTGCATGGAGACCCTAACATTTTTTAGATAAAATTAAGAGCAGAATCATCTGGGCAAACACGCACGTTAGTACATCTACGTTAAATGAAAGAATCTGATTACTGAACACAGCTATCATCTTAGTTTTGAAGAATTTAATGTATTTTTAAAAAGTCAAAATATCTTCAGTTCATGAGAACAAGAAGATTATTCTATGGTTGTTTTAATTTAATCAAGTTAACTTTATGACTGAACTCTTATTTATAGGGAGAAACCCAGCCTGCTTAATTCATGGTTTATAACCCCCAAACCCAGATACAACTACTGCCAACTGTATCATGCTTTGAAATCTCTCACACAGTGAGCCCAAAACATAAGGTACACTGAGCTTCCCCAGCGCTGAGGAAGCAGACTGCCAGGAGCTCTAGTCCATTCCTTGTATCTTGAGATAAACATGTACCCTCAGCATCTGCATAAATTAGATCATTTTAGGAACTGGCTAAATTGGCACATTTTAATACCTTCCCTATCCTCCCATTCCTTTCTCATTTCAATAATAAATTTACCAGAAAGATTTTGCACCAGATCATTCTTCACTGTTCTTACACTTTATTTAGTAATATGAAGTCAGAATACTTTTTTCATATTCTTCATTCAGAAGAATGCACAGTTGGCTCTGGTTCCAACATAGCTACCACCTTCTCAACAGCCTGAGTGGCATCCCATCCCATTTCTGCTCTGTGCTTCCCTGTGAATATCAACAAAGGCTCACAGAAATACCACCCATGATATTGCACTGTAGTCTTTGGAAAGGCTTCAGTAGATCTCTACCATAAACATTTCAAAGGCACATCCACAGTTAACTATTCCAGGTTTCATACTGAAGCATTTATTTTTCTGTATCTTAATCTATGCCAACCAAAAACATTTTCTAATAAATATGTTTTCTTTTACTTCATGAAAGTTAACGAGATCAGAAATACATGTTAGCTATTAACTGCATTACTTGAACTGAATCAGTCTGCGAATTTTCCAATTAGGTGCATTTCTATATCTAACTAGCAGAGTTTCTGCAAAGGAAAATCACATTTACCTAATTTATTAGATCTTTATGAATGCACTGAAAAGGAATATATGAAAGAGATTAATATAATGTATTTAGACTTTCAAAAGACCTTTGACAAGGTCCCTGACAGGAGGCTACTAACGGAAATATGTAGTCATAAGATGAGATACAAAAAATTGATATGCATCAAAAACTCGCTTGGAGACAGGAAACTAGTATTAAATGACCCATTTTCATCAAAAAAATGATTTGATGAAAAGGGCAAAAGATTAATAGCAGAGTGGCTGCTGCTTCTGTGCTAGGTCCAGTGTTATTTATTTTATTTATTAATGAACTGGAAAAGGGATGAGCAATGAGGTAACACAAATTTGCAGATCACAGAATTATTTGGATGGTCAAGTCCAGAGAGCAATGAAGGGAAATTCAGTGAGTCACGTTAAAAGTTAGATATATGGACAACATGATGTAAAATAAAGCTAAAAGCTGATAAAAGCAAAGTAATGATCACTGAAGAGGAAAATAGATCTTGCATCATTCTAAATTAAATGTACCATCTGAGGAAAGGGAACTGGATCTTAACAGTCACAGCTCAGTGAAGACCCTAATTTCATACCCAGTTGCATTAAAAAAAACAAATCAGAGCTTTAAAGGTAGCATATGGAAAGAGATAGAGAATATAGAAAATATTTTTATTACCTGAATATATAAAATACTACCCATGGCCCTTCCAGCTCAGAAAGGTGAATAGCTTTGAATGGCTCAGAGAAGGAAAAGAACAACTAGGGTACCAAAAGCTCCCTAATGAAAGCATATTGAAAAGATTAGTATGAATAATATCTATAAATAATGAACGATATATAAGATTCTGTTCTAATACCAAATGGAACTAAATTAAAAGTTTATTTTCAAAATTTGTTATGAATTTTAACATTATGCACAATAACCTATGAAACGCATTGTCCAAGCACGTCATGGAGTTCAAGGATATAGCAAAATTCAAAAAAGAAGGGCGTTTATATGGATAACAAAATAACCAAAGCTATAACAGTTAAAGATACACAATTTTTTGAAAGCTCTCAAATTTTTAAGGAAATTAAACCTTCTAGTTCAAGGTCTGAACTAGAACCTAATAACAAGCAATTAGAAAAAGACGTAATCAGAGGGGAGGGTTATTCTTCCACTTATTCTTAGTGAAGCTATTATACTCTCTTTGAATTGAGCTGCTGCTCCTCAAAGGAACCTTGTATCTTCTCCAGAATGGCACCCCCCTGTTGCCAGAAAACTCACCAGAATTCTGAATGAAGAAACTTCACCTATATAAAGTTAAGCAACCAAATTAATTACCTGCCAGCTTAAGAAATAAAAATCTCCCACCACAGACTGGGAGCTAAATCCAGGTTTCTAAGCTATGGTTGTTAAGACAAATCCACAAGCGGAGGAAAAAACGTTTAATTTTTAAAAGGCACTCATGGCTGGGTTTACTGAACAGCTGAAATGATCTCATTTTTCTGAAATTCTTCAAACTGCCTTTCTCTGCAATGTTACAAAACGAATGGCACCAAACCACTGTTAGGAAACCTAGGGACAGGACTTCTGTTAGGCCTTCCCTCTTAGGCCTTTCATTAGACACATAGATGTAGCACAGAGATTTGGTTTTAGATGTCATTAGAATACATGCACAATGTGTAGTTGAAAGAAATTATCTTTTTATTATAATTAGTCATAGACCATTTCCTTCTGAAAATTAATTATAACGATCACCAAGTATCCTGCTGAAAGTTTCTCACCTTGACTATAGCTTTTCAAAGCCACTGGTGTGTTCTCACTTGGAAACAAATGGGAAAAAGAGGGAGAAGTGAACTACTATGAGCAGCAAAAACAGCGCTACAGAAAAGTAAGCAGCCCCTTCCTTAATCTTGTTCACGAGAGAAGTATAGGACAGAGTCCATTGCTGCTGCACTTCATCTGAAGCATAATCCGTTATGCCAGCCTCAACAACTGAAATCTTTTGACAGCATTTGCAATCTTTTGTGTAGTTAAATGTCAGCGTGCACAAGTAAATTAAGTCCTTCTCAGAAGATGTTAGGGTGGGAAAAATCTATTTGTCATATCTCCTACAAAGCACAGCAGGATCTTCATCTCTTCAGAGACAGGGCAAGTTGACAACATCAGAAACATGCCCATGTTTTGGGCACTATCACAGACACCACATGGCCTGCCTGATGTTGGAGGAGTAAGCCTAGGAGACACTAAAATGCAAAAAGCATAAAAACAAGACTTCATTAAGAGGTGCTCAGTCTGTTCCCTTCTACCTGGCACACATGCTCTTTCATAAAACTGATGGGTATGAGAACCCTGGATTATTCTAAACATAAGCGACAACTTAATTGATTAGGCTAGATGAATGCTTGGTCTGATCCTTTGCATCTATTTTTACATTACACACATTCAGGAAAACATTCTGTCTGTATTTGCTCAGCTCTAGAATTAGCAGAATAAAACTTACGCTATCCTTAATAAACTTTATTGATTAACAAGAAGCTCTACTTACAGTAACAACTTACAAGGACTGGTATCATCTAAGCTCTGTTTCCAGACAATAAAGGTTGGAGTTCAAATTTTGAGTTGGTGTGCTCTTGACAGTCTCAAAAACAATGATCAAAAAACACCTCAAAAACCGCAGATTGGCCATCTAAAACGTTCTGGTGAAGGACCAGAAGACCAGACCTATCATGGATCCAATAAGCTTATGCGGCATAAGAATAGATATTAAGTTCAGATCCAAAAAGGATCATTTTACAGAGGTAACACAACCTGCCACTCAACAAGGCCCAACACCATTCTGCTATGAATACATTCCTTGCTTCTCCTGAGCAATCATGGTTTCTTCTAGCTCAGGCAACGCTGCACCTCAGTCCGTTGTGCAGCATAAGCAAACTTAAGAGATAGTCAACCATGAATTTTGTATCCCCTTATACCCAGTCCACTGCAACCAGACCTACTGTATTCTTCATGGGTTTCAGAAAACATTAATTTAAACCTTGCATGTGTACACACTATTCTGCTGAAGTGGAAACAGTAGAACTTAATGGATTTCTGAGCATCCACAAACCAGATGAGTCAGAGCAAGAACATGCTGAATCACTTAAAAAAACCTGATGTCTAAAAATAGGTCAGACTGCGCTATTTAAAGTACTGCATGTTTTCTTGACAATGTCTTGTTTATTACTCTAACTCTGTCAAACCCCTCCCAGTATCTTTTATTTATTCATTTCTTCTTTGCCCTGGTACTTTTGCTAAAGTGTGTAATAATGAGGGCCGTACATTAAAGTCTTGATTGCTGTGAATGGTGCTTTCTTGTTAAACTGCTCCCAAAAGACTGCTGATTTACACAGAAGCAAAATATAGGTAAAGATTACAGAAACATTTTCCAATGTTCATGTGGATTTTCTAGAAAAAGACAACATGACTAGAAAATATGCTTTTGTATAACTACTCAGTGAAATCGGGTTTTTTATCTTCAGAAATGCACATGACAAGCAATGAAATCTCTTTACAAAGCCTATCCCTTCCTACATAATTATGACAGCATTTTAAGTTACATTGTTTATGAGGGCACATATATTCTGCTCCTTATTAGCAACACTTCAAATTCAGGTTATCAAACATATTCTTGAATAACTCAGATGAGGCTTTCATATACAGCTAGGAAGAGGTACAGTCTAGGAGAGCCTGACATCTCAAACCTTATTTAAGTAGCAGAGGATTTGTCCCCTTTTATCTCTGCCCTTATAAGAATTCTTATACCCTTCTACTACCCTATATGCTATATAGCTTTTATTGAAGATAGGGTGATTGCTTTGGTTGATGAAATACAAATATAGGATGGATGTTTTATTGTTATTCTTTGGGGGGGGAAGGGTTAATTGACAAAAATAGGAAATATTCTGTTAGTTTCTTACATGCCACTGCCTTTTTTATGTGTAATTTTTGATAAATGTCAGGTATTACAGAATCACAGAATAGTTGTGGTTGGAAGGAACCTCTGGAGATCAGCAAGGTCTGGTTGCCTAAGACTGGGTCCAGTCAGGTTTTGAATGTCTCCAAGGACAGAGACTCCACAACCTCTCTGGGCAGCCTGTTCCAGAGTTTGATCACCCTCACAGTGAAGAAGACTTTTCTTACATTCAGATGAAGTTTCCTGTGTTTCAGTTTGTGCCCACTGCCTTTCATCCTAACACTGACCACCACTGAGAGGAGTCCAGCCCCATCTCTTTACAGCCTCCCATCAGATATTTATAAACATTGGTAAGATCCCCCTTGAGCCTTCTTTTCTGCAAGCTAAGCAGCTCTCTCACCCTCTCCTCGTATGAGAGATGCTGCAGTCCTTTAATCATCTTTATGGCCCTTTGCTGGAGTCACTCCATGTCTGTGTCTTGTACTGGTGAGGCCAGAACTGGGCACCATGCTCCAGATGTGCAGAATTCAACCTTCTCTGCAAAGATGCTCATTAGCAGGTCAGCCCCCAGCCCACGCTGGTAAATGGGGCAATTCCTCCCCACGTACAAGACTCGGCACTGCCCTTTGTTGAACTCCATGAGATTCCTCCCTACCCATTTCTCCAGCCTGTCGAGGACCCTCTGAATAGCAGTGCAGCCTTTGCTCACATCTTTGCATCATCTGTGAACTTGCTGAGGGTACATTTAGTCCCATGATCCAGATCATTAATGAAGGTGTTAAACAGTATTGGCCCCAGTACCAGACCCTGGAGGACACCACTAGCAACTAGTCTCCAGCTGGACTTTGTGATGTTGAACCCTCTGAACAACCCTCTGAATGTGGCAGTTCAGCCAGTTTTCAATCCATATCACTGACCACTTATCTAGCCTGTGCTTTATCTGTTACTCTGCAAAGAAGCTATGGGAGATGATGTCAAAAACCTTAAGTCTTACTGAAGTCAAGCTAAGCAACATCCACTGCTCTCTCCTCAACCACTAAGCCAGTCATTTCATCATAGAAGGCAATCAGATTAATTAAGCACAATTTCCCCTTTGTAAATCCATGCTGACTATTCCCAATCACCTTCCTGTCCTTTGTGTGCCTGGAAATAGCATCCAGAATTAGTTGCTCCATCAGCCATCTCCTAGCCATTCCTATCTATTACGTTCTGTAGCATAGGTAACTTCTAGGTCACCATTAGTGTCTGATTCTTCTGAAAAGTTTCCCAGATGCTTCTGAATTCATTGGCATAAAGGGTGATGGACATTAGCATGACAGACAACTAAGTGACAACAATATCATTTTTTAAAATATAGGAATAAAAATTACTATTTATTCATTATTGTCAGTCATCATTTCCTTCACTTCATTTTCATTATGTAATTCTTCCTTCTCTCTGCTTGGGTTTATGTTCTGTAGTATGGCTGCTGGCTAAACTGCATACCAACCATTCTCCAATGGAGTATTTGGACAGCTTGTTCAAGCGTTCAAGAGAGGAAGGATCATAGTCTATGAAATTGTAATAAGCTACGCAAGAGAAAAAAAATGAGTAACTTATTTGCATCCTGTAATACTCTACGCAAGCAGCATCAGCTAGGCACCATCTGTTTTAGAATTTGGATGAAACATTCAGTCTTGACTGAAAATTCAAAAACTATGCCTTTGAGAATCATTTCATGAGAATTAAGTAAAAAGAAATGCTATTAGATGACTTGCTATTGCATGCATGTTTTATGTGAGCAAGAGACTTCCATAAGAAACAAAGTTTGGATTGAGCAACCTACTCAGTTGATGCCAGAGTTGTACATGGTAAAGGTCACAGAAGCCAAAGACAAGTATAGATTATTTGTGTGTGGCAGAACTGATCCTTTAAGCCACTGACTGAGTATCAAGACTTACACTTAAGGACCTCAACAGATTCTCCATTGTGCGAGAGAAGAACTAATTACAGGGACAGATCTCCAGCCAGAATGAAATGTCACAGTTCCTCTGCCCTCTCTTATCACTGAGCTGACTTCAAAGGTCAGGATGCAGAGATTCAAGAAACCGTACACACACAAAGATCATTCACGATTTTTTCAAATAAATGATGTTAGAGAGACATTTACCCATATGTCTTTAAATTATTTAATGAAGGCATAATCTTTAACTCCACTTATAATGCAACTTAATGAGCATATTATCAAATACGTGCATGTGAAGTAATGCTCTTAGAGATTCTTACCATCTGGTTGCAATTTTTTTTAAAGGAAGATAATGACTTTGAGAAAGCTTTAATATATGGAAATGATTAATAGAACTTTTTTAGCAGTACTTCTGTGCATTTAGCCTATGATAGAGTCTCCTTATGTATTGCACTTCCCACTCATTGGGGAAATCAGTTCATGGGCACATTCAAGTTTTCCATAGAAGCTGCTACTCAAAAATATCTGCATGCTATACAAGACATGTTTATTCTTATTTACTTGCTAGAGGGGTCTAATAATCTATGGGAAATTGGTGGCTTGGATGCAGCTGATGCCTGATCTAGGGTTCCTGAAACTCACTTGCTCCCAGTAAGAAATCTTAGCCTAAAGAAATGATCATCAGCTCACTTTTTTGTGGTTTACTGTATGCCAGCTTCTCCAAGGAGGTAAAAAAATATTGTTTTCAGTTCCTGCGGCCCACTCACTATCAGCAGAGTAATGTTTTGTGATCATTTGTGACATGCTGGTTGGTTTTTTTGCTCCCAGCTAACATTTCTAGAGTTTTTACAAGCAGTCTGTGGACTTCACACTGGGTTCTGTAAGGAAATGGAGTGTTGCAAAGCCTAAGTCTCCCTTTAGATGTAATCTTTGATCATACATATGTACCGTATGAGAAGACTCATTCAGCTACACTGATGATGGGAAGTAACTAATGACTCTGCAAATGTCAGTGAAAACAGAGGGAGTAACAAGGAGAAACAGGAACAAGCAAGGGGAAAACTACATCATGGAGGAATGGTAGAAAAGAGAACTCAGCATAAACAGGATCTGCTCCTATTGCTATTTCAGTCTTAAACTGCCCATAGACTCATTATGTCAGTCGTGTTGGAAAAAGAGCAATAAACACAAATAGATGATGAACCTTTTTTTTTTTTTGTCTGTCTATCCCCTCCCAACATATTTTGTCAACAGGTTCTTTTCATGGTAGGTTATGTTCTTTCAAAAAGGTTTCTGCCTCTCTGTATATTTTGCACATATTAAACACTAGTGATATCAAAATAATAAGGATTAATTTTAAAGTCACTGAAAGAGTCCTTATTAATGTAAAGTGCTTCAATGTTCAAAAGAATATCATAATTCTGTCCTTGTCAGTAACCACTGTTTCATATTTGTGTATTTAGTAGGCTTTATTAAACTATTCATCAATAATCCCATATTCCCCATGTCTCCATTTTAGCAGTCTGGCACGTCTCTAGAGAGGAAGCTTATTTGTTTTAATCAAAAAACCAAAGTGCTTTGAATGCATATGATTCTTAAGCTATAATAGCATATTGGCTGTGGAAGATGAAAATGTTTTCCTAATTTTGGACTACAAATAAACTAGGAACTCCAATAAAATGTGAGAAATTAGTGAGGATTTACTGAGGAATTTTACCTTGAATTAAAGAGGAATTTGTCTAGAATGTGTTAAGAAACTGAAGACAAATCTAATAATACAAAATGCAAAAATGTACATGCAGATTTGTAATTTGTGGGAAAAAATGCAATTTCATTTAATGTTTTAGGGGGACAATGATTTATGAGTTAACTGGGCAATGAGGCTCTCTCTGAAGGCGAGTGCCAGTTACTTACTGACAGTTCCAGTATGTCTGGCACAGCAGTAGCAAACACAGTGCTTCAGCAGCAATTATTCAGTTGCATGCTAAAATCAGCAACATTTTGATTGCTAAAATAGAAATTAATTCTTTAGAGGAGATTTCTGTCTGTCTGTCTGTCTGTCTGTCTGTCTCTCTCTCTCTCTTTTTTAATGATCAGAGCTTTTATTTCCTTAGGAAGAATTCAGTGAAATTGTTTAAGGTACCTTCAAATCACTATTTTTTACTGCAGCAGAAAGTAGAATTTGGTAGCTCACAGTGCTTTCTATAACAAAGAGAGAGCACAGTGTTTCAAACACATGACATGCAGTAGCAATCAGACATCTCATTTGGCTTGTAAGATAAAACAAGTAGTCATCACAATGTCAGTGATGCTCCAGTGATGCAAAAGTAGTCTTTACAACTTATATAGTTAGTTAAACCTTCAGAATCTTAGCCACCTAGGGACATCATTTTACCACCTCAAAGTACATGTTTCTCAGAGTCATCCATTGTTCTCCTACCCCCCCCCCCCCCAGTTTATTAGGTCATGTTCTTGATATAAAGCAGCTTTTCTATATTTTAAGGCTCAAAGGAGAGTTATACTCCAATTCCAACAAAACTCCAAAATCTCAAGTCAACTGAATCTCCAAAAGCTTTGGAAACAATGCATTAAAGTTACATGGTCATCTGTAGCAACACTTAAACTCAGATTGTGCTGAGCTTAGCACTTAAAAGGAAAGAGAAAGACTCCTTTCTACACTTTAGTGCTTGAATCTGAGACCAGAGTTTAGCCTCTAAAACTGGTACAAGAACTCTTCAGAAGACTATTGTCTGCTATGAGTTTCTTTCTAGTAAGAAATGAAATTCTTGATTTTCACAAATCTCTTTTCTGAAAGCTGTCTTTAACATCCTTGATACTCCTGGAACGTAAATAAGCATAGCCCCTACAAGCTTCAACCATATGTTCTGGGATCAGGAGGCAGATTTGACTTCAACTGTAAGACAGTTTTCAAATTAAATTCAGAATTATTCACACAATTCAGTCTGCTTTAACTAATTAACAGACATGCAATATTCAGATCCACCATGCTTCTCCTTTCTAAATCTAAACACAACAAACCTTTCTGCAGTAGAGCCATGCAATCTAATAACTCACTGCAGTTATTTGCACTACTCTCCCTCTTTGTACTGTTTCCAACTCTTTCCTAACCTCTGTGTAGGCCATGGAGATTGCAAAGGTACCAGAAACCAAGGAAGAATGAAACTTGTGTTGTCAGAGATGAGGAGCTTGCGGCTCTGCTGGGGAGATTGCTGCGTGCTCTGATAATCTCTCTGTTTCATCAGGCTTGAGTCTTGGTTTACTAGACCTAAGGAATTCCAGCATGCAGGGACTCAACTACTGGGATTAGCACATGGCAGGGTGAGGAGCCGTCAGTGCTGTGGACGCAGTGGAAGTCGAAGGCGGCCCACAAATTGTGGATAACTCAGGCCTGTTCACACGCAGAATAACCGACAGGGACTGAGCATGGGAGAAAAGGTAGCAGAAAAGAAAATACAGTGAATTAAGCAATGATGAGGTTCCAGGAGAGGAACCCTTTCCTTTTTCAAAGCAACAATGTGTCTTTCAGTCTGATAACCTCATGCATGTGAGAATAACTAATTTTGATTTGGAGATGGATTTTTCCCTAGATTAATATCTGTCCCAACTTCTATCTTTATTCCTGGGAAGTATGACGTATCTTCATCACAGATGAGCAAATAAACATGTCATTTTGTGTGACAAAGAGTGACAAATATGAGATGTTTAAAGAAAATAAAATAACTCATGTATGAGAGAAGTAGAGAGAACACTAATAGAAGAAAATTACATCCGGGACATTTAATTTTTCTAAAATTATACTTGTATAAAATAACAAGCAGGCTTACTAAATTCCACTTCTATCTAAATGACAGGCCTTCAGTGAAAAACATTTCGAGCTCATTCACTCATAGAAGTGTGAATCTAACATGCTCTGGCACAGAAACAGTAGAAACAAACTTTCTAAAGGTGGTCCTGAAAGCTCTAAATTCAGAAGAGATTTATCTCAAGAAACCAAGCAAGGGCTAAACTTAGATAATAGGGAGCATTGAGTATTATTATGAACATTTCAGAATGAAATCTCTTGTCCAATGATAAGACATTGTTTAATGAATTATCATCCCAAATGATGATAAAATATTAAGCTTATTCTATATTAGACTGTGGCATCTTGCAATCCTCCCATGTGTTACTGTAGTTAGGAGGGAAGACTTTAACTGAGCAAAACCGGTGATCCTGTTTCGGGGGGGGGGGGGGGCGAATTGATAACATACTTGCTTTTTCCCTTGAACAGAAAAGGAATTTGAAAGTGAACTTGCATGGGGAACAGTATATCAAGCAATCACTGGAGTAAGAGGAAAGAAACTCAAGAAGTGAAAGGATACTCAAAAACCATTTCCACCTAGGTCACTGCACAGTCTTACTGTCAATCTTACCAGCTCCAAAGGATGATTCTGGGGTAGCTACTCCTAAAGCCCACATGTGAGCAGTGCCTAGGTGTTCTAACACATACAAAAACACATCAATGAGAAAGAGAGTAGCGACAGCTGAAGTTAATTAAAGATCATACAAAAAAAAGCAAATTAATCTTCATTTTGAAGTGTTCTGTAATAAATTTAGCATATTTATGCCTCAGTGCTGTCACTAATTTTATTCAGTGATGTGAGTTCTCCTTTGTAAAGCAGCCAGAGTGTGAAGGCATAGCAAATGGACACAAACTGTTACATTAATCCTTGCTCTAATCCTCAGTTTATTACTTTTTGAAATATAATTCTGTGCATCTTTCACATATTTTTCCTCAGGTGACAATTTATTGCAAAAAGCCTTTTTACTCATGAAAAAGGGTAGTGGATTCCACTTTCAGCACAGACCACTACACTATTCTCTAGAGACATGCCATCAGCAGGACTACAGAACAAGATGATTTCTGTAAATTAGTTATAATCTATAATGCCAAGAGGAGATCCAAAGTAGTCGGCTGAATGCAGGCAGGCATTTTTCCAGGCATTGAGAATATGAAAGTAGATGATGTTACAAGTATGCCCTAGCGACATGGGACAACAGGCCAAGGAACTTTGTGTGGGGTGAAATCCCACGTTTCCAGACTGGAATCCCACACTTGCCCCAACCAAAGGTAGGTATTCTTTTATCTTGAGTTACTCTCTTATCTTTAGAGGAGAGAGTTCAATTACTATAGAGTAAAAACAAACAAACAAAAAACAACTCTTAATTTTTTGCTCATGTAGGCAACATCACAACAAAATTAATTTCTAGAGTATTAGAAGGCTATAAAGATAATTATTTTAAACACACAGCAATCTCATACGTGCAAGTGAAGACAGGCTAATCTATCACCTTTCATACTCAAAAAGAGGGAGACGCAAAGTTAGAGATGAAAGATATAAATAGATTGTGAACATGTTACTTGGTCATGATTTCCAAATTATTCAATGTTTAGCTCTGTTACAGGTTTTAGGCAGTCAGCATAATTTAGATTCATAAAGAGATTTGGGCCAAAACCCTAAGCTGTCCCTCAGTACTGTTGTGATTTATAACCCAAATTCTCCTTAAGCCATATTATCTTGAAATAAGGCAACTCCTGTCAGAGCAAATTATTTTCATGAGCAGTTCTCTGTCATAAAATCATAAGAAAGTTATTTCTGTTATAGAGAAAAATCTCATATTATTTAAACTTTTTACAGTATTACAAGTTATTTTATTTTGTATGTTGCTGTCTTACTCAGCTGGAAGAGAAGAGTTTAGTTCAACCTATGCTGCTAAACCTAAGAAATCAAAAGAAATGGTAATTTCAGTTAAATGTCTGTTTTGATTGTCTACTCCATTAATGATAAGAAAGCTAAAAAAGCACATCAACTAACCTTCAGAACTGCATAGAGCTATTCCATTTGCTGTATGTAGCGACAAAAAACAAGGAAAAATGCTGGCATTTTGTTTTGTGAGCTCCATTTCTACATAGAAAAGAAGTCCACGTCCGCCTGAGGAGCTCCTGCATTTTGTCTTTCAGTACAGATGGAGAGAATTAGAGTAAGATGCTGCTTTCTTTCCTTAAAGATGTTAAGTTTCTTCTGACTATAGTTCCTTTCCATCATATTCAAATAAAAGTTATGAAAGTAGGAAATAAAGTATTAGTCTTTCTGTGATACTACTTCGGGTGCTTTTACTAACTGGGAAAAAGCCTCAGTGATACCCTGGTCAGCACAGGCAACTCCACAGCAGTTAGAACGACATCTCCCTCATCACAATCATTAAAGAACATGCAAAAAGGTATATTAAGCTGAACTGATTTAGCTTAAATTATTGTGCAAATCTCCTTCTGAGGATCCTTTTGAAAATGAAATTGGCATAACATTTAAGTTTTGCATATTTATGTAGCAGCATACGTATGCATATTAAACATGATGCCAAAATTACATGGATCTGACACAGAAGCAGAGCAGTAGTGTAAAAAAGAATATCAGATATCTGCATATCAGAATCCTAACTCATACAAATTGTTGAGCTTTCCTTCCCCCAGTGAGACGATTCTTGACTGTTCTCCTTCCCATGTACTTCACTAGCACGGAACTGACTATGCTGGAAGCAGACAATATTTGGAGGAAGCCTGAAATAAAACCACATTAAGAATCACCACCTTCAGTCACCAAAAATGTTAAAATGGGCCAAATGGGTCAACTGAACTCCTTCCAGGAGGTATAAATGTAATTTTGTAATGATGTGAGGAACCATTAAAAATTAATAAAGCCCAAGGAAGCTGAAATACTTAAGGGTAAGACTTTTACATAATGCAGGCAATTGGAATATTTCAAATGTATTATATTACACAGCTATGACCTAGTACTAGTGAGACTTTATGTAAAACTAGAATTTACATACAACATTTGTACTTCATCAAATGAAGGATCATTTTGGTAATGTTGAAGATATATGATAAAGTGATTTAACCTATTTGACCACATAAAGAAACAGTAGAAACACAAACTCATAGTTCTCCACTCCTACAGCCTTACATTTGTTTCCCTAGCAGGCACATTGAGAATGATAATACATTTCCCAGCTAAGAAGATGACAAATGACAATGTGTAAAGCATACATAGAACAGCACTACAGAAAACAAAGTTTAATAAATAACTAACATATTCCATGATTAAATTTCATATTACAGGAGTGGTCAAGCTTTCTCAGGCCAAGAAAAGGAAGTGTATGCTGTGAAAGGGCTACAGATGCGATATTTAGCTATAGCATCTCTCATCAGCTTAAAAAAGGAGGGAAAAAAAAAAAAAAAAGCTCCTCCCTGCGCTTAAGTATAGTTGAAGAAAAGATGACAGCTTTTCCCAGTTCTTCTGTATGCCAGAGTTTGCTCCACACACATACATATGTATCTATATAGATAGATAATCAGTAGCTTTAAAGATGCTAGTCCAGCTTTATATATATTTTCTTCCTCTGTGTGTGCATATATATGTGTGTATATATATATATATATATACACACACACACACACGCACACACACATATATGTATTCATTCAATATTCTCCCTCTCCCTACATATACATATATACACACTCACACACATGTTTTTGAGTATTTCAACCAGTGAAAGCAAAACAAAAACAAATATGTCTCTGGAAATCACCAGATAAGAATTCTAGTCCTTGTTTATTTGAATATATAAGAGCTTGAAAGCAGCATTTATGCTATCTTAACACTGCAGAGCCTGAAGTCAAAGTCTGTTCCACAAAAAGACTTTGTCATAGGGATTTTGTTGTAGTCATTGACAGACTTTATACAGGCAAAAAACAGGTATAAGAAAAGATGCAGACATGAGAGGACAAGGACTATAATGGGATGATATGCTAGCATGTTAACATGGCAAACAGCAGCCACAATATGGGGCCGCCTAATGGGTAAGGATTTCTGTTGCTTGTTTTTTAAAGGAACCACTGAGTTATTAGAGAATTAGAGAAGAATAATCAAGTAAGACATCTGAAAATTCATGAGGACCGTCTCCCATGAGATGAAGAGTACTATGGAATGACGTAGGAGTGAGAAATTTCACAAATGGCTGGTGGAAATTAGCATCATATAATATTTGAAAGCAGCAGCTGGTATTATAATATTGAATGCTGACTACTAGGCACTGCAAGGTTTTAGTTTTGAAAATAAACAGTTAATGTGTCACACATTAAAGAAGGAAGAGAGAAGAGAAACACAGATGAGGAAAATTAAATTTCTAATAGCATTCTGAGCAGATGGTTTGGGGCTAAGATGACCTTTATCAAAATCAGAGAAAAGGGATGTTGAAACATCAAAATTTTAGGAGAGTGGCGGAAGTAGAAAAGTTGGGGGGGGGCATAAAAGACAAAAAGAAGATGGAGTCATGAAAGCCAAGGAAGGACATAATTTCCAGAAGAGTGCGGCTGATCAGGACCAAAGCACTTCAAAGTTTAGAGATGAGAAGGGGGTATTGGCTTTGGCTCCATGAGTTGCCTAGGTATATTAAAGAGAACAATGGGGGCGGGGGGGGGGGGGGCGCGATAAACATCTCTATGACAATTGTAAGGGGGCACATTCCACAATCCAAGAGGCCGTAGTTGGAGGAACTGGTAAAATGAATGATGGAATTGTTAAAGTGGGAGATATAAGGCAATATTTTAATACTGACAGAAGAGGAAAAAAAGCCAGAAAACAGTAGAAAGCAGAGAAAAAAGGCTCAAGTGGTGGAAATAGCAAGAACGAGGAAGATATGAGGTGAGAAAGGATGGGTTGACTGAACTTCTCAGAACAGAGCAGAAGAGAAAGTTTATCATCCAACAAGGAAGAGAGATTTTTAGGACTGGAAAGGAACATCAGCCAGGACAAAGAAGATCCCTTTTAAAAGTTTTTCCTTGATAGAAAATGGGAATCCCCAGGGGGGATCGAAGATTTTGAGTGAATTGAAGGTGGCAAAGTAGCAAAACCTGAAGACTGGAGGACCCTGAATGGGGTTCAGCTAAGCTGGAAAAGCAGATCATCAAGTTAGTGGTAGAGGAAGTCAAGATTTCTACCAGAGACACTCAGCTGTGCAAGCAGGGCCAAGCATTGCTTATTTTCATCTTTTATGTTCTCTTCTGAGGCTAAGAACATTACCAATAAACTGTTTTCTGACTTACCTGTCTGACTAACATGCTACTTAACATGCTAACTACACCTGCTAGGAAACAATACAATATTAAATATTCTCAAAATACTATCATTAACAGAAAAACCCTTGGATCGGTATATCAGTTGAAAAGCTGAACAGGTTGGTGACACATTAGAGTGGATAAGTTTTAGTTATTTCTCATCCCAAACCTAGTAGCAGCCATGTCTAGTGCAGAATCTGGGAGTAAACAGGCCAGAAGTGGAGAGAAAATAGTATATTTTGGGGAGTTAGATTAATCCATGGAAAAAACGGTAACCTAAATAAAGCAGAACATACTGCTACAACAATCACAAGAGCTCAAGTCTAACTATAGAGCCTGATCATACCTCTAAGCAGTCACAAAAAAAGAAAGAAAAAACCCTTCCCATACCAAACCAGCAAACAAAAAAACCCCCACAACAGTTACATTTATATAATGCAATAATACAATGAAGCAGGGAAAACCAACAAATATCAGAAGACAGGTGTATGCCAAATGCCCCTAGCAGCGGGCAGCAGAACTGCCTCTTCATCATTAGGCTGTTTGAGTCCTTGAGATTTTAGCACTTCAGTTTAACTTGGTGGAAGATCCTTCCTCTCAGGAGAAAAGAGCAACTAAAATAGTCTTCAGCTCTCTACATCTTCAGAAATATCATTCAGCCCAACTCTGTTTCGTGATATGAATGCTACATACAGAGAGCAGGACAGTATACACACATGTAAAGCTGAGGTACTGAGTGGATAATGAGGCTACAGCTTTTATGTTTTATCAGGCAGATAAAACAACTGAAGTAGTTTGCCTGTACTGCCAAAAGACTGAAAATTACTTTTCAAATTATACCCTATATAGTTCTATAGAGAAATTTAGATTTTGTTGTTGAACATCTGAATCTATAATATACTCACTTTGACCCTGAAACAGTATGAAAACTCACCTAACGCTCCAAAATACAATCAAAGTAGTACCTAAATGCTTAACTAGGTATCTCTGTCTAGCAATGTGTAAAGAAAATAAGGCCCAATTATTAGGCAAAATAGTCTGTGTATTTAGGCATTGACAGTTAAAGCTGGACAAAGAAGGATCATGCTTAGCATACCTTGTTTGAGAAATGGAGATTCATTTTTTATTTTGGTGCTCATTGACCTTGAAGACTGCTTAATTTTTAGACTAGCATATTTTCAAGCCTATTCCAAGCTCTTCTCACTTTCTAGAGTTTAAAACCGTGTACAGAACACTGCGCCCTAAACCTTGAGAGAAAACACAGTAAAAATCAAAGCTGGAGAAAGATTTTTAAAGTAAATAAGAATCTTGGTAATATCTTGCAGTGGTAGCTGTTAAACACAATCAGAAAGAGTTACAGTAATCAACGTGAAGCTACAAAAGATTCATGCTTGCCTAGGAAAAATGATGTTATGCTGTGCTAAGTTTATACAATACAGTGGAGGAATTTTGGTGATGGTAAGGTTACAGAAACTTTGCAGGAGCTGAATCATAGAGATTATTTTAACAGTTTGCATCACAAAAGGCTCTAAATTATGTCTTTTAAGAAAACAGCTGTAAAACAGACTATCTCCTACTATTGTCCTACTCCTAGGACAATAAGCAGTGTCAACAGGACTGGCACAGATTATGTCCCTAAACCTCTATTTATTTATTCTAAATGAAAAAAAGTCTGTAGCTGTGGTGTACAAATTTACACATTTACTCACTACCAACTCCTGCACACTCAGACAGGTATGTTTCCATCACTCATCAGCAAGTGCACCTAATAGTTTGCAAAAGAGTGAGAGTTGTCACCAACCAACTGCTGCATTAAATCCCCAGAAATCTACTCCAATTACTACCAAAGCATCTGCAAAACAATTACATGATTCTATTTTAGTAGACAACATTGTTTCTTCTCCTTCTTATGAAGCGGTAAAGGAGATGCTTGGGTCTGACAAAATATTAAATTATAAGTTTTCCAGACATAGCAGCAGTTATATTGCTATCTTAAGTATTAGCTTCCTATAGCCACCAGTGAAATCCTGTGAGGACATCCTCCACATGTACAGGATGTGCAAGTCCTTTAAAAATTAAAAATAAACAATTAGCTCTTTAAGACCCACCATGGAACAGCATCCTAAGCCACTGCCTTTTGAAGAGTCAAAGTCCTTCTCTTACGCAGGTGATCATAATTCTGTGCAGACCACCTATCACTAAAACTGATGTAAAGGCAAAAAGGCATAACCTAACTAGTATGAAAGAAGTGCCTTTCCAAAGCACTTTGCAAGGCTCATCCAATGAGCCGTTACCACTACTATTGCTACACTAAGTTACATCGCACCACGGTCTAGGTCAAATGCTTTGCAATAGATGCCCGTGCAACAGGATTAACAGCCTAAGCAGGCAGGACTGCAGCACACAGTAGCTTGGACAACAGCAGAGCGCCTGTTCTCCTGGGACTTCTCCCCATGCTCTCTGCCTTTTGTTTTTCTTCCTGGCATCAAGTTTTACTGAATGAAAGAGAAGCATATGCTCTCCATGCTTTTTTCCATTTTCTCACTAGAGAAAAATAATTTTTTGATGCTGATTTGCTGTTTGGATCACTTCTTATCAAACAGAACTTGCAAAGTAAATGTCATCCATGATAAATGTGGTAGGAGAAAGTGATAAACAGGTGGGCAGGAGGGAAAGAATTTCTAAATTAAAACATTTTAACACATGATTATTTAAAAATATGGTCTTTTGTTTATTAAGGAAAATGCTGGAGCTTCTGGATTGTAGTCCTGATTCCTCATCATTTTAATCTAATGTTATAGTGCTATTTGCCTTGTTTATTTTAAGGACTAAGCCTAAAATACTTAAGCTAGACATTAAATTAGCTAAACATTAAATAGAATAAGACATTAAACTTTGCTGTAGCATGATCTAAGCTCTCTATTCATTTGCACAACTTTGTTCAAATTCTTAATTTCAGCATGAAACATCTGACTGTGCCTTTTAATGGGAAGGCACCTTGCAACCTACATTTGTGAGCAGGATAATGCTGTCAGAATGAAAGTTTTACCCAGGTATCCAGAAGAATTAATAGTCCATACAGTGCATTGAATACTGGGCAAGCCAACTTAAACAGCAGCCTCATTTCATGCCAAGTATTTTTTGCAACTCTGAAATTTCTCTTTAATTTTTGTTGACTTCTTTTAAAAAGTTGCCTCTTATAAAGATAACTAGAAACTGTACTTAAAAGCAGATATCTTATTCTACTCCTGGTCTTTCTGGAAGCAGAAAGCACTCATTTTAGAAAACATTGATTTTTAGAAGACTTACAAGCAATAGAGGCTTTATGTGTCTTTGGCTTGATGTGACTTGTAATTACCAATGAATCTGGATGATCTTTTTCTGGATGCCATTAAACATACATACTAAATCTATTAGATTTACTGGTGTGTTTCAAGAGTTAATTGTTGAGTCTTATGTTTATTGTTCTCAGCTTGTAAACATGTCCAGCTCACTCCGTTTCTCCCCTAAAAGATTCTGAGCACTAACAGGTGATGATTTTTGTTTCCTAGAGGCTCTTATACACCCACTACCTCAAGAACCTGACTCCCTCTTGCAGAGGAGAGCTTAATGAGAAGAATTACAATACGTCACATTGCAGAAGCATCAGCTGATCCTGTACTCACCAAAAAGCCAGGGCATAATGAACCTTTCTGAAGATCTACCAAAAGCAGCAGTATCACTTGATCCCTTTCCAATCTCCATTTTAAAGGAACTAGACAACCTTGAGATCTATCAGGCACATTTGTAATTTCCAGTATAAAACAGTATCCTCAAGTGTTACAATCTTTTGATCTCCGGGCTTGGAGGTATTTTTTTCTGTCAGTGATTGATCTAGTCAATATAATGTGTTTGACACTTTCAGACTTTCCAAAGTGTGCAATAGCAAGGCTTTACCAAAAACACTGTGTGGTTGCTGCAGCAAGAACAGTACATTACAGCTTATCTCCTAAGTAGATTACATCATGCCAATAATTCTTCCTCACCTTCTATTTATTACAAGTCTGCTGCAGAATTCACTTCCTGTAAAGATTCATTTAGAAATCCCCCAAATGGCTACTATCCCAGAATTTTAAACATTAAGGACTGCCAATAGATTTTCCAGGATTCAAGTATCTGAGCTGTTGTAAACAGATCACAGAAACAGCATATCCTATTAACATGGTGCAACTACAAAAGGTAGGAAGATGCATATGATAATCTGGCGAATTCAAATGATTTAGGGAACCAGTATGATACAGCAGAATGTTAGATGTGTGACTTGAGCTCTTAAAATTGCTCATGCTTAAGAAATCTCAAAAAGGAACATCCAGCTGAACGTAGGATTTCAACCCATCTACTGGCTCTTTTACTCTCTGCTGCAAGTGCCCAACATAACCCTCACATAATTCAGAGAGAGCCAGAGCAGCACAGCTTCCAATGCAAGTACCCACAGGGTATTTGAAGAGGACGATAACTCACTGTACCTGCTCCTTCTCTTCCCAGAAGGGAAACAAGCATTTCAGAGATGGATTTGGGGATCCAAGACAGGATGGAGGATAAGCTCTGATTCTTCTCCAGCCTTTTAAAACAATACTGTAAGTTGGCTAAAGATTAAAGTAGGGCAAACATTGTACTGAAATCAGCTACTACTGAATGTTTTGTCATGCAGGACTGACGTTAGGAAAAGGTGGATCACCAGATATAAGAACGTGATCGTCTGGAGATGAAAGTCCCTTCATCTTCCCTTCACTCCCATACAAAATCCACAAGTGATATACTTCAAGAACTCAACATTTACAAATAGGAAAAAGATTTAATTTCTGATCATGCTTCTTCCCCAGTGATTAAAATTAAACCATTTTAGTTTCTGAACAGTTTCTGAAAGATCAAACTGATGCGACATAAATATCAGAAAGTTAATTTAGTTCCTTCTGCTTTATACCAGTTCTGAGCAAAATATACCAACCTATGGCATATCACAATGCTTAGCAACTACACTTATTTTTAAGAGTTGGATATTTAAGACTGATTCTGCCTAGAGTTAATGTCTGGAGTTAATGTAATATTCAATATAAAATAGATCAGAAAAGCTCAGGTAAAATAGACATATATGGAAGCAATACAGTAAGAAAGATGACTCAGAAAAATTAGTAACTGTGGGGAGTAAAAGGGCAAGATTTGTATGACCCTTATTCCTTCCTCCTTTTTCTTATGAATGTATATTTGCTGTAGTTGGCAGTTACATTCCCCAAGACAGTTCATGCTTCCATTAATTTCCTTTCTTTATGAATTCTCCCGCATGAGTAACTCCAGCGTTTGTCATTATTGCTGGCCAGAGCATTCTCAAGGAGAAGACAACTACAAATCTCAACTTCATTCTGCACGTGTAACAAAACAAGCAGCAGCAGAGGCAGCATCTGACTGCAGCACACTCACATACCCCTGTAATGGCCCCAAGCACATCCTCCCACTGAGGGTTTGGCTTGGGGCCATCCCCGGGCCTGATCCCAGCACTGACTTGTCAATTCACCTTCCCAGCTTCACCTTGGCCCTGCCCCACTGCCATGACCCTGTCTGGCAACGGGCTGGTGGGATGAAGCCCGGCTGCACGGCATCATCTGGGGCTCGCAGCTCGCTGGCCCTGCGGGAGCAGCCAGCCCTGGCCACACTGGCTACCCAGCCACAAACCTCTACATGTTCACTTCCCAGTGTGTGGAAGAAAAGAGTTTTAAGGTTTGCCTGTGCTGATGATCTTCAAGGAGTACTTATCACTTATACTTGCAATACTTCTGAAGAATAAGGTAGAAAATACTACATTTGTATATATAAAAATAGGGTAGAAATAAGCTGTGTTGCCATTTACATTCACCTGAATGAGCTAAGAATTCACTGATGGATGGTAGTAGGCAGCGCTCCCACAAATACCCACCTTAAACAGTCTTCATTTTCTTAATACTTTTATAAACCTGTCATCATTTTAAAAAAGAATAAATTTGATCTCATCTCCCTTTACAGCTGCTATTTGTTTTGAAAAATGATTCTTTGGGTTAGTGCTGTGTTACTGTCAGTCCTAGAACTTGCACATGTCCAAGCTGTAGCACTGCCAGGAAGTGAAGCGAGTGCCAAAATGTAGCGATCTATCATTCGCTTCACACCTCTCATACAGAACAACAAGCTTTACTAAGAAGTCATTTTCATAGCTTATTACAAGGGCAGGGAAGGAAAAGTCACACACATCTTTTCTGTATATATTTTTTAATTCTACACTGGGACAAAACTCAGGCTTTATCAGGTAAAGTAGGAGATTGTGCTTCAAGTTCACAATCTAAATAAGACCAAAGTGAAAACATGAAAATGTGATTCCTTGGATTTCAGATGAGTACCCAAGTGAAGAGCAGAATATTTCAAAATAGAGATTTTCATTTGCTGCCAGCAATTTGTGGAGCTGTAAAATCTTCCCTTGCAAAGTTTTATTGAAGCTAATAAGCTGAAATATACAGCACTTCCTTTAGCAACAAGAAATGGTAACCACATTTATCTAATACAAGTCCCATATTATGGCAAGAGTATATTAACCAAATGCACTTTGCAGCTCATTTTGCTCCTGTCTCATGAACTATTCATTCAAAGTTTATCTGTAGCTAGAACTGCATTCTGCTTAATGCTCCTTCACTTGCATTCACTGCTTAGGCCTCATTTTTTTCATTTGGCATCAAATGAAAATAAAAAGCATATCCAGACACATCCAAGCTCCATTTAAGGTACAGCAAAAGTACTTTTTATTACTCCTGTTGGCTTTGCATCAAGCTCCAGTTCAGACATCTGTCGACTCCATGACATGACTCCCTGTGCTTAAAATTACATGCTTGCTTATGAATATGCCCGACTCAGACATCTGGAGCTGCATAGCAGACTCCAATCTATACATTTACAAATACAGGATATTTTTCAGTGGTAAAACAGCAAATAGAGTATTATTTTGTGTACACAGTACAATAATCCTTTAGAATGCTATTTTAGTTTCACTCCAGGCTCCAAATGCTACAGAGAGCAGCATTATATTATTATATCCTTATAGGGAAGGAATGAATGGAAGACACAGATATGTTTTCTCATTACCTTGATTGCCTTAAAAGAAAAAAATATACAAATTACATATATATATATATATATATGCATTTATGTAAACACACACATACATACAAGTGATGTCCATCAGCATCTAGTATCATTTGCCTTAACTTACAGAAATCTTGTGCTTAGAGATATGTGAAAAGATACTATTCTGGACTGATTGGTGGTTCAACAAATGTATGCTAATGTAACTGTGCTACATCTAGCATTTTTTAAGTCTGCACAGTGTGCAGAGCATTATTAAAATAAACAATCAAGAAGAACACAACTATCTGAAATAACAGGACAGACAATAACATAGACTTTAAACTTAGTTTAGTAAAGTTTAAAGCGAGTTTCATGTTTAACTCTTCATCTTATTTAATGCCCAACATAATGCGCTTTTTTCGTTCATACGGAGAGAAGATCAATGTATTAATTGAGGGCTTAACACAAGTTTTAATCTGTGAGCAAGCATAAACAAAAATCAGGTTTACGTGGATAAAAGTAAAACTATGTCTACTCACTATGGAAGGGAGCCCAACCCAGTGATTTTTGTCCGAGTGGCTTCAGTTGAAGTTATTTACACTGACTTTGTAAGACTTGATTCAACCCAGAACACATATAAGTGAGCTTCCATGCATCACAGATCTGATCAAGTACAGTCTTAAAATAAGAAACATTATCTACATGTATAAGACAGTACTTCCGATACTTTTTAAAGAGCTGCAACTTTGATGTGAAACAGTGGCACTTTTTATTTAGGAATAATTGCATAAGTGACAGACGTTTCTTTTACTGCCACATCCAAAGAAAGATGGTTCATATGCTCATCAGGCAAAAGGTAATCTAAAATGACATATTCTAGGAAAGTTATTTCAACCAAAAGCAGTTGCTGCATTGTAAATCAGGCCAATGGCATTACACTTAAAAAATAAACACAGGCACAGATCCATACTCTGAAAACAGCAAAGCATTATCACTTCTACTGTCAAATAAAACTGCTGCTACAACCTTAATGGATTTTTTCCTTTGAAAAAATAATAAATAGAGACAAAAAGAATCAGGGGATAGTTTTTCATGTTTCAGTTTCAAGGGAGTGTTCTTTCTTTGATGGAAGCACATCATTCTCATTAATGTAAGTGAAAGTCACATGCCAAAAGTGAAGGAAAAGCTCCTCCAAGTACCTAAAAATATATATAGACATCTGCTGTCAATGCCCTCTTTTAGTTCATTCTTAAATTTGAGCCACATCCTGCCAGCATTCCCAACATTAAACTCCTTTTAACTCAGAGTACGTTGTTATTAAAGTGCTGTCGGGGGCACAGTGCTGCACATGACAAAGGAAAACACCATCCTTGAGAAATGAATAACATAAGAACGATTCACTATGAGAAAGTGTGCCAGAACTGTGGTCCCTACTTGTTGACTAGCCCCAATGATTTCAGCAGGACTATATACCCCAAATTTGTTGGGGGGCGGGGGGAATTTGAGGGTGCTGGAATTAAGAATTCTCTAAAGAGACTGGCATGTTAGCAGAGAAGGAAAGTGAGGAGAAATGGTACTTTGGACACTCTCCAGAGCTGCTCTTTTTCTTTATTTACAACTTTTGTAATTCTACCTGTTCCATGGTGTGCAAGCTAATGGAGCCTAATTAAGAAGGAATAAGAGAACTGACTATATTACAGAAGAGATGAAGATGTGAAAAGTTCATGGACAGGAAAGTGAAAGTTTTCTACATGGTAAATGAGTTTTGCTACTTTTATTGAGAGGAGACATGAACTGAAATTCAGACTGCATGTGCAGTGAGAAATATTTGTCACCTGTCCTTTTAGATTTATCTCAGAACTCTTCCCTTGCTTTGTCAAAAATGTCTTTCAATCCCAGCTTAGCTCCTCAGGGTGGTGGGGGAAAGTTGCTTTTGATATCTTTTCCAGTGACCTAACTTTGACATATTGCTAATTATGTTTCACTTTGAGAGAAAATATTTCCACTTGAATTCCTTATTTTTAGTCCCCTGAAACCCTTCAGTTGTGGGAGTAACAATTACTTTTGTAGTGCACCTTTCCAAATATAAATTATTTAAATTTGTTTAGTTTTAATGCTATATTTAGCTCACACAAATTTAAATGGCTCTTCTATTTTGTAATTCTCATAGCTTCCACTCTGGAAAATACTAAAATATGTCTGCAAGGTATTTGACATTTTTTACTCAGGTTATCAGCTAGATTCATAAGAAATGGGGTAAATAAAACCAAGTATTTCTGAGGTGCTTAACAATGGACACTTTCTGAAAGAGAATATTGAAAGATTAGGAAGAGTCAGAAAAAGGCAACAAATTTATTTTCATTACATCTTTTTTTAAGTCTGAAACTTTTTGCTCAGAAAGGAAACAAGAAGAGATCTTATTTGAATAAAACAAGTGGCAGATTGAATTACATTTCAAGATTTCATCATTTAGAATTAATTTGACAAATAGTGGTGTCTTGTGATTAACACCCTTATTGTTCTGGTGTGTAGAAGATACTGCTTGTGTTTCCGCAGGTATTTCAAGGACCATCCTTGTTACTGACAGGTAGCTGCAATACATACGAAGTTTGCATTTCTCTACTTTACAAACTTGTAATACAGGAAAAACTTTCATGTCCTTTGTAGAGGAGGACATCTAACTGCCTGGTCAGTAAGTGAGATAAGATCGAAAACACAGCTACAGCCTGTCTTTCTTTTCCTGAGTAAAAGCTCCAGGAAATTCCTCCTGCACCTTTTTCCCCCCAGAAGAGCTGTACGCCTATAATTTATTATTTCTAAATTGAACTAGGCCCAAACCAGAGTACATCTGCTGCTTTTAGCTAGGCAGGACATGAGTTATAAAATAAAGCAATATTATAGGAAAACAGTCATTCAAGGACTCAAAAAAAGTAGACATGAAAGATTTGAAATAGAAAGTGACACAGGAAGAGAAGCAAGATCTCTGACCCTGAGATTTATGTAGGCTTGTCAGTCTACAGCTGCATAGATACCTTAATCACATAGAGTTTTATCATTCAAGAAGTTAGAGAACTCACTAGAGTAATAAAAAGCTAAATATGGCAAGACCCTAGAAGCATGTACTTAAGCTAGCATAATCATCTTGGTATCACTGCCTGTGCGCACAGTGAACTCTCTGTGAAATCTAGTTATAGCAAGATAGCAAAGAAAAAATCAGATGAATGGAAGAAACTGATTTTGTATCTGCAGATAGCCAACAGAAGTCTAGTGAAGCTTTGCTCATTAGCAGATGCTAACTAATGACTGAAGTCATGAACTTTCTGACTTCATGCTGCATGAAGAAGCCAAAATTCTATGGTAAATGTAGCGACAATTTTTCTTGCATAGAAAGAGGCATATTATAGTTATCTTTTTATCATCTTTAATCTAATGAAGAATCATAGTTATCTTTAGTTTGATGTCAAAACTCCAGCATCCCAAATTATGTGAGAAGAGACGCTCCCATCCTCCCATGCACTTCAGGAGCTTTGTGCTGTGTAGCTGAATGATACATTAGTGGCACGCAGACACCCAAAAAGCTTACCCATTGCTGATAATATATGTATGTATGGAATAAATGCAGTGACTTGGAGCTCTTTTTTCAGTCACAGCAGGTTAAATTAATTTAGCTCTTGAAGGTAGAAAAAAAAGTCTCAGTAAGCATAAGTAGTAATACCAGCAAGAATAAAATATGACTGGCAGTCACTGGGGGCTTTCAACAGTTACAAGCAATTTGAGTATTTCTCATTTGAATTGGTCTAATTCAAAAGACATAGTAAAAGCAGAGAGGCAAGAGACCACGGAGGAGGAAGCCCTGCTATTGGTTTGATTCTGGCTCTGCAGGGAAGAAAAGGAATGAATCTACCATGACCATACACTCAAATAAACAGTACCTTATAAATAAATCATAAGATTTATTATTCTTGCAGCCATGTATGGCATTCTCAATACAGATTAAGTGAGGAAAAGGAAGCATTACTCAGCCTCCACCTTACCCCTAGTCCTCAACAACTACTATTTAGAAGTGATGGCTGACCTAGGTTAATCCCAGAAAGGCCTGCTGATGGTGTGGAATACGTTTCTGTATGTTTTGTTTTTATAAAACGTATGTTTTCGATGTCAGTTGATAGGAAGCAAAGTTTTATTAAAGCTCAGAGCATAAGTTCTTATTAATAGAGAGTCCATTTTAAAGTTATTAACCCACAGTTCTGGAACAAAGACTATGAACACTTCACAGAACTTGCACACACTGTCCAAGTCACTTTCTCTACAGTCATTAAAGCATTTTTAAAACCTCATGGATGGCAGATTTACAGTCAAGTTCCAAACTCTAAGATAGACTGCAACAGAAATTAGAGTAAGGAACT
The DNA here is from genome assembly GCF_036370855.1 of Dromaius novaehollandiae. Classification (NCBI taxonomy): domain Eukaryota; kingdom Metazoa; phylum Chordata; class Aves; order Casuariiformes; family Dromaiidae; genus Dromaius; species Dromaius novaehollandiae. Next base: position 39,588,452 of record NC_088132.1, read on the forward strand.
ACACAGATTTAGGTTTCATTGTCTTAGATCACATTATGGATTCATCAAATCCAGAAAATGATTCAATCACTGGATCACCGAGTGATTTGATAAGCCATTCCCTCAGATTATTATCCATTTACCTTAAGCATGACATGTGACATTCCCTCTCACTTCCATAACTGGCAAATATTTAATGGTTATGACAGATGCGAAATTGCTGTGAATATTTTATGCTGACCAGGCTGCTGGGATGCTTACTGTATCAATACATTCTTTTTAATTTAAATTTGACAAGAAAGGGAAATATAAGGAAGAACAGAAGAAAATGAGCCCAAATAATTTTACTTAGTCCTGATTAATGCTTCAGAAGTCTGTCAGAATACTGTGAGGACTCACAAGGGGAGTGGCTAGCAAGGTGCTAAAAGAATTCAAATACAATGAAATTATCCATTTTAAGAGAGGAGGCAATTCCTGAGGCACTCTTAATGACAACCTCACTGACGCCAATACACCCACAGGTGTTCAAGGAAGCTGTTTACCCTGTCCTAGGTGGTAGGGCTTTAATTAAGATAGACATGAACATACAGTTTTTAATGTTTGAATTGCACTTGAATGTTGTGGTTCTTACTGTTGAGAACACAACAAAAAAAATCCATTTCTCAGAATGACTATTAGCAACTAGTCACAAATTTCATCTGTTACAAGCTGTTACAAGTCTGTTACAAGCTGAGCCCAGTTGGGCATGCTTGATCCCATAGCTGAAGAAGTAAATGAGTAGCCTTTGGAAAGAAGTGGTGATGTCCTCCTCTGAAGGACTTGGAGCACTCAGCAGAGTTTAGAAAATTCGTCAGAAGTATCCTGAGGTCTCTAAAGGTGAGAGACAAGCATGCAAGCCTATTTGATTAATTAATTAGATTTGAACAAGAGGTCCAGCACCTCAAGACAGAAATCTTATCTGCCACTCTAGAGTAGTTGAATGAGAGGCTCCCCCATTTTGGTGACATTTTGATTCATACAAAACACTTAATCATCAAAACAGAGAGAATGGCTTTTTAGGTGGTAGCTGGGCCGCCCTTCTGTCTATCCTTCCAAACTCACTGTATACAATATAAACATATACAATATAAACATAGCTCTTTTGAAAAACTTACTAGCAGACCTCTTATAGCCCAGAACATGCTATCACAAGGAAGCAGATGTGGCTTCAGATTGCCTCTGACGGAGAGAATACTTGAATCTGGGTTCCTTACATCTTGCTTACCTACTCCAACACTATACCAAAGTTTTCCATCATGAGGATCTAGTCACTCAAGTACTTTTTCCCCAGATAGAACTATCTGATCAGCTTGATAAACAAGACAATAAACTTGAAGTAATCACAGCTACTTTTCGGCAACTTTAATCAGCTGTTTCGCTAGCCAACTGCTATGTGGCAGTACCACCTCAGTTTCTCTTTTTTACCATCTTTTAATTTCATTAAGTCATGTGTTGTTTTTCATTGTTTGTTAAATATAAAGAAGAAATATATATTCAAAGCTTAGAATTCCAACATCCAGCATTTGAAATTTTATGTGGACTATCTTTCTCTTAACTTATCCTTGGTACTTCCAATGCACTATTTCTCCAGTACATTTTTCCAGTTAACTGAGATACTGAAAAAATAAAACTTTCACTGTTACACCAAAGAGTGACTTTGTGCTTTTGTATGCAAAGATCTTAGCTGTATCTCTTAACACAAGGTTTTAGTCCTTCTGATAAACACTCAGAAATTTATTTATAATTATTTTATTTGGACTTTAAAATTGGTATTTCAATACAGGTAGTTAGAAAATTCCAAAATTCACTGTTTTTCTTTTTCTTTTTTTTTAAACAGTCTTACAAAAAGTACAGAGCATTTGATAATCCCCTAGTGTGAGGAGAAGGGATGGTAGTAAGATAAGCACTGTAGTTTTGAATATTGAAATGAAAAACTAAAAATAAAGGTCCCATTGAAACCCTCACTTCTTGGACTTGCATCAGTTTCTAAAAGAAACACATATGAACTGAAATAGCTGAATAACTGATCAGATGCCTGTAGACCAATCAAGGGCATCATTTAGTTCCTTACATCAAACTTAACTTAGGAAATCCTTTGTTTGCCACCATCTCACCACCAGGATTCTGTGTAACAAATAAATCCTGAACATTTACCCTGAAGCACAGACACCACCAATTTCCAATATTGCTCTACAGCACAAATTCAGCTTATTCCCACCAAGGGTGACTTTGGTAAGCCAATTAGGTATGCTACCTTTGTAGGACCTAATTCTTAAATAATTTAAAACTAACCTTATGTGTCCTTAGTCTCCAGCTGCTTGTGATGCTCAGATAACTACTGGAGGTGTCTGGAAGATGACACTTCAACTTTGCAGGAACATTCAAGAATTCAAAGTGTGTTTTCATTCCCTACAAGAGCAACTGCAGCAAATAATCTTTTCAACATTTCTACATAACACCGAGGCACAGTAGCAGTTTGCAACCCACTCTGGCAGCTTTTGAACTTGGGTTTGGGAGAGCCATAGCATCCAGATTTTACATTGCAGAATATAAAAGCAGTATTTTACTGAAAGAGGAAAGCTTGCTCTCCCCATTTTCCCAGTAGACGTGACCTTGTTCCCATATGACTTGACAGACATCTTCAATGAACTTTCTTCACTTTGGATCTCAGCTCAACATTAATCTATTCCATTTAACAGCAAGACTGTTTAGTCCAAGCTCAGCACTGCCTTTACCGTGGATGTATGGCTCCTGGGTTAGAGCTATCACACACCTGGCATTTAGTAAGAACAAACTAAGCTTGCATTTACCTACAAAATAGTATGTAGTCATACCTAGAGGCAGAGGAACAGGCAGATTCACTTTCCCTCTCTACAGCCCAGTGAGAAAGGCACTGACCTGGAAAGGACTTCAATTTATGCCCCTGCTCTACCTGACTTGAACTTATCTCTGCTGAAAAACTTTGCTCTACCTCCAGACTTAAAACCCGAGTTTGTTTGGGTAAACTCAGACTGCAGACTCTGGAATTATCCCCCACATCTAGGTCTAGGTGCACCCATTGCATAGACAGCAGGGAGTTTCTTGCACACACCCTGGTTTTCAAGGGAAGGATGCCAGATGCACAAGCAAGAAAGGGGGCACAGTGGAGTCTAGTTGTTTGCTTGTCACACTTGTAGGAAACACCATAATATTCACCCACACAGCAGTACAGACAGTATCAAGGTCATGCCCTGGAGAAGTCCATCTCCCTCTTTTTCCACTGACAATAGAGAAAATTCAGTGACCAAGTTGTCACCTTAGTAATGTGCCTTGGGTGATGCTACTATCTTTCCCTCTTCTCCCTCTGTAACAGCATCTCTGTAGAACAGGTGTAAAGAGTTTCAAGCTCCTCTACACATGCTCAGAGCTGAATGCTCCAACTCGGATCTGGGAGCCACGCAGCTGAACTAGCACAGTGCTGTGCTCAAGCAAGTATGTCCTGATTATTAACCTGCAAATGGAACTGTAGAGCATTTGGGCTGTCACTGGCTCACATCCATCAAGCTTGGGGACAGCGTAAACAACGTCTAGTGTATATGTGAATATTTATACAAATATGCAGAAGTTGGCAAATGCAGATATGCCTAATCATTCATGGTGCTGGCAGATTACGGTTCTAATCTATTTCTTTTTACAGTCCTAAAACCCACCTGCAGCATTTCTGGCTGTAATCCAGGTTGAGAGCCTAAGCCTTTGAGCAGAAAGCCCCTCCAGGCTCCTTGATTCAGGAGCACTAATCTCCAGCTTTATTAGATCAACAGGTCTTGGAATTTAACATGTTTCTTAGGTGCTGCTGGTTCACCTGACAGTCCTAGTAGTACCCCATCCTAGCCACTCCTTGGCTTATCCTCAGAATGAGGAGATGACTTGGCCTGAGATGTTGTGTCATCCTTGCCTGCTGTACAAAATATAGAAATTCACCTATTCAAGGGCAGTTATCCACTGGGAACCTTTAATTTATATAAGGTATCTTAGTGCTCTATTAGCAGTACAGAGTGGCAATAACACATCAAAGATTCCAGCCAAGAATCACTGAAACCAGCAAAGTAAAACTGAAAGTTCTTGGTAGAGAACATCTGCTACTACAATAAAATTATATTTCTTGCTTTCTCCCAGGGATCCTGCCAGATACTATTGGAGAATGCAAGTGATGAAATGAAAGATAAATGGGTCCACTGAAGAGCTGGTGATCCTTTTTTAAAAAAAGAAACATTATTGTGCACTGTTCAAGAAAAAAAAATAGACAAATAAAAGCCCACACATTAAATTCTATTGCAGCTGCTGCTATGTGCTATTCAAAAAAAAAAAAAAAAAAAAAAAAAAAAAAAAAAAGAGAGAGAGAGAGAGAGAAAAAAGAAAAGAAAACAAAAAACACAGAAGAAACCTATTGAGTAATAAGGTCATGAAATGCAATACAGGAACTGACATATAGGCACCATAATAATAACTGCAGCTGAACTCAAGATCTAAACCTTTAGACATAAATGGGATGCACATATTGGTTTACTGGCCCTTATGGAGTCCAACATACAGAAAAATGTATAGATCTACTGCAAGACAGCTTGTAATGTAAGTATTCACAGGGTTTTAAAAACATTTCAGGGTATGTTTACACTGCGGTCAGCACTGACTGCAGCTTATATAGACATTTGTGAGCTAGCTTTAAACGGTTATCCATTAGAGCACCAACATGCACTACAAAGCCAGCACAGGACACTAAGTGAATGCTGTGCCAGTAAAGCCAGCTTCGTTTATCAAATTCTATATACTTTTCTTGTTTATGTTGTTGCACTTACTTTCAAGTAGCAGATATCCCAAAAATGATATACTTACTTTTTGACCAACTTAGATTTAGGAGGGGGAAAAAAAAAAAAAAAAAAAAAAAAAAAAAAAACACGCTTGTAGATAACCTACTGTAAATACAAAGCCATCTTAGAGTGATCTGACAGGCAGTAGGCAACCCTTTTCTTTGGATTGATCTAGGTAGGACAAGCCCACTACTCAAGGGTGAACTAGAAAATTTGCAACATACATTAGTAAATAGGCTGACTCCTGTAAGGGTCTAATAATAGCTCAGAACTTAAATTGCCAAGAAATAGAGATTTTTCTCAATGCAATTATTAGGTGGAAGTAGCAAGACAGTGCAGAACACCCTGAGATTTGGACATTACACCAATTCTGCTCCCACTTACCAGAAGAGACCAGCTAAAGTGCATACCTCAAGAAAATTCAGTTAATAAACGTAGGAATAGGTGATGGCTATCCCTGGCTTGTCTTTTATGCATTTTCATTTTTACCTGACTACACCAGTGCACTCAAGAATCACAGAAAATACATGTATTAGAAACTGGCAGTGTTGACATTTCAGGCTATTTAGGATGAAGGAGCAATGACATCTCAGAGCAACTAGTACACACATCTATCGGCTGTGCGTCCTGCAGCAAAGATGACAGATGAACACAGTGTTTCCAGCTGCAGGCTGGAAATAAGAACGTAAGAACAGTTCTGCATATATGTGATGTAATATCACTTGGTCAAGAGACTTACTGCAATCAGGTTTTACTTTGTCTGTAGAAACCAAATTCTGTCAGTTATAGCAAACAAACCTTTCCAATTACTTACAAAGAATATTTCACACGCGACAGTGATCTACAGCCAGAATGCCTATTTATGCTTTGATTGGCAATACATGTATGTAGGAACAAGTTCACATGGCTCCAAAGGGCTCCGAGCAAACAGCAGGACCTCAAAGCAATTTTCAGAGGCAGCACTAAATGCAAACCATAACAATACAATACAGGACATTTTGCTTCTAAACTGCAAGATGGATAGTTCTCATTTCCCATTCTGTACATACTATTATTGCAATTTACAATTCCCATAGACTGTTGCTAGATTTACAAAACATCAAAGGCACGTGAAATATTTCGGAAATAGACTCCTAGATCCAGAAAATCTACAGTCCAAATTCCCTGGCTGCAACCAGTCTGCAATCCTGAAATGACACGCAGAAGGAATAATAATTGTTAGAAACTAAATTTAGAAACCATGAAAGGAGACGTGTTTGTTTATAGCTAATGGCCCCTGATAAAGCATGCCAGCTGGTGGCTGTGGCTTCCCTGCTTTAGAGCTTCGCAGTGCAACGAACCGTGCGCTCAGATGACTCACTGCCCACAGGCAGGGCCAACCTGTTTGATGTTGAAGAGGAGCGAGCAAAAACAGTGGGACTCTAACAAGGCAGACGGAGCTGGTGATGCCCTGTGGAAGCAGCCAAACATAGTGCTGAGGCTTTTGTGCGCAGGCACAGTGACAGAACCAGCGACAGACTAGTACGTACCCTCTGCTCTGTTTGTTGCTTTAGTATTTTTATTTACTGTGTTCCGGTATGTGACTATTGTTTGGTACCTGATTTATGCTCTTAGCACTATTTTCTCTCCTTGTGCTTTTGAGACTTCACCTGCCTTCAATTCTTTCTCTCCCACACCCATGTCTCCATCCTCATTTGGCACCTCATTCTCACAGATACAGAAGTTAATGAACTTTCAGTTTTGACGGGCCACATTTCTTCTTTCCTTTGCTTGACAGACACACAAATCAGAAACAATCTGGACACCAAAGTTCCCTGCACTCCATCCTGCTGCAAATGCACCAACTATAAGAATACAACATACGGCACTAATATGTCCTCCTGGTCTGACCTCAGGGTTGATGCTGCCTGAGCAGGAGGCTGGACTACAGACCACCTGACCTGCATCGTTCTATGATCCTGCAACTGTTTGAAAGCTTTTCCTATGTTATTAAGAGCTGTCCTTCCACTGTCGTCACTACTGGAACACGTGAGTTTCTCTTTTTCCTCCCCTTCATTCCATCAACTCAAGCTTACAGTTTGTTTGCTCAGTAATGCCTAAGCATTAAAAAATGCTTATATTAATTTTGCAGCACAAAAACAAGGATAGGCTCCATAGATAAATCTTCCAGGGCACAGCCAAAGCCAATTTATGCCTGCACATTACCTAAAACAATGTGGATCCTCCTCTAGATATAAACGTATACTTCAATTAATGACACATTTTAAGTTGTTTTCTTAAACATCCCATCTCACTGTTATCCATTAGGTAAAGCAATTATTAGAAGAATTTATTTGAAAAGCTCAGAAAGCCTGAGTTTGTGCCTAATCTGTTAATGTTGCTGTTCTTAATAATTAAGACTGTTTTAATGGCACACAAAATACTTAGACCTCTCCATTTATCTTAGCATCATTCTTATTGAAGAGTTTCCTTAGTAAAGAAAATTGCAATTTATATTATCTGTTTCAATTATGCTTTTACTTCAAACATAGCAGCACTAATGATGTACATCGTTCACTGACATGAAAAGAATAGTTCTCCATTTATGCAACTTTATATTCCTAAGAAACAAAGACATGCCTTCATGTCATTGTTGTTTGTCACATTAGTGGTGAAACTACTGAGAATTCTGATCATTAACAGCAGTCTCTCTCTTATTTGGGAGATTATTAACATTGCTACTGTTGTTATCAGCATTTTCAGCTGTGCACACATTCTCCCGTGACTGACCAGGGCTTTGGAGAGGACCAAAGAACTTTGCTTTTTAGCTGTCACTGAAAAACACTGGGAATTGTCAGCTCCTCTCTGAATTCCTTCAGAGCCATCTCAAATATCCCTACATAGAACTGCATTGTGTACCATAGATGACAAGTCAAGTAAAAATGAGGTATTTTTGCCTCGAAGTTAATCTCTCAGTACAGTAGACCATGAAAAGATTGTTACAGGACCACTTGACAAAAACTCGTTACCTCTATTTTGCAGGAAATCATACTACCTGTTCACAGCAGTATTTTCTGGCCTTCTTTATATCATCTTTATGAATCTTCTTTATACTCCCAGTGAAAAATGGGAGTCAAATGTTATAATGACCTATTTATTTCTTCTCTCAGTCAACTCCACAGTTTAGAAAAACAGTACAAATTACATTTCATGCCATCAGCCACTGTCTTTAAGACATCCTGTGCTCGAGGACACAGTCCTTGACCTCTGAGCACAGTTGCTGCCATACTTCCTACAAAGAGAAAGGCTTCTTATGTTCCTTTCTCTTGTGCATAGCACAGAATCTGATTATAACTAATCACATGCAGTGCAAATCATTTGAAGATAATTGCGTACAAAGACAGACTTTTCAATAGTTCTGCACACCAAAGTTCTTATAGCTAGCTGAATTTATTATGTTACATATAATATTAGAATTTAAGACCATATAAAGAAGAGAGAACAAAAATCTTGCTCTTTGGCATCCCTGAGCAAACTTTGCATTTAGCTTTGTTGAGAAGTAGAGTCACTAATTCCTTGAGCAGGAGCCAACAAAATAAAAGACATAGCAAAGGCCAGCTACGTTTCTGCCCTCACTGCGTGAGCCAGCAAAGATAACCAGGCATGACATTCCTTTTGTGCCCTATCTCAAGCTAGTATTTTCTGCTTCCTGTTCACCATAGAGAATATAACTTTCTGCTCTACCGTATATCCATGTTTTTCAGAAATGGCACATTAAGCTGCAACCTTGCTTTTTCACTTCAGAACAGAGACCTTATGCTCCTACAAACAGTTATGCAGTTAAACAGTACAGGCCACCTTCATCATCTGACTGTGAAGACTAAGTTTAGGAATAATTGTGAGGGAGGTGCTTTCATTGCTTAGGTAAGTGCTATAGGGTTTTTAAAGTGATAGTTATTACAAACAAAACAAAACAAAAACACCCTCCGAGCTCTTGATTGTCTGGCTAGGTCTGTACTGTTATAAGCCCTCAATATAGAGGGTGGAAGCTGGATATATATGTCTCACACTGCTAATATACACTAGCCACTCTGAAACAAAGTGTTTCACAGGTTTATCCATATGCAAAAAACTGAGGAGATATAGTGGGAAACAGTGCAAATTATTTGGATGTTTGGATAAGACTTAGGATGCTTTGTATTTATTCACCATTTAAGTAGCATTGACTTGCACTGACTGATTCAGTGGTTGGTTCAGTATTTTGAGGAACTGTATTTTTAAGACCACCTGACATCAGTTATTTGTTTTACATAAAATAACAAAACAGAATAGATTAGCTGGAATGTGGCCACTGAGGCACGCTTGGTCAGACTCCTTATTTCAAAACAACTCAGTGCAAAGCTCAATTCATTCTACTCCCTCACAATCCAAAAAAAATAAATGGGATAAAAATAGGGAAGAATAAAACCCGAAGACTGTGCATAACAGGGAGTAAAGTGATCTCAAGTGAAGCAGCTGTGAAAGGTAAGCTATCACACCAGGCTAGTTAATAATATCAATCTCCTTGTCATATGCTGTGGACACAAGAAGCAAGTGGGATCATCATGCTTGGATACTTCACACACACTCTATGGAAAACACGAATTAACCTGAAAAGAATTATGTGACATTTAGTAATGCAATTAGATACTCCCATAATAAGTCTAGTTTCAGCACATTTACCTGTGACACAAATGACTTTGTAAAGGAAAGACCACTGCTGTATCACTGATGTATTACGGAATTCATTCGTTCCAGTAAACATCATCTGAATGTCATTCTACCACTTAAACTTGACATATCGAAGCTTCCAGGCTGAATGAGAAAGGCATTGAACAGTGCAGATTCATGTACGCTTTCACTTTATTTGTTTGTTTAAAGACTTAGTGTGGGAGTCACTTGCCTAAACATAAGTATCTAGGGTGATTTTGGGTCCCCTAGCGTGTCCTGCATTGCTTCCCACTGCTGCTCCACACAGCCATAGGCAGGTTCTCACAGATCTAGTCGTATCTGCCAGCTTCAGACAGCTCTGGTTCCTCAAGCTGTCTCAAATAGCAGAAGATACCTATCTTTATGTGGCTGAGCCCAGAGACTGGTAAACTTCCCAATACGAAGTGATGCTCAAATCAGGACACAGTTGATATATCTGCCTCAGTGACACATTTTGTTAATTAAATAACTTGCCTAAGTTAGGAGACAACAGACACCAGACTTCTTAAGAGGCTGCCACTGCTCAGTTGGCACACTACCCAGCCTGCAAGCTTTTTATTCTGTCTTTTCCAAGGAAAAGTGCTATAACCTCAGACTGATTTGTATTTTTCTTATTCCAAGGCTAAAGTACCCAGGCTTAGTGAAGACAGAGTTCAGTACCACATTTTATCAAACAGTTTGCTGCGTTTTTCTTGTACCTGAAAATTCTGTTTGAGGATTGCAAGAGAGATTGGTAGTATGCTTACACTGTAATTCCCCTTCAATAGTAACCGTAGCACATATACCACCTCATATGGGCAGCAGCCACTAAATGTGACCCGAGGCACGTAAAATGCATAAGTCATTGTCATTGACACGTCCCCTGGAATGGCTGGAGGTGCAAAAGCCACATCCCTTTTTCCTCACTCTCTGCAATAGCACTCTCACTTTTTGTACTCCTGGAGGAGGAAATTGCAGTCTTCGCTGTACACACATCAAAACATTAGCCAAACACTACCTTTGACTTTGATCCTCAAGCCTTCATGCAAAAGGGTCAAAACAGACAGATCCCATACACTAACTAAAGTGACTTTTACCCCGCCAAACTGACAGTCAGCCTTTCCCAGCTTCCAATTTCCTTTTTCTTTGACTCTCAGATTCTGTATAAAAACTTCACTTCCTATACGGTATGAAACAAGTTTTCTGCAACATCCAACCCAGCGGCTTGTCTCCATCTCTTTGCCATCGAGCTGGCATGCCTTACAGAAAGGAGAACCTAATTTCACCCCCAGAATCCAAGGGTCTTCCCTTTATTCCTCCCTTCAGCACCAATTACTGAAAATAAACTCTTGTGCCAGCAGGCTTCATTTCACTTACTTGCTTCTCCTTCCTTCCTACCACAGAAGGTGTCCGAGGAACTCAAGCTGAGGATCAACTAATTCCATTCCTCAGCTGGTAACCAGGTACATTAAGCTACTGTTCACCTGTGTGGGAACCCAAACACACATTGGCCACCTGTACATTCTGTAAGGCACAGGAAATATGATGGTGTGCAAGCAGGAAGAGTGTCGCACAAGTTACATAGAAATAAACCTCAGAGTCAATGTTGCTGATAAAAGAGCTTCATTAAGGGTTTGACTGCCGGCTTGCGTTAGATGAACCCGAGCACTACGTAACAAGAATCTTGAAGAGCGTGACAAGTTTCTGTAACATCTATGATGACAAAGCTTACCACCCTGAATTTAAAGAGGCTTTGAAAAAGGCCTTGCAAGTCTCCATTTAGTCCCTTGCATTATCAATATCACATCCCAATATGGTTTTCTTTTTCCCCAAGACAAGATCAATTGGGTATATTAAAAGAAATGTTGTGGAACACTGACTTACTCTACAATTCATGAGAGGTAACAACTGACTATTTGGTTCTTCATTTCTGACAAGTTTATCTGTAGTCCTAAATCCCAGCACACAAGTGGGAATTTTGTGGCTCTCTTTATTCCCTTAGAAATGGATGCTGTCCTTGTATTAGCCACCTTGCACTAGGTACTGTGTTGTGGATGTACCAGAGCTCCTCCGAGTCATTCTTTTCTGAAAACAAGTTATATCATCCTTTGCTGGTTGCAGTTGGTACCTGGAACACTCCCAAAGCACTTACCTTACCAGTGATTCATTCAGATGCCCTTCCAAATTGTATTAAGACTAAGGTAATTGACTTCCATAAATTTAGAACAAAGGAAATGTGTTTCTTAATTCCAATTACGTTTGTTTTTAAACCGATTTGATTTCCATTTTAGTAAAAAAAGCAGCACCAAGGTTACACATTTCAGTATGTTCTACTGCTTAAAACTGAGTTATAAGTTCCTCAGTTTTACTTATGATAATATCTTGAGGGCATGTTATAAGATAGATGTGTTCAAAAGTCTGTATTTTTCATACTGATGTTCAAATCACACTGCTTTAAGCAACAGAGCATGTTTGAAGAAACAGAGCAGAGAACTTAATAAAAAAATGTTGTAAACTGGTGGTGTGATCAGAGGAGAATTCTGGGAGCCAGGCCATGTTTCTGAACCTCCATCACCTCTTGTTGGAATGGCACTTACTCTTAATTATGGCATGCTTCAGTTTTCACGCCCCTAAAATCATCTGACTTGCTCAAACTATTGCATACACAGTTTGTGCTAGTGTAACTTTTACTATACATTACTCCAATCTGAACATTTTAGAATAGACTCAGTGACAAAGTAGTCCACTGTTTTCCTGAAAGCACTTTATATACACGTAATTTTTAAATTCCCCAAATGTCACAATTTATGGGTCCTGTTTACTAAACATCATCTTAGAAATGAGCTTTGAAGTACAATTAATTGAGTTCTGAATCACACCAGTGATGAGTAATGCACAGACATAACAGCTAGGGGACAAAATGCAAGTTTCATGTATGTCAGGTTTTTCCTGCTGCTTTTGATGTTGCAAAACCTTTGTGAGCAGCAGACTTTCTCATGTGAATTTTAGAGGCTTTCTTATAGCACAGCATCTTTAGCAGCTCTTTGAGGTTTCTAGATCTTTTTTGTGATGGTTTTGAAAAGACTAAATTAAAAGTAAAAAACAAACCATACACTAAATAAGAGACTTAATACTATCATCTCTTGAGAGATTGCCCTATTTGGCTCAGATAATGCTTTCACTTCTCTTGCTTTACAGAGTAATTTGGTATGATTAGTACAAATCTCTAGTTAAAACCTGAAATCCGTACTTGTATAAACCAAGCATATCAAGTACCTATCCCTTGAGGCAAGAAACCTTTACCACATATTTTTACTTCTTGTTGATATTTCAGAAACGCCTTTGCTTTTATTAAATTCAGTAGGTTTGCTTAGCTTCATAGCAACTCAGATTGGACTCCGATATTTACTCAGAAGCATTCATTTGCTTATTATTGGAGTTCTTTGGGTCTTTTAAATATGAAATTACATCCAGTTTGAATTAGAACAAAGTACCTCAGGAAAAAAAAAACACTACATAATTACGCTTTTTATTACTTCCAGCCTTAAAATATTTAACTGAAAAAGGAGTCATAGCTGTTTATTTACTTTCAATTTTTCATGTCTTCTAATTCATAGAAGGAAAAAAAAACCCCACACTTCTGAGTACAATGGAGCTACTGCATTTAAGCTTCTCCAATATGATGGTAATTTAAAGAAAGAACCTTCTGGGCTTCTCAAAGGCAGCTTTACTTAATGTAAAATAAGAGAGCTTCATTGCCTGTATGGAGACAGTTGCTGCTAAAACATTTTGTGCAACAGTAAACAAAAGACGACCCATTTACAAAATAAAAAAGCAGTAACAAAGAAATTGTTGAACACTCACAGCATGATACTTACATGGGATAAAATAGCTTTTTGCTCATCAACAAATCAATAAAGCTGAAGGTAGCTACTTCCTAACAGGAAAGGAAGTCTGCCCAGTGCTTACCTCCTAGGTTCATCAAACAACATCATAATTGACAACATTGTGCTTATTTGAAATCCAGACCTTCTTTAATGCTAACATTTACCAGTGCAACTACTGGAAGTTGGGGTAACAAGGAATTCACCATCTGTGCAAAAAGCACAGTTGTTTTGAGGGCAGGAAGCGGAAACCTCAGCAGCCCTCCTCAGATGCGAGCCTACTGGTAGATCACAGCTGCCATTTCTGTGCCCCAACATTATCAGTGAAGTTCATTCAACAGCGTATGTTGTTTGGAACTGTTGTCAGGATCTACTTATTTGTTGTTCACTTTGGATAAAAACGAAAAATCTATACCTGGATGAGTCAGCTATGACATATATGCAAGCAAAAGTCAGTCTGATGTCCTCTTTTATGTCCATTCTCACCGAGTTTATCAGCAGATTTCCTTTGGTGCCTAAAGTAGTCCGAGTACTCTGTTTTTGGATATACAGCATTTCAAACCTACTACAGACTATTATTATCCCTCGGCCTGACACATCTCAGTGCAGAGGATAATGTGGAGTAAAATATCCTAAGATGAGAGACACTGTTTAAAGCAATAAGAATTCATTTCTTCAGGATAAATGATACTTCTCATAGCACGTGTCAACAAAATAAAGATTTTAAAATGAAAAAAATACACCTAAACAAGCTTTCTTTATGAGGAAGGTGTATTGACATGTTGTAGGAAACAAGCAATCAAGGTTATAAATACTATATAGTTAGTAAGTCACAAGATTACAGAGCTAGGAGATGAAGAATTACATAAGATTGTCTATTCCATCTCACTACACTGGGACAAAATGAAGTGTGCCCAGATAATCCTCAGCAGATATTTGTCTAACCTATTTTTAAAAAAGAAGAGATTTCCTCAGTGCCCATAGGTACCACATTCCAACCTCTCATTAACTAAAATATCAGAAAGATACACTGTTTGCCAGCTTTCAGCAGCAGTACCTTTCCCTTCTGACTCCTATTACTTTTCATGTCTTGTATTTCATACCATATAAAGTCTCTAAAATTGTTTAGATTGGGGGGGGCGGAAGGGGGGAAAGGAGGTTGTTGATAATCCTTAGAGATTCCTTAACCGGTCTTCCTCATTATTCCTTCTTTTAAAAATGTGTGGCTAGGTGCAATTTTCATGCAGAATCCATGCTTGTCTTGCCCATATTGCTGATCTGATAGGTGGGTAAAGTAAAACAGCCTTTGGACAAATTGGGGCCTAAAAAACAAGCCATATGTTTTCACCAGAAGTACCTGGTTTTACAAATCTGATGGTGGGGGGAGAAGTAGAGAGTTTGTCTGTGCGAGAGCCAATTTGAACGCACAGTCAATGATATGGGTGGGTATATTTTAATTAATCTAAATGGTCTGACATAGTAAAGAGTCAATGGTCTATTTCATCTGCATTTAAAAAGGCTATCACTAGGGTGAAGATTCAGAATCAGATTCAGATTCAAAATCAGATTTTGGGGGTAAAGATTCAGAATTTTGACTCCCGTGGTTCCAAAGCCTTTACTGTTTTTGGTTCTGCTGACCCTCTACCCTCTTTGCCCGATCTTGCTCAGCTTTGTGTTTGGTCTCCTCAGTCTGGGACATATAGTCAACAGAGACTTACCTGGAGACAACCTGCCCTGGTACATCCCTGAGATGAGGCAACAAAATCAGAAGCTTAGACTGATGTGCTTGTCCCTTTTACAGGAGAGGCACTCTCAAGGGATTATTACTGAATGAAGTACTGAAATTTTATTGAGTAATGGCCCCATCTTAGTGCATAAGTAACAAACTAAAAGTGTTGATTCATCAGCTCCATATATTGGAGTGACTTGAATTTGAGGTTCAGTAACCAATTCAAGAACTTTTTAATAGCATGCAGATGGCAAAGATGAATAGAGTCAGCATTCCGAGTAAGAGTCCTGTCCACCACCTTACATGGTATTTTCCAGCTGATGAGGAAATCTATATAGAGATTCAGAAATGAACAAATGAGCAGTTTCGATCATGCTGATCTGTTTTGTTTTATAAGGACTTTTTCTTGAACATTTATGAAATTGAATAAATGTAAGCAGTGCATTTGGTAATCTGAGGCAGTTGTGTAGACTCACATATTTATTGCAGAAAAAAGGTCAAGCTTCTGCATGGGCAACTACCATCCAGCCCTGTTCACAAAGGGAGCATGATACCTTGGACAATGGAAATTAGGGGGGGTATGTCAAAGGTTTAGGGACTAGGCTTCTCCCTTACTTGATTTGGTCTATCTCTAGAAAAAAAAAAAAAAAAAAGTCCTTTCTCTTATCACTATACCCAAGTGGAGCAAAAGTCCCACATGACAACATAGGCATGTGGTTTATGCTGACATAATCTGTATGGACAAGGAGGAAAATGCAAAATGTTTACATAATAGACACACTATTATCATTACTGCTAGTCTACCTAGGGGAAAAAGCATTCTGTGCATTTTGTTTATTTGAATGTGTGTTCATGGGTATTGTCTCTGATGCATTCATTCAGATTTAAATGCTGTTTGCAACAACACTCAGTGCTAAGTTACATGCGATAAGGTCAAATTCTTTGCAAAAAATAAAATAAACAACATTTTTCAGGGAATGTTGCTACTGTTACAAAACGTTTTCTAGCACATAACCTATTTCTCAGATTTGCATGGCACAAGGTTAATTGTTAAATGACAGAGGTATGGAGGAAGAAAGACAACTCCTTCCCCTGATGTGATTTCTGAAGCATTACTGTATACAACTAAGTCTCACTGAGGAGGAATGCATGCAGCTGTGCATGCATTCCAGTCTTTACTGGAAAAAGCATACACTGCTACATGTGTGCCATTTTTAGTTTTTCCTGTTTTCCCCCCAAAGACTGGTAAGTGTTTTTTCTTGTCCTTCACTCCAAAAAAAGGCTGAACTGTTCATAGGATATTCTGCTATCATCTTACAGGCACTTCCCCCCCACCCCATACACTCTAGCAAAGAGATAGCACTGCAGATGTGTCACCCAGAAGTGCTTTGACTGGCACCTGACCTACAGCAAAGCCTTGTTTGATATCTCCTTCTCTATTCTGTTTTCATATGTATTACTAGAGTCTACTGCGCAAGGAACAGATGTTCATCCTACTGTGCTGTATGATTGTTTTAAGTGGCTTTCTTGGAACAGATGTTCTCCTACATGCATTTTGTTTTCTCTAGGTTTTATGCACTAACAGCTGACAACTAATTCTTGCTTAAGTTGAAGGAAAAACACTTAGCGGAGAGTCCCACCTAGGCTGTGGGCAATCACTTCTAGTACTTAGAGCCAGCCAAGGGTAATACAGTATGACAGAATATATTGATATATCAATAACCTGAAGTAGTACAAGAAACATACTAGTTTAAGGAGGTAGGTAGGGGCATCACTGGGTTCAAGCCACAGGAAGCTGCAGGCAAAATTTGTAGTCTGCAAGGAGGCCAGATCATGCAAGGAGTCAAATACCACAGCAGAGTTCAGAACAAGAATCTAGGCAGGAAAAGAGGCTGAAGTAGGGCAGCAAATAGGCAGCGACAGAGGAAAGAGAAAAGGTGGACGGGGCAGATCACAAGCCTCAGGTATCTCTGCAACACACACCTGGTAGAATCCCCTTAAATGCTAGCTTGGCACAACAACCCATGATATTCCTAATGGACAGCTAGCTCACCCTCCAAAAATTCGTTGTTGGGGAGACAAGGGAGTTGAGGAGGACCAACAGATAACTCTTTGGTGGATGCTGACAGAGGCTTACAAAGCTCCAGCAATGCAGTCAGTCTTTTTATAGGGAGATATTTGGAAACAGTTTGCTTAGCAGACTGACAAAAAGGGGCAAGCAGTCCCTTCTTGAACCTGAGTAACAAAATAATTCCATTTCTAGTTCTGGCCTGAAAAAGAGTAAAGTTTCTAGAGAATAAAATGGAAAGTAGCAAACTGAAGGTCTGAATGCCAGAAAAGCTGCACAGCTGCAGATTTTTTATCATTTTATCTGTTCCAGTTCACCCATCCATAATCCATAGGCAGGGTAAGACTTGCAAGTATTGCTGAACTCAGTGCAAACTGTTCTAGGTTAGATTTCTCTTACTGATTTGTGAAAAAAGAAGAAAAGTTAGGACAGTTGAACTCTATAATGTGTCAAAATAGATATCTAAATACTGACAAATTCAACACCTGTCACCAAAGAGGCGTTTACAAGCAGTGCCTGACCAAGCTCTTCAGCAGCAGAAAGTCCTCTAAAGGTAATTTTATTGGGGGGCGGGGGGGGGGGGGGAAGGGAGAGATATCTTTATATTCATATCTTGAAGAACCCTAGCTCTTCAAGGGATGCATTTGTGTAATGAGTCAGTTATTAATTAAGAGGGCCATAGCTTGTTACAGGAAAGCCAGGATAGCTCAATACTGATTTACAATTATTTATCAGTCATAGACCTCTGTAGGTTTACATGGAAAACAAAAATGACATACAAATTTCCCGTTCAGACCTATCTGCATTGAAAACGAAATTGAATTTGAGCATGCTATTAAGAAAAGTATGCAACTGGGACCAAAGACACAGGTATACCTGTGATAAAACAACACATAGGACAACAACCAGCAACTGGAGGAATTACCTGCAATGGTCCATTGCCAGAAACATTTCTAGCAGTCTGGGTACAGCAGTCTGAGCATATTCATCTCATCTGGGACTCATTCTGTATGAAAGTATGTGCTGCCCCAGATTAGCCATTCTTTTCTAAATAGTTTGGTCTGAAACCTTGGGGGGGGGGGGGGGGGCATTTGCCAGATGATAGTTCCCAAGCTATATTTTAGGTGGTACCTGCAAACCTGCAAGTCTTTTCTCCATTCCAAAGGGTGGGGGGAGGGGGTACAGTCTCCTCAGAGTACTAAATTCATTTGGGTTTTTGCTTTGTTTTGGTGAATTATGGTAAGGGAAATAAAGATCCCTAAAGAACTTTGGGAAGATTTAACCTTTTGTGTTTTCATGTTTTAGATTTTTATCACAGTAAAACAGCTATGATTGCTAATATGAAACAGACTGACTTGCTGTAACAACCATCACTAACAAGTATTAGCTGGGTTGCAATGGAAACAATATGTCATTTGACTCCTGCTGCTTTCCTGACAAACATATCAAGGAAATTCAAACTGCATTGGCCCTTTTTTCTTTGCAATAATGCCCATTTTTATGGGGTTTTTAAGTCCTTCTACTATAAGAAACCTTGTGGCCCAATAGGATAGACAGACTAATTACACTCTTTATTAACACATCATTTTTATCAAAATACTTAATGTTAACATTGCTTAGTGTACATTTAGCTAGACATTTTCTTGTATGAAAATTAAAGGAGGGAATTTATCAGTTTAATGATCTAAGAAATTATGCAAAAGCTGTTTCTCTCATTAAAAAAAAAAAAAACACAAGACTATATGAATGTTATTACTATTTCCTGGAAGCAGCAACAAATACCTCCTTCCTGTTAAATTGAGACTGCCTGTTGCCGGTTTTATTAGCTGTATTGTCAAAGCACACATTCATGCAAACAAGACCATCCCTAGACTAAGCCCTCTTCATATGGAAAACAAAGAGGCAGCCTCAGCCCCAGACCACCTGCAATGTCAGTGCTGTAGAAAGATGGAAACAGTAGGTAACATTAGTCACTGATGTGTGTTCACTGAGATATTTGACATCAAATTTTCATAGGTATTCCAGCAAAGAAGAGCTTAAAGGAAGAAATTAACAGGATATTTACATGGAGCTGCTCCCAAGCCTAAGGGATCCCATACACTAAAGTATGTAGAAAAGTAGAATGTTTTCCAAAATGCAACTAGGAAGCAATGGATGTTGGCAACAGGCATGGGGCAGATCAAACCCAAGATTCAGCCCAAGAATATCCAACCCTGACGTCAGCGCTGAGCCTCTGCTCTGTCAGAGGGCTCTCCTGAGGCAGCCTGCATGTCCCACTCACAGCTGCTGCTAGGCGGGGGACGGGTACAGGCTGCAGAAATCCTGCTGTGCTCTGTATCTTGGAGCTCAGCGGTTAGGAGAGCGTTCCTCACCGCACTGAGCCCCACAAGGGCAGTCAGCGTACAGGCACAAGGGTTCTCCAGACCGCTGAAGGTCTGAACATCTTGTGAGACATCTTTGGTGCTAACGTACAGCACAAGTATGTCCATAACAAAATTCAGAGGGCACTCACTGTTTCATGACAAAAGACCTGGGATCCCGCCAGAGAAAAACACTAACGCAGAAGTAGCACATACATTGCCATGGTATCATGTTATGAATGGATGACTATATTTTGTTTTACTGAATATTCATTTATGTCTGCTGGAGTCCAGTTTGAACACTTGATATTGTCTAACTCACATTTTCTCTGGTCTTAAAATAAAAGTTTACACCCGACTTCATTATATCAGCTCCTACAATCAAAAGGCTTCCCCTTGTTCTTTCTGGACTGGAAACTGAACTTCCTACTTAGGAAATAACCATTGTCTCAGGAAATGTTATCATGTTGACTTTCACATTGTTGGACACTATGATAAGGAATACATAGAGCAAAAAAAAGAAAACCAGACAAAAAGATAAAAATTAAGGAAAAAATCATTTAGAATTCTGACTTTAAAAAACAGCAGAAAAAAAAGAAAAGAGTCTTTTATTTAACTCTGTACAGCTCTGTAAAAGATGGTATGTTAAATATGAGGAACTCTGCCAAAGGAACAGAGGTGAGAAATAATCTCAATTAAGAAGCACTGCTTCTGAAAAAAAGATGGATAAAGGAGAAAGAAATTGTCTGTTCTTCAACCCAGAGCTCAGAGTAAAAGGAGATAACACGCACAACCTTTGACAGTGGAAGCAATGGACTTTCCCTATTTGGAAAAAAAAAAAAAAAAAAACAACACCAAAACCTCTCAAAATAAATTTTGGTGGGGGGGGAGGATAAGGACATGGGAACCAGACAGTTCCTGAGAATTAGAGAGAAAAAGAACTTCCCCCCCCCCCCTTTCCTATCCAAAAAGATAGATCTACCTCTGCCACTTTGAATTGTAAGATAAGAGAATGTGCATGGTTATAAATCCTCCAATGAGTGCCTCAACAGGCAGCTGCTGCGAGGTGATAGATTTAGTTAATAAGAGCTCACAATGCCGAGCTAGCAGAAGGCTCTAAGTGCACCACTGGTTACATTATATCACAACTCACTAGTATACTGCTATCAGACACTGCTTTAAAAATGTCTGTATATGATACTAGAGCTGAAGTTACCCACCTACCTGTGGCTCAGTGTCTTTGAAATGGGTGCTGCAGGAGCCAACATATTAACTGAGTGATCTGGCATACATTTCCTGCCAGTTGCTGCTGTGTTTTGATGCAAGAACTAGATATTTTACTCAAGAATCCTTTAGGTCACTACTCCTTTCACTTGCATGTGACCATAGCTGTCTGTCATTCCCTAAATGACTCTTTCACAAGCTTCTTACCCCAGATTAAAATATTTACCTAATCAGCAGGGCAAACTCGTTGCTTTTAAGGTGTTTTGCTTAACTCAGTAAAGTGTTCATTATTATACATAATCATTATATTTACCATAACATTCAGGAACCAGAAGCACACTATAGCAGGTATTCTTCTATGAGAGAAAAAACTTCACAGGCTTTTTCCTACTGAGATGACAATTCAAGTGTGAGATGAGAAACAACAGGTAGATGCAGCCTGATCTAAATGCAGAAACAGCAGGGAAATCACATTTGTCAACATAATAGATAGTGGTCTCAGCACATTACAGCTCATCAAGTCTTTTATAAGCTCTGCAGCAGCCTGAAAAGAAATAATGAAGTACTTTTACAGATGTTTGCATGGAGTTCCTCCCAAGAATGACAGGCTACTTGGGAGAAAAAATGAAGATGACTCTCTGAAAATGTAACACAGGAGAAGGAGACTGATACGGAGAGAAAGATGACAAATAGGGCGAGGATCAGCTATAAAATGTCTGAAAGTGATTACAAGCATCTTATATTTGATGTGATACAGAAGAGTGCAGGAGAATTTTGCACTTGTCTTGCCCAGAGAAAAGGATCAAGACAAAAGATGCTGTGAATTTTGACATGCATTGTGCCTGTGCAAGGGACAGAAAGGGCACTATTTTAGGTATTTTCAACAGAAACGGAATGATTTAGCTGTATCAGGATATAGGACATGCAAAGGATTGTGAGCAGAAATGACACCCAGAAAGCACAGCTGACTGACAGGTGAGGGAGCGTAACGTTATGATCTAATCATGCTGAAAAAATAGGAGGGTTAGGCCTTGGAGAATGGCTAAAAAGTTTACTTAAGCTCAAGCCGACGGCTGGATGATTTCCACCGAGAAATAGCTAAAAGCAAGCAAAGGGTCAGCACATTGCAGATTGTCATCAGGAGAAACATATCTGCCACTAAATTTATGTAGAAATGGGGAGAACAGGACATGGAGGACTCGAGAAGATTCTGTTAAAGCCCCACAGAAGCTGAAAAGGGAATAAAGAGGTTCCTCCAAGGGCACAATCTGTTCCTTCTCCTTTCTGCTTTGAAACTTCTCCCCTTCACTGGCTCTTTTGTACAGCTCTTTGGTGTCCCAACAGAGACAGCAGCAGAGTACAATCCATTAAAATATTTTCTTATTTTTACACCAAAAGTTTCCATTTAAGTAAGAGTGTATTTTAACTGACATGCCATACAAAGGAGAGTCCAAATGGGTTAATACATGCTAGCAAGTCACATCTTACAACTTGAACCATATATACAGACATCTTTCAGAAAGAAAGACGAATAGATTTCCTATTAGAAATCTAAACTTTCATATCCAAATTTCTTTGTGGAATGAGGTATACAAATAAGTATGTGTTAGTTTATGAAGGGAAAGTCTTCATGAAGTTACTCCAAAAATATGCTACAAAATAGCAGAAAATAATGGATTTTTTTCTCTTGCAATCTGTTCCTTTTTGCACTGGCCCAAACTGGCTAAATAGTTGTCAATGAAAAGGCCATTCAACATGGGAAAGTCACATGGCTCTGATTTGGTGTATGCACACACTCATTATAGAAACAGAAGTATGGATAGTCAGAGAAATTACCCCAAGGCTGAAGAACCTAGAAAACATCCTAGAAAACCTAGGGATGGCTTGAGGATATTGAAATTATATTTGGGTCCTTTGAACAGTGCATTCCACCCAAAGCAGGGCGGAAGGAGGAGTATAGCATAAAGCCTGCTTCAAAAAACCCATTAGAGAGAAAGAACCATGCTATATTTGAAATGAAACATAAAAAAATAGAGAACCCCCCCAACAGCAATCAGGGGGAGACAGAGAAGGGAGGAATCACACACACAGAAGAGAGAATGCTATCTCCTTCAGCTGCAAAGAGGTATATGTGCAAATAAATGGTATTTTGTAGTTTAGGTATGCCAAATAATTTTCCTCTTCAGAGCCAGGGCAAGTCATAGCTAACCATGTAGTCTCAGTTTTTAAAAATCTTCCATTTCATTTG
This sequence comes from Dromaius novaehollandiae, assembly GCF_036370855.1. Lineage (NCBI taxonomy): Eukaryota > Metazoa > Chordata > Aves > Casuariiformes > Dromaiidae > Dromaius > Dromaius novaehollandiae. Next base: position 39,611,537 of record NC_088132.1, read on the forward strand.
TTAATCCTCAACTTCTAGATGCTACAAAACTAGGACATCTGTTTGATAACCAGAATTATTTAAGAAACAGATATCCCATATAGGACAGTTGTATTAGATTATACTATTCCTGACCAAAACATCCTATGCTAGAAGCTGTCAATCTAGTCATTCTTATTCCGTTCATACATTGATATCTCGAGCATCCAGATAGGAAGTACTTTGTAATATTTTAAGGAGTCCTTTTTTTTTTTTTTTTTGAAAAAATGCCACCCCCCCCACATACATACAACAACAAACCAGACACTCTTGAAGTACCTTCGTATATTCAGTATGAAATTTACTATACTAAACTTCCAAGTAACTTTTATCTATCTCACAATTTTTATTAAAGAAGCTTTTTTAATCAAATGATTAAAAAAACCTCAACTGCACAAAGTCATAACAGGTGGCTATGGGCTATTAAAACTTACCTTTTCCAGTAGAAGTATGTGTGTGTTTTAGTGGTAGAAGAAAAACAGAAACCAGCAAAACTGTTTCACTTTACAGGTGCAGAACAGATTTCTAACCTGTCACTGTAATGACTATTTGGCATCAGCTGCTACTCTTCGTGATCCTTTGGTCTCATTCTCTCTCTTAGTTTCAATCACTGAGAGCCTCACTTCGCTCTTTTACTGACTTCATCTACTTGCTACTCTTTAACATCTTCCTTTCATCTTCTAAAGCACTTCCTCTCTTTAAGTCTCAGCCAAATCGCTCTATGTATCTTGTGATTAATTGTCTCTACAAGAATTTCTGTGATTTTTCTGCAGATACAGATAACTGAAAAGAATGTTCAGTGTATCTGCTAATCATGCTTATCAAGTGTAAGAAACAAAACAGTGTCTCAGCTCCAGAGTTTACTTCCTTAATAAAACGTTAATTGTTATATCAGCTGACAGAGACAAGCAAGCATACACTAAAGCAGTTAATGAGAAAAACACTTCCCGTTTATTATCGGAAGTATCAAATGTGTATCATTCAAATAACTTCATCTATGATTTTGAGCTATGATTTTAAACCACAAGACTAAATCCAAAGTTATGATCCTATAGCAATGAAGTCGCAGAAAATTTTGTTTGAGGATGATCTGAAACATTTTGAATTTTTTGGAAAACTTTTAGACTCAGAAATTTAGAAATTGCTGAGTGAACATCCAATTACATTTACAGTATTTATTCAAATTAATTTCTTTGTCATCGTACTGCTAGGTATTATCCAAACATTTATCGAGTGGGTCCTAAAAAGGGTTCTTACTCAATCCCAAACTGAAAGAAATTAACAAATGTAATGTAGTTAACGCAGAAGTGTTAACATCTCTGAATTTGGATTAACAAACTGTCAGCCTCCTTGGATAAGCATTTAATAATACTAATTACAGCAGTCTTAATTTATAGTGAAACATCTTAAAATTAAAATCCTAAAGGTCAACACAGAAGCAGAATGCCTTTTGCAGTATCTTATCAGAAATAAGAAATTTTCACACTTAAACTTATGTATTTATAATTCAAGTAAAAACACATATACATATATTTTGCAAACATTGCTACACTATGGAAAGTTTGAAAGCATACCACACAGATGCCAATGTCATTTTCCTGCTTTGGACCTGGCAGTTTGAAATGCTTAGGGCTGACAGTTCAAAGGCCAGCAGAGTACCCTTCTAAAGGCTGCAATGATTAAAATAATGTCAATGATGTCTATACATCAGCTGCTAACACTGATAAGCAAAACAGTCCTACTAACCCAGTACAGCCTGAGCCTCAAAAATTAGTTGGAAGATATATATACTTTTTAATTTGGTCCATCCCCTTTCCAGCATCAAATTAAGTCTCAAATACGTCTTTAATTTGCATTTTAAAAAGCAGCTTGATTGCCAGTTAATTAAATATTGATTGTTCAAAGAACATTTATTGAAATTTAGCAGGAATACAAGAGATAGGGAAAGTTGCTAAGTCATTTAAACAAAATTAACTCTGAAATACATGTATAATTACATTCTTATAGTTTGAATGAACTCTCATTGTTGCTTGAAAGGATATTTAGCTTTTTAATTGGTATGTAATAAAGCCAACAGGAACTTCTTAGTTCTTAGTTAATACAAACACTTCAGCTCTTGAATCCCAACTGCAGTTCATCTTTTAGGTTGAGAGAAACTGCATAGTAAAGAGGAATGTAACTTTAAATCTGTTTCTTTTGCAGCATGCTTCTTCCTCTTACAACTAGGCCCTGCAAGGCCTTGATACCTAACCCAGTGATTCAATATGCATGTCTTTCTAGCAATTTCAGTGAAGCCTTAGATCAGGATTGTGAATGTTTTAGTGTCTTTTAGGAGAGACAAGTGACCGCATTTATTAAGTTTAGTGTTTGCTTTTGCTGCTTAGCACTTTTCATAGTTTAACTCGCTAACAAACCCAGAATCATATTAACAGAAGAAGAAATGCAGAGCAGGAAGTGACTTACCTATAAAAATGGGACTCAAGCCAGAAATCAGAATTCAAACCCAGTGAATTTTAGAAATATTCTGATGCAGTTCTGGATATTGGTGCCCAAGATTGAATACGACACTGAAACCACTCAGCAGGGTCCAAACTGCTCAGGAGAATCTGCCCTTGAGATTCATTCTTGGAGAATATTTTTACTCCCCTGGCAGCAAATGAGAGGATATTCACTCCAAACAAACATAAAGCTGCATCCACACAACTTCCTCTGGAAGAACAAAGTCTCTAGCAAAAAATGATCTGAAATCTTCCCCCCCCCCCCCCCAACCTTGGATGAGGAAAAGTAGAAAAAGAAAGTTGATAAGTATAGAAGAGCCTATATATTCCTTTATTCCTTCACTTTATGGATCCACAGTGAGCAACTACATGATGGGTTTTAAATGCCAGTTCTATAAACTAGCATTTGGCACTTCAAACACATAAGAAAGTAAGGCCAGAAATATCTCCTTTAACCAAACCAAAGATGAATTTACACAAGTAAACTATACCACCTTATCCAGAAGTGCTGTATAACTACTATTGCACTTACATGAGCTAAGATGATGATAGTCAGCAGTTCTCTTCATATCAGCAGAGGAAAGACCAGTCAGAAAAAAGGAAAACTTGCTCTGTTGAGGGAAAGAAATAGGATGTTTTTAGTGAGCGACCTGTAGATTAGACCCTTCCCCATGCAATCTCAATAATTTTCTCCAGCTGAGCTGCAATGGCTATTTCCTCACACCTCCCATGCTTTCCCATGTATTTAGAGCCTTGGGGACCACACCTGAGATCTGTTTGGCTTTTCTCTCAGCCAAAAGATAACTTATCAGGGATATGGTGGAAAGAAAAATATTGGTTTTCTAGTATCTGGGTACCTACTCTGGTGGTTCTAGCTGCTGGAGACTAGACTTAGATAAGTCTTTAACTAGAGGACTTTCAGACTGTGAAGTTTCCAAAAAGCCAGCAGATGAGATGAGGAAAGAAAAATTGGGTTAATTTGTCAAAGTTCAAGCATGAAGATGTTTTTATCCATTCAGAAGTATACATCTGATCTGCAGATGCTCTCTAACTTCTAACAGCAGTTTGCAGAAGGAGGTGAATGAATCATCAAGTATCTGTATTAGATTCAGTTTTATTTAACATCTTTCTTTGAAAGCAGACAGATATATTTGAAATAAAGTATGATTTTGCATCCCTGTATAGCTAAGACAGACTCAAAATAAAACAAAACCTATGTAGTTGTTGCAGTTTCGGGTTATAAAGTGAGGCAGCTGGCAAACCACAGACAGGCAAAGGGCACAGTGACCGTTACCTGGGTTGGTTTGTAAGGGCCAGGAGACTGATAACCAACAACAAGCTTAGTGTGGCTGTGTGCCCGGCATGCGGGAGGCCCTCCACAGACATCGTACAGCCTGGTGGCCTGGAACCGCAAATTCTTCCCAAAAGACAACGGGCTGAATTGACGGCACGTCTGAACCGCTTGCTGGGCAAGCGACACGAAGAACCACGCGCTGCACAGTAAAGGAGCTGGGCGGACCGGCACGGACAAACTCATGCGTACGTGGTTAATCTGCTTGTGTTTTAGCCCAGCTTAAGGACTAAATCTAAATCCAAACTTTCTCAGTCTAAACCTGCCCACTGCTATCTCTGAAATGTAGGCCTGAACTGAAAGAAGTCAGAGGCTGAAAGAGTTTGAGCAAGAACTTTTGCTTAAAATACAGTATTAAAGTACTCAAAGGCAGTATTTAAGCTTCTCTTGGTATTTCTGTGCTGAGGAAAACAGAAATTCCATGAGAGGAAAACCAAGAAGGACACGAGGATTTACGAGGAGAGTTACAATAACAGAATATATGCCTTAATTAAGTCACAGCTGTGCACAACCTGATTAAATAACTGAAGGGCTAAGCTGAAGGACAGGGGAAATTATTTTGGGCAGTCAGAAGGTTTTAAATGTGAATAATGGGCTAATTCTGAACAAAACTCTAATGATAAAGCCCAGAAACGAGTTTTCAACAGTATTCACTCCACAAGTGAAAAAATATTTTGTCTTGGGGTATCCCCAAATTTAATTTGGTTCAGTCTAGCCTGGGGCACTCAGGTATCACAGCGATGAGGGCTGTACGTTAACTGCACAGAACAAGCCCCTGAGGACATACTGTACGCTTTACTGCGAAACGGAAATACGCCCAATGGATGCTGTATTTCTTTTTTTTTCCCCCTGGTTCCATGCGCTTACTACAGGTTGTAAATACTACCTGAGGCACTGAGTGAGGAATTCATTCTTTTCAACTCCTCAAAACCGCACGGAGCCCCCGTGCTCGTGCGCAGCGCCCGTGCCAAGGCCTCACGGCCCCACGGCAGCGCTGAGGCGGCCCCGGAACGGCCGCACCACGGCGTCAGGGTGGTGGGGGAGGGGAGGGGACCCCGCCACCCTGCCCGGGCCGCTGTCGCCGGTGGGGGCCGGGGAGGGGGCAGGGAACTGCTGAGGTACCGGGGGTGCCGGAGGGGCTGGGGCAGCGTCCCCTGCCTTCGCTGCTGCCGGGGCCGAGGCGTGGGGCGCGCGGGGAGGTCGTGTCTGTCTGTGGGACAGGGTGCTCCGAAGGCGCGATGCGGCATCGGGCAAAGCCTGTGTTATCAAAAGAGAAGGCAGCAGTTAAAAGGTAGCTGGAGCCTTACACTGAAACCCGAAAACATTTTTTCCGTGAGGGCAGGGCAAAACCACCCTTGCGTATTTTTCCAGTGTCAAGGCGAGCAGATGTGCTGACCCGCAACACGCACCGGTGTCAGAGTCGATGTTTAGCCAAGCGCCTGATTGCCCCGAGTCGCCTATCCGAGGGACTCGCTCCTCAGTTTTACCTTTTTGTGAGGTTAGTTACTGTGATTACTTAACAGATCGTCTGTTCCTGGAGGTGCTACAGGTTTGGTTTCGCTGTGGCGAGGAACCCCGCCTGGCCAGGCAGAGGAGGGCTTGAGAGGAGGCATCAAAGCACCGCTGAGCTTCTCGCTCCCCAGCCCCTGGGCTGCCAGGGAAGCGTTCAGCTACCAAAGCAAGATAAAGCCGGGGATCAACCAAGTGTAGCAGTGCTTGGGCCATGTTTGCTTGCTTCAGCGTGCCTTTTTCAAAGTGGATTTATTTAAAGCTACACAGGGATTCCAGTGCTGGAGAGATATAATGCATGTACTGAGACTGCATCTTGTTTGGCTTTAGCAGTTTATATCCTCTCTTTTTGCTTATCTGTAGCGCTAGCCAAATAATCTCATGCTTCCCACGGGTGCTTCGTTCACTCTAATGAGGATGAAGAGTTGTTATCCGTGAAAAACATGAGAAGCATGTACCCCACGTACTTTCCCTGGTAAGGAAAGAAGACAGAACAGTTTTTCTCACCCTATTCTCCAAAATGGTGCAGGGAGAATAAACTTAACTCAGAATCCACAAAACTTGCTCACAAATATAGGCTAAATGGAAAAGTCACACTCTTGGACATTGTATATAAACATTGCTAAGCATAACACTGTTTCTGTTTTGCAAACAAAGCTTTCCTTGTTGCAACATCTCATTTATCATTTCCTTCTTCCTCTTCCCCAGAGTCTTGAAGGTATGAGCATATAATTCATGAATTTACAACCTGAACGCTTCCCAAATCCTCTCATCATATCAGGGACAGAAACTGCACTCTGACAGGCTGCCCAGAAAAATCTTCATAAATACCTGATTTATTTGGTTAGTTAAAAGACAGGAAAGCTTTAGAGAGGAAAGAAAGGAAATGAATGCATCATGAAAAAGATGCTGCACTGTATTTTAGACACTCACTGTAGTAGAATGTCTATCTGCTGCATGTACCTAAATTTCTGACATTCCGAGTTGTAGTATTAGTACAAAAGGCCTATTGAAAACACATACGTGCAATGGCAGCAAAATAAAATGACCAAGATCTGCTCTGGGAGTGCCAGTAGTCCCCCCATGTGTTCTTTATCTCCCCTCACCTCTGGAAACCTCCAGGCCTTAAAGTAGGGTAAAGTTAGCCAGAGATCTTTAGAGGCCATCCCCCACAGACTTCATAGACCTTTGTGTTCTATTTTTCCTTTCTTTTTCAGTAAAAAACAGCAAAGTGGTCCTCTATTTGCAAGACTACTTTTCCTCCATGCTTTTTCCATCATTCTCTTTCAGTTGCTAAGATTTTAAAAATAAATTTTAAGCATATCAAAAAATACTATAAATTCCCTGATGACTGGCCAACAGCTCTTTTGAGAGCTATATAATTGACAAGATCATGCAACCACCAACCAAGCATATAGTAATTCATATTTTTCAGTCCTGACTATCAGATAAAATAATTCAAGCTAGCTATTCAACAGCTTTCACTGGCAACACTGTAGCAAGGGGATTACTTAAACTCAGAGTTTACAGTATAATCTTGTACATTTAGGTAACCACATTTCCTTTTAAGCCCTTACATGACAGAGGAGGACTCAAGTGAATGTAATAGTTAGTCTGTCCATGTGATAATCCTGCGGGGTTATGTAAGCAAATGATTAAGGGTTTCACTAAGTCCTGTCAGCTCTGAGCACTAATTCTAAAAGCACATTCGGCTTTCTTTGACAGACTTCTAAGGGAGCGCATGTCCTAAATGACTGTCAGTCTGCATAATAATCTATTACATTAGAAACTTTTATAAAAGCCTGATAATAGGGGTTATTTAAATAACATACATCTAAAATACTATATTTTCCTGTTATCAGTTTATGGTTTCATTCCTAGCTTTAGAGCTTTGGATTTTTTCCTCCCTCACTCCCATTTGCACCATACTTTGCACCATACTACTATGCACATGACAAAACATTCACAGTGCTACATCTTAACTGTTAATGTCAAGGAAATAAAATAGATCCTAAAGGTCAGATACTTTTCCTTGTACTGTCCCAAATTTTATACAGGTATAAACCTAGAAGTATGAGGTCTACGTATTAATTCACACAGTAAGCACGCATGACTCCAGCAGATCTAGCCTCTGAATCTCTGTAAGGATCAATTCTTAATCTCCTGAAAATAGGACGCAATACAGAACACGTTGCTTTAATGTACAGCTTCTGAAGATTTTTCTTCTTTCTAATTACAGTCACAATCTGCCAGTGTTCAGAACTTCCTGTATCCCAAGTCTTCAGAATTTGGATGTATTCAATAACATCTACATGCGCGAGTGAGGATCTCTGCCTCCTGAACCTGGTCATTTTCTAAACCATTTTCTTTTTTTTTTAATTGTGGTTTGGGGCTTGGCGGGGGGGGGGGGGGGGTTTAGTCAAATTGTACTGGGAATACTCATTTCTGTTAAGTTTGCAAAGACAGGTGAATACCTAAAATCTAATCTTTAAGACCTTGCAATATAGTTCTTCTGGACTAGAGACTGATCTTTTGACTGCAGTTTTCAGTCTAAAGGAGCCAGGAAATACTGAATGTCCCAAGTTTAAGAATCCATTGTTTTATACCTGACATGTGTGTTCCATCTCTATCTATGGGCTCTTATAAGTGACGTAGTTTTATCCGCTAATATATTTCTAGAGCATACTTAACTTAACAGTGGTAATCTAAACAAAGCAGGACTGGAACCAGCATAAAACACAAGCATGAGACAAGGAATCACACTCAGCACTTTGGGATTCCTTCTTTTTGTTCTCTGCTGGACACAACTGATAATCCATGCCATTTACACTTCTACTAAAGGCTACCTGACAGCAGCTCAGAGCAAAACTTTTGATGAGTGCTGTCTAGCAGTTTCAACTATTCTGTAGTGACATGCTTTGCAATTTGAAATTGAACTGCAAACCTCTGGCACAGACTGATATGGAGGCCAGCATTAAATCATGGATCAGAAAGGGACTAAACTAAATCTCAGAGCATGGATTTCTTGTTCGTTATCAAACACAACAGTCTGGATGTAACCATTGACTCCGAAAAGCCATTGCTTGGAGCTGAGAATATATCAACAGAATGAGCTGGTGAGGAGTATCTTGCACATTATATAAAGATGAAAAAGAAGCATCTTTCTTTTTATCATTATGTTTTTAATAAGATCTGTAACTGTCTAGCATAAAATCACATTTTTATATAAAAACAATTTGTAAAACAAGTCACTTCATACTTTCATTGTTTTTAATCCCTTTCCTGAACTTTGGATACTGAACACTATTGGAAACAGAGACAGCACAGCCTTTCATATATAGTAACAAAAATAAGTAAACCCAATGTCCCTTTGTTTCCTATATCCAAAGTACAGATAAAATATGCACTCAAAAATCAACAGTTTCTCTACCGGGATAGAGAATACTTTGCTTTGGTCTACTTAGATTTGCAGATAAAAGATCAGCTTGAACACTATCTGAAGGCCTAGCTTTTATCTGTATTCGCGCTAGGACAGCTGCATTGGTTAAGGAACCAGTTTGAACTAAAAGAAACTTAGGCATATCCACTGGTAAACATTCTGCTTCTGTGAATATATCATTTCCTTAGTCCACAAGATACAAATAATAATCGAGGTAATCACTACCAAGTTCAAACTAGATCCATCCTGAAAATATTAATGCAGTTTAAAATGATTAATTATTTACTGAGAGGATTCTTAATACAAGACTGAGGCAGTAAATAAAAAAGTATCAGTTCTAGCAGATGCTGGTGATTAATAAAAAATAAAAGTCAAAGTATAATTAAGTTTCTTTTCAAGACTGTGCCTTGAGTAAAGATACCATTCAATGTCAGGCAAAAAGACAACTTTGAGTGAAGGCTGTGTATAGCTTGTGTGCTGGACTGTGAATAGCAAATTAGAATATCAGTGAAAAGTACTGCAGTTACAAATCAGTTTCAGTAGTTTTTGTAGCTGTCTTTGAAAGAATGCAAAGATGAAGGCAGCTGAGCATTTTAATTTCTTCCATCTTGGAGCAACAAAATGATATAATACTATATACATTTGTTATTATTTGGCCAAAGTTGACTATTCGTAGCTTGATTTCTGTTTCTAGAGAGAAGAGAAGGTTTACATCCCAGTGTTGTACTGATCACATCTAGACTCAGACTGCTGCACACCCATGGAAACAGGTAGCAGCAAAGGAGATAGCAAGCAAGGGAGCTTGTTAGTGAGTATTTAAGGTGCATCCCTTCTGCACTGCAAATGAAAGGCCTGATTAGCCACCCTTTATTTATTCCTAAACTCATGCATTCCTGCAGAACTACAAATGGAGTATGTAATTTCTAACCTAAAAAGACCCATAAAAGATAGATTTTCCTTGAGTATTTCTATTTATTATTAATGATATGTGCTACAATGGAGGTACTTACAGACTATATATCACGCTGTTATACAAATAGCATTTTGAGATGCTCTTTGGCAACTTTCCGAAAACAAACAAGTAATACAGAAAATCATTATCCACAGTAGGGTGCTCCCAGGGGAACATCAGGTGTATATCAGATAATCATTGAACTTACATCACATCAGCAGCACTCTAATCCCATAAGAGCTACCATGGGCAGACAAAAACCCACCAAAGCAATCTGCATTGCTCAACTGTGTATACATGGTGTGAATGTAGACTGCAAGCTGCTTTTTTGGCCACTTTTTCCAATTGCCTTTGATACCTCTTGGGAAAAGCCAATTCAGATGTGTTACATTTCCTGAAAAGAAGTAGTAGTGCGGAAGTTATGGACAGTGCAACAATTGTGACTACTTACGAGTCAGAAAAGTTTCTCCCTAGGCAGGTCTGAAACATATGTACTTTTTTAAGATTCACTTCTCATGTAGGAGTGTATAGTTGTTGGAAATAAAAAGTTATCTACTCTGTTAAGCAAAATAAGGCATGTAGAGCCAGACTGTCAACAGAAGTGTGAATGGCATACTGATGGTTTCACTGCCTTTAGTGGTAAAACTTCTGCTGGATTTGATGAGAGTAGATGTTCTACTGTCACCAAATACTTTTAAAAAGGCATAATTTAGTGTCTAGAGTAATGAGAAAAACTGTCAGTGTCACTGTATCTATAGTTATCAGAAAATGTGGTAACATGTAAATATGAAGTAACACAACTTACAGAAAGAGGAAAAGAAGTTGGAAAAATTAAAATGATCATGTTTTTTCCAAAGAACTTTCAGGGTCCCTTCACATTCCCTTCATAATATGCATCATGTGAAACATGGATGATCATTAAAATAAAATGAGAAAGATATAAGAAATCTTTAGTGCAAACAGTATGATTTCTATCTAATTAGAAATCTCACCGCAGGAGAGCAGGAAAACAATGACTGTATTGTCAATAATCACATAACTAGAACTGGCCAAGCGTTTCTGGAGTATGCTTTTTATGGTAAAATATAGTTTCCAATCATTCAGAATCTCCCAGAGGAAAATTGCAATTTTGCCAACATTTTTTAAGTACCAGGCAAGAAAAATGAAGTACCAGGTTTTTGCTTTGGTCAGTGAGCTAATAACAAGGCTGCCTAATGTCCCAGGATGAAGTCCATGAGATGTCCGTAGCTTCACACATTTAAGTTAAGTTGTAGAGTTCATTTTCTGAGATCAAGGGCAAACTAGAAACATTTGTGGAAGAGATCCATAAAGGACTGCTAGAGACTACAGAGAAATCACCTCGGGCACCAAGAGTCCGAAAGTCACAAATTGTTCATAGTGCTGAAGAGTTTCCAGGGATATATTATTGTACATTTGCTATATCTCTGTATTTTGCTATCAGCATCAACTTTGCCACTTTCAGAGACAGGATACTGGGCCAGATGTACCTTTATTGTGTCCTAGCATCACTGGCCCTACGTTCTCCTTTTCTGACTGGGTTACTTAATTCTGAGGCGTTATGCTCTCCACTCCAAATAATCATCACTGGTGCATTAGTGCATCATGAGAAACACATTCCAGATGGTGAGTCCAAACCATAAAGGAAAAAGGTCATTCAAACTACCACTCTCAAAAGACTCTATGGGGTCTCAGAGATACATAGCCAAACTGGCTCAAACTGAGACTGATAGAGTCCTTATTGTTAAAAGTTAGGTACATTAGCCACTTGCCAAAATTGCCAAAAGCCTCCCCCTCAAATCTGTCAAATAATGACATTTTCCATGGAGTAGAAATTCTGATTTTAACCAGCTTTAGAGGGCATATTAGTTATGCACTTAACAGGAAAAGGAAAAAGGAGGCAAAATTACAGTCTAGACAGGTATATGCTTCTGGTAATCTTGAAAATGAGCAAGTATCTGAAGTACTACAGTTGCAAAATTGGATTAAGCACCTCTCCTCACTTCCCCAAAACCTGAAAAAAATTTAAAGATAAACTCAAAGTAAAACCAAAAAAAAAAAAAAAAAAATTAGTACCTCAGCATGTGCATGTTACGGATAGCATGCATTGTCTCCGAAGAGTGCCCAGAGTGCAGCTTTTTGCTCATTACAGATTCACTTGTAGGAAAAAATCTGATAGCAGGCTTTTGGATTACTCCAGCAATTTAGAATGGCAAAAAGTGTTGTGAGTTTATAAGACTATAAAACAAACTGCTGAGGTCTTCAATTGTCTATCAACCCAAGTTTATGATCATCTCAGAACATAATTTTCAGCTGGTTACACTGAAAAAATATTACCTTCAAAAACTCTTTTAAAGAAGAAGATAATAAGACTACAAGTATGATGATAAAAAGTATGTAGTATGATAAAATCATGGTTCCACTATCAGAGAACAACAATTGAAATTTTTATGGTTAAATTTAAAATGCTGCTTCTGAAATCATGAAGCAATTTTTTAATGTCCTCAGTCCATAACTACAGTGGAAGAATATTTTAAGTCAGAGGACATGCTACCTCCTGTGCTGTATTTTTTTCCAATTAGATAAACTTGGCACTTGAAGTCTTCTTCTTGTGTGAGGCATAAGCTGGATTCCCAGGCTGTTTCATTGTGCCAATTTTTTTTTTTTTTTACCTTGTCATTGAAAGAAATAAAGAAAGGTAGATTGAGGATTGCTTAAATTGGACTTTTTTTTAATTATAGCTGAACAGAAAAGGTGTGTGAATATGTTGCTTAACTCAAGGGTCATGGTGACAATCAGTCCACAGAAGAACTGTGAGCATTAAGGGAAGTCAACAGGAATTCAGGTTCAAAACAAGCAAAAGGAAACTGTGCTTCACACAGCAACTGTGTAATTATACATCATGAAAGAATATTACAGATGCTAATGTTTATGAGAGATTGGATAAGTTCTTGGAAAAGTAATCTGCTCCTGGTTGTTAAGTAGACAGAACGTACATCTAGCGGAGGAAATCCCCTGAGCTGAAAATAGTTGGAGGTTTGGAGCATGTCATGGATGTTTAACTTGACCTGCTCTTCTGGATCTCCTTGTGGCCACTATTGTAGATCGGTGCCTAGGCTAAATGGATCTTTGTTTTGGCCAGTTTTGTGACCTCCCATTTAATTATAAGGAGAGAAATACATGGTTTGGAAGTATGGGCTGTACTGCTGTTCTGTTTACTGTGTGTTCCCAGTTTTATAAGACTTTTGCCAGAAGAAATGAGAAGAAACCCAGGGCTTTTCTTTCTTTCTTTCTTATTAACAAGTTTGATTATGTGTTTTTTCAGGACAAGAATTGGTTAGCATAATAAGCAATGAGTTACAGTAAGAACCTTGTCTTTGCCAGATTAAGTGTGTTTTCTGCATTCTCTGAAGACCAAGAAATCATACCAGCTAGTAGATCTCAATTTTAAATCTAACTTCTAGAGTTAGGCTATATTGATTCCTGGGTTGTATTAATCCCTACAAGGACTTGCAAAAAGAGAATATTCTTAGATAAAGGTGCAAAGTTTCATTTATTTTATAAATTTCATCCAAGAACTTGAGATCAAGATTAGTAGTTATGGTTTTATATACATACATACTATTAATACTGAGAGAATGATTTAAACATTCTGTATGCACAATTTCCAGTCTCTTTCTAAAGCCACCGTGCAAAATCAGTGACCAGAGAAGAAAAAATAAAAATTTCAGATACAGGTCACTGCACACATTTTTACTCAGGTCTTGCTTTATTTCCCCCCCAAATCCCAAAACCAGAATAAATCAATTCAAGCTACAACTCAAATCATCCAGGGCCTTTGTAGCTTCAATCAGCTGGGAGAAGACAAGTTATATCCCTACTTAAACCCTGCCTTTCACCAGTCTCTACTGTCTTTCTAGAGCCCCAGCAAAATCAGTACCAGCAGAGACAAAAACAGAATAAACCTTGAGATGTCAAAGCATCACCACACCCTGTCCCACTGCTTGATGTTGGAGAAGCAAAAAAAAAAAAAAAAAAAAAAAAAAAAATCCATTCACTGATAGCCTCAAAATCTGTCTCTCATAGTAGCCAGTTGTTTCTGGAAATTCAAAAACAGATCAATATCCTTCTTAACCAACTGTAACAGTGTTAGCTGTTCAGACTTAACAGAATCCCAAGATCCCCAAAACCTCAATAAAGAATTTAATGCCAGTGTAGAGCTCTCAATGGAATTAGTCCTTAAAAACCTCCCTCTTGATGTTTATCTGTAATAATCCCCTGGGTAATCTCAGGCATCACTTAAAGTTTGCTTTAATAGGCTTTCTGAGCATTAGGTTAGGAAACAAAAAAGAAAAGCTTTCTCCTTCAAGTAGATTTGAGCTATTTGAGGCCCTGTCAGTAAACCTGAAAAAATTCAAAGGCATTTAAAAAACATGACTAGATATTATTTTGTAGTCGCATACATGAGATGAAGAAAACATTTTTATAGCTGTGTACCTCAGCACTGTATTAAAAAGTAGTTTTAATTTTCTCTTTGAAGAATTAGGTACTCAAAACTTTGTCACAAAAGCAATAAAAGTTGTGTAGACTTCTGAGCACTTTTTTAATATAGTACTAATACTGCAAGGATCATTAACATAAGCAACTGAAATACATTTCTATAAGGTATGATGTGAGCATGTTATAAATAGTATTTATCTTCTCTCAGACTTGAGACAACATGGAGCAAGGTAGAGTTTAATTTTCACATTATTCTCTTTCAAGAAATAACTTTGGCACAGTCTTCTTCTTTCCTTTAAAAAAAAATATTTAGTGCTTAAAAGAAATAAAGAACAGAATACCAGTAACATTAGACTATGTTTTGGGCACTGCATGATCACTGTTTTATGAAAAGGGGAAATATATGCTGCTAGAGGATCTGTTGTTTTAAAATAATATAAAAATAACTCTCAAAGTCAAGGGCACTGTTTTATTCATCATTCACAAGAATAGCAAGTGTTGAGTCATTACTCTTTTTTAAAATTATTCACTCATTTTCTGTGCCTCTTTTTTGCTGCCAAACTTGCAATACCATCTGCTTTCAACCTTCGGTGACTTTCTGCAGTTGCCATTAGCTGAGACCAAAACCATGGATATTTAACACTGTAAACAGGAACAGCTCTCTCAAGACTAACACCTAAGTCTTAGTGGACATTTGAAAACCTGGCTCTACATTCTCCATCCCTAGACACAGTCAAGTACCTGTATGACAAATTCAGTAAAAGCTTAAGAAGGTTGGACATGTTCCAAGGCTACTTCCTTGGTCTCAAGTCTCAGGGTAATGGTCCACAACTGGTAGCAATCCTAGCTTAGAACAGGCTTACCTCCTCTGCCTTTTGTCTTCTCCCACACAGCTCTTTTCAGGACCCCATGGTCTGTCACCACTAAGATTAATATGGCTGAAGAACAAGATGGACAGAAAAGGGGAAAGATGGGAAAGGGATGCTCCCATCCTATCAGTCCCTGGCCCACTTCCTGGAAAGACCCTGCAGACAGCAGTACCCAGGAGGGAGCAAGCAGCCAGCAATCACGAGAGAGAAATGGGGACATTTAAGCCAGAGATGGACACACCTGGCTTAATACCTGGCCAGTGGCAAAGTATCATTAGTTAAAATTTACTTGCCCAGGACTGCTTTGGAGCACTAAGACCTGCAGGCATGGAAGAGCCTCTATTTGTATTATTAAAATCTCTTACCCTCTATAACACAGGGTCACCCTCAAGCTGTCTCAGCGACCGGTTCCTGGCCCGCGTGACTCCCAAACTGTGCTTGGGTATTGCTAGGAAGAGCAGGAGCTGGCAGGGGCCAGGGCTCAGCCAGGGCCAGTCTTAACAGCTCCAGGGAGAGGTGATCAAGTGCCCAGGATCCTTTTCTGATACTACTTAAATCAGATTGGCCTTTAAGTTCAGACTCAGAGAAAAGGGCTGAAAGACTCAGACCAAAAAGCCAGGCAAGTGTGACAAGAGACAATAATAAACATACTTGAATAATTCAGTTCTTCAAAATGTTATGCAAAAATCATACTTTATTTACAGAAGATCTAGAATGCTCAGTCTACAAAATCTATTCATAATAAAATTACATGAGTAAGTAAATGAAAAAGCCAAAGGACCAAAGATAAAATATATCTCCCAATCATAAGATGCACAAAAACAGGGCTCTTTCCACAGCACTTCTTGAACTATTACCAAGAAAAAAAAAGACAGAGAGAGAAAGACACGCTCAGCTCTATCTGGCTGAATCCAAGCTTAACTTCTGATTCCATTTTGCTGCTACAAAAAGAAATTTCATATCTGTAACTCTGTAAAATATTTTTTCACTTGGCTTCTGCGGAGGCTATAGATATTTTCAGAGATAGACTCCTAGAAATTTTTTTAAAGTTTGTTCTAGGGCATTCATGCTCTTTTAACAGAAACATTAACTGGAAAAAACTAGGAAGCAAATATCATAAGAGCTTCTCTGATGCTTTAAAATGTTTAAATCAATTCAGCATTAACTTCATGGTGATGCATAGTGTGGTAAATCTGATGGAACAAGTTATGCAAATGACCTTTAGTTATATTTTAGAAAGTATTTTGCAAAATACATTTCATACAAAATACACTTCTCTTTTGCTCATTTGCTACCGTTATTGAAGTGTAGCCAAGTGTTTTCTTAACGGTTTACAGACATTACCTGAATTACTAAGAAACAGTTTGTGAGTCTGCTCACAGGGAAGGCAACAATCTGAGCAATATTTATGAAGAGGAAAATCAAAACTTTACTAGAACTGTAGATCTCTTTTACTGTATGTAAGGACAAGAAGGTGCCCTTCTCTGGTGGGATAGCCAGTGACAACCACAAAAAAATCCTATAGTGTTCTTCCAAAATATGAGACAAGGCAGTAAAGCTGTGTGTTTTAATGTTTTGCAGAAATTGGTCAACTGGAATTTGAAAAAACTCAGTGGTCAGCAATTACTTCACTGCACCTTCAAACAAGACAGTTTGAGCTCTAATATAATTAATATAAAGTAGAGGAAAAGGACCCTCTGCCCCTCCTTAAATTTGTGGTGTATGGAATTCAGTGAATTTTATAAAACACCCAGGATAATGCATTCATAGAGCTATTACACCCTGACCTAGCCATTTCAGTAATTGCTAATCAAATCTTATTTTTCCAAATATGACAGAACTGTATGCTGACTTACGGCAGGCTTAAAACATTGCTTGTTTATTGCTACCACTTTTATTCTTGCCTTTATTAATGGCCATTTTCTTTTAAATAACTTGCTTATTACTGTTTAGCATTTTGCCAGGTTGCCATCTGGGGCTAAAACTTCCATGCCCATCAGCTACTGCAGGCTGGTTCTAGATAAAAAGTTTTTCTAATCCCTTACACTAGCCCCTTTCCCCCACCTTGGTAGTATCTGGCCCTGCGATAACCTGGAACTGAGCGAGAAATAATTTTTACTGGAGGGGACCTCCTTACTGATTCTGATATGGTTTCAGATCCCACATACTTGCTTTATCCTAATTCCTATGTGCTGGGCTTTTAGTCATATGAGAAGGTGGACACCAGGGCTGAAGAGGGAGAAAATCATTGAGAAATCATTATGATCCAATAAAAATGGAAACACTGATGTCAAAGTACAATTATTCCTTGAATTTCTAAATACTGTTAATTTTATCTCAGTCCAGTCAAAATCCCTTTCAAGATTTTGTTGTGAGTAGGTCTTACTGTGAAGGTATGATTCAGAGACATATCTCAAGAACAGCCCAAACTAAATGCAGATCCCTAGTACTCAGCTTGGATGAATTCTTGTGTTGGCACATCCTTGTAAGAATGCTTCTTCTCTGACAGTAACCCTTGGTAATTCTGCTGTTTAATTTGGTTTAATTTTAGACCTTTTTGTCAATCTTCTTTTTATTAAAACCTAATTTTTAAGTCAGCATTTCCTTACCAACATGAGGCTGTAATTTTTTTTTTTTTTATGTTTTACATTTGTACATGTGATAACATCACTCCCATCTTGGCATGTGCAGTTGCTGACAAATAATTTTTTTCTGACTTAATATGTTATCTGCATTCAAGAGCTTGCAAGAGCTTCTCAGCTTCATTGTCATACAAATAAGGAAATTTCAACAGAGGCAGTAAGACATACTATCAGTTGTCTCCTAGCATTACACCACTGGTTTCAGTAAAGTTATACAACTAGATAATTTGGCCCAGACTACCGCTGTCAACTCAGTCCTTTTTTTTTTTTTCCCCTCAACATTCCTTGTTCCTTTTAATATTTGAATTAGTAAAAGTCAATAAGAGAACCTGGAAGAATTAAATATGACCTACCAGCAACAAATGAGGTTTGTTTGTTTTTGGTAGGACCACAACATACAAAAGAGGCAGAGAAGAGCTACTTGCCACTTGTTTTCATTTTGCAATGTCCCATTTTCTTTTGTTGCAGCCTCATCTCCAGTCTGCCTGGATGCATCAAAATGAGATAAATCTGGACAGCTTACAACATGGATAGCTCATGCAGGGAGCATTAACCACACATCCAATATGCCTTAAAGAGACAGCACATTGAGTATTTGTTTTTAACACAACTGCAAGTACTCATCAGTTTAAGATGCAAGGTGTTCATTCTCTTTCAAAGCCTGACCACAGTAAAAGTTATATTGTCAATGTCAGAATGGTCTAAAGAAACTCTTTAGCAGTTGTAAAAGATCTTTACTGTTTGGATTTTCACCTGTGTGAATATTTTAAATATTTTTGAGGCAAGATGTAGACAAAATACATCATCAGAAATATGAACCATCAGTCTGAGGTTCTTTATTCTATCATGCATGCTATGCTGATTACAGATATCTTTCTGCTTTAATGCTACAGTTAGTGGCTTTCAGGAGTGCAGATTTTTTTCCCCGGCTTTCTATTTCTGAACAGTTTAAAGAAAACCAAAGAAATAATGTCCAGACTAATTTTTCTGGAAATCAGACTAGATGATTAGAGCAAATAGGGTTCCAAAGAATAAAACAGAATAGTTAATATAGCACAGAATATATTACTGTTCATAAGTATGTATTTTAAAAAGTGTAAGTCTCTGGCTTTACAATTAACTAATGACATAAAATAATAACATGTTGCACCCTACTTGAAATGTTATGAATAAAGATTTTTGATAAGCCTATTACTGAATCGCCACCTAATGAGAACACCAGCTCAGAAAAACCTGCTTACATTTTCCATACTCCTGGTTCATCACAAAGTGCTTTACCTATAACTTCTGGTACCTTGACAGGTATTCATTTAAAGAAAATTTTTTTTTCTTCATCTGATTTGTGTCCTTTTCAGCCTCGCAGTCAGTGAACATTGAAATAATCAAGTTTTGCCAAAGACCCATCTACCAGAAGTAGATGGTCACTGCAAAGGCTCTGTGGAAGGTGTTTGTATGAAATGTTAAATTTATTTACTATAGTATCTTTATGGAAGGTTCTTCGCACACCTCCCAGTCAGAAAACAGAAGAACATTGCATGCAGCTAAAATAACCAGCCACAGAGCTTGAATTTTGTGTGTGTCTTTACTATGTGAGCAAATAATTAATATAATCCTTATATAAATATACTGGAGTACACGCCTAAAGATCATACAGAAGAGAAAGGCTTCATAATCACTGACTTTAAAATAACCAGGATAAATTATTCCATATGGTCTTCTGTGGTATGTCGGTGGGTCTCCAAATGCCTTGAAACTTTACCATTTCCCATAGCTGTGATGCAAACACAGACTATTTACAATACTGAACTTAGTAATGAAAACCTGAAAAAGGGACCATGAAAGATGGCTATACATGGCTCTAAAACAGATAAAACCTTACTGCTTTATCACTTCATTTCCCTTCAACCACTTCATCCTTTTTGTCATTCATTTTATATGATAACAAGCAGCAAAACATTGATTTATATGCCACATGCTAAAAGATCAAAAGAACAAGTTAGTTGCTTTTCAGAGAACCACTAATGACCCACCAAAAAGTAAATAATAAAGAAGATAGCTTGAAATGTAATTATCCAAAATGCCAATGGAGTCTTTTTAGAACCTGAGGTACAAGTAAAAATGCAGGATGCAGAGATGAAGAAATGGTCTTTGACAATGAGATCATGTTGTTGTTTACCTATAAGTTTAGCAGCAGCACTTTCAGTGTTTACTCATAAATTATGCATCTAAACCACAAAAGTTGCTATTACATAATTCTGATTAAAAGGACCGAGTTTTTGTACTTTGTTACTTGCAGAGGCTGTCTTTCACGGTTCTGTATTTGACACTAGCCACAGTGCACAGGTTTAACGAAGAAGGTGGGGATGCGCCTGTAGTAACTAGGTTGCTGAGGGGATTGTGCATGCCTGTGCATGAGAGCACATTTATCACGCATGCTAGCATCATCGATAGAGGGGAGACAGCCACGTTTAAGTCATCCCTGCTGGCCTTCTAGCACTCCTCTTTCTAGGCAGTTTATAGAAGTGCTCAATGGAAGTTTTGGGGGTTTTCTTTGGTTGTTCTTCTGGGTATTTTGGTCTTTTTTAAACTCTCCTCTGGAAGATTTTGTTTTTTCCTCCGGTTTGTGGCATATCCAGTTTTCTCAGATTGGCTATTAGTCAGATGAATTTACTTTGCCCATTACGCTTTCAGAGTTCTCTTTGAGGAGTTTTGTTCAGCGCTGAAGAGTCACTGCAAAATGTTTCTGAATACTAGGCATTCACAGTGAGCTGCGTTGCTTAGCTGTAGTCAGAAAAGCCATGAGGAATATATGGACAAGCATTAGAGATAGCATTAGAGTATATGAATTAAAAAAAGATTTTTTTTCAAACTCTTAACATGTACAACATAACATTTGGCTTCTACAGACAAGTCAATGTACCTTATTACTTACTTGTAGAGCTTATCTCTTTCTGAAAAGAAGCTCGAAAGGCACAAAGATTGACCGAGGGAAACAGGGTAGGTCTCAGATCTACTGAAGTGACAGAATTGCCATGAGGCATCATTTACTCCATGTTAACTTGTCATTCTAAAAATTTGTCCGCTACTTACCTCTAGAAGTTATGAGAGGAGATACCAGGTCTGGAGGGTATTCTAGCATAAGCTACTTCCATCCTTTTGGAGAGGTTTTGAACAATTCTCTATAAGCCTATGTCAAATCTTTCATTGGCAGGTGAACACTACTACCCCGTGAAGCTTAAAAGGGCAGAGGGCAACTGTCACAGATTAAGTCCAGTTACAGCAGAAGTGAGAAAGGTATGATAGGAAAGTTTATGACAAAGATGAGTCTGTGCTTTAACCGTGGCATGGAAGCATAGAGAGTTCTCCTGCCCTGATGCAAAGGAGCACACAAATGTCATTTGCTTCAAGAGCCTGGCGTACTTAACTTCATCATTGCCCAGGAGGTTGCACAAGGTAGAGACCCCCAGGAGTGTACACAGAGATCCAGAGATATTTGGGAAGTGGGAGAGACTTAAGAGCGCCTTCAGGATCGCTGACCTTGAAAGCTCTGTCGATGTGGTTTTCAGACCAGTAATGAGAAAACAAGTTGACTGCCAGTCTCTGGACACATAAAAAAAGAAACCTGAATTTGCTCCAGCAACTGAACAGGCTTCATCAGGGCAGGGTGAACAGGAACAGTGCAAAATAAGGCTAGATCTGTGGCTTACACAGCCAAACATATGACTAAAGGCATAGAGAAAAAGCCATCAGATATACTAAGCAAGGAAGGATAACGGCCTGAAAAACATAAGTGAAACAAGTATATGTGAAAACCGTTCCATTTAACTGGATTTTCTTGGCTTTCTTGAATGCAGCTTCGTACTAAACCAATTTATTTAGAAGATGAAACAGTGATAACTGAAATAGAGATGCCATAATTCTTCATAATTTCAAAAACCTCTAGCAAAAATCTTGCTGTGCAAACATAATTCTCCGGGGTAATTTCCCAGCTGACTGAGTAGCATGACTAGAGCATGGCTACAAAGTTGATTTGAACTAAGCTTACTAGTAAAGAGTGGGATGGAAGATTAGAACTGAACAGACAGTCCATAGGCTGAGGAGAGGGAGGATGCAGAACACTAAAATCAATAATGACTAACAAAAATAACTTTAATACCATTAGTAAATTCCTGGAAAAATTATGTGGACTGTATAAAAAAATATGATAGGAATACGAGCAGCACAGTCTAATACTTGGTTTAGGTTAGAGAGCCTGACCTTATAAAAGACTGTATGTAGGCCATAGAAAAGAGACATTCTGTAAACACTCTCATTGAATGCCTCGTGTTTATTTACCTGTAATTATATGATACCTAGCTTGAAACCATGTTTTGTTGTAGGAGAATGGGAGAGGTGTGTTTTTTTCAAATGTAAATGTATCTATTGAAGTCATTCATTTTAAACAGAGGTAGCAATGCTTGTAATACATTAAAACTCAGCTGATCTGTGTTCACTTGTGATAACTTCATGTGACAAGAGCTGACCACTGATTAAGTGTCAAGTAGGTTAGGACACACAAGTTTATATTATCAAAAACTACCACTACTATTCACCAGTCATATACGAATGAACACTGTTCACACAGAAAGGTCAACTTATTTTTACTTAGAGAAACACAAGAGATACTTGATTGAACATGAAATTCTCAAAGCTTGTTATCTCGTTACACTGATCTAGACTGTCTCCAGTTTCTCTGAAACCTTCTCAACACAATACTCTACATAACAGAACTCTCTCGTGTCTTGAATAACATTTTTCTTGCTACATTGCCAAAATAATATTTGCTGCTTCTTCAGCACAATCATGCTTTTGACACATTTATTTTTGCTCTTAGATTCTTTTATATTATTCTATTATATTCTATTCCTATATTCTTTTATATTATTTCCACTCCTTCCTCGTTTAGTGTTTGTGCATTTGATTTCCTGTTCTTGAGAATAATGTCTACTGAATTTAAGCTTGACCAGCCATCCCTCTGTGTCAAAGTCTTTCAGATTTTTGACATTTGCCTCAAATTTTGCAACCTTCCCCCATTGCATCACCTACTAAAGTTTTATAAAAATACATTGCTTATTCTGCCATCAGATTTGCTAGTGGAATTAGAAGCAGGCTTAGGTCCCTGCTTGAAATCCACTACCCCCAATTCAGCTAGGACTCTCATTCCATAAGGGCAGTTTTTCAACCAACTGTTCACCTGCTTTATGTTATTACATCTCTAGATCACGTTTCTTTTTCCTTATCATTGCCAAATATCATTGCCCTTATCAAAACATTACGTAATTTATTTCAAAACTACTGTTCCTTTTTGTTCATTAGGCCAGCTATCCTGTGAAAGAAGGAAAATAGACTGATTTAAAGGAATCCATTCAGAACAACACATCTGGGGATTTTTAATGACTTGCTAGACACCTAAAAACTGTTCATTTCTAATTTGTATCAGACTGTTTTTGGTTATTGGAGCTAGGCTTGTTAATCTACTTTTCTGAAGAGCTACACCTTTCCAATTCCAGTACTCTAAAGGCATTTTCACCACAGGCCACTAGTGGAACACCTCTGCCTTTTGTATGTATTCTTGAGCCTAATTTCCCTTACTCTAACCTGTGCTCTCTCTTTCTTTAATATTATTTTATTTAAAGATCTGCTTAATATTAGCCATTTTTGTAATAAATAAATAAAAGGCACTCCTTTGTGTTTGGATCAGCCAAAATCTGGTTTTCTTCACTTTTAGGTACTTGATCTTAAACTCTTTCTGACTTCCTTTTCCCTTTTCTCTTTTTGCAGCAGTTTTTCATTGCCTTTTTCTGTTTCTCCATAACTAAAAGTCATTATGTCTTACCTTCCTGCTTTTATTTTCACATGCATGTGCCATTCTTTAAACTCCTCTGTATGCATGCTTGTTTCCCTTGCTGTTGTTCTTTTTTGAATTTCAGTTGAATAAAGATGTCCTGATGCACAAGTGTTTTATGTTTCCCATGTATTTTTAAAGAGGAGATTTGAGAATTGCTATTGGATAATTAATATAATCTTATGTAACAGATTGCTCTCCTGAGAACTTTATGCTTTCTTTTTACTTTTCAAGAGACCCTACTCATCAGATCTTTAAGTCTTTAATCCTTATTCTATAGCTCTCACAATTTCTTTCCTTAAAAGAGTTAATGTCATTGTTTGTACTTTCCACACTGTTTGTATCTTCCACTTTTAAATTCTCCTTTTTTTTTCTTGTTAGTTAAAACCCAATGTTAAAGCAGCTACTCTTCAAGAAATGTTCTTCTGAAAGGACTGATAATCCATACATTTCAAAATATTGATGGACTCCCTGCATCCATTTTTTCAAACAGATGTCTAGGGAGCTAAAACACCTTCAGCTACTACAAAGTTCTGTTTCCTATATTTTCTAGAAAATCTTATAATTCTTAATTGTATCATCAATACCAGGCCACCAAGGCCACCAGGCCTTGACATCACTCCTCCTGTTCTCCTCTTTTTCTAGAGAAATTCAGTAAACCTGCCACTCACCTCTTCCTGAACTATCCTGACACAGAGAGAAAAAACATTCAAAGTAGCTAAAAGCTAAACTGAATAAAAATCCTTACTCTGAAAGCATTAACAGATTTGACATTATGAACTCTGTCAAAAAAATTCTGTAACAGGAGGCACAACATCTGAAAGTCCTAAAACCATGACCAGAGGTGATAGGTAGTTCTCACCAGAAAAGTGAGTGTCAGCAGACTCCTTCACACAACACAGCAATACCAAGGTCATTCAAAACATAAAGGTCCAGAACTACAAAGTGTTCTTCTACCACTAAGTGGTCTTACCAAAATGCTGTTTAACAGAAAAGCAATGCAACCTTTCCAGCAAATTAGAAGAAATGTGCTTGGAATATTTGTTTTGAAAAGGAAATGTTGCTACTGTGGCTAGAATTCATCCATTCCAATAGAATTGATTTGAGATCACTTAGTTATATCATGCTGAAAAATATTTTTTCAAGTCATTCTGCAATAGCACAAGTAAGAGTCTATCACTGAGATCATTTTTAATCCAGATCATTTTAATCTGGTTTGCAATGTGATTCCAGAAACACTGAGAACACAATGGCACAACTGAAGAACTGGCAGCATGTAGATGCAACGCTCCTAAACACACTGGCAAAGTCAGCGTTTCACCAAGTTAAATGCTTCAGCAGCCAGAATACCCACACTGACTGCCTCAGCCAGTATTACAGAGGTGGACCCATTTCAGGTTAAAGCCTTTAGAGGTCTATTTACTTTTGAGGCCTGGGTGTGGAAAAGCAGGAGTAGCTGGGGCTCTGGTTCTGATCCCTTCCCTACAGTGTTTTGACTGGGTTTTTCTGACCACCTGAAGGGAGCAGAGAAAGATGCTCTGTGTGGGAACAAAGTAATTCATAGGGAATAGTCAGTTATTCCTGAGAGACCTTCTTGTGCCTAGTGTGATCAGGAGACAGAGCAACCATGAGCTACCAGATATTTAGGGTTCAGCAAAATTCCTTTAGGACCGAACCATCCACATATGATAACAGGCCATGATCACATACGGGGCAGTAAGTACTACAGTGATGTAAATTACTGTTAAACTAAATGATAAATATTAGCTGTATAACAGTAAAATAGTTCTTGACTGTTATATAACAATGAAATCTAACACCACAAAAGTTACATTTATCATGGTTCAGAATATTGCAGTCTATTAGAACACCAGCAATTCAAAACATTAGAGGCCTGAATCTAAAGCAATGCACTGGGAACAATAAAACAGCCTGCATGATAGCTACAAGGGAAAAGGTTTATATTGCACAGGTAAATAAAAATGTGTTTTATGGGCATTTATTGTGAAATAATTCCCTTCAGAGTCATTTAGCCTTCATCATCTTGATTCAAACTAGCTTACAGAAAAGATATGAGAAAGACCTGCCAGAGACAGTGGACATACCACATTATATTGACATTAGAAAAAGTTAAGTAAATCTGTAGCTATAAGCAGTAGTGCCAAACACAAGGTGTTCTGCAATTTCTATGGACAAAGATAAAGAAAAAAAAGACATTTAGTTCTGATGCTATGGTGAGAAACCAGCACTGCTGAGGCAGACAAATGAAAACATTTCAGAAAAGTGCCCAAAGCATCTGTATCAAGCTTCAAATATTTCAAAAGAATACAACAATCCTAAGTATCAAAGACCAGTAAAAGTCAAGGAGGATCAGAGTTAGAATTGCTAATGTGCGAAAATTCTCCTAGTGCTATATAGGAAAGTCATCAGAAATGGCCGTCATTAAAGTCATCTCACAACGGCAGCAGGAAGCCCAGTTCTTATTATTTAGAGTATTTAAAATGATCACAGCCAAGTTTGAATATTTTTTTCCTTTTCCATTCACAAGTATCCCAGTGACACACGGGTATCTTACAAGAGGAAGAGATGACCAAACATGCAATAACTCCTAAATAAAGTGCCTGGATATTTGCTGTGTTTTCAGATAGAACCTTTCCACCAGCAACTGTCACTGCTGTCTGCTATTGACACCAGCGACACCCGCTCGAGCCCCAGTCCTGTAAGCTGCCTTGGCACCATCAACACATTCTCAGAGCTGAAATTATCAAGGAAGGCAGAAAAAGGAGCAAGCGTGGGGATCTGAGCTGTAGGATCCTGTCAGCATTTCTACAAACGTATTTATTAGGAAATGTAATAACCTGTTAGTGTCGCATTAAATTCTGACATACTCGCACAATCCAATTTTCAGCAGCAATTCTGATTGCAAGTTCTCCCTAGACATCTTAATTCTATCTTCTGCAGTGTGTATATTTTTGATAGGACAAGCACATGATCTTGAGCAATGAGCAGAGGCAAACATCTGAAAAACTTTTTTTTTCAAATTGGGGTTATTGAAATTGTAATCTAACAAAATATTTGAACACATGAGTAGTCATGTTGAGTTCAGATTGCCCACCTACTCAAATGCTTTATTATAACAGGACTTTTATATGCAGATGGAAATACATACACATCAAGAAAAATAAATTATTGGATGATTTGTAAGGTAGGTAACTCATTCATAAAAGATTGAGCATGCTATGCATATGCTGAATATTTTGTCTTTGGTTTAGACAAGTAGGAAAGGATCAGATTAATCCTTTTGCTAAGATTAAGACTATGAATTTGAGTATGTCCTTGTATAGTTTAGGCTAAGCTCTTAGTTCATTTCTAACCATGGGCTTTGATTTTTTTTTTTTTTTTTTTTGTTATACCTACTTTTTACTATTTATGTAAAATAATTCTTGGCACCCAAAAGCCTAGAATCTTACCTAGAAATTGCATAATGGGTTGAAAACTTGGACTGTCATTAGGTTAATATATTCCACAATCTACCTTAGTAGGTTGAATGACTCTGGCAATGGGTTCCTTAAACATACTGGAAACTCTCCCTAAAATTACAGTGACCTGGACAAGTGCAATAGGAACAATGCTAGGGTTGGAGTTCAGTTATAATAAAAAATAAAAATGAACAAATAAAAAACACCCTTATTTTGTAAGGCATATGCTAATGACAAACTAATCGCTATATTAGAAATGGAATTCTACGTGTTAGGCCAAATAATGTCTGTATTTATGAACCAATATAGAATCATTTCTTAAATGTTTGATTGACTTGATACCCTTTTCTTGTGTGATATCAGTTTATCAAATGAATTACATTATATGATGGAGCATAGAAATAGCATGATACAGCCAGAGGTGAATAAATATTCACTCTTTTTGAATTTTTGTTAGTGTCAATCATCTATATAGTCTTCCCTTGTTTTTTTTGTCTGCTGATCTTTTATAAAATTGCTGTATCAGTTTTACAGTTAGCAAAATGTTGGTTAGCGCTTTTGCTGCTTTGTTTTGACACAGTAAAATCAGTCTATATCTGACATTTGTAAACTCGCATTTCATTGATAAAGCACTGGCAAGATACTGAAATTTGTTCCTACACTAATTGTATCACTTCTAATTCTGGTGAAGGCAGCAGTGGAGCAGCTCATCTTGATACCACAATGTTCCTGAATTAATGTAATGCCATAGACTTTCTGCAGGTGTTAAGAATGATAATAAAGGGATTATAATGCTCTATACACAGGGCTTTTTTTTCCCCCATTTATGTACCCAGCTATAGTTGTCAATCAGTTCAAGTCACATCTGCCATGTTACTCTGCAGAAAAGGCTGAAAAAACCTGAGAAGAGATTTCTACATTCTCTTTGTATGCCTATTTAGAAAAGTGAGAGAAGAAAGTTAAAACATAAATGAGTAAATTAAGTTTTAAGAAGGTGAATTCTGTAGCAAAAATCTGCTTCTACTAAGTTGCACTAAACTGAAGGCTTTATATACTGATTGTCATTGTTTCTAAAGCATTTACTTTTAATAAAAAAAACTGTATTAGTAAATTTCCCTTCCACTAATAAATGCCAGGATGTTTTGATACATAAAACTTTTTTAAATAGATATTCAATGCAACATCATTTGTTTATCTGTGCAGAGTGATTTAGCTATTGAATTTTTCACACTCAGTATGCTGGGTACATTTTTATCCAATTACAGAAAGACATCTCCTGCTATTCTTGAGGGTAACATAATAATGGCCATCACAATACACATTGCAGGACTGTAGTTGAGAAGTTCCCTCCTGTTCCATTACTGTGCGATGTCAAGGAAGGTCAGGGGAAGGGAGATGGACAAGAGAATACACAAACTTTTAATTTCATGCCATTCTCTTTTCGTTGTCTTTCATGCACCAACAATGGTGCAAAGGCATTAATCACAGTACAAGGACTACCAAGATATGTGTGACTAATTTAAAGATGAAATAGTATGCTATTCACCATATGCATATATTGCATTAATTCAATGGAGGGGTTATTGCAAAGCACATCCAGGAAGGAAGAACATTAGCTCTGGGTCCAGTTATCTTCATGTTGCTGTCTGCCCCTTGCCAAGACACCAGGATGATTTACCCAGGTAGTGGTGACAAAGAACCTTATCTGTATTTAAAAAAAAAAAAAAAAAAAAGTGAGAGGAAGGAACTCAAAGGAATTACATAGCATTAAAACCAAGTTGGCATAAAGACTAAGGTTCAGCCATAAATAGTTTGCATGCAGACTTTCCATCAATGTCAAAAGCCTTTCTTTGCCTTTACTACACGCTCATCCCACTGGTATAAACAAACTCCTCCTACAAGTTGAAAAGTCAATATTGCTCAGAGTCTCCCAGAGGGAAGGAGTATGGGTACGATCCCTGGTGAGCTGCTTGCTATCAGGAGCATTGCCACAGAAGTCCATCTCCCAGCACGCCACCCAGGCAACAGCAAGGACATGCAGCCCTTGGAGACCCTTGCAGAATCCAGAAAGGTACAGCTGGCCCTGTGACTACATATGATGGGATGTTTTTGTTTAAAAATTTTGAAGTATTTGCCCGAAAAGTTATGTTAACACAAGACAAAAAACAAAAACCTAAAATAGAAATCCAAAGTAAACACAAGAATCACAAAAAGTTAAAAGCAGAATTGAAGCCTAAACAGTAAGAGTAAGAGCGATCTCTCAACTGCCATTGTTTTATTGCCCACACATAAGTCACCAAGGTAGTAAGAGTACATGTCTTTTATTAAACGTCACAGGCTAAGGTATGTTGTGAGAGGCCTAATCACACAGAAGAAATTTAGTGGTAGAAGGTGGCACATTGGATGCTTTCTCCTTTTTTGTTCAGGTCTGTCATTTGGAATTTTAATTGCAGTCTCTTAGCTCTTGAATAAGGCAATATAACAGAACAAACCATTGTCTCTCTACTGTGAATGTTTTATTCTCAAATTAGAGGTAAAACTAGGCTGATACAGGGCCAAAACCTCATGTTATCTTCAAAATCATCACTGCATTGCCCTAAGAGAATTGCTTCTTTGGCACAAACATTTCACATTTTTATATAATGTGACCTCATTGCTATTTTAGCATATTTGCTTTTTTCTTCTTCCTCCTTCCCTCGTATTTTTTATTCCTGTTGGTTTCGAGACAACCAAGCGCTGCAGCTCTTAGCACATTCCTGTTCCTCCCAGACGGGCATTTAACTCCTTAATTTAACAGCCAGCAGACTGAATATTTCCTTTAGCTGTAACTGCTGGCCCTTTTGCACAGGAATAGTATCTAAGAGCCTTCCCCACTGGCTGTTGCACACACAGCTATACTGCAGCCGCTGGGCAGGTGGCTAAGAGGAGGCAACGGGGCTGCCATGCTCAGGAGGATGGTGAACAATTCAGACTACTTGCAGAAGCTTCAGCTTACCCAGTGCAGCTGCAACCATGTCCTGTACACCCAAAACCTCCCACACTTCTGTGCAAGAGAAACTCAAGAAGGAAGCAATTCACTGAGAGCACTTCATTCGCTCTTGCTAGCAAGGGTTGCTTTTGATGTAATTCAAGATCTATAAGAGACTGGTGTCTTAGTAGGTATGACAGAACTTTTCCCCCAGATACAAAGAAGCATATAACATTTTAGTATTTGGTTTAATTGTTTTGCATTTATTTCTTAGCTAGGGTGTTTTATGGACACTTCACTGGACATAGGGACCTAAATCAATACAACTGCAATAAAGTTCCTTCTGCTTTCAAAGTACTGAACTATAGATAAAACTGATGCATTGAGCCAGTAGCTGATCGAGAGGAAGATAATGTTAAATCTAGTTGGTAGTGAGAAAATAAATGGAGCTTGCACATATAGTCCGTTGCCTTAAGCTTGCTCAACATTCTCTAAATATGAAATCCAAAAATGCCAGCCACCGCAAACATTGTTTTTCAACTCCACAGCCCTGTTCTATTAATAATGAATGAGGGCCAGGGAGGACAAATGAACCAAGAGGATGACCCTTTTCAAACTTCTCCTTGCCTCCTTATACCATCTAAGACTTATACCCAAGACAAAACTTACTTCCTGTAAGTTTTGAAAATAAATCCCAGTAAGGTCTCCCATACCTCCCTCGAAGGAAAAGGGCCTTGGAATTAGCTGTAAACTCTGTCACTCTCAAGGTGCTTGTACAAGAGAACAAGCATCAGTATCTTTACTGGCAAAAGAGGCACAAAAGAGTGTTTGCTTATGTTCATGCAAGCTAGTGACAGATCAGGAATAGGTCTTTTTCCTTCCGGTATAAGGTTTTATTCATCCAGAATGATACCTTTTAGATAGCAGGAACTTTCAGAAGGTCTCTCCTGCTATGCATCACTTTTTCTATAGCAATATTTTTTGAAAGGCAAAGAAAAGGGGCAAGTTAGATTTTTCCTTGGAGACTTAATTCTACTGATTAGTAATAATTTTCTTCTCTTTTCCAATCCTCAAAGGTGGACTGGGCATAATGTTTGTAATGATTCCAAAAATCACATTGTTCTTGGCCCCATCCTTAGATCCTCCACTAAATATTTCATTTACAATCTGATTTAAGTGAAGTCTATTTTGAAGGTTGCCACCAAGTTACAAGAGCCCCATTATATGCACCTACATATAAAAACTCAGATGACCATCAAACAGTTTTCAGAACAGGCAAGTACGTAGCTGGGCAACATGTCTCTGATAGCTTACATTTTTTTAGTCTGCATTTCTTCTCCTTGCCCTCTCCAATTTTTTCTTTTTTTGGGGTGGGGGACCTGCAGATATTTCTAGCAGACCAGCAGAGATTTTCCTTTTAGTCTCTTTCAAGGTCTACTTCTCTGCTGATGTTGTTTGCAAACTCTTTGCCATCCCAGTTCCCTATTTGTAAGGTATAACACAGGCTGGTGAAATATTTTTCTGTGCAGCAAGATGATCTGGGGCCATCACTGGTGATTTAGTACAAACTAAATACATATAGTAAATGAATCATTCAATTATTTCATTTGATTGCACACGCACAATATAGGGAATATCTTACATTGTATGGATATAGTTGAAGTTTGGGGTATGTTTTTACATATGATCATAAGAAAAGACAATCAGTTTAACCACACATCAAAATAAAGACCTCTCCTAGCACAGGCAATATCAAACCTATCTGAGATGAGCAGAGGAAGTTTCAGCTGCTTCCAGTCAGCTCCTCAGTTTTTGCATTGCAATGAGCAGTACATTTAATGCTCAATCCCTGTGAGAACAATTCTGGAGCAAAAGACTTCCTACAGAATATCTCTTTTTTCTTTTTTTTTTTTTTTTTTGTAAAAATGCCTAGTCTATATTACACACATGCATCTTGCTCTGTGAGATTAATATATATATATATATAATGGTTTACTTATTTTATAATCACAATAATTCTTAGCAATTGCAAATCCTTTGCATCTTAGCCGTGTCTAGACCCTGCCCCAAAGACAATGTCACAGAAACACTGCGATGAAGGATCTCCAACATTTCACAGGATTACAGCTCTGCTTATAGCCCTGACACTGCAGACAGCTTCTGAGCACTTCAGAATCTTGACTGATGCTGAAAATTATTTCACCTTTACCAGAGGTCATTGCACTTCATACATCTTACAGTGAAGGCTCTACCCTAAGCTGTTCATGTTGCTTCCCTTGATAGTGAACGGAAAGGAGCCACCCCAGCAGGCAATTAATCCCATTTCTTCTGGGCACCTAGTTTAGGACAAAAGAAATTGCTCTTTGCAGGTCTTGCTTTCTTTCCAAGGTCCATGAAGAAACTCTAAATCACAAGCTTAGATTAAACACCTCTTATTTTAAGACAGATGAAGTTAGATGACATAATTCACTACTAGTGTTTACAACAATTTAATTCCTGAAGTCAGCTCCCTTTTTCCCTTACAGCCATCTCTCAAGCTCTGTTCCTGCTGAGAACCAGCAGCTCTTTGGGAGAGGTGATTTATTTCTGAAGTGGTCAGACACTTGGAACAATTAAGCTGTGTAGCAATTAGCTTTTGTAACCGCATGTCTGTGTCTTATTTTCCTTCTCTCCAACACCAGTTCCTCCTCCTATTATTCCTTTCAGATATTTGCTGTTTCTAATCTAAAGTCTTACTATGATGGTGAAAAAAAGACCAGTGAGTAGTTTCATTCATTTTCTGATGGGACTACTCATAGCATATAAATTTAAGTATCTAGAATTAATGGTTGAAATTCTTTGGGGACCAAGCTATCCCCTTCTAGGTACTCATAACATAAGAGGTACCCTGCTTCTTGTCTTTGATCATGGAAAGTTATTTGTGCAATTACCAACAGCTGTTTTAAATAAACATTAAAGTTGGATCTGAGTATGACAAGAAATCATCTCAGTGAAGATTTTCATTGAAGAACACTTTCAGGGATAATTATATCATCCTTGGAGTTTATGCTGGACTACTGAAAATGAGTGGAAATGGTCACAGACAGAAGTTCACATAGAATGAGGCAAGAATCCTCACAGCCAACTAAAATTACAGAAAGTACGCACATCTTGAGTAGAGAGATAATCTGCTAGCAAGATCTGCTTCTGGCTTGTGGTGGTTGCAACTCACCTAGACAATCTACTACACAGACAGCAAGAGATAGTAGGAAATACAGCTTGAAGGTAAGGCATTTGGCAAAATTGTTGGCAGAATAAAAACTGCTAGTAAATCCCACCACACAAAAAGATGTTGCTCATATATATGAATGGATTTCCCCCACACACACCCCCCTCCAAACTAAGATCTGGCACAAGAGGAGCCTCTACCAAGCAAGGCATGGAGAGGATTAACAGGCAACAAGTCCAGCTATGTGCTGCACCATACTTATATCTAAACCGACAGAAATATAAATCTTGTTTTGTCCATGGTTTAGAGTGTGGGTAACCAGGCACAGACCTCTCCTTTACCCATCTAGGCCTCACGCAAAGACAGCTCTCCTCACTAAAAGGTGAGAACAGACCAGGAGGGATGGCACATGCCGGCTACAGCTGCTGGAAGTCGCAGTGGGAGGCAATGTGGGCAGCAGCCCATGCCGACTGCTGACACCAGCTGCCCTCAGTACCCAGGTGCATGTATGGCCTGCAAGCAGGCAAGGCAGCTGGCAGAGCATAGAAGGCTCCCTGAGTAGCAGCACTATCTTCCTTCCTTCTTCAACACAGTATTTTGCAGCAGTCCTCATCATTCTGTGCAATTTATGTTCATCTGCGTATTTGGTTTTGAACTTGACATGATAAGATGTAAAGAAACATGAAGAATTTGTATTTCTCTTCTAATCCTAGACACTGTCCAATTCCACATAACTTATCCTCCTTGCAGAGCCCGATTAAGTTGACAGGCTTTGCAGTGTATTTGGAAAGCAAGCCCACTGGAGAGAGAACAGCTCTCCTCAGTGATCAATGTGCCACCGGCAACCTCAAAAAGGCCAGTCTAATAGTTGTAATCCATCAATAAACACATTGCATAAGTGCTGACTGGGGGATTCAGAGACAGTGAGTAATGCCCTTTTTTATGACTTGCAGGGCATTTCAATATGCAGTATAAAGAAACATGATTACAGACAAAACTGATAGCTGCTTCATCAGCAATACATCAATACCAACTGCCTATGAGGAAATAACTTCTGAGCAGCAGGATCTCTGAAGCAAAACCATGGTTTATGTGTGTTTTATGTGGATCGATATAACAAAAATTTCATCTGGTCCTCAGCCATTTACCATGACAAGTAAAATGTACTGGAAAAAAAAACAAGAACGAGTCACCCCTGGGCCTCACCTTTTCAAAGGTGTCCAGCTATTATAGGTGGCAACTTTTGGATACCCAAATTTAGTCTCTGAAGGCCCTGTTGTCAGAAGTGCCCACTTGCAGACAAAAATTAATCCAAATTATGACCTTTGGAGAGAGAAGAAAAAAATCAGGCCTCTTTTAGAACCTGAGAAACAGAGTACAGACCATTGAGTCTATACTAAGTATGAACAGTTGAAAACAATACACTGAACTCCAGTCTCGCTCTGATAAGCCAGTGTTAAATGAAGAGTCATTTATGAAGTGTCATAAGAAGAAAGAGGTCAAAAATTTTTGCAGAGAAAAGTTTGTGGTTGAATTACACTTCGCAAAAGAGGCAATGTACATGATGGCAGAGATATTTGCCCTCTATGATCTTATCCCAAACTGCAATTTTTTTTTTGTTTTGTTTTAGTATCAGGTTTTCTTGGCTGGGAAGATAAGAAAATTTCTGCTGTGCTGTAGAGATTTGGAATATTCCTAACAGGAAAAGTGGCATGTAAAAGCCTGAAAGGATAGACACACTGTTCACATCAGCTACTCACATCACTACTAGCTGAGCTTCAAATTAGTCATGCTGTGTAGGTAAGTCTACTCACTGCACAAATCTGTTACTGCCACTTTCTAACTTCATGTGCTGTCATTTGACAACCTAATGCTGTTGCTGGAATACCATTTAGTTCAGACAGTTCTGATAGTCAGCAATGTGGAGAGCAAAGCAGTGCCAGCAAGCTAAGGGAAACCAAGAAGATATTTTGGTACATTATTTAAATATATTCAGCATCCATTGAAGTGTCAAATTATTCCATGAGAAATTACTATGGTGATGTGAAAGAAAGACCAAAAACCATTACTTTAACTATACATACAATTAATTCAGAACCTATGAGGATATACTTCAGGAAATGAATCTAAAAATGTTGAAGAAAGGGCACTATGAACCCCCTCTTTTTTTTCTTTATCTAAACATCTATGATCCTGTAAAATGAGCAAGAATAGCAGCCATGGCAGGGGTTAGCTGTCTATAAAATAAATTCTATAGTTACAGGAGAAAAATTACTTATCACTAAATGCAATTTCAGCCAAGTTTTCATAGAGGGCCTCCCTGATGAACTGCACCACTTTTATAAAGAAGAGAAGGCTTTCTGAGTGCACATTTTCTGCTAATAGATGCTTTACACATCTGTACCATCTGCATATTTCAGTAGCAGCATATACAGTTAATAGAATTTAAGTGTCCATCCTCATCCAAAAAAAACTACAAATATGTACTGCCATTCTTTTTTTTCTTATTTTTTCCTCCTTAGATTTTGCTTGTAGTTATAAACCTTACCTTCTTCTTGTTCCACTGCTATATTAACATTTACCAGCAAAGGAATGCATTCTGACCTTCTTTGTTCTGTATGCACAATGAAAGAACAAGATCTTATTCATAGATTAATATATGCCATTAAATGCATTCACAGATGTGATTGCTTGACCCTAGGTCTATTTATGACTTAACATCAAAGCTTCACATGGGTAAATTCAACTGTATAAAATAAATTTATCATTTGTTTTTGGTTTCTTTTTAAGCATAGGATCTAATTGAGAGAGAATCCATGTGTATTAGCAAAGCATTGTCTGCACTGTCTCTCAGGAATACATTTGCCTATTTGACAGAAGTAACTGCTTCCCAGCCTTGTTCTTTGCAGGTTAAATAATAATCATTGCCCACATTCCATTTTCTTACTCTCTTTCCCTCCATTAATAAAAGATAAGCCTTTACCAAATGGCACAAGGAGACTAAGTATTCCTTGTTTCAAGCAACCCAATTCTGGGGAATCCATAATCCATAACAGCCTTCCTACAACTCTTCCTCTTCACTGCCACAAAGGGCTCTTCACCTATGTGGTGGTTATTTAGACTTCTGGCTCTTAAGGATCAAGGCTGGCTCTTATTTTGTGTTTGGACAGCAGCAAGCATAATGAAACCTTACTTCTCTTGGTGATATTGAAATAGAAGTACTATTTATAATATGTATTTATAATAGAAGTCCAAGGAAGCAATTTGTTACTCTTATGTTTCCAGCTACTACATTATTTTTCACTAATTAAAGCTTTGAGCCAAAACTTAAAACAGAACGGTCACTAGGTAAAAATGATACAATTTTAAATTGTTTAAAATTCTTCAGGATCAAGAGATCATTTCCATCCTGTGATAGGGAAGCAAAGATTTTCCTTTTTAACTTACAGATACATTGCACGTCTCTGGTTGAGATAAACTTTCAAGAAGCTGATTAACTTTGCCTTCCTATTTTGAACTTCAGTTAATCTCCACAGCAGAGATACTTTCCTGAATGAAGACCATGCTATAAGCTAGAATCCTTAAACCTGAAGAGCAGTAAGATGTTTTAAAAATGCATTAAGCATTTTCAATTAATTGAAATTAATTTTTAGAATCAGGGCCTATGAACCTGATCCAAAAGGCACAGAACTAAATGGGGTGGTTTGGTGCACCAGCACAAAGCACCAGGGCTAGTGTTTGTTATGTTTCCGATAAGAAAGGCATTCCATGAGGTATTGATTAAAATACCATTTTTTTGCAGCTAAGAGAAGAAAGGAAAAGAGGATGGATACTCTTATGGGATTTCCAGCATCTGAAAGAACAAGTTGTGCAGCCTCAGACAGAGCGCTGTGATCAGGGCACAGCGCACAGTGCAGATCCCATCCTTGGAGAAGCTCCCCAGCATTTTGGTCTGTAGAGCTCTTACAGGATTTTCTTCAAAGAAAACAATTCTGCTCATCATTTCCCCTGTCAGAAAAAGCCACGTTCACATGAGCATTTGCTGCTTAAGATGAAGACGAGGACACACAGATCGTATAATTGTCAGTACCAAGCAGAGCTGCCTCTGAGCTCCTCCAGCTCCATGAGGCAGCTGAGCTTATCCTGTGGCCAAGGGGGATGTGCAGCATAGCACGGGCCCAAAGGCAAACCTATACATGGAGCATAGCACAGCATAGCCCTACGCCTGTTCAGGCCAGCTGCCGTGTTGGTCAATAATTCCTTGACATACAACCATCTTCCAGTTAGGATCACTACTGACATTACTTTGATTTAAATGGCCTTTGATCCAGACCGATATAATTACATTAAATAAATCAATATGCTATTGTCTTCACTTCCATTTCTTTAGTTCAGAACGATTACAAATAGAGGAGAAATTGTATCACACAAGACAGTGAATATTTCTTCAAAGTGCCCCAAAGGCAAAGAAACATTTAATACAAAAATTTAGAGAGATGGAAGTGTACTCTTTTTGTAGACGCAGCCATCAAAATCATGAGCTAGATATTATCAGCATCTCCCCAGGAGCCTCCACCCCAAAGCAGGTTCTCTCTCTCATGAAACTTGCATTTGAGTCCAAACTCAAAATAACCCATCATTTTCTCTACCATCATTTCACACAAATTCCGTTCTCCAACAAGAAAGCTATTCTGGACTAACTTTTTCCTCCTACAATCTTGCCTGCAGACTCTCTGCGGGGAGGTTTGCCATCTGACCAGATTACTTCCGGATTAATCTACCCACAGCTTGCTGGAATTTCCTAACGGAGACTGCGATCTTTATCTTTCTGCAGAGCCGTAACAGGGATGCTTGATCTCAGCGAGGCAGACAAGGCAGTTGTCTGGGTCCTGTCATATTAGGAACAGGCAGGGGGGAAATTGCAGATGGAGCCAGCAGCTGGTATGGGAGGAACTTAAGTAGAATTGGCCATGGGTGACTGTATTAGAGGAAGATGCCCTTGTAAGTTTAGGTAGAAGCTAATAAAACAAGTTTTCTTCTGAACCACAGGAATTTTAAAAACACTTGTTAGTTATGTGTGCTGTGCGTTGTAGTATGCTACATCCTCTAAAATTTTAGCAGGAAGCACATTTTTCATCAGGATGCAAAACTGTGGCCCATCCTAGCTTCTCTGATATCCACAGTACCTGGAGTCCATACACAGAGGAGATAAAACTCACCATACCATGCTGCCTAAGCCGTGAAAAAGAACAGCTTTATACTACTTAAACAGGGTCTGCATTATCTAGGGGAGCAATCTGCCTCGCAAACAACAAAATCTGTAGTCTGTTTGCAGTTTACTGCTTATTCTGCAACATTAACAAAAAAAGAAAAAAAGTCAAGCACTCTCTTAAATGAAGAGATGAGGGCAAATCGACAACCATCAATGGGCTACTGTCTGAACTCTGGATAGGCAAGCTAGGTTTGGCAGAGTGAATGTCAGCTCATGGAAAAAAGCCTTCTACACTGAGATGCCCGTGGTAGCTCTTCACTTTCATCTGCCTAAATGACTTCAGGATACAGAGAAGAAAAAGTTAAAAAGTGTTTTAAACACCTCATAGTTTGGTGTTTTTCACCAAATAAATACCAGCTTTATATAACAATTCATGCACACTGAACAGTTGAACATCTCTCATGCCTGAATAGAGCTTTGCATATGAAATTATCTCATTTGATTGAAAATAACTACTCTTGATACAACTACACTTAGCATGTTAACAGTGCGTCTCAGCATCTATAAAATAATCAGAATTCTGCCCTTTTGTTAAGTAAATCAACACTCAAGAATGCTGGAGGGAAGACAGATCTTTTGTTGAGCAAGAGGAAAAGAAACACTGCAACAAACAAATAATTTCCTGGAGATAGCTTTTCACAATTTGTCCTGACATCCAGAGAAGCAAACTGACTCTAAAGTTGGGTTCACCTCTATCCTTCGAGTACCTGTCAAACCTAGATAACCTCAGAAGATGCTCTCCAAAACTGTGCAACGGGACACACATCTCCTGCCCACAGATGATTCTGAATTTCATTGGCTTCTCACAGAAATATCACCCAGTTGTTTTCATGCCACAAAGGAGGAAATAGAAAACTCTTTCCATCTACATACAGCAAGCTGGTTCGCAAGGACACTAACTTGCGGTCTCTCCTGGTTCCCCGATTTCATCTCCTGTATCTACACTTTGAACCCAGACCTTCAGGATAAACTTATCCTTTCACAGATAAGTACCCCAGCCATCACACAAGTAACAACAGACATTAAGACCTGAAATCTGTGACTGCCCAGCAAGGACAGTCCTCAGGATAGTCTTAGAGAAAATTTCTTCCAAATGCATCAGTCACTTTGGTTTCATATGAACCACTTTGGTTTATATGAGTCACTCAATTTTATATGAAAAAATCAAAGCAAGAGTTTATAGGCAGGAAAGGCTTGCAGAAATGGTATGTTACACAATGTTAGACAATTACCTGACATTTTAATTTATATACTCAGGCTGATATTTCCCTTCCAATTTTTACTGATACCTGCTAGAGAAGAGGAAATACTAATGTGCTAAGAGTTTGACTAAATGCAACAGAAACCATAAACTCAGAATGAGCTGCTTGTTGAATTATCAACCAAGAAGTCTTCAGAGCAAGATTCCTGCCTCGGAGAGAATGGGTCTGGTCCAGATCAAGGACCCATGCAACCATCTCTAACATCTACAAATCAATGAATAACAATAAGCAATACAAAGTCAGTCTTGTGACAGCGTTTTTATAAACAAGAAAAAAAAGCATAAGTGCAGTAAATATATGGTTAAATACATGCTGCATCATCCACATGCAGTGCTGGAGTGCCTCCCTCTCTCCGTGGAGGAGACTGGTGATCACTTGAAGCAGGGGAGCTGTTGCAAGTTACAGACTCCCTAGTTGATTTACAGAGAGCAAAAGTTTGCAGTTTATAAGCTAATTGTTCATGCAACAAAACAGATCTTTACATGTTCATTTGCTCAATGGCTTTACAGGCATTTCTCAGATTAGCTGTGCTGTTTTTTCACAAGTCACAATGCAACTGAAAAACGGAAGAGCCCAGTCTTTCACTTATCCAGCACTCCACTTAATTTAGTGACCTAACTTAATCATAGACCTACTGGAGGCTTAGATACCTGGAAAAAAATAATAGTAGCATCTATTCTTTCTGACACAATTGCATATTTCCTCTGTCAGCAGCGACAGGTACACACCCTCAGAGAGCTGCAGCAGTGGCTCTGCACTGGTCAGCCTCAGCACTTCCCCCTCTATATCCTCCGTTCCTTTTGGCCAAATATCTCTGGCTTCTGCTCCCAGGATTTTTGGGAAACAATGATCTGGTGGAGATGCACAGCAGCTGCTGCTGAGCTTGGGTGGGACAGTACTAGCATCACCACCTTCTCCTTAGTCTCTAGGTAGCAGAGACCACTACCACTTCAACACATCTGCAGAGCACATACCACTGGCCCTGCCTGTGGGATAACACCAGCACCATCATGAAAAAGCTTGTTTTTTTCCTGAAGCAGCAGTTTGGAGCAATGGGAGTGCTAAGCACAGGGGACAGGCAAATGAAGCTTCCCTGCGTACACGCCTGTTGGTATATGTTGACCTATGTTTTTTAATTTGATCCTTCTTGAGCCTGTTCAGAGCTTAAGCAATTATGCAGCACTGATGTTGTCTGGCTTTCCTCCAGTCATGGCAATTTTCTAGCAAGATACTATAAATGGGATTTGTTAAATTTTCCAGATTAATTCTCACCCTTCACCATTTCACTGAAGCATTGTACCGAAATGATGTTCTACAGCACTTCCTGCTGCTTTAAGCACTATGGCCCTCTTGATAGTATGGGATTAAGCCACTTGAACAATGTCAAGTATTTTTGCTTTTGTTCAGAACTCTGTGCTTATTAAGTATTCTTTTCCTCTTGTTTTTCCTCTGAAAACAAGTTCAACCCATTCTGCTAAAAGTGTCATTTCAAAATTTCTTTAAAAAAAATAATTACTGCCATCCTTCTCACTCCATCCTTTTTCACTGTGCTTCTGTTTTTTACATTTATCAGTCAATTAGTGAGGTGCTAAATTGATTACATTTGGACAAGTGATTTTGTATTTTTAAAGATATAGCTATTTTTGAATGAAAGGAAAGCTGTCAAAAGCCTGTTCAAATCTGGTATTGCAATCAGCTTGCAAACCCAGCAATCATAACCTCTGTGGGCTGGGACAGCTTGTAAATATAGATTTAAATATGGTTTAGACTGTCAGTAACCACCTGTAGGTTATTACAGGAACAGTAGTTTAGTTATGGGGACAGGATAAAAAAATAAAAACCAGAAACCCCTACTCTGGTTATAAATTACAAACATAGCTTGAATTAAACTAAAAATGTAATTTTAAATCAAATTTGGATCAAAATTTGTTTTTTTGAGCCTTTTTCCACTACTGAGAGAAATTCAGCTCACATTCTTTGCAACTGGATACTTAAATATAAAAAGCAGACCTGTTTTGTAGTGTGCTTTTCAGTGAGAACTTCACCAACACTTCACAACACTGAGCTCTTGAACATTTATCC
This sequence comes from Dromaius novaehollandiae, assembly GCF_036370855.1. Lineage (NCBI taxonomy): Eukaryota > Metazoa > Chordata > Aves > Casuariiformes > Dromaiidae > Dromaius > Dromaius novaehollandiae. The sequence goes on from NC_088132.1 coordinate 39,653,488, forward strand.
ATCACTATTTCTGTTAAGCTATGAATAACAGCAACCTGATCTCAGGCTTACCCAAACAGCAGATTTATTTAGTCTAGCCAGTATTTGCTACAGTTGGTACTTTTTAAATTAAAAGTACCAAAGTCATATGAATATAGGTATATATATATTTATAACATGGATATACATGAGTTTGTATATGTAGATATAGATTTTTTTTTTGTAAGGTGACCTAAATGATTATAAGTTATTAGAATTAGGGCAGGTGGAGCCTGGCTTTTAGGAGTAAGACAATAAGCATGTTGGTCTCCAAAGATCATTTTGACTTCTGGCTTCTGAAGAAGGGGAGAAGACATGGACAAGAAGGGCACTAGGAAGCCTGTGTTATTTTTAGCTAAATCACTGCTGCCTCAAGCTAATACAGCCACTCCTTAGTTTCCACAGGCAAAGAGCAAGAGAACTGGCATGCAACAGGGCTGGGAAAGTACATGGCGAGAGGTTGCTGGGGTTTTGGCTGGGGCTTTCCCAGTTTTATCTGCCAGCTCAGGGCTAAAGACCATCTATTTGAACCCCGGCTCTACCTGAGAGTGTTGAACCCTAACTCCCTTGAAGGCCAAGGTCCTTCCTGCTAGCAGCCAGTCCTCCCTCCCTTGCAATTTCCTTTTTCTCCAGGCTTTCTCACTGCAATTTGCTTTCTCAGCCACAGGGGCTCTGTGACCCAGCTGCTCCAGGTGGTCATGGCTTGGTATTGGCACCTTGGCATCACCAGCTGGGTAACATCTTCTGCAAGACCTCAGTGCAGATCACTGCCGCGGCCCAAACATGGGGAACAGAGGAAGCATGCTTGGGAAAATCCTGTCTAAGCGCTGAGCTGCCAGGGAAAAGGAAGATGCCACCTCTTCCTTCAGAAGAGAGTGTGCCCCTCCACAATAAAAGCAACTGACATTTCCTCCTGGGGAAGAGAATTTGTGTAAAGCAAAAACTTAAAAGGCCACTTTTCACTGTCGGTCCTAGTGACTATTTATTACTCTGCATTAAAGTAAAAAGGCACCAGCAAGGAGAGTTTTCTTAAGAGAATGCACAAATGCTCTTACCAAACGTTTGATCTTTCTTTGCTCAGAAATCACTGCCTCAGATTTGATGAAAAGCTTTTCCACTTTAAAGACCCAAATTAAAATTTTATTGACAACCATTCTGCTTTAGAAAATGAAGACGACTAGTTGCAATAAAAATGTGATCGTCCCACGCAGCATGGAAATGAAGGTTCAGAAACAAGAGGGTTCCTGTTTAATCTAAACATTTTCTATGGCCACTCATTAGAATTATTCTAGCACATGAGATTTTAAAGGGTGACTTTTCTTCCAGAAGGTTAACAGGAAGAAAGCAGAAGGCAAAATTTTAAGAACCATCAAACACTGAAACCTGATTCCACCCTTTCAGTATCACTGCTTAGATATTGCATGATCCTCGCACAAAATAAATGAGCCTTTTCAAATTAATAGGCTTGCTTCCACTCCTACACAGTTCTTTTCTACTGATCAGGAAATTGTCTGTGGGGAAGAGTAGGCAGGCTGGGGGGTTACTGGGAGTCCATGCTCCATCTGCTTTAACAACTGCAAGCATAACAACATCCTTTTAAAGGATTAAAAACACACCACAGCCAAAGCACAGTTATTTGGATCATGTCACTTAACTACTGGTCTTTTCTACTTAGAAATTTTCTAGGAAAAATTGCATGCAGGTTTTAACTGAAAAAAGAAAGAGCAAAATAAAAGCCTACAAGAGAATTTGCAAAAACATCTTTGTAGCTTCTTTGAATACCAGATTTTTAAAATTATAAAATGTATTACAAGATACTAAGAGGAACAAGTTCTTCCTATTGCCAAGGTAATAGGAGTTAAAATCTTGTCCAATCTATTTGCCCATTTTAACCAAATTTCACTTACAGGGAAGCTCAGGTCACATTACAGTTGACAGATTAAAAAAAGTTTTCAAAGTAATAAGATCACAGCAGCTACTCAGCACTGTTCCACTCTATTTCATCCTCCCAAGTCAATTGACTTGGGAAGAAAAGCTTCACTGTGGCTTCGTCCAAAGTGAGAAACCAAGTGAGAAGAATCAAAAACACACAACTACATGGACTTTTACCAAGAGGAGGTTGGGAGAACATGGCAGCTGGTATAATCAAACTTATCCTGGAGTAAAAGGTGTAATTCTGATGTAAAAATAGTATAACAGAGAGGAATCAGGCCTATATATTTAGGTAGATGGTTCTGTAACACTTGTTACCATAAATGGTAGGAGTTCTGCATGAGTTTTATGCCACAGATATTGTATTTACAAGGATGCTTTCTCTGTCTCTGTCATGTGGACTTAACAAAAATAACAGTGATACTGCATGTTTTCTTTTAGAAGGGACAAAAACACTCTTTCCACCACCTGGTTGCATATTTCCATAAAGCAGGCAGGAACTCCATGAGACCTCAGTGGCTCAGCCTCAGTTGAAATTGGCTGTTGGGGCCACACAGGTCTCAGGAAAGAAAAAGAAATAAAGACAGTTAGGCACCTGCTGTACAATGCCACAGGCTTCATTCCTCCATATTTCTGTGGTGCTTTCCTAGCAAGATCTTCTGCCTGTCACCAGCTTTTCACCTTGACCAAGTTTATAGTCCTCTTGTAAAATCCTGCAGAGGCCAATTTGAAACTCAGCTCAAACAGGCACCAATTCCTCATAAGTTTGTGCCATGCCATGGACAGGAAAAGCTTTCAGCACCTTTTGTCCAACTCAAATGCTACGCAATAGGCTTTTTTATCATTAAACTCTGCCTCTGACTTTCCTCCAGAGGGTTTACACACTGCAATTAAAATATTGGTTTATAGATATCTATTAGCACAACATAAATAAGCTTCAGCTCAGAGAACTGTCTCCCATTGGGATGGCTTAAACCCAAAGTGCTTGTGATTTAAGACCTGTAGCTGCCTTCAAAGCTAAAAGAAAGCCCAGTTTTAATGGTTATTGGATTATACCCCTCTATGCTGACTGAGGTGGCCTGTATTTTTGAGGAAATCAGTATTTTTCACACTACACACACGGCTGTTACTTAAGGATAAGGCAGGAAGTCTTTACAGCTGAACTCACAATCGGAGGTGGCATAGCAATTTTATAGACTTTACAGCATTCATAGTAACAAGGCGGGGGGGTGAAGGAAAAAAAATCAATTCATCAGCTGCCAGAAAATGGCACATTCATTATTTATTGTTTTGTTTAACAACTGAAGTGTAACTGTCATTCAGAAATCCTCAAACAGTAAATGTTAATCTCTATCTACACAAATTGCCTTATTAGCTCTTTTCTAATTCACCATCTACGCTAGAAAGTAACTAAAGAAAACAATACTTTGTTTAGTTCATATACAAAGTGGAACCACTTTGGCCAAAGATTTGTTACAACACTAAATTAGATGAATTGCTGTAACTCTACATTTATATATGAACAGCCTCTACCTCTTTTTCATGCCATTTAAATAAGACGGGATATGCCAGATCAACCGATGAAAATAGTCTATATAGATATTTTCTTTTCTTTAGCTTTATCACAACTTTAGTTACAGTTTCTGTCAGAAGATGTGTTATATTGAGATTGCGATGTGATATCCTTCCTATTGGACTGGTCTACCCTGGTCCATACAATCAGAGCATTTCAGAAGTAATAATTAGATGACCTTTAAGTCTTCAAAGAGTTACCAAAGTTAGATCATCAGTTTTAAGACTCCTAAACTATTATTTGCAGATTTACTTCTATTTGAACACAAGTTGATCATTCAGGATGCTGACTTCGGATAAAACTCCAAACTATGATTTAAAACTTGTTTGGCATGTCACTGGACACTTCATCATCATCCAATTAAGACAGACTTAATTTTATTGGTCTGCATGAACCCTTCATTTAAAACACTAAATATTTGGGAATTGAGACACAAACAAAAACTATTTCAGGAAACTTTCATTCTTGATTTTGAAGTACTGAGCTGGTCACAGGGATGGGTGGATGGGAGATGGTTGTTTTTTATATGGAGCTCCTTCTGTGAAGCGCATTACGATGATTGCTGGTACCACAGCTGAAAACTGAATGAAAATACACAGTTTCAACAAGTGCCCTAAAAAAAGCCTGCAGACTTGTAAGCACTGAGCCACAATAATGATAATTGCTACACTGCGATGCTGAAGTGACACGTGAGTGTTTGCAAATAACAGGCTGGGTGCTGCAAATACACTTTCTGCAGCAGCAAACTGGCCTTTTCAGAATTGCTGTAGAAAAACAAAATCAGTAAAGGGAAAGCTCTCTAAACACTGAGGATTGAAACATTCTGTTTCAAGTGAGATGTAATAAGTGTCCAAAATTAAGAGTTTCCAATCATAGGCAAAATTTTTACATCCCGTTGACGTGAACATTTTCATCACTTATCCCATGGCTTGCTTGGACGTGAACATTTTCATCACTTATCCCATGGCTTGCTTGACTGATTAAGGACATCTTTTTCCACTTTTTGTCTGCTGGGCTCCTCCTTTAAGCCTTCCATGTGCTTATATTGAAACACAGCTAGTACTTCTAATAGCCATAACCTCAGAACATGTGACACTGCTTGCAAAACTGACACCATAACCTCTTCTCCATTTTAGCTTAATTTGTAAGAATTACGTATTGCTAAAGCAATCCTAGTAGTGCTGCAGGATAAGGGTGTGTTCTCCAGAGGCAATCTTGCAAAAGGGGAATACAACACTATTTTGTCCTGAATCCTTAGTAATACTAAAATCTCTCTTTTTTCCAGTTATATAATGTTGTTTCAGGTGCTCTAATGAACAGAGAGACTATTATAGAAGGAGAAAAAACCCATATCTATATTTTAGCTAGATCTAGTATCTCAGCCCCAGTGACAGGATTTTATCATATATATATATACACACACACACGCGCGCAATTGTTCTCCAAAGTTGCTCTTTCACTGTAGCTGCACATAAATCAGTTATACCTGCAAGTGTCTACCCATGTGTCTAATGTAATAGTTCTGTAAAGACCCTTTTACTTTCAAAATTACACACTTAGTCACCTAATTGTCAAAGAGGAAAATCATGGTTCCCTGTATACCATTGAATGCAACTAGCTTCTTCATAACAAAGTATGCCCATGAATGAAAGTGGACTTTCTGTACTCTGAGTAAGAAAACAAAAGCAAGTGTCACCTGAATATAAAGCCCTCTAAGCATTTCCCTGTGAGCAGCTGACAAAATGAAAGAAAGTAAATGTGCTTTCTGTGCAATGCGCCCTATGTTCATTACATGGAAACTAATCTGTTAAATGGGCATTTGCCTAAATAAGAGAAGAATTAGAACATACAAAGTATGAACTAATATACAACTGACCAAAAACATTAAGGACATGGAACACCTCGTTAGTTCATCTTACTGCAAACACTTAGTTGCTAGCATTGCAGAGCTTCCCTTGCTCCTCCCATTAATGATTTGTCAGAGAAAGAAGCAGGTATCAAGTTTGGGAGGTTAACAAACAATTCATCCTAGGAGGAATAATTTTCCATAGTACATAGAAGGAAATGGATAGGAACAATTTGAAATTATTTACAGGAGGCTAATGAATTTATGAAAGGAGTGTTATCCAAATCAGTTAAAAGGTTGTAATGTGCTTTCCTGATAAAAGTGAACAAAATATCATGATGTTCTGAAAAATATATTAGACTACAATTCAGTGTCACACTTCAACACTTCATACAAACTGTACAAAGACATACAAAGTCATTAAATTTTCATAGAAACTATTTTAAACATAGCCAGTTATTCCAGGACACAGTCTTGGGACAGGATTTAGCTGCGTCAAACAAACAGCAAGACACCACAAAAACAAGATCTATTCATTTATAACACACATCTTGTAGCACTGTATTTCTAACACAGAGGAGGCCTGCTATTAAGCAATAACTGCAGCTGGAATAAACAAAGCAAAAATTGCAGGTTAAGGAAACAGTGAGAAGAGCACATGCAATATATGTCAGCTTCTTTGCAACTTTAATTCCAGCATCAAGCTCTCCTGTCACAGCATGGCTTTGCACCACTGCAGTGATTCCTGCTGGCTGAAGGAACAGAAAGCAAACCTAACCGTCTTGCCTGGTGGTGCGCTTGCAGAGTAAATAATCATTTCAGTAAAAAAGATACCCATCTGCCAGAAGAAAAAAATAAAAATAAATGTGATATCGGCACCAAGCCATTCTTTATAAGCCATTTGGACTGGTAAGAGCCATAGCTGACAGATTTTTACGAAACAACAAAAAATTACCCCAGACAACGTGCTCCTTAACTGCCTAACAAAATACACTTATCCTGATGTGACGAGACAATCCACGTAAAGTCCATCCCCTCACTGCCATACACATCCATCCTATTTTTCCAGCAGAATGGGGCACCAGGCAAGGGATGGATTTACATGTGGGCCACAGGACTATCAGTAAGAGGGGCTCTTATTGCCCACCTGGCTCCACGGTTCCTGCATCAGACTCCTTTCCCCCCCCCCCCCTTTTTTTAAAAGGCACAAAATATTTTCTGATAAGAAACACAAAAACAAAACCAGTCTTTCACCCAGCTGGATTTTTTTTTTAGTTTAAGATATTTTAGCAATTTGTCTAAAACCACAAAATCTAGAGATTCCCTTTCATTACCTACTAAACTTGTATTACTGCATCCTCAGTTTAAATCCCACTCCTGAATGAAATAGGAATTTGGGTTTGTGTTTCATTCCACAACCCAGGTGGATGCCTTAAACATAGGATATGAATTTGCCAATTCCTCCATCTCAGAGCTTTGCGATGGCTGCTTACATTTAACACTATTGTTTTTATTCAGGAATTGTCTTGAGAAGTGACAGTGAAGAAATCAGTCAGCGTGACTTCTGTATGCCATATCTTTCCAATATGACTTTACAATCATCATCAGTCTTAAACTGATATAGCCAAGGATGACACAGCTTTAATTATATACACCATGGTCAAGCTACCAGGACTAATGGTGTTAGAGTGCCAAATATTTTTCTTTAATGTAATTCAAATTGTAGCAGAACAATGCCTACCAAAAAGGCAGAATATTTTTCCCCCCCAAAAAATCTTTGTTTTTACCAATCACTGGTATTGCTGAAAAAGTCTGAATATGGAAGCATACACTTTCAGAATCTTATTAAGCAAGAATAAAGAGAAAACACATATCCATAATACCTATGGATATAGGTAACAAACACACAGTGAGATTTTCCTGCAGAAGATAAAAGCTGATATATTGAATATAGCTCTAAAATTAGGATTCTTATTAAAAGTTTAACGTTTTGTGTATTTAACAACATAGGAAATCAGCACAGCCAAACAAGGCATCTCTGCTTCAACTGTTCTGTGTAACAGGGATCGCGACACCCATCCTTTTTGTTAAATATTTTAAAGATCTGTAGACAGAAAAGGAAACTAAGCTTTAATGTAAAAGTAGTTACTGCGTATCTGCAAAATAAGCCCCAAATGAATTAGGCGCAAGCACACTGCCAGGAGGTTCCAGATCAGCCAGAGCCTGCAGTGCATGGCAGGCAAAACCCACAGTGTCAGTGAAGTTCAAAGGGACCGAGAGATCCCTTTGCTGCCTGGCACGATGTTTCTCCGATCAGCCAAGCGCCCTCTGAGCGGCAGCCTGTCATTCCCCGACTCGGCAGCGGGCGAGCACCGCGGAGGGCACAGCTCCAGCAGCGTGCCCACCACGCGCGGAAGAGCGCGAGTTCAGGCCTGGAATAACATCAGAAAGCAACACACCCACGTATCCTGCATGTGAATTTAAGACAACCTCTGTGAAATATGGGGATTTGGTTTCCATATATGTATATACAAATAAAGGCAGACTGCCTGGAATATAATCACTAAACACCAGGGTTTTGGGAAACAGTGAAAAACTCCATCCCCTTCTCTGTGCCAGTTGCTGACCTTTCCCAAGAAAGCACTGCAAAAAAAACCATGGTACATTTTTCAGGATGCACTGGATTCAGGGTGGGTATTTCGCACTTCCTCCAATGTGAAATTATACAGCCTTTTTAAAGGCCCTCTGATACCCGAGATTCTCAGCAAAGCTGCCAGCAATTTCTTCTCCTTTTTTCCAACTTGTTTAAGGAGGAGACAGCCACCCAAACTGCTGATTGAACCAAGGGCTGTTTGATATATAATAACAATAATGTCATTATTTTGGGGGGATTTTCTCCATTTGAAACTGAGCTTGCAAAGATTTAGGCATGTGAAGTTGCTTTAGTATCCCTGCTAATCATTCTAAATTAAGCAAATACCTTTACTTTATGACACACCTTTGAAGATCAGCATCTTGATGTGCAATCTTCAAAAGTTTATCTGAACTGAATTTTGAATTTAACAAGTGCTAACACAGATTTTGAAAAGAAAAAGAGTGGGTCCACGTAATTTTTCTCAGCCAGAGTGCCAGACTGGCGCAGCTAGCGCATTGGTACAGGACAAGAGGAGCATCGGAGCAGGAGGGCATCGGAAGCTGTTTAATCCCACACTGTCATCAAAAGAAATGGCCATGAAATCATTGCTGAACAGCATAGCAAAATTTAGGCTTTTAGATAGCAAGCAAAAACAAGTGAGAAAAGAACCAAATTATATATAGAGACAAACATGGGCAGAAAGATAACAGAAGGGTAAGCCATTAACAGTGACCTGAGCTGTTTATAAGAAATGTAGCAGTGAACATAAAGCCATGCAAAGATTCCCCTTGGGATGGGGGGGAGGAGGCTTATGACTTTCAGCAAACAAATGAACTAATCTTTTGCTGAAGAAGTCATACCAATGCAAAAGGTAACCAGGGAAGCCGTACAACAGCTGTGGTGGTGAAAGGATCCTACCGAGGCAAAGAACAAAGCCTGGCCCATTTTCAAAGTTTTCAGTCACCTAGAGCCTGAGGTGGAGGTATGGGAAATGCTCAGGAAAAACCCGAGCAGGTGACATCTCAAACTCCCCTTAAATCCATCTAACGCAACATTTTAAACTCTTGCCTGCAGTCAGTATGTATCTGCATCCAAAGGATGAGCATGAGAGCAGGGAGAGGGTATCATCTTCCACATTTATATAAAACACAAAACTACTAGTAAAAGCCCTTATAAAAATAACCATTTTGTAACAGAGCATGGTCACGTACACAGAAAGATGCCATCAAGAGTAGGGAACCCAACACGACCATGACTTCAATATCAAACTATCCAATTACTTCAGGGGCATTTTGCAAACTATTTGCAAATAAAAGTCCCAGAGTGACCAGGTTTCTATTCTTCCAAGACATACCTTTTCTAGCATGACTTTAGCATTAGCTCTGATGCATTTGCCCAAATGAGAAATGTTTATGAGAAGAAAAACAGCAACTGGCTATGTATCAACACCAGCTTCCCCAGGATTCCTGCTTTACTCATGAGAAACCTGAGGTCTTGCCCTGCAATATGACTTACTACCTCTTGCTTATAATAGTAGAGCTACTCATACAAAAAAAAAAAAAAAAAAAAAAAAAAAAAAAAACCACACAAACAAGCTTTGTCTCCTGTATGAGACCCAAATTGTGCTGCTGTGCCTAATATGCAGGATTTCCAAATTGATGAGACAACTCAGAAAATAAATGGAGTTTCTCCCACAGGAGAAGTCAAGCTGGCAGAAGCAGGTGCTGCGTGAGTAACCTGGAGAAGCACAAGATACAGAGCAAGCACAAGCTCACTTGAAGGACCAGATTTTCAATAGTCCCCAGTTCCTCAGGGGGCCTATTATATTCAAACAGGTGCCCAAAGAACTGGGGTTTATTGAAAAACCCATCCCAGACTGGTTATGTCAGCAGGCAGGGAAAGATATATATTCTCTCAAACATCATGAAGCTCTTGATAATAAAGTCATTGAAACACAAGCCAAAGTGATATTAAAAAAAAATAAAATAGGGCTAACAAAGCAATGCCTACCTTCAAGTGCTTGTAAGACAACCTGTTGTCTCTCTGGGAAGATGACTGATGTAAGAAAAGCAGAAATTAAGAAAATCCACAGAAACTCACATTGAAGACCAGCAAAATGTCCACTTATATTTGTTGGGGCACTAGGTTATTTCTGAGTTTATGAAACAGGCCCTGGCACAGTTTCTGACTGGTATCACTAAGATTCCCTGGGGGTAGCCAGGGGCAATAACATACAGCATAAATAAATATTTATACTAGCCTGAGTCAATAACATACAGCATTATGGTGAGTCCAGTGGCTTTGAAGCTGGTCAGGTGGCCATGGAAGTTAGCTGCGGTCACGACATTTCAATGGCAAAAACAGCCACAGTCCACCCCTCTTCCCTTCCTATCTGTATGTTTTTTCACACCACAGGGACATATCAAACTGCTCGGATTTCAAACTTAGCAGCGTGCAACAAGCAATCAAGATGCATGACAAATTGGCAATTTATGTTACTCCTCTCCTACTGCATAATATACCATAATTAATCTGTTGGAATTTTAAGTTACAGTGCTACATTATTTTTGTGACAGTATGAATTAACACAACTTTAAAAGAACAAGAGAAACAAGCTACATACATTTTTCTCCAAACACATAAATCAGCCCTGAAAGAGTTTCAGGCCTATGCTTTCCATCCCTAATCCACATTTATGTTGCTACTTGAGATATTGCAGGGATTGTTTAGACAGTTGTCAGCAATTGTTTATACGGGCCAGCTGCTAAAGTGAGGTTTCTGTGATCGCAGATCAGCTGCATCTCCAGCGGGGCTGGGGACACTGGAGATGGTACAGCCAGTTCCTCAGCACACAACATCAGCTGCTACCTTGCCAGCTGGTCACAGTAGGGAGAATTACAGATTCATGATACCACAGGATTAACATGCCCTTGGATTAAGAACTCACTTCTGAACAGCACTGGAGACCCAGAAGTTTGAGGTCTTTTCCAAATTATTTCTGAGAATACTGACTACCTAAATGATGATGAGGTTTCTCTTCCTTTTTGAGCTGGGAATTGGACTGAGCCACCAAGTCATTCCGTATGAGCCATCCTAAGGTAGCTGGACTGTAAAAGGCTTCTGTTCTTCAGCCCAGCTGAGCACATTCCATCCCATGTTTCAGGAAATTTTTCTGATCTCTCTTCAAATGTATTAAATCCCTCAGCAAGTCTTATCAGCTTCGCATTGTCATCTTATTTGCAGAGATGGCAAATAAGAGTCAAGTCTCAAAGCTGAGGAAACTTCAGAGCGACGCTTATTGCAACATGCAATTAGTGTAAGAAAGATGCATAAAGATATAAATCCAGTCCAACTGCTCCAACAGTTCAAACTGCTTAGAGGTTTGATGCTTACATTTGTCAAAAGCTTTATAAATAGGAAACAGGTTCTTTCCATTAAAAGCCTTTTTTAATCAGTGACATTGCTTGTTTCTTTCATGCACATGATAGCATAGATAATAAGTTCTGCTAAAATACTCAGGGACAAATACAAATTACTCTGTTTCATTAACTTTCATTACACGTTTGTTTTCAGTTTAGACATCTTTCAAGACAAATGCAAATTTATTCTGAATATTTAAGTCATGCAGAAAAGAAAAGAGTGACCAAAAGGTATATGGAGAAGTAAACTTTAGTTTCTCAGAGATTATATGATTACCATGTTTCATGACAAAATCATGTATGAGAACATGCATTTTATACTATTTCTGTTTTGTGCCTTAGTAAGCCTTCACATACCTGTAATATTTATCTTTCTTTTGTGACCGTAAATTTTCCCCTCTCACACACTGTTTTCACCTCTCAACGATTCAGTAGTGTCAATTGACTGAAAACAGGCAGTTTATTGATGACATGCTGTGAGGAGTCCCACCACTGAGATCTCCTGCAGCGCAAAAATCCAGGGCTAGGTCTAGAGTAGCAAATTAAACACTGTCTGGGAACGTTTCCAGACTGGAACGCAGTCCTCCTCCCTAGTGTATAACGGCCCCTGCTACGCTTTTGGCTGCGACAACTAGCACACCACAAGGCTTCTAAGCACAGTTTGGGAGCCGTGCCCCAGCAGACAGCTGGCACGTGTCCACCTTGTCCTGGAGGCTCAGAGAAGTCACCAGCCCTCCCACAAGGTTGGCCTCACTTGCAGGAACATCCTCAACTAATTTAAACGTTAGTTTAGAACATTCTACACTGATTTACCAGTGCAGACATAGAAAATTGTTGCCTGGACTTCCTGGCTAAGTTTGTACCATCTCTCATCGCTGTTTAGGCAGATGCTGTCAAGAAAAAAAGACCAGTGAGCCTGTACACTAGCATACTTTGTGAGCTTTTACTTGACAGAGCGGGAAGGCTGTGTTTCTAATCCAGAAGGTTTGCTTCTCTGTCATGCCATATCTGGCCAGATAAGTAGCTATTCTTTTAAGGTAGGAAACTTCTGGGTTTTTTTTTAAATCTATTGCAGTCTATTACATCATATCATTGTTTCATTTGGTTTCCTAAAATGTCGACTATTCCTTTCTTTTTAAATAGATTACTAATAGATGTCCAGGTGAGTTTCCGACCGCTGTGACTAGTACTTAGGCAGATTGATACCACGGCAAAATTCCATGCATTTTTGAACATACACATTTCAGCGTGTGACTGCTGTTTGTCTGTTTAATAGTCAATGATCCAAGACTTTTCTCAGGTTAAATTATTTTTTCCTTGCTAAAAAGGAGACTTACTTTGCAGCTCCATAAGCTAAGGAAGCTATTCTGCTGATAATGTACAATAAGTGGTGGAGCCAGACCAAACTGCTCACTTAGAGAATGGTCCCAACACAACTTAGTGCATAGTAAAGCCATGACAGTGTTTTTCTTCATCCAGTTTCCATTGGCTGCCTTCAGAAAGTGGCCTGGAGTCAAGTGATGATATCTGTATTGACATTACAACAAGAATGGTGAAGGAACCCACACACCATAACCTCAACTTTTTTTGGGAAAAAAAAAAATCTTTAAAAAAATTTTAAAAACCTATAACTTTTTCTTGTCCTTCACTTTTTTTCATGCCCCTCAGGCTACATCTCTCTCTTAAAGAGGGAAATTTCAGCATAAAAGGAAAAAAGAAATTCCACTTGTTTCTTTTTCTGAAAAAGGAGGGAAAAGAAACAGTGGATTGAGATTGCCTTTGGATATTTACAGACTGAGGAACTTTCCACAGTCCACACCAAAGCCTGTGACACTGGGCAGCAGAGAACTCAAGGTTCATTGGACCAGAAAGTGAGCACACAGGGGATCTTCATTTTCTCCTCAGAAAGATGGCCTGATATCTCAGGATACCATTTCAAGAGAGAAAAATTTTAATGTAGTATATAGATCCAGAGTCATCCAACACACAGATTTAGCTGGCTTTCTAGCATTAATACACCTTTCCTGGTGTCATCTATATCTTGGTCAAAAATCAATTTTTACAGATTTCTGCATAAAGAAAGCAGCAGATGGGGAAAAAAATGAGTACCACTATCTGCAAGCAAGATTTAGCACACAAGTACTTGCATACAAGTACTTCAGGGGCATTTTATATGGCAGATGAAGTGGATTTCATATAAAAGTCAGTCACCAATGCTGAACCATTGAGTTTTATTTTGTTCATTTTGTGCCTAAGAAAAATCCCATTAAGAAAGGAGGGGGCGGGGGAATACAGAGTCTCAGTGATAACTGTTACAGGTGAGATTTAACAGTGGGGTGTGGAAGAAATAAAGTTTTAGCCAGCTTAGAACATCAGGGCAAAATACTCAAGTGCCTTTTACCGTCCATATGATAAATAAACCAATATTGCAGTAAAGTTACAGTGTGGCCATACAAACTGACTAAGTCAACGCTCCCAAAAACACCTTCTTGTCCATCTCAAAGATTATTCACGTTATTCTAAAGATAAAAATATTTGGAAAAGGAGTTAGAGGAGATTCTAGGAGAGAGATGAAGGCCTGCAGTCTCTCGTTTAAGAACTTTCTGGACACAGGATCTGTGCGGTCGGAGTTACTGCAGCACACACGGATCATTACATGCACAAGCTATTAATACTTTACCTTCTTCAATTCCTTTCTCTTCCCTTTCTTTCTTAACTTCTCCTCCTCTGAAAGCCATTTCAGAAAGACAAACAAAAGCATTGTTTTAATTAAGTCTAAAGAAACATTATTTACCATCCAGCTCATACACACCAATTCATAAAAAGTTCATTTAGCTCTGGACCCAATGGGGCCAGATGCAAAAAAATAACCCCCGGGAAACAAGACATTTTAAAGACTGACCAATTTACAACTTGATATACTTTAAACTCTCTAAGGATGATTTCCATTGTTTTAATTAATTTCATAGCCTTGAGTATTATCTGCACACTGCACAGGAGAGAAATGCTTTGTCTCATAGCAGCTTTCCACTGGAGCAAACTTGCAGCTAAAGACAGCTTGAGAAATAGCAGCCTTCCAAGAGGCTGGCTGGAACTCCCACTCCGTCCTCTTACTTAAAGCAAGTATCTGTTAGTATTTAAGTTTTCAGAAATATCAATGACTTATGGGGTGAGGGAGAGAGAGAATGACCGTGGAGCTTGGCTGCAGTATTATCTGGGAGTCACAGCTTCAGCCCCAGCTCCTGTAAATAAGTCAGAATTTTACAGCAGGTAGAACCAGGTTAAGAAAAGAAAGTGGCAGCTGTTTTCCCCGAATGTATTGTAATTCCCTGTGTAATGAACTCCCCCAGGAAGCAGGGGACTTTGGTTTACAACCAAGAGACACAGAAGAGGTCCAGAGCCAGAGCATACCAATGAACAGAGCAGCCCTCCCAGCCTCCGCAGCAAAAGGCAAGGACTCTTTCACCAGTACAGTGATTTCATCCCTCGGGGAAACCCATTTCCTTTGTTAGAAAGTGCCCAGGCAATTTAGGGAAACATTATTCAATTAAGCAACCAAACATCTCAAGAAAAAAAAAAATCCATTTACTCACATACTCCTGTACTGTATATAAATCTAAAATATAAACATACATAAAAATATTTATGTGAATTATAAATAATATTAATGAAATATAAATGCAGTTATGTCCCAGGCAAGCAAAGAGCAATGAAAACCAAAGAATGAAAGTGAACAGATCTGGAAAGAAGTGTAGTTGAGAATAGAGAACATTGAGGCCCGCGCTGAATATATTGAAGAGAGCAGCATGCTGTACAGCATTTAGCTTCACAGAGTGGTACATAGCATAGGAACATACCAACAAAAGTAATATTTCTCTCCTTGACCACAAAGTGCTTCACAAAGCCAAAGTCCCTCCAAAGGTGGAGAATCTGATGCCCAGAGAAATCCAGTAATTTGACCTAGAACCCACAGAAATGGTAAAGCACCCAAATATGTTTTCAGTTCATGAAATAAGCTGTGATTTTTGTGTTTGAGAGGAAGAGGACAGCAGCCTGAAATGCGCTTGCATTCTCAAGTACCAGGCAAACTGAATTGCATATCTATAACATGGTATCTAAATTCGTAATTTTTCCTACAAAGAAAAAGATAGGCAGTCTACAAATGCTAACCAGACACCTGTTTATGAACGTGTGGTCAGCAGCAGACCACTTAACCAATGTGCTTAGTGGATTTCTAGAAAATATGTATTTTAAGAAGCATGATACACAAAACATAGTAATGTACCACAGCTACCCAAAAACAAGACGGAAGTTACAGCATCATTTGCTTCTGACTTCCTTTGGGTTTTTTTTAAAGCTTTCTTTCAAATTTTGCCAAACACCGCAACATTCCCTTGCAGATGTTCATTTTTCTTGCATCACAGAGGATGTAAATGAACGCAGACCCTACCAAATGGGCGCAGAAGCTTTTCTCAAACCATCGAGCAGGCATGCTGTTTTAACCCCAAAGCAACGTCTGCACGCCTCGACATCTTTCTCTGTTCTCTGTATGCATTACACTTTACGAGGGCACAGGAAACTACAGAAGCAGCCCTACTGAGAGAAACCGAGTGCAGGACTGACTGAACAAGGATGCGCTCATCAACTTGGTCTGCAGCTCACTGCTGAGGACCGAGGTCAGCATGCTGCAGAGCAGCAGGCAGAGACAAGGAAGTTACGGTAGGTTTTCATACAAATGCTTGCCCAGGGAGTAGAACCACCAGGCTTCCCCCTTTCCTAAGCCCAGGTGCTGAGATTTTGGCTCTTCTGGATGGCAGGAGTTTCTGCCGCTTCTCTAGAAGCCCTTCGTCACGCACTAGCAAATCTCAAGTGAGAGACTGGGGAGGGCTTCAAAATCTCATGCTAGGAACTTCATAGCCAGCTAAACGTTTCCAACCCATAGATTTACTTGAGCAAACAAAGCCTCTTACACTATCTGCTGAAAATGAAAGCTTTTTGTACTATTTCATCACCAGCACGTCAAAACATTCCAGTTCTCCACCTAAAAGCTCTCCATGTGCTTGCTGCCTGCCAAAAATGCTAGCGTTCAGGATATAATCCTATACCATGCCAATGTGTATAACAGGCATATGTCCATAACATAGACAAATAGATGACTAGTAGGCACCTGGCCAGTCAAAAAAGCAAGTCAGCTCATTAATATGAAGTGAGCAGTGCTGTCAGAACCACGACAGAACTACTAACCCAAGCAATATTGCACTTAATTGAACAAAGGAAGGATTACATAAAAAGCATGGCTAGAAAAGATCAGACTCTGTCAGAGCACTTCTCACACAAGCAATTTTTTTCTGCAGTAATAAAGCCAAAATGCCAAACAACTTAACGCAGGAAAATAAAAGACAAGTTTTTCATCTGAAGACAACTGATATTTCTTCCAGATAATTAAATGTTTCAGTTCTCTATGAATGAAATCCATCTGAACAGTAACAAAAGACCAAAAGTATGATGTGTTTAACCAACAGGTTTCTTAGCACTCACTCAGAGCTTTCTCATCTTGTCTAACACACCAGAATCTAATAAAAATGTTGCTCTGATACCCAAACTGTAGAAAAACAGACACACATGAAAAAAATCAGTATACAAAACTGGAATATTTTATTTATTAATCTATGACACTACTTTCCTGTCCCATTTTGTAGTAATTTAATCCATTACAGAACAGAATAGAGTTTTAGAACTTATTTATAAGTTACTGCATCAATAGTAAGCCTGGAAACAATATGTTGGGTTGAAAACAATTTCAAACTTGCCAAAGTTGATTGATAAATAGAAAAATGTTGTCAACATTTATCCAGAACTTTTCATCCTTTGGATGTCTTCTCACGCCTGTTTGAATAGGGCTATAATTATTTGCATACATGCATCTTTTTTTAATTTGTATTTTTTGTTTTATACACAAATGCCACATAACAATTAAAGACAATTTTGGAAGAACTATTGCAGTTGTTACTAGCATCCAAAACAGAGCTCCAGTATCATGCATCATATAAGGTCTAGTAACTAGAGAAAGGCATCTATAGATCAAATGAACACCCACCCAAATTATGCAAACTTTTGTCATGTACCTGACATAACTGAAACAACTGGCTGTCAAGCTTAATTTCCAAGATGATCTGTCTTTAGCCAAGCTAAGAACAAAGCGAGACAGTTCTTTCTAACAGTACATTCACACTAGCCAGGATTCAGGGCTGCATACAAATACATGCCAAAGAAAAACAGCTTAACAACTGTAAAGAACTTCATAAAAGCTTAGGTTTCATTTCAGATGGAAACCTCACATTAACCAATACCTTTACCTCATATTCAGAAGCTTTTCAGATGCTTTCACCCAAACCGGACAGCTCTTCCCCTCCAGCACTTTCCGTAAAGAGAGAGGTAAACAACCTTCCCTCCACCTTCTGAGAAGTAGTGTTGGGAAATCACACCAAGGTCACATCCATAAAGAAAGAGGCTTCCTGAGGGGCTACTGCCTGCATTTGAGCACTTCCCCAAAAAAGCAGAGCAGCCCAGCACCTTGCTAATTATGGGGCTGCTTTGGATGGTGCGATTACATACAGCTGAGATAAATCAGGAGACATCTTGTACACTTGCAGGTAGTGCTTGAGCATGCAGCTAGCCAAGGTGCACTGGCCCACCCTGAGGCTTTTTCTCCCACGCTAACCAGGGGATATGTGCTGGGATGGCAGCTGAATGTCCCTCTGAAAGTGTGACCCATAGAGGAGTACTCTGGATCTTTGTGGTCAAAAAGTCTTTCTGCTGAAAAGCTTCGGTGTCAGAAACTCCAGAGAATAAAAAATGTTAAATGCTAAGTAGTAGCAGCCTACTATATACAAGTATATATAAATATATATGCACTCTGTATACATCAGTTTTATTTTTAAGCCTTAAAATGGGCCTTGAGTTCAACTATGCAGGTTATCATCTCTCCATAATCTTTCTACCAGTCTCTGTAAGATAATAAAATAATGAAAATTTATCCGAAAAGCTACTGTGTGTTAATCAATCACTGCAGTCTTGGTTTAAGAAACAACTCTGAACTCATTTCTTTTGCTAAGTTTCCAGCTGAACCTTAAATGTTTGCTAATGGAAAACTTCCAGGCATCCATTTGTTATTTGGCCTTGAGCAAATGGCTAGAAAAAATGACGTCAGCTCTCAGGCAGCTATCAGTACATCTCCACAAGTAGAGGACTGAGGAGGGGGAAAGATAACTATTGCCCACACGTCCTTTTTCCCTGTGGAAAGAAACTTGATCATGTAGGTGTGAGGGATATGTTTAAGATGAGGCAAATAGGGTCCTCCCCCCTGCCCCAAGATGGTAACATGTACGTTCTTTCCAACAGTTTGGGGTTTCCTCCGTTAGACCTGAATAGCAACGCCACATAAGGTGGAAGAGCAAGGAGGTGGCAGCAAGGCTTGCAGTGCGGACAAGGCCACCGGCAAGCAGCCCCAGCATGCAAGAGTTCGATAGCTGCCTGTCATGAAATTGCTGGTCCAGCCCCAAAATTATTCAACAGCTAACTAGATGTGAGCCTAGTCGGTACTAGGTAAGACGTTACTCTTAACCTGGGAACATAGCAGAGGGTCACGTACCTCTTCCTCCCTCCCTCTCCCCGACACGTGCCCAGGAGGAGGCAGCAAGTTGCCGATGCTCCTGGAGGCCAGGAGGTGGGTGCTCCTCGGGAGGTCCCACCAGCTGCCCTCACACCGCAGCTCAGAGGCAGATAGCTCCGAAGAAGCTGGAAAACAGAGCTGAAGATATCATAAGGCTGAATCCCTTTCCTCATGCAGCGGGAATGGTTGAAGACCCAAGAGCCAGCTACACCGGGCCGAGGAATGGTGCAATGATGGGGTATTGCGGTGTAGCAGGTGTGTTTGCAGGTAGTTCCCACATTCCTTAAATTAATGAAATTCAGCTGAGTTAAAATACCCTCACTGTCCTCCTTGCTTTCCCACACAAGAATGCAAGGGTAGCAGCTCTGCCTATCCAAATTCAGGGTTTCAGGATTTCCAATTCACCAATTCCAGGATTACTGAACCAATTTCAGGATTACTAACATAAGAGTCTCTAAAGTGCACTCCGAACACTACAGATATGCAGAAAATGCCACCCAAACGTCAAATCTTTCCTTTGTTGTTTGCCCAACTGTGCAAATCATTTCTTGCTATTCTGAGTTTTCTGACAGGACATGCGGGGAAAGGGAGTTGAGAGAGCAGAACAGATGGATAGAAAATAAGCATGAAATATGGAAGAAAAAGTGGGAGGGGATACAACAGGCAAAAGATTTGGATCTTCAGGGAAAAACAGACACAGAGAGGGAGAGAGTGGCATTTTGTTGTCTTTTAAGAGTACGGAAGAACTTAATAAACTATCATCGATTCTTGACACTAGCAAGAAGCCTTAGCATTACCTTTCTGCCTCATAATGGCATTTTTTAAGGGTTCTTTGAATAGAGAGAAAATATTTCAGTAGCATATATAAAGCCTGTAGGATATAAAACTCAAATACTATACACTATAGCTCCCACTTTTTTTGGTGCATTAGGCTGCATAAGAACTTCCCTAACACTAGTTGTCCATTAGTCAGTGCTGAACTTTTCAAGCAAGAGGCATGAGACATAAAAATTAATAAAAATGAGAGGAAGTGACTATGGAGTTCAAATAGAGTGCATCCTCAGTTCCCCATTCAGGCAAAGTTTATGATTTAATATGCTATGTCTTTGTTCCTTCAAGTGCAAGAGTTAGAAAACTTACTTAAGAAAAAGTCTCAGCTTCTTTGAGAATAAGCTATCAGTAAGTCTTTGGTCATATCTGTGTGATGAAAGAAATATAGGGTTTGGGGCTTATTTCCATAACCTTTATCCCATTTATTTTTTGCTTCAGTTAAATTAAGTTGATACTGAGAGGTCCTAACCTGACCACTGTAAGAGCCTCCAGCGCTGAGACAGCATTATGAGCTAATGAATAAAGCAACTATAGCCAGGCTTTTTTGTTTTTGTTTTTGTTTTGCTTTGTTTTGTTTTTAAGCAAAGGGCTTATTTGCCAAAGAATATGGTCTGGTTATTCACCGCAGCAACCCTTAGTCACCAAATGGTTTCATCCAGAAAAGCTTGAGTTAAATGGAGTTAAGTGGGGAGGGCAGAGCTCCCTGAGCAGTGCCGCGAGAGCGCCGTAGAGGCTGGTGCCCCCTTCCCCCTCTTGCTATGGTGTCCTACCAAAAATCTGGCATTTGGCAGAGCAGGACTCGGTGCCCGGGTGGGCGCAACCCTCCAGGCCCGGGAGCCGTGTCCCCGGGTTTGCCGGGGGCACGTGGAGCGCCCGCGTGGAGGCAAGCGGCTCCCAGGGGAGCTCTCCGCCATGGGGCGCCTGGCTTTGCGGCCTCACCTGCGTTCGGCAGCTTCCTGATGACCGTGGGCCGGGGAAAGACAGAAACACCCCCAAGCAACAAACTTGCAAAGGGAATATTAGCTGGGAGGAAGGGGATAAGAAAATGCCTAGCCTGAGTGATGCTGTGGGTCTTGTCTATGTCAGGGTGCCCAGCGAGAGACTTTCAGGTACGATGCTCTCGTCCCATTAAAGATTTTACAAGTCAGTACTAGCACTGCATCCAGAGATTTTTTTTATATCTAACACAGATCATGGACATTTATTGGACGCATCTGCAATGAAATATTTCACTAAGAGACAGAGCCACTGAATTAATCGCAGTTTTTAATGGATTTAAGGTCACCAAAGGTAGAACAGACACACAATCCGGTTTCAAGCTGTGGAACTGGCTACGATGCAAAGAAAAGCCTGTAATCTCTAAGCAACGAGAAGAAATAAAAAAGAGCTTGGAAGTGTGATCATTTAACGATATTGCTGCACCTCAGGATATCCGGGAGTGAAGGGCATTCTGTCCCGGTGCATGCATCAACAGAAATAACAACTTCCTTTCGGTTTCGTCAATAAATGTTGTCTTTGTTTAGCGAGAGACAATGGCTTTAAGCGCCAGACATCATAAAATGTGGGCTTGAAATACGAAGCTCACCTGCTCGCAGGCAGTTAATTCAGCTGCATTCTGAAAAGTATAAAACCAATTCTCCTTTAACAAAAAAACCCCAAACGTCCTTGGGAACAGAAACATTTCTAATAGTTGGCTAAAAATGTCTGAGTTAATTTTGCAGTATTCACAAAAGTTAGACTTAAACATTTGTGCATCTGGGCTGGAAGCCAGGAAAAATAGTATTTGGGGTAAAAAGAATTTTATAACATACTCTGATATGGCAGATCTTCAAGACATGTGAATTGTCAGACTCCTTTGGGATCTGCTCCTACATGTAAAAACTAAACTTCTTGCAGTGAGCGTATCTGTGCATAAGTTTTCAATTCCCACAATTTCTTTTTTTGCTTTATTTGAATGATAATAGAGTAGCCATTTCTTTTCTCTACTTGTGGAGTTCACCATATTCTTTATCCATTAAATTGCTCACTTCCAGTCATCTTTTGTATTCCAGCCCATTTATCACAAATAATGTACTCTTCATTTCTTCAAGATCTTTGCAGATTTATATTGTTTCTTAGTTTTTTCTTGTAACACACTGGCTTCATAAGAGCATACTGCTGTTCCTTGATATCCACATTTTATTGAAGTAATAACTAACGCTGGAATATTTGAGTATTTCTTAAAGATTAGTAGCTAGATGATGCAATAGATTACCTTGGAAGTGTAAGGCTGTTAACTTCAGCTGGCTATTAAATCCTACCTCAAAACTGTGTACCAAGATAATTACTTTAATGTATTTTTAATAATAGAAAAGTTTTATAAGAGTTCTCCTCTGCTCTATTTGGGGGGGGGGGGGGAGAGGACTGTGTTCAGTGCAAACGTTGACTTTCACAGAGAAGCTTCTTGAAACAGGCATTAATCAGGCACAATATGAATCACAGTAGGCAGTTAAAAATTACATTACCTCTGAGAGTTATGTAATAACTGATACCCAAACTCTAGGCTTCTCCCTCCCTATCTTTTATTACAGATTTTGACTGAACAAGTTTATGGTATACACCATCTGAAAGAAGAAGTCTCGGAGGGGTTAATTGAATTAATCTTCACTTATTCGGGGAGGGAAGCTCACCCATATGGAACCTATCCCTTGGACATCTGCCACGACACCGCTCTCTCAGAGCGCGCGTCTCGGCAGCGGCAGCGGTACAGAGTGGCCCACATAAATTCAACAGAATCAGAAATGACAAGAGCAAGCCTGGGGGTAGAAAAGGAGCTTACTACTCATGTGAACTCCTCAAGAGTTTTCAAGTTCAAAGGGCAGCCAAAACCCGGTTTGCTTCATTTGCAATTTTGTTTTTAACTACCATACAGCTGATATACAAAGATCTCTTAGAAATTACAGCCAAGATCTTAAAAAAAAAATCACTTTTTCAATTGAGCTTATATTCAGATACCAAACTGTATAGTTTTTCAGATCTGGAGTGAGACCATTTTAAGATCAGTTCACACAATACTTTAAGTATTTAAATAGTAATAGTGTATTTACATAATAATAGTACAGGAAGTCTATTTTCAAAAATCTTAGTTGTAAGGTATTCTGTATCTCACATATAAGATATGCATATAAGATACAAATATATGGCTTTTGAGCATCCCGTAAAATTCAGACAAGTGGAAAACTTCAGTCATGATGTAATTTAGAGCTTTTGCATGTTACTTCCTTGGTCTTAAACTCATTTCGCAAGTTGAATCAACTGCTCATATTTAACCAAGAAATATAGAGTATGGCATTCTGCTGGGTTTGTATAACCAGATGGGTTATATTTTCTGGTTAAGGAGACAGAGGACAACAAATTATCTTGCCTAAGGCATCTGTTATACACACAAAACAGATGTAGGTTGATACAGGTTTGGTAGATAGTCCCAATATATCTTGTTTCAAGATCAGTCTAGATATTTCAAGAGGGAACAAGACTTTAGCACAGACTGAACATGCTGCATCAGATTTTAATTTGAGATGAAATGGACCACGTTTACATGTTTATTCATTTTCTCTTTATGGAAAGCATGGATTAGAAGGCACTTCTGTATGGATGGAAGAATAGGCATGTCATTTAATTTAAAGTTCACTTCAGGTGGAAGAATCTCAGCTGTAAAGCAGTGAGAGTTAATTAAGCTAAATTGGTTTGTAAGCCTGGAGAGACTTAAGCAGATGTGTTTAAATGGCACCTATCACCAAGGCTTCTAAACAAAGCTTTGAAAAGTTTTAACCCTCGACAAACTGCTGTGCTGCTCAGCAGGACTCATATATCATCAGGAAATAAGCAGAGTCCTGGGTTTACTAGCCAGGGGAAACGTATTTTGTGTGCTTGTGCCGCGCGCTGCAGTGCCATGACGGAGTACACGGCAGTTGCGAAGACGTAGGCCATCAAAAGACGTGGCAGTGTCCACACTTGCATGTCGAGTCCCTCCTCAAATTTAGCAGAGAACAGAATATTTAAGTGTCCCTTTGAAAGTTATTAAGCTTTGAGAACGTACATCATTCCACACCATGACCTGCCGTTTACTGAACTTAGCTGTGTAAAACGTAACGCGGCAATGGTTTCTTACACGCTGCAAAAGCAGCTGGAAAAAAGCAGCAGAACATGTACCTGATGGTGGAGGAAAGAATAGCAGCCAAGTGGAAAACGGGTTTTGAGCCCTTTCCAACATTTATTTTAAAGTGAAAGGAGCAAGTCCTGAAAGTGCCACCGCTTGTGCCTGTGCCTGAGACAGCACAGAGAATACACTGTAGCTTTGTCAAAAATTCACCTTTTGGGGGAAGCAAGTGACATTAATAACAGGGAGAAATTGCTAATGCCAAACTGCGTACGACGCAAGCGTCAGACGTCCCATGGCTGGGATGAGGAGCAAGAAGGAGTCTCCCCTCAGCTGACACTCAAACTACAGTATGGGAGACTTTGCCTTTATGGGAGCCCCACCGGCCGCACGGGCGCGTAGGCACGGAGCCGGGAGGGTGAACGCTGCTGAAGCGCTCCTGCCCCAACAGCACGGGGAGGAGGCTCCCGTCGGGGGCACTGGAGCCATGGGACCCGGCAGCAGGGCTGGCACTGAAGCTGGACAGCCAGGGCCATGACACAGCGCTGGTGGGGCTGTGTCCAGGACTGCTGGACAACCGGGACAGGGAAAAGCAGAGACCCGTGCTAAGAATGCTTCCCTTGATGAAGAATACAGAAAGCGTGCACATTTCCCTTCCCGTAAGATAGTAGTAGTAGTATGTCTCTCTTAAGCGCTATGACAGCAACAGCTAAATAACTGTGGTGGCTGTGCCAAGCGCAGGCCAAGGTCCCCTAGATATACAGGGAGTAACTCTTCCGAGTGGCTTGCCGAGAGGGAAGCAACGGAGCTGCCTGTCGGGATTCTGAGTAGTATTTACTCTAGAGGAAAGGCATCGGTAGTGCTTACTGACCTGCCTGCCTTCTGCCACCAAAGATGCTCTTGGGACACAGAGAAGACGCACACATCTTGTCTTTCAGGTACTAACTTTCCTTTACCACTAAACACTAGGGAAAAGGAGCAGCAGTCATGATAGGAAATCCACAGGATCGTGAAAACTACAACAGCAGCAGAAACAGTCCAATTCTCTTGCAGCAACTGAATCTTATCCTAGGCCTGATAAAAATTGACTATTATTATTGCTGATATTTGAGGGAAAAGTGTAGTCAGTTCCCTCCAGTTCTGCGTAGTGCAGAATTCCCTTGCAATAAGCTTTTGGAGGAAAATCCCAGTCCTGGTGGCATACAGAAAGATCTCTGAGTGACAGCAGCTTTTCAGCAAATCATATGAAGACATCAGGCTACAGCAACAAGAAATGATGGTCATTAAATAATTTAAGTCAGTGAAAGCGGGAATAGTCCAAAAGTACTTTAAAAGGAAAGTGGACTACCAAAGGATACATTTGGGACTCAAAGAAAATGGCAGATCTGTATCTCATAGACAGAAAGGCAAGTACCAGTTCAACATAGCTAGAGATTTCTGTGAAACCTAATATTTACATTCACAAGAAAGATGTAAGGAAAAGTAATGATGTGTCCATATTATTATAATGGAAAGAACAACACAGGTATTTGAAAGAAAAAAATACAAAAGAGAGAACAGGTAGAGAAAAGTGAACAATGAGGGCACAGAAAGAAATGTGCAAAGGTGAACTCCCATAAAAAATATATTCAAAAAATAGAAAAAAATATAAATACATAAATAGGAGCATTACATTGTCATCTGCAGAAGTGTCATTTAGAATGTAACAAGATAAAGCAGCAGTGCTCTGTCTTTAAAAAGATCATTTGATATGATATATTTAAATGTTTGCATAAAATTTGAGCTGTGAGAAGCAAATGCTTATGCACATATATTTGTATATAGTACAATAATCTCATATGCACAGATATCTTTTCCTTTCATGTAGCAAGTGCATCAGTACAAGCCAAATACTGCAAATCAGGCTTGTAGCCTTAAATATATTTCTTAAAGTATAAATTGTGAATATTAAAGACTTTAGGAAGCAAGCATTAAAATATTGTTTTCATCAGACAGACCATTTTGGAGCTTGTTGAATGAAATCAGTTCTTTAAAGAAAGCATCATCTTGATTTCTACAAATATCTCATTCCGCAGAGGATGTTTACTATGGAACTTTGGTAACCGTGAGTCTCTTACAATCTTATTTTTGTCCATGTCAACATTAAAATCCACAGTCACTCTCTTTGGGGAGATGAAATAAAAATGAATTTAGCAGAAACCATCCTGCAAATTATAAAAATGAGTAACAGATGCTTTATGAGGTATTTACAATGATACACTTTATTTTTCCATAAATGTCATCTACCACGTAAGTACACTATATAACCTCCCTTTTGTCAATCTTACGAAAAAGACTCCAGAGAAACACGCAGGGTCCACATTATCAATTTTCTTTCTACACCAGTGAAAACAGTACAGATGGTAAAAGTGCAGGGGGAATAATGAACCCAACTGACAAAGTCCAAAGATCAAATGCAGACAACTTACGAAATGTTTTGCAGTAGTTTTGATTAGCTTGTATAGTAAAGTGTAAAGTCACTGGATGCTACTTGGAGCATCTTCTTTTTGCTCTGGCTAGAAGCAACACAAGCCTTTTATACATACAAAAATTGCTTAGAAGTATCCTTTTAGATTACTTAGGTTTTTCGCCTTTCAGGGTAGATTTGTGATGGAACTGGAGTACTGAAGATTGCAGCCTTTTTCCAGTGAAAAATGCACCACAGAGTCTAATGGCAATTGACCTTCCAGAGTGATACTTGCACTTTCTAGCAAGCCTGGTCGTAAATCACTGTCACATAGAGGTGCCTTGTTTAATTGCTGTCGAGCTCCTCTTCCTCTTTCAAGGCTGAAACTTTGACCCATCTCCACTGGATATGTGGAAAAGAAAAGCAGCAGTTGAGGAACTGGCACGTGAGCGGTCAAGGAGGAAGAGTAACCTGTAGCTGGTGGAACTGGAGAAACTCGAGAGTGCAGGACAGGAGAAGCAGCTATATTTGCTTTGAGACTTGAAGGGAATAATACATCTACCAGGTTGTTCTCACTGGCCGCTAAGTACTGCAATAGAGAAGTTGAAGAAAGAAGCTAATAATGGCCATTTCGGTGTTCAGGAGTTTGCCTGAACTCATCCACAGAGACGTCCCGTTTCCAAGCTGGGCTGTGATGTTGTTTGCTGGCCTGTAACCATGACTTGGTTCAGATACAGTGAAATAAGACACCAGAGAGGAGGTATGATCATAGGGGGATGAAATGATTAGTCTAGCATGGGCAGCTGGGTGGCAGCAAAGACTTAATAAATTTTTCCAACAATTAATATGTTCTCTTTGGGTTTGCCACTTTCCCTTTGACTGAATAAATACCTTCCGGAAAATCTTGCTTCTAAACATGAGGAACACAGTCTTTTCCATGAACAGCAGCAAGGTCTTAAGTTGTGTCTCAGAAAAGGGAGCTCAGGAAGCTAAGCAGAAACCCAGACTCACCATGTCCTCCAAAATTTTCACCACTGCCCCAAATGTTCTGCCATTTCAGATATTTGCCCACACTTTGCTTTTTCTACTTCTCTCTTGCTGTGACAGTGTTTCTAACAGTCAAAGACACAAGGGATGAGGACTGCTGCTATGCCTCTAGCTTCCCTTAAAACCCTCAGGCACAGTACTAATTTTTATTGCACACCAGATTACACACAATCCATCATCAATCACCCCTAAAAATCCAGGATTTCTCATTTTCTCCCAGCTTACCATGAACACTTAAACACATTAAGCATATATTTTCAGTGACTCCATCTTCTAAATCCCAGTAAAACAAAAGGAAATTAAGTGCCTAAAATCCTACCCAGCATTTCTTTTTGAAATGCTGCATGCTTCATGTTTTCAGAAAAAAAAAGTTTTTTTATTTTTAATATAATAAACAAGTCACGAAGGCAGCAGGGGAAAATGTAGAATTTTATCAGTGACCAATAAGAAATGGTATTTAAAAATATGGTAGTGTCTCACAGTGCAAAAGCCTTCTCGGCACTAGAATGAAAGTGATACACATTGTGTCTTTTTCAGCATTTCACCTGCTTTTAAAGTTAATGTCTTTTTCATAGACTGCTAGACTATTCATCTGTCTTAATTTTTCTTTCAAAAGAACTAACTAAGAAACTTATGTCATTTGCAGTGCAGTACATCACTTTCAATCTATAGCAAGTACACTTTTTCCATAGTATGCCAGGGAAGGATGTCAGGCTCCAAGGAAAGGTTCATTTAACTTCATCAATTTTTCAGGGAAAATGTCTCATGATTATATAAGATGCTATCAGTATTAATTGCCAGATGGATAAATGCACTTTAAAGAGAGGCTATAATTTCTCCAACACTTTCACGTTCGCAGTTGGCAATTAAGATGGAATTTCTGTGCCTCTGTCTTTTTATTTTAAAATGATCGCCTGCCACAGTTCAGGCTCAGAAACGTTCAGATTCATGCAAGGAGCCTGATGGGTCTCTCTTTTTTGCCTTATGCGTAGGTTGATAGCTCAGGGGGGGAAAAAAAACAAGGGTCACTGAGAATAAGCTACACCTCTGAACGGTTTTAACGTACTGTGGTGAGACCCATTTCTGCTTGGAGATATCCTCTGAAGACTAACAGCCAAGACCTTGCAAGAAGAGTCAAACTAATCAAATCCCCTTTGACGTTTATTGAGATTTCTATTTAAATGCATATTTTTAAAAAAAGAAAACTGTGATTTGTCCAATGCTGTTTAGAAAACATGAGATTCTTTAGTCTCCCATCATGCCACCCTGTCCCGCTGCATCCCTCTCGCACTTAGTCCGAGTTCTGAAAAGTCGTGTTACACGTGGTGACAGGCAAACATTTCCCAGGACCGGATTTTGAAACTTTGTTGTTACTCTCTCTAGCTGCACTTTAATAACTCTAGCCTGTCATATTCTGAAATAAACATTTCTCAATCTAAATATACAGAGCTTCAGCAATCCCAAAGTTTTCCATTAATTCCATGATAAAATTGGTCTAATGTAGTAATATGGCAGTAAACAGCTGAAAAGTAGGCTTTGTCATTAAATTTAGATGAAAGGTTAAAAAACTCTAACCTTGAGCTATACCATAGTAGTGAGAAAGTCAAGAATTTGTAGAACTGATACAATTTTTAGCCCTCAGTTTTAGGCTTTAATTGCAGTCAATTCCACCCTTTTGTAGTGGAGTTAATGTGGTGGCTGACTAAGGACGACTGCAATGTTGTGTACGCGTATGTGTAACCGTGGGCATCCTAATTCGACAGGAGCCAATGCCTAGTCCCGTAGAGGTTATTAAGTGCTGTTTAGGGTGGAATTCAGGACTCAGAATGAGAGAGGCACCTTAAAATTACATTTTGAAGCAGTGGGGCAGGATGCTGTTACAAGTCCTATTCTGGAGACCTGTAGTAGCACACAAAATGGATTTAACTAGAATAGCAGGGAAAAAGGAGCATTAATTTTAAACTCTTTACTCTCCGTTATGTGAATGGAGTATAGGTATATAATATAGGAATATAGCAGCTTCTTGGAGGAATCCTGTCTCAATATTTTTGGCCTTAGGGAGGGGAGGATTTAGATAAAAGTCCAATGAGGGTTTACTAATTCAGCCTGATTTCTAATTCTTAGGGAAGTCACCTGTGACTTTTACATCTGTCTGGTACCTCATCTCAGATGGCTTTAGTACGCTATTTAAGCACAAAAGATTCACGTGTGGGCTATCACACACTTGAAAAATTACGTGCTTTTGTTTACTGTTTTAAGGATCCACATATGTCACTGGGGAAAGACAGGTTATAATCAGAGAAAGATGCCTAATACAGAAAAGACTGACCACAGAAAGCACAAAAATATTGACTCCAGATAATATTACTCAGTTGTCTCTAAGTAAGAGCTCTATGTGTTGGGATACAAGTAAGTACACAGAGATGTAGACTGGTAGATTGTAGATTGTTTTTTTTCCCCTCATTCTTCGCCGTCACAAACCTCAGATGTCCCTGGCTTCCAGCGCTGTCTTCTGTAGGGCAGTCAGCAATTTCTGTGGCATCATCTAATGGCTGACACCCCAAATGCATATGTTTATTTTAGCCCGATGCTACCCTTTTCCCCAGCAGAATGACTGTCCATATCAAAGACATATAAGATAATCTATTTTTAATATGAGGTGGGATTGACAGAGGCTAGTCCACCTTCAGCTGGCAGTTTTATGTCTGAAACATTAGGCTAGGAAAAACACTTTCTTTCCTAGTACCTCTTAAAAACTTTCCTAAAGAGTTGTCCCCAAAAATTTTAATACCATATATCTGATGTTAAAAACAGTTTAGAAGAAGATAGGTACATTTTTCACTGCATTTTTGCTTCTATTTTAATTTCTTCCCACATGGACACGTACGGGGCACAGTGAAGCTTCACCTTAATCATACACAATTTATTATCACTGGGTATTATTAATAGTAGCAAATATTATCGTAATTATACTCAAATCATCGCACGTGGTGCCTGAAGATTACATTGAAATAGTCCACCCAAATTAGGTGATTTCTATTCCATGCTTACAGTTTCTTTTCTGGTGATAGAAGATATTTTAGAACTTAATTTAACAATATGTTAAACATAATGGAAAGATACAGTAGAAGCAGTACTGCATGTAATTAAACAATAGTGCCAATAATAAGATCTCATTTAGATGCTAACAGAATTATCACATTTACTTAGGCATAAAAATGCAAAGTTCATTTGAATCCTAATGTAGTATTCTGCAAACATTATAAATCAAAGCAAGACAAAATATTCAAAGAAATATGAAATATTCAATATAATACAACTGAAAGGAGAAAGTGTACTGTTCTGTCACATTTTGTAATTTCCCATCAGTTCATCAAATTGAGTAATAGAGACAAATTACAGCAGAATACCTATTAAAATACTGTACTTATGAAATCACTGAGAAAGAAATCCATTATATTAAGCATAAAACTGAATGCCTGGTTAACACACACTGACAGGCTGCAAAAGACAAATACAGTAGAGTAGAACTGTGTATGGAGGCTGACATTCACATTCGGGGCTCTGAGTATATAATATGGATATAATTATAAGGAAAACTTGGCTACCCAAATGTCACATTCTCGGACTTTCACTGCTTCTTGAAAGTGCACTTTAGCTTCCCCTTACAGAAATCCCTAATGCACTAGACCAAAAGAAATCTCCTTTTAACATTCTGTTGTAAGGGTTCACACCCTTTCCCAAATCTTCCCAGTCTCAGGGCATGTTCAGTCTGTTATACAGAGTCCAGCAAGTAGCTAAACCATTTCACTACCCTGGAAAGGGGCAGGTAGCAGCTTCCAGACTGACATCAGGGGAGGACTTGGGTAACAGCATACCTGCTCAGTAATTGCAGAGGGCCGGCTCAGGCTCAACTACCATAACTAGAGCAAGAGTGCTCTACTCTAAGTAGAGCAGGAATTAATTTAAAAGAAAAGAAAACCAACAGCAGCAGAGGGAAACTATCAAGAGGCTGAAGAGTGATTTCCTGATTCAATAGGGCACCAAATGGGCTTTGTTTGTTTGCATATTTAGACAAGAGGAAAGAAGAAAAGGAGTAAAATCCAACTGCAGAAGAAGCTCGAAAGGCCGTTCGAATCCAAGCATGGGCACGTGGACAGTGCTGTGAAGATCAAAATACTGCTTGAGCTGGGTGTGTGTTATCATTATGGGGACATTAAGCAAATTGTTCGCTGTAGCTGGCAATTGCAGCCTGCTTGAACGGCCACGCATGCTGCCTTCCCTTTCGTGTTAGTGACAGCGAACTTGACTTCTGCACTTGGTCCAGTGATTAATTTTTTTCCCCACAATGCATAATATGCAGAATAGCTACATTAAATGTGACGTTATAGTTTCTCAGTTAAGCACATGATGTGCCATAGCTACTGTAGAAGGGTCAACATCAAGTTTGCCTCTTGCGTACGTATTCATGATAGCTAATAGCACAACCAAACTGAATCCCACAAAATGTACAGCATACCTTTTATTCTGCGTTTATACATATGGCTTTAGGGTCATTTTCTTTCTTTTCTCTTTCTATATGTCTTTCTTTTTCATATGTTTTTATTCGTGTCCTAATAGCCACTCAAATCCTTCTTGCTTTGCATCTTTTCTGTTTAAAAGGTTAAAAGGAAATTCAGCCACAAGGACAAAATTTCAGAAACAGAGGGCAAATATAAAACGGAGGTAATATAGAGCGGAACCTCCAGTCCTCACTTCTCCCCATTATGGGACACAAGTGACCAGCTTTGACCTGGATATAGATTTATTTGAATTCTGGCCCATGTCTCGCAGAGTCATTTCTGTGAGTTTTGTTTCATTTAATTTTAATTTTATTTTATTGTGAGTTTTCTCTGTGCTGGAATCCACATTTCTGATGTGCCCCTGTGATGCCAAATACTGCCCAGAGAGGAAACAGGACAGACAAGAAAATAAACAGTGCAGCTGCCTAAGGGTCTCCCAGCCCCAAACTGCCTGTCTTACAGGGAGATGGGGCCTGCAGGGAAGGCAGGCTTCAACGTAAGAGAAACGTCTGCAGAGAAGCAGAGGTTAAAAAAAAGGCTCAGAGATGCAGGGAGGCAGCACGCACATCTTGCAGGCTGCAGAGGGGGATCAGAGCCCGGACAGGGAGCAGAGCAGTGTCCGAAGGAAGAAAAGAGAGTCTGGAAGGGGCAAGTCTGGAAGGGGCAGTGGGCAAGCGCCAGGCGGGATTGCTTGCAGAGCAGGGGAATGCCCTCACGGACAGGGAATGAGAAGAGCACGAGGAGGAGGAAGAAACCGCTTCGGAGGCTCCTAGGGGCTTTGCGGGAGCAAGCCTGGGTCCCTCCTGACCCCACGAAGTCTCCGCAGCGTCCTCCTGCAGGCACCCTCTGCGCTCTGCTTCATCCCCTTGCTTTCCTCTCTCTGGGCCAGCCCAGCCTCGCCGCTGTGCGTAATGAAGCAGCAGCCCTGAAGCTGTACTGTTGCGTTAGCCCAGTCCCCCAAATGCAGGAAGAAACGTGCGCCTGGAGCACGCGGGAGCCGGCCTCGACTTAGCGCGACCCGCGCTTCAAAGCGCCTCCCGCCATCGCCGAGAGCGATGCCTTGGGGCCGGAGAGGGCTGCGCAGCAACGGGAAGCAAGTGTGCGGCTGCCAGGGCGGCCGCGTTCCTTACTTACGTAAGAGCGATCAAAGAAGCGGCACAGTGAATAGCTTAGCTTCAGCATTAGGTTTTCCATAACTTTTCGGGGTGCATTAGACTGAGCTGAACGTTTGGATGCTTTATATGACAAGCATTTTACTTTATATTGCTTTTAAACCAAGCACTTCTGGGTGCCTTATAGCACAAAAAGAGAATAGTGTATCAAATCAAATTATAGCGCTGTTAATTAAAAGCCCCATCAAAGGGAGAATAAAATAAAGGCCAAACATTGTGCTTCTTAATCATTCATTACCTAAGCAAAATATTTATAGCATCAATGTGGATTTTGTGTCAGCAGTGACTAAAGAACCCAAGATATGGCCCAAACGATTAAAATAAAAGTTAACACTTGCACAGTATTTTTCCCCTGTAAAGCAATTTACACACATCAATTATTTACACTGTGAGCTCTTTGGGGGCAAAGCTAAGATTTTTCACAACTCTGCAACCCCTAGCAACTATAGCACTTTCTAGCCTGCAACCAGAGGTGCTATAACAAATAGCTAATTAAAAATACATACATATATTTACAGACTAGAAGCTCTCCTGTGATGTAGGCAAGACCCTAAGTTATGGGGGAGATCCTTAGTGTTACAGAGCTGTACTGAAGAGCAGGCAAGAACAACATCGAAATATGGAGGGTTTTTACAAAGCTACGTGACAAGCCATACAGTTTTACCTTTGCAAAGTAGGAAACATAGAAAGTGAGACACTACTGGGTGCACTTATCTGAAAACTACAGAACTGATGGTACTTTTTAGTCTACCATCATGCTTTGATTGTAACCAGCATTACAAGGGCCCCTGTAACATGGGACTTTTATTTTTTTTTATTATTAATTGTACCTAGTATTATATCCAGTTAAGTGGAATTTAGTCATTACCTAAATCTTCAGGAATCTCACCAACCTACCAGACTCTACAATTACCTGTAGAAATGAATTTTAGATTCGCTCAATACTGAGACTCAAAAAAGAGTTCATTTACGCCTGCTAAAAAAATTGTCTGGCTTAAGAAGATTTTTAAAAAAACAACCAAGAATACACCGAAGCTTTTGAGTGCACAAAGAATATAAAGCTCAACAGAAGAGTTTCCTTCTTTTCATTGCTTTGGCTCTTGCTTTCACTTTTCTGACTAGAGGTTGTCATTGAGCGGTTCACAGGCTTCTTTCCCTTATGGATTACATATGATGCAGAACTAAGCAATTTAGAAGAGCCATTATATTTTCCCCTAATCTACTGGCTCTTTTGTTTGCTAGTGACAGATTTTATTTGCCATAGCACATACCAACATCATGATGTTCGTGTATACAGTTTAGCTGAATAATAAAACAAGCAAAGTGGCAAAAATTCCCAGCGCAGAAGCATAAACCAGAAATGCTCCGGACCCAGAATGAGTTCAGAGCCAAGGTACAGTTAACCCCTAGTAAAAATTAATATAATGACAAAGCACAGACAAGAAGTAGTCAGCATGACACGGACATACGCAGGTTACAGATAATAAACACGGTAATTATGTACAATAAATGTTAAAATAAATCATCTCTTCTACTGGAAGAAAACACTGTTCTGTCAAAACTAAGATCCTTGGATGACACCAATGACTTCCTAACGCAACTGCTGCAACAGAATTCTGCCACTATCAAGTTGATCAAAATCCAGTAAAGGTATTTGCTCGCTCCAACTGAAACAACAGTTTATTAGAAAATGCCTTTTATATAAATTGCTTTCTGTACCTACAGAGAAATGTATCATTCTCATTCTCTGAAATCCCTTCAACTGTTAACATCTAATGCAGTTTAATTAACTTCCAAACAAACCCTTAAACATTGTAAGACCTAGGAAGCCAAGGAAGGGCAACGTGCCACCGGGCCTTGGACGGTGCCCCCGCAAGAAGAAAGTGTTACTCGACAGCAATTCAATGAACAGACTGAAAATGTTTCTCTTCAGGATCACAGAAACCTCCTCCACAACCAGCCTAGGACCCCATGCAAAGAGCTAAAAAACTTGCAGCCTGCCTTCCTAGAAAAAATAATAACCTTGGTTATTATTTTTAGGAGTCATGCTTTGGCAAAGAAGAGCACTAAACGACAAATTAGGAGCTTTCCCTTCTTGCCCCCATCTCCGATTTCTTTCGGTGCGCTACACAGAAGGTGTGAGACACGAGGGGTCCCTGCTGGCTGCGGGGCCGGCAGCCTTGCAGAAGAAAGCTCTCCGAATGGCAAAGTGTCAGTACCAGGTTTTCTCAAGATTAATTTAATCTTTTAGCTGGTTTAATGAAAAGCTAATCAATAGGCAGGTGGCACACATATTCACAAACAGGAATCTTTTCAATTTGTCTTGGCCAGAACAAGCCACGTCAATCAAAACTGCCCTTTTCATACATACCTGCAACCATGGAGGAGACTGCAGGAGGGAAATCATGTGGCGTTTTACAGCCATCCTCAAAAAGGTACTAATAACCTTTGGGGTTAATGCATGACCAGGCCTCATCAATCCTAATCAGCCTCAGCTCTGAAAAACCGCTGAGTTTCAGCTGAAAATAGCAAGGTAACGTTAGCGTGGCAGAAAGATCTTGCAGGGAAAGAATTAGATCTCATGTATATGTATATGTATATATACACAGCGAGAGGGCAAGCGAGCAGTAGGGCGCTGCCGTGGTGGCCCAGGTTTGGCACAGCCCCGAGGCCGTGCGTCACAAGAAAGCGCCATTCTACGCCAGACGCCCCAAAACGGGCCGCCGCGCGCTAGCCGGCAGGTTGGCGCCCACAGCCGCACCTCGCGCGGCGGGAGCCTCGGCCGCCGCCTCCTGCCAGGGAGCACTGGCCGCCCTTTTTTACGAGTCTCGGGTTTTGACCGCGGGCAAAAAGGCTCTGCGCGGCTCCGCGCGGCGCAGCCAAGGTCGGGACTTTAAAAGGTCGTGCTTAATAGCATTTGAAACGTACACAGCGTTCAGCACTAGCGCGGTTAAAAATGGCTCAGTGCCGCAGATATTTGCAGCTCAGCGCCCGCAGGAGCGGAGGCCGCAAGCAGGCGCGATCGGCCGGGCAGCCGCCGGGACCGGGACACACGCAGGACGCTGCGTGCCGGGCGAGCGTGGGAGGCTGCGGCTTCCCCAGCTGCTTGCAAACCTCGTTTGCCTTCCCACTTCACCGGCTTCCCTGAAAGTAGGAAGAAAAAGAACACGTGATGCAAAGGTTTTTAAGGACCTTACTGTTTGGGGCTCTCTTTTTTTTTAAATAACCTAACATACTTTCTCCAAATTATTTCTAAATAATTTTCATATTACACAAACAGCCTCCAAAGCCTCAGGCTGGGCCTGGAAATGAGCTTTTATCACCATCCACAGTCAGAAGTTACCTAACGCTACATACTACGCTTGGAGACCGTGAAGGCGGAGAAGGCAATAACCGTCCCCATTCCTCCTTGTCTTAAGCTGTGGGGCTGCGTGCCCCTGCCGTGCTTTTCCAACACTGTGACTCTGCTCCCTTTCTGAGAGTTGTGCTAATGCTCAAACTACGCTACAGAGTGCAAAATAAGCCCCCTCTTCCACTCAAATGGCTTAAATTAAAAGAGCCCTATGCATTTTACCCAAGATTGCCAGT
This sequence comes from Dromaius novaehollandiae, assembly GCF_036370855.1. Taxonomy (NCBI): domain Eukaryota; kingdom Metazoa; phylum Chordata; class Aves; order Casuariiformes; family Dromaiidae; genus Dromaius; species Dromaius novaehollandiae. The sequence continues at coordinate 39,690,367 of NC_088132.1, forward strand.
CTAAAAAGGTTGCAAGGTGCTAAGCGCTTCTTGCCAGTTATAAACCATGAAATATGTTTAGAAATTAGTTTTTAGTTAAAGCTGGCCTTTTGGAGCATACTGCTGCTAATGTTCATCTTGCTGAGAAGTATAACTGAGAGATTAATTTATTATGAATAATGCATCCAGCGAGGCTCACCCTTTTTTTGTTGTTGTTGTTCACACATTGCCATCACCTGCACACAAATGACGGTTTGCTCTGATTCTTTATCATTCAAAAGTGTCTGGCCATTTTTTACTTTGACATTTCGTTGGAGCTCTACAGACCTCTCAGCTGAGACTCCTTTACTGCACATATTTTAATGCCAACAGTATTTCAAGTGGACTGCAGCTATTTGTAAACCGTCTGGTTGCATGCCTCCTGGCTGGTTGGGTGTGCAAGTGCTTAGGGCACAAGCACTTCAGCATATCCATATAAATGTGTTTTCTTTCCTTCACAGCGTGTGTGCGTAAATGGAAATATATAAATGGAAATGTGAGATATACCGGTATTGCAAGACGTGGGACTTCTGGCAGCCTAGGCTCCATAGAGGACAGCACAACACCAGGCTGCAGCATCCCCGTAGCTACCTATTCACAGTATGGAGTCTGGGAAGTTGAGTCAAGCTTTAAACCATGTCCAGACCTGATACCTTAAGGAAGACGCAAACACATTTGACTACAGCTGAAACATAGGAAAAGAGACTGCTCTTTGCTTTGAAAATAAAAGGTAGGGCATCCTGAGCTTCGTGGATGAGCAATTTAACCTAGTATAGAATAATTTCTGTGATTCTAGCCAACTTATTTGAAATTCAAAACAAGAACATTAAACCAGAGGACGTGCCTGGAGGCCCTGTGGATGAAGCCCTGGCTCTGCCCTCAGGAGCACTGCATTCTTCATACAGCAACTCACAGCTCCCCTGAAGCCACCCAGCGCAGCAGCTCCTTGTCCTTCCCGACCGTAACACTGATGACAGCACCCTGTGCAAGGATGCAGCTCTGATCGCATCCCTCTGCCCACTGGGATGTTCGGCAATACATTGTAAACAGATGGCATATGCTATATGGCACAATCACAGCTTCATTTCTTCCAGGATTTGATGCTTTTATTAGCTGCTCCATGACTCATTTTGCAAAAGGCAAGCATCGAAAGACTATCGTGCTAATTCTTCTGGTCTTTGCTACAGTGTCTGATGATTATCATATGATTTAGCTAATGTATGTTATAACATACAAATGAGACGATGGAATGCATCTCTAACACACATAGTAAAAACCTAGGTAAAAGCAGTGATTTTTGTACAGTTAAAAATAATTTTGCTTACTTGGCAGTGCTATCCAAGAATTTTTTCGCTAATTCTGACAGCGTTGCTCAAGACTATGTGGGAGAGTAAGCAATTTCATACTAAAAATGCTTTAAATGAAATATATTGAAATTTGGTAGCAAAGAAAAAGAATTTCATTGCAAATACCACTTCTTTCTCTTCCTCCTAACACTGTGCTTTAAGAACAAGTCCATCTCAACATCCTGGGGAAGTGGGCATTATGTAAGAAACATCGAGTTTCATGAACCCTCCTTGTGGGGATCAGAAGTTGATTCAGTTAAGAAATGCCTGAAGTTCAACTACTATGTTTTAACATCGTATCAAAGTAACTCTACCATCTTCAGATAATAAATAATAAAAAAGAAACCCAACTGCCGGAAATAAATGTCTGCTGCAAGGAGCTCCCAATAGCAACCATTAAATCGGAAGGAAACCATCCACGCCATAAAGAAACTGGAAGGGCATCGACTGCAGGAGACAGAGGCAACATCTCCGATTCGTGCCAGACGCCTTGCAGGAAGGGCTCGCCCCAGTACGGAGGACAAGGACGTGCTCCCCGGCGGCCCCAGCAGCGCCCTCAGCCCGTGCACGCAGCAGCTCTGTCAGCAGTGTAGAGCCTCCTCGAGCTTCGCCATCACGTTTGCTGCTGAGATTGTGAGCCAAGAGGGCTTTAGCCTAATAATAAACACTGCCCAGCGCCGCACATCTACACCTGCAATAGCAGAGACAGACAACCTACTCAGATGCCCCATTTTGAAAAGTCAGCTTCTGCCCCTAAACTGCCCCAGAAATGCTACCCCAGTTTGATCAACTGTTGTCCTCAGCCTGCTTGCACAGAAGGCAGGCTCATATCCGAAATTTGCTGTTACATTTCCTCTTTGGATTGGTTGCCATGCTAGTTAATCTTATTTTGAAATCATTCACACTATTTGTCTTCACAGGCTGATTCACAGCACCAAGAGAATAATCATTTTATGATATGTATTTTTGCATTCATTAAGCAAAAACATTCTTGATTCATTTAAAAGTTCGGCATAAAGTTCTCCCTTATTTCAGTATCTGAATGAGTTTTTATAAACCTTTACTTAGAGCATCAGCTATGAAGAGCCTTCAGTATTCATTTTTATACAGTAAGCAGCATAAAAGCACAGCATGTTTAAACATAATTAAACATTACTCCTTCAGTAGCTTTAGATAAAAAGGTTATTATTTATTGCTGTTTTGAAAGCTGTTCATTTCCTCAAGAGAAGAATACGCCATGTGTTTATAGTCAGAAACATATATTAGAATGTTTTATGATAAAAAGTGTGTGGATTGCACTAACCAATAATCCTAACTGATTTGGCAATTAGCAACTAAGTTGCTAATCATACTACAGCCCATTTGCATAGAAATCTTCGCTGCAATACTACATAGACTGACGGGGCTGATTTCCCCACTCAGATTTGATCTATTTTTACACAGTGGGAATTAGCTTAGCTAATAGACATACTATAAAGTATGTCTGGATAGGGCCTGTAAGATATGAACAATATCCTTATAGTAGCTTCGCTTGATTCATTCATTTCTATACTAATAGTTGTACTAGCATTATTACTGCTAAACAGGAAACTGATTCCCATATTGTATGTAAAAGCAAGGATGATCTATATTAGCTATGGCTACAAAAATGTGCCTTTCAGCTGGGGTTTTCGAAGCAGCAGCACAAACCTTTTCATTCATTAAACTTACCGAGGAGCAGCTGCCCCAGTAAGTGAGTCTATGTGTTCTTCTGCTTTTGTAGCCGTACTAAAACTTTCAACTATTTCTGATGATCTTTTAGAAGTCAAAGCAATCACATATGCAGGCACAATTTTGAAAGAACAAGCTCTAAGGAAAATCAGAGTTTGTAACTCAGGTTATGCACCTGGGCTCAAGGGCAAGCGGTTTCACACATGGTCTGACACGATAATGGATAGGGGCAGCAGGGTGCTATTAATGAGCACTTTAACCCTGTGTTAGTGATGGTCGTAGCTATTTGCCTCATTAACGTCTACTTTAACTGTGCAAGAGCAGAAAAACCTTCTGTTCAGGACCTGAGTCCTTTTTACATTATCAAAGCACTGTATACATTGCTAAGACTCTTGCCCTTTGGTCATCTGCAAATATTAGGTTAACACTTGCAAACAGACACCTCGGTTGATCTAGTATTTCCAGAGGAGCAGAGATCAAGTGCTGGACTTACATTCCGAAACTCTTACAGGCATCTGCATAGACATTTGGGGGGGGGGGGGGTTCAAGGGCTGTTATGTAGACGTTCACTCACTGTTCTGCAGTAATTCAGGTATTTACAGACAAATGAGAAGACCTGCTTTTGGCCTAAGAGCAAGGTTGATATTTTTTATATTTGCAATGCTAAGATAATTATCGTTCTCTGTAACCTTTGGAGATGTGCCTGACTCTTGTAGCAAGAGAGTTTCATTAGTCCAAGCTAGTTTAAAAATATATATAGCTCTTAGAAGTACACAGTTAAGGTGATATTACTGTCTAACGGTTCCAACAAGGGAGCAATTCAGGGCTTATCATAAACAATGTGAAACTGGAATGAAAAGCTCTCCACAGAACTTCTCTTCTACTGAAGCTTTTTTCCCAGAAAAGTCTAGCAGAGGTATTGTCAATCCTGCTATAAACTCCATCATGAGATAAACACATGCAAAAAATAAAAAATGTATAGACCCACATGTCACAAACATAAGCTACTTTTATAATGTTTTGTTGATAGCAACATTGCAACTGCTAAGATCACCCCCCCTTTTTTTCTTTTTTTAAACCCACCCTGCTCTCTCATCAGCTTCCCTTTCTCACTTAGAGCAGATTCAGGGTCTCTGTCTTCTCCTTGGGGACCTCTCACAGCTCCGCTCCATCTGATGTTATTTGTTCTTAAAACAACGTCAGGTCAGGCACTGTCCCTCATGGTGCCCCAGTAGCACTAGTTTTCACAGGTTTTTACTGGGACAATCTCAAAAGCACACCGCAGCCTTATGGTGCCCTCCCAGCAGCAAGCAATGTTTCTGCAAAACGATCCTCCAGGTTAACGCTTCTCCTTGCCAGTGCCCAAATGAAACTATTTCCTGCCATGATGTTTATAAAAAGCGTTTTTACTTATGGAGGCAGTTGGGTCAAGTTCGTTTTTATTTATCTATATGAAAATGCTTCTAATTCATTGGTAGTGGTGCGCATGGTTTCTTGCATCCTTTTGCTGGCCTCACGCTCTGCTCGTGCTTTCCCGCTGTTTATTCCACTCATTTGCCACAACTTTGAATTCAGATGCAAGCTCCTTGGAGTAGCAGGTTTGTCTAGCTATATGCTTGTTCAGTGGGGGCTCAATCTTTATTGCAGCCCTTAGACATCACTATGGCAGGAGTGAAGGAAAAGCAGCGTCCCGTCGCAGCTCGGTTTTGTTTTCTTGTGAGAACGATTGCTAAACTGATCACGAAACTCGTAATGACTTTTCTCTCTTTCTGGCAATGCTATGAGTCATCTGCCTGTTCGCTTTTTGTCCTTTCCTTTGACGACCTACCTTGGCCACCCCATATCGCAGAGCCGTAATTCACCCCCCCAGTGGTGAATCACCATTTAGGATTTAGATGTTTCCAGTGAGTCATGCTTAACCTTATAGAAAGCAGAATGCTTAGACTACATAAATTGTGCACTTTAACTGGGGTGTGTTTAGACGTCCATAACTGGAACACAAAACCATTTATTTCAGTGGCAGAAGCAAAATGAAATGTCAGACTGTAGCCACTACTTTAAACGTGGCATAAGCAAATCTAGCCTTTCTTTTATTCAGTCCAAAAGCATTGGCCAAAGTATATGTGAGCGTGAGAGAGAGCTCTCTTTTAAAGCTATGATTCATTTAACTCATCACTGCAAGCATCTGATTAACAAACTTAAAGGCAAATACGTCTAACTCCCTGTTCACCCTGCTGCAGAGCCTGATAAGATCAAAAACCCCATCCCCAAACCCCACAGAATTCACACCCAGAGATTCAAAGTGATTTTAAGGGACTAGCTTTCACAAATTAGGCACATCAGCTGCACTCTTCAGGAAACCTGACTGTATTGTCTTTCCTTTCATCTCCGCCTCTGTGCCCTCTATTACTCAACGCTAAAAGTCTGCCTCCTCCTATAGAAGCTCCTTGCGAGGAAAAGGTGTTCGCGCCTGGCAGTCGCTCCCATGCGCCTGCGCGGAGTACCTGTAACTGGTGAGGAAGCAGGGCTGGTTTTAGTTTAATTTATTTCCACTCTCATTATAGAAAGGATTTAGCTCTTTAGAATGGCGAGGGTCAGAGGGACGGAAAGGTGCAAATGGAACAAAATTAGGCGAGAGGGCTTGCAGGCAGCATGGTGTCCAAGTAATTTGGTGGCTCCAAAGGGTGCGCCGGGGGGGTACCGAACTGAAGCTGTACCCACACGCAGCAAAATTCAGACTCTGGTCTTGATTCATCAGCAGGAGAAGTCGAGCTGCTCTAAGCAGCTCCTGCGATTAGCCGTAACTGGCTCCTGGTACCCCCTCCTTCTCCAGCAGCGAGCACAGCGCAGGTGAGACTCTAGCTATATCCTCAGCTGTTACTGTTGAGACAGGGAAGACTCCTGAAAATTGCTGAATTTTGTGGATAAAAGAATTCAGTATCACGTACAACAACAATATATCATATTCTGTAGCTGTTTGTTAGGGGCAGGTGAAGTTCTGGTTTAGTTAGTTATAGTAACATTTTATTATATATATTATGTATAACAATTTTTCTGTAAGATATTACTAATAACATTGATGTGTAATGAATTTAAACTATAGCTTTCTTCCCTTAAATCTGTGCAGGGAAGTGAAGAGAGGCCCTTGGCTTTGGTGTGCAAATCACAGTGTATGTGGATTAGCAAAGCACATATTAGTAAGGCTTTAATATATTTAAATGCTCTCAGATTAAAAGGTTAAGAATCCATCTTTGCTAATCATGATGCGGTTAACACTAAAAGTTATATATCCTCTTGTTAAGACACTGACACTGAAAAGTTAATATATCTTAATGCTTAGTACTTCACCTATTCAGCCTCCTACCTTCAGCAGAAGGGAATTTAATGCATTTGCGTTGATGTAAAACTTACAGCTATAAAATGTAAAAATGGATAGAGCTTGGACATACGCCTGATGTAAAATACAGCTGGTATAAATAACATACACAGTATCACTCATTTAGACTTTAAAACGTATCTGGAAAAAATGACGAAACAGTATCCTGCAGAAAACTGATGTCCTTTTGTGCCTGTTGAGCAGATATGTTGATGTACAAAGAATTAGTTAGTACTTAGTATTCAAATCCAAGTCCATAAACAATTTTAAACCCTCAGTAGATCATCATACACGTCAGAACACGCATACTTTATTGTCAGCGCACAACGCAACGTTTTATAATACCACAATATTTCAACGTCGGGCAGAAATACAATCATCTCGAGGTTGTTAGAGCCCACGTTCCAAAATGATAAGAAGTCATTAAGCAGAGAGTTATGTCTTGTGCCTTTCACCTTGACTATGAAGAAAGAAAAATGGAAAATTAAAACTTACTTTGGACGCTGGTGCAACAGCAAGTTGGAAATGCTCCTGGGACAACAGAGATGTTTCTATTTAGACTGTCATGGAAAGGAAAAAAAAGGAAAGGGAAAAAAAATACGTTCTATTAAAATATGCTCTATTATAGAACATTGAACTTTGTCTTCATACTTTGGCAGTATCACAACTTTGTACCTGGGCTGTGGTTGTGGAGTGCTGTTCTCTCACCTTTGCACATGTGGGAACGAAACGCAGAAGCTCAACCGTTCGCCAAAGGTCACACTTGGCCTGGGAGCTCCCTGAGGGTCTTCTGAGCCCTGCCTCAGCCCCAGCAGTTCTAGACAACCACCCTCAACCTGCGAAGAGTGGAGAATTAAACATAATGATCATTAAAATAATTTAGAAAAAATAAATGGCACGTGCATAGGAAGTGTGACTACACTGCCACTGTGCACTGCACCACGCTGTAATCATGTAGTGTTCGTAAACTAAATTGTTTGAAGAGTATCTCAAATTGCCTCCTCTGTCAAGCCACTACAAAAAAGGCAGAGGTTGTTAGTTGTCAGGAAACGATCTAATGCTCCCCAGTATATTCCGATTTATCCCTTTTTTTTAACTTGGATTCCTGTTTGTAGATGCACCCAGACTTATCGCGTATTTAGAAAGTATATTCTGCTGTCCTGTGATATAAAATGGAATATAGTTACCTGGATCGCAAGTGAAAGTCTGTCTGAGATACCCCTTCATTTTTACTACAGTTAGGAGTTACTGAGTTAAATTACCAGATAAATTAACTGAGTTAAATTACTGAGTTAATAACTGAGATAAATTACCGAGTTAAACTACCAGATAAAATACCAGATTAAATAGGCCAAAAAGACTAGTTAAAAGTGAATGAGTTTATCTGTGTTTCTTTCTTTGTCTTTTAAAATGTTCCTCAAACAAAAACACGACAGGAACGTGATCACCTCCAGCACTTCCCATTACTCTGTCTGTCCGGTCAGTGTGACGCTTAGGGTTTTAGGACCAAATACGGGAGCCAGGGAAAAACCAGTTCAGTCAAATGCTTCCTAAAAAACAAAGTTCTCCTCTGACTAGTTAAAAGAAAAGAAACTTCAAAAACCAAACCATGTAGTAGTAAATAGAAACTGTAAAGATGTTTCAAAAGATTTCACCTAACATTTCAAGCATACTCAAAGCTTATTACACACTTAGAAAATACTAAATTTTAAATGCTTTTCAGTCAACAGATTAAAACTAGCCCAATTTTAATATATTATCTCTTTTACAATTTCAACTATTATATTTGTAACTTTTTGTCTTTCATCGTACTACAAGAAGCTTTATGTTCTCACGACTCATTAATTACAAGCAGTGAGATTTGGACAGAGGAAGGGACTGAATCTTACATACGCAGCAGACAGCAGTAAAAGAAAAACAATTTCTTGTCTTCAGCACTTTCTTGCGGTCCAAGGGCAAGGAAAAGGGCAAGGAAAAGCAAAAGCAAAGCAAAAGGAAAAGGAAAAAAAAGATTCTCCAAAAAAAAAAAAAAATCCAGTTTTTGCAGTCGGTTTACCTTATGATTGTGAGTATCTAGAACGGCACACTAATTCATGCTCACAACTATCTTTTTGAAAGACTTGCATATTTTGAATTATAACTCCTTGCTTCTCATACAACTAACGTAATGGCAAGATCGTTTTTCTCTCAGAGAAATAACTGCTTGCTGTTCCCGGTCTGATCCCGGTGAGTCGTCACCGGCTGACAGGAGCCTGGCGTCCCCGGGAGAAGCCCCTGCTCGCCAAGGGACCAGAGGAGCTGCAAGATCGGACCCGCACCGCGCGGTGGCAGAGAATCCGAGATTTATTGACTAAGCTGCACGGGCGTAGCAGATGGGGAGCAACTTCTGTTCTCGTGCAGGCTGTACAGACAGGCTCCCGCCAGCCGGGTGCCCAGCACCAAGGAGCGGGGGCAGCAGGACAGGCACCCAGCCAGGCCCCGCGGCTGGCAGCCGGCTTCCCCCAGCCTTCTCCTGGGGCTCTGCCTCCAACAAGGTGCTGGACAGCCATGGACATGTTTTTGTTGTCTTCACTATTTATTGCTTTCTAACTGACATGGTCGGGATAAACCACCAATAGCCACACGGCTCCAGGCCAATCTCTGACTTCCTCCACATCTAAAGCCAATTAATGGTGGTAACCTGGTTACTACCACCTCCTGCCACAAAAGTTTTACAAGGATGTAAAGCTCTTAAAAATTCATCTGTGTTTCTCTGTTTTTTCCCCTGGCATTCCTAAACCTTTAAAGCAGGGCAGGTAAAGTTGAGGTCTCAGTTAGCAGTGCTTTCAGGTAGGCCTGCTCCACAATAAATGTCTGTGCTTGTTTTTCCAGCACGTATGAGAATCACCTAACCATTGAGAGCTGGGAAATATAGCCCAAAGCTCACCTTACCTGAGTGGGGCCTTCAGGTAGGCTTCACCCCCTGATTCTTAGAGAGGTCTCCAGTCTTGCTCTTCTCCAGCTGGGCTAAATGCTGCAGCTGAAAATCATCTTTCTTGTCCATCATTTAAATCTGTTTGCTGACTAGTCATAGATTCCCTGATGAGTAAAATTCGGCTGCCTATATCCCAAGCAAATGTTCCCACTACCCAGCTGTTCATTGTCAATAACATTTCTGATTCCCACTCCTGCCTCTTTTCCGAAAGAGGACATGGGCCTCTAATGCTAGTGAAGAAATCACGGCCACGGATTACCCTTGTTGCTTACTGCTCCCGTGCCGCTCCTTGCAGTGGGGCTCATCACAGAGGTGTTCAAGGTGTTACTGATCCACACCAGGTCTAGGTCAGTGCCACGCTGTGACAGCCATGCGTGTGGCATCCAGCGGTGGACGGACTCAGCCACCGGCACCCCGAGCTTTTTGTATCATCTCCGACTGGGCTGCACAGATATGTCTGGATGTTGAAAGGGGCGGGGTTTAACAATACGTGAAATCTATTGCTAGGTGCTTGGTCCAAGCACTGAGGTCCCCCAGTAAAAGGTTATCATTAGTCACAGCTAAAGAACACCTTTAAAAAAGATTCACAGTTAGCTTTTTTTCTCAGTAAATGAATTTTAATGCTTACTTCCAACAGAAATACCTTCAGTGCGTGAATTTCAGTTGGTGGAAGGGCACCTTAAATTAGGTGTTGGCATGCAGCTACTCAGAGTTTCCCTCATGTTCCTGGTACCTTTTGTTCCCATAAAGACATAGTTCACAGCAACTTGCTTTCATTTGTTTCGAGACTTCAAGTGCCTGTGAGCAAATACTCATTTAAGCAGCTATATAGCTTTTCACCTAAATCTTAGCCCTCGTTCCGGCTGACCAATATACATTTAGTGTTGTCTGCATGTATCACTTCTGAGTGAATGAATCACAACACCCAGCTTAAAATACTGTTAGACGAAGCACTGCATTCTAATTGCACTACTTAAAACAATCATGACCAATTTGAGGCCTATAATTTTACCACTGCCTTGCTAAATCTTCTAAATTGAGAAGTATCAATTTGCAAATGCTAATGAAATTCATTTGACTGTGGTTGTTAATGTTTAAGTTTATGGACTCCACTGAAAACAACATTAATGATGCAAGCAAATATATGAGTGGTTGTCTGCATATCATGTTTTTTGTTTGAAGATTATTGCTACGTAAGACTGAAAATCTTTTAGATAAGAGCTCCACAATTTTTCTTCTGTAGTTTGCATGGATTCTAATGCTTATAAATAGTATTACTACAAGAATACTAGAATCTCAAGCCTACAATAAAAGACATGCAGAGCCTTTCATTTTCTTGCCCACTAAAGGGTCCAAGTCCTTCAGTCAAAGGATGAGCCGCTGCAAGGCTGGGACAGGGAAACAGTTTGGCTACCATATCTGCTCAGTCTGTGGTTTCTCTTGAACCTGTCCACCCAAGTTCCAACTAAAGCAAGCTGTGGTATGTACATCTACCTCATACGACCTCAATAGACTCCAGCAACTCATTTCCCAACAAGCTGTTTGGCAACAGTCAGGAACTGTTGGACACTGGCAGTTTGAAATAAACTTCATGATGAGAAGTTTTCTCATCCCTTTGGGATATCCAGTCTTCCAGGAGATTTCTTTGAGATGAGAATACCTTAGATCTCCAGATCACTGAGATTTTTCATTCAGCAATGGCTCTCAATTCTCACATGCCAATATATTATAAATTGAAGAGGTGATGTACTGCTGGCAGCCCATTCCTGGCTCTCTCCCTGGTGGCAGCTCCTTCTCACCGTGAACAGTGCTGGAGCATCTAAAGGGCAGCATGGTGAATGCAGGCCAGAAACTGGAGATCACCTGGCTGCCAGGTTTTCTGTGAGCTGAATGCACAAAAACGTGTGCACGTTATTTATATGCCTTATTACCGTGAATGTGCACGCAACAGTGGTTAAGATGAATGCTCCTAATCTGCTTGCTTTTTCAGATCTAGACTTAAAACACTCCCCACTAATCCATATATTCTTTTTATCACTGATTTTGAAACCTGTAATGACCTAACAAAATGGCATTCTACCTTTAGGTCATTTAAACAAAAAAATATTTTTAAATCAAACATTCAATAGCTTTAAAAATAAAACTTAAAAGAATTCAGGTCTCATCATAATAGTATTGTTGATACGAAAGGATTTCACAAAACATTTTTATTGTGACAGGAATGCCATGAGTAAATGATTGTATCCAGATTCTGAAAGCACGTTAACTGTGTCCCTATTGTACAATTTTTGTTGCTAAAGTCGAATAGCTGTGAAATCTGTAAAGATGCTAAAATAGTGTCGATAAGAATAGATATCTAAATGGATAAAACAAGATCCGCACGTGTAGTACCCAAACATGACATGCGCAGACTAGATTTTGGAATGCCTTTAAAATGACTTATATTTTAAACACAGATTTTTAATAGGTACCATTTGTCTTTTTTCCAGCTGGTACTTCCTCTTCCTTTTATTACTATGGCTTTCCCAATTCTATCCACTGCCAATTCCAATTTGGTCACTGCAACACCAGCATCCTCACTCTTAGATGCCAACAGCTGAACCATGTGTGCTTAACTTCCAAAAATCAGGACTCCCACAGTTATCTTTTTGTGGTGTTCAAATATTAACTACACTTTCTGCAAAGCTCCTGGCTGTATATAATCCTTTCAACATTTGGAGGGCTTCTGAGGAGCCCTTGGCTATGGACCGTTGCCTCTTTCTACCCGTACGGCCTGTTCTCGGAGAGCGCCCACACAATCCAGCAAGGGCACGTGGTGTCACACGAGCTCCAGCTACCGTCCAGGCCTCTTCTGCCAGCTTCAGGAGACCTAGCAACTATGAATAGCTCCATAATGAGAGCTTCAGTTTTGGGGGGAGGAGGGTTGTTTTTGGGGGGCGGGGGGGGGGGGTGAGTTTACCAAATATGGATTTTTCAACAAGCCAGCAATTCAAGTAGGTCATATCATACCTGAGGGGAGAATTTGCTGCTTCTCAATGCATCATGAAAAAAGAAAACGTCTAATGCTAAGTGAGCCACTCCTTAACTTCTAACTTCAAAATTTAAGGTGAGTTCCTAAGGAAGTAGGTGAAGTGACATAAATCCCAGGTTCAAGAACCTGTCCTGAAATCCGTCACATTCTGAGCATAACAGATTTGTAAGTCATTCTGCTTTGCAGATCCCATTGGGAGCCACAATTTGCAGTTAAGAAATGTGTTTTAATTTGAGAACACATAAAAAAAATCCTAACACAAAAAAATTACCTGTTTCTCTTCTAAGGTTTTTTCTTCACTGGAAGAGGTGAGATGTTGCCTGACAAAGTTAATTATTCCCCTCCTCTGTAAGAACTGAGAAATTAATGGATGAAAGCAATGCTGTAAGTCAAATAAATTGGGATTTTAACAGGGCAATTATCTTCGATGGAGAAAAAAAAAAAAAAGAAAACCTTGTCCTGGAGCACTAACATTATAAATTCTGATCAAGAATCTGCATTCGTTGTATATTGCATATAATGCCCAAGCTCACCTGTTTTATGAGGTTCTCCTCCAACCTACGGATACAAATGAAAATTCCTCAGTAAAAGTGTAATGGCCTACAATGCCTCCTTCTCCTTTCTTTGCATGTCACACTGCATCCCTGGACCTAGCAGCTCTATAGTCCACCCTTTCCTTCTTGGGATCTCCACAGCAGATTAATCATTATCCAGTTCCCATTTCCAATTAATCTCACTCTTCCTCCAGTGATAATATAATGCCCAAGGTTCAGTTACAGAGTTTTTCCATATATTAGGCGCTCTTCTAAGGTTTTCCCCTCTACTGCGAGATAACAAACTCCTTGGTGACCCACGATCCGCACAATCTGCCTGCAGCATTTTGCTTCAATTCCTGGTAATTTCCAGCTTTTCGGCAGCCGCATCTATCTTCTTCAGGCTGGGTATGGCAGCGTCCGCCCTGCTGCTGGATTCAGCACCTTGCTCTACCAGTTCCCCAGGCTACTGCCTAATCATTTCTCATAGATTGTGCTTGCAGTAGAGGCAACATTTCCAAGGGGGGGGGGGGGAAGGGAAGGTTGTAGAAATAGAAAAATAAACATTTTAAAATATAGCTAATGTCTGCTACTAAATAAAAATGCTTTGTTTGAAGTAGAGCCTGTGTCAATATCATCGGATCCTAAAAATAAACATTAAGCCGACATATTGTAATGTATAACTAATAAGCAACAGGACAGTTGGAGCTTGGAAACCACTGTGAAATTCCCTCGTAAACAGAGTCAGGTCCCAAACTCAACAGCCAAAAAGCATGTATTCAGAGACCCCGACAGGTGGCAAATGTACAAGAAGCCTTATAATTGCAGACCTGCAAATCAAAGAAATACAAAGGACTGTAGAAAAACACAAAAGTAAGTAGCAATATGCATTGAGAAGCTGTATAAATGAGGTTTTTATCAAAAGCAGGATTAGGACTATAGTTAATTAATGTTTTCTTTAACTGGCTCAGGGCATAAAGTTCCTCAGGAACAACAAATAAAACAAACAAAAAACCCCAAGCAATCTACAAAGATTAAAAAACATAGTTAGTGTACTGTTAGTTGGCAATTTGATGAATCTAGTGAACATGTACATAAATATAAATGTATTCTAATTAAGACAGCCAGACTACAGTGAAATGGCATAAATGTTTATTTTATTAGCTCATCCCGAGGAAGAACACTGTTGAGCCAGAAGTCCCCTGCGTGACTGCTTGAGCCTGTTGTTCCCACGCGGTGAAACTCGAGCAACGGCCCTGTTCACTGGTCCAACAAAGCAAGCGCTGGAGCACGTCCAGCTTTGTACGTCCCACTTCTAGCCGCTCAGCTAAGGAGAAAGAACAAAAAGTTTAGTACAGCTCAATTCTCCATCATGGGTTGAGCTGTCTGAAAATTTTCGAGCAAATAGTTTTCCATCAGAGACTGCTGCTTGGGTGAAATTGAAACATTTTTCGGGAAAGCACTGGTTACATCAAAATGTGCAGCGGAAATCACTGAAATATTTAGCTTTTCACAATAGCATAGTCACTTCCAAGTGCAATGATGGCAGAACAGAGCGTTGCTGCCTTTATCAGAGACGAACGTTTGACTGCAAAGAAATACAACATTCTGATAGGGTCGAAAAGTGCTTTCAGTGCATTTTATTTCATGTGCGAAGTCTGAATTTTCAACTTTCCTTTCCTAGTGCAGTAATAACTGAGTACCTTTCTCTCCAGACAACAAAAAATTATTCATTGAGTTTGCAATATGTAATATTAATAATAATGGTCAATACAATGTAAGTTTGCTAAACAAAGATGTACTTGTCACAGAGCAGGGATGTAACAGACATTTTCTACAACCTTTGGTGCAGTCACTCTTGCAGACTATCACATCTGTTACCTGAAAGAGACCATACCTAGATAATACAGCACCTGATCAGGCTTGAAGATACTCAGCAATTAAGCTCCATTGGCTCAAGGGTGTTGGGAGAAACGAATGAGTTACCTTACTGAGAACAGGAAACCATTTTTTAGGGTGCAGGTGGGGATTTATGGTACCTGAAGTTGTGCTACCATTGGTCGGTGTTAAGTCCCCACCGCACCTTCCTAGTTGTACGAGGGCAAGCAAGAATGATGCAGAGGAGAGCAAGCTGAGTTTCCTCCAGGCCAATAGAAAGTCAACTGAGGTGGGAGATCGGTCAATACAGAGGAACGGATCATCTGGTCTGTTGACTTCTGAGGGAGAAAGGGACCAAATCATTGGTCCATTCCTACGGAAAGGAAAATCTACGCTGAGAAATAACAGATATACTGAAAAAAGACTCTAGCTGACTTAGTTATCTTCTATGCACATTTTGTTTTCACTCCTCAAGTCTTTGTCCATCTCCTTCTCTAGGATGAGTTCAAGAAAAAGCAACACAAATCAGAACTGGCGACTAACTTGTCTCACGAGGGACTATTAGAAGGCAATGGTAAAGAAGCAGTTTTGAACTGGGGAGCTGCAGATACAGTGTAAGAAAACAACAGTTGATTAATTAAGCAAAGGTTAATTAAACTAAGAAAGAGGAAAGAACTTTAAATAATATTCAGTACAAGACAATATTGCTGTTTTTAATTTTGAGGAATGAAGGAAATTAATTCTCATTTTCATCCTCCTACTTCTCTGTCTGTGAATTATTAAGACATGGACTTCAACAGAAGCGTGGGGGAAGGAAAGTAGAGGATGGTATCATACACACATTATAATATGAAATATGTAAATAACATTCTAATATCTCTTGAATCACTGTCATTGGGCTTCATATGGTGATAAATGGGTGATTAGATCAGAGGGAAGGAATCTGTCAGGGACTCTGAGGAGCGGAAAAATGGGCGCAAGCGGAATAGAGGGCTGGGAAGCTGAGAGACACGAAGTCAAGGCAGAGGGTGATGCCAGCAGTCTTCTCCAGGGGAAGGGGTAGGCTTGCAAAGCTGCACCTGTGGGATAGGGAAAACTGAACATAGCAGTTAATACTGGGGTAATATGAATATATATAATACACATAAACACAAAATGTAGAAGACCTTTACGAGACCTATTTACAACTGGGCTGCAGCACCTCTGGTGTGGAGCTTGGAACAGCCCCAGCTTCCAGGTCTTGTATGCCTGGGTCGCTCCTGAGAGACTCCAGCTCGGTAACGGCTCCTGGAGGCAGGTATTTTGGAGCCGTGAGCCCGGCCACAGACAGCAGTCAGGGGACCCCGACGCCTGGCGGGAGGTGGTGCCTGCGTCCGGTGCAGCCCGGGCCGAGCGGCCACCACTGAGGTGCCTCTCACGCCCACCGCCAGAGGCGTCAGGGCCGGGGAGCATATTTCAGCCATCAAAATTACCTTAACGACTCTTAAGAGTTGTTGATCATCATCTTTGTATCCCTCTGTACTTTCAGAAATCATTGCTGAGCAATCATGCTTGACATTTTTTGTGCTGATATTTTTCCTTGTCAAATTTAAGAACTGGCAAAAGAACATATATTAAAACACATGAAAATATAGTCCATAAATTCCCTGTAGGACAATTTTCAAAATAAATGATTTGAAATATACAGTAAGAAAAAAAAGAAAAATTCTGAAAGTATGAAAAAAATGCAACACTACAAATGCAAAACATCAGATCTAATCGTAAGTCATCATGCACTTACCACACCTGCACTGTTCTTTTATTACCGTACAAGATGATGAAAATTTCACTAGTCCATTCTTTTTTCCATCTTTTCTGCTCCAACAGCAATGCAAAAGCCCTATGAAAACAAAAAATAAAGATACAGAGTTAGAAGGAAGCCCCTTCCACGCCAGTGAATAAAAGAAGCTGGGTGAACCACATCTCTTGCTTCGTTTTAGGAGTGTTCCTGTAGAGATTTTCTCCTGTTTTAGACCTAATAATAACGGAGCAATCGCTTTACCAGAAATCGCATTAAATGGTGTGAAAGAACAGCAAGTTCTCTTGTAAAAAGAAAACTAGCTAAGTTAATAGCCACCAGAGGTCGGGCCTTCTGGAAAGCAAGCTGCAACGACTCTGCAGTGAAAATGAAAGATGGACCTTCTTCAGCTGTGCTTTTACATGCAGTTCTTTTATATTGATATCGACATGTTTTATATTAAGTTTTATACATATGTATATGCAAAATATATATACACACATATATAGACACACGTACAACCTATGTATAGAGGTGTGTGTGTGTATATACATATGTTTACAGTGTGCATGTGTGTGTATACATACACACACAAACAGACACATATGGGTGCGTTCTCTTTGCATATTTGATACAAACATTACCAGAAGCTAGAGTTTCATATTCAGATTTACTGAAATTCATTTCCACAGAAGTGATCACGGCCAGTCAAGAAAACACGACGTTGTTTTCGCTTTTCCTTCCCCTTCACTCCTTTCTGCATCCGCGTATGGAGGAGGAAGTAATTATGAAATGTCAGCCATGCTCAGAAATCATAGCATACATGCTGGTTTTTAGTCTGAACTCCAAATATAATAAGAGCCGGTTAGCTTTCAAAGGTCATATAGATATATTTTCACCTGTCATCTCTTCGAAATGTTCTACAGCATTTGTTGTTGAGAAAGCTGAATGTTTTCCTTTTTAAGTTGGTTACGGAAGGAGAGTAGCTAATATCTGTTTCCTCTTTGCACGCATTTTATATCAGCACTGTTCCTGCACAACAGGATGAAGATTTCAATTGCACTTTATGTATCCCAATTTCTTAGCATCCATTTTAGGCTCTACAAGTGGCAAATTAAATTTATGCATATTAATATATAAATATTTGCATATAAGCATATAAACACATATACACATTTGTGTGCATGTGCAAGTCTTTAAATACACACACACACACCCAAGAAAGTAAAGAAAAATTTCATTTGTCGAAGTAATAACAGATCGCCATTTGGTTAATGCTTAATCCCTGAACTTTCTGTCCAGCGAACCCCTACCACGGGACAGCACAAACAGCCCATTTGGAAACAGGTGTGGTGGAAACCTAGAAGATGGTGCCTTTATTAAGGAACTGATTTTAACCCATCTATGTTTATGCCCCATTGGAAAAGACAAGATTTGTATTAGAAAAGATTTAGGATTCCTTTCTGCATTGAACATAATATATTTAGCAATCATTTGAGAGGCAGCTAAGTTCTGTGTAATTGCATTATAAAGCCACTATACTGAATGAAATTTATTAGCTCCTTAAATGAATTTATGAAGGCTTTTTTTTTTTTAATTTATGTACTGGAAGCATTCGCTAAGATAATGGTGAGTGACTTAATGTCTACATGGACGACAAATCCTTAGAATTCTTGGCCTCCCTGAATCTCAGTAGAACAACTGTAAAACTCAGATTGGAGGTGGCAAATCATCCTATTAAACAAAATACTTAGATTATTTCAAAAAAAATCCAAGTGTTTTTTGCTCTGCTTTGCTCGGGAACAACCTTTGCCTATGTCAGGTCAGAGAAAACAACATTTTCGTTGTAAATTGATGTGCTTGCCTCTGCATAACTCAGCTTTCCTCTCAATTATTACAACATGTTTTCTTTCTTAAACACTTCAGATAGCAAACCTCTCTTGATGCAATAGACATATAATAAAAATGATACTATATAAATAATATAAGTGAAAACAAAATTCCACACCATAAGTTTTAATAAAATTTCATGTTAACAGATATGGTTTGTATAAATTATAGCAATATTATGTTATCCAACACTGATTATTAATTTGGAGGATGTATTTTCCTCCAAACATATGTTGTCTAAGCAAGCAACTCATTGGTATTCAAAAATTTTAAGCATTTCTTTACATCAGAAAGGCAACACAAAATTTTCTAGTGCATCAGAAGAGGCCATGCCTTCTTGCATGACAGTAAAAAGATGGTTCAAGAATAATTTTTTTATATATATATGCCAATGTGAAGAAAATAAGGGTATTGGACTTCTGGAAGAGAATTTGACCTGTAATAACCTTTAGGAAAATGGAGCAAATCACAGCTGAAGCAAAGCATGTGTTTATGGAGGGCTACATGACCTGCAGCCCTCATTAGCACCAGCAGGGAATGGGACAAGCCCCCAGTTGCAAGTCACAGCATTTTCCCACATTCCCCACTGAGGTGTTTCTGATCTCTGTTCAAACTATAACTTAAAGATGCTTGGAGAGTTTCCTGCCACAAAGGCAAAGGCACTATAACTATCAAGTTGAGGAAAAATTACAGTCTGACTACATATGTAATAGCAGATGGTCTATTCATGAGCTGAAACCACTAACAAGACAACCCATGAAGGAGCTGAGCCAGTGAAAGAAGGAGTGATAATAGTTCATTTCCATCCATGAAAGCCACAGACAGACACTCTTTCCTCCATTCATTAGATTTTGTAAAAAGAAAGAAAGGGGGTTGATCCTGAACTGGGCAACTGAACACACACTCTAGCCTCATCTTTGGGTCTTTCAGAGCTGCTCAGCCTTACCCAAACTCTCTCAAACAAGAAAGAGGAGTAAAAAAACAACTATGGGATCTATCAAGAGAAATCAACCTTGTTGCCAAGCTAAACTTCAACATGAATTGCAAAGCACAACAAAAGGGATTGGATTTACGTCCAGCTGAAATTATTTTAATGGGATATCAAAATACTACTTTAATTTAAGATGCCAAGGCTTCTCCAGTTAAGCACTTTGTCTAGACTAGATTTTCAAGGATAAGATGCGAGTTAACACTGGTAAACAGATAAATCATGTGATTTCAAGTTTTTAATATCCTTTGAAGCACATCTATTCTACGGAAAAGTCAGGATGTGAGGATTAATGAAAGCATCGGCTCACTCAGGGCTGGAGAAGGCAAGGGAAATGATCATCTCTCTCCCTTAGAATCTTTGTCTGAATATAAAAGGGGATTTCTGACATTTTTTCAAGTTTTCTACATGCCAGGCAGCCTCACTGGGCTATTGCACACGCATGTCATGGAGAGCCACTATTTATGCACTAAGTCCTCCAGCATGTCAAGACACATCGGACCTACTGCGCATGAGCTACACACCATGCATGTATCCATATTTCTTCATTTCCTGACATTTTAGAAGCTCTCTTAAAATTTGCATCCCCTGTCCATATAACATCTTTACCCAGGAACACTTTGAGGCTGCCGGAACAGTTCCAGGGGGCACAAGGCTCCTTACCACAGTTAAGGAAACTTAGAAGCTTTCCCTGTCTGCCAGGAGAGATGTGCTGGTGATAGACAAAACACATTACTGTAATCTACTTGTTTATCTTAGGGTATTCTTTTCTCTCCAGTGTGTATTTTTGTCCCTTAAATAGAATTTTGTTATTATGGTTATTTAATTATTTTTCTTTATTTAGTCAGGTAAAAAATCTGATATAATTTTAGGAATTAACTAACAGGGAGCTAAATGCGATAGCAAATGAACCTATATGCTGTGAGGCTGACTGCCTTTTAAGAGGTTTTATTTTTACCAAAAAGGGAGCAATAAACAAATTGCAAATTCCAGTCAAGTTTTATTCATATCTTTGGTGGAGATATATATATATATATATTTATATTTTGCAGATAAAACAAGAAATGTCTTCATTAGCTTCATGAAACTAATTGCTCAGTGAAAAAGCCTAAGGGAAAATGTGTACTGTATGGAAATTTGTCATTTTCCAGCTATATTGTTTTGATGAATCAAACTAACTGATGTTATGAAATAAGTTACTGCATTTATTAGCATCTTGAGCCTCTACATCCCTGTGAATACATACATACATGCATAAATAGCTTGCAATGAGCAATTTATGAATATAGAACTAAAGCTTAGTCACAAACAGTCTACAGACCATTTCACCAGCTTGTTCACAACTTACTAATCCATAAGTAATATGCATGTTTCTGTTTGGAGGCCACAGATTCCATGTGAACTATCCCTGGCAGTGTTGCCTTGACTCAGAAATACTCAACTACAAGATGGCTGATCACCTAATTCACACTCCTCCTCTGTTATTTCGTGACTGTAGACCCCAACAAACAGCTCATAGTTTGTTTTAAAAAAAATTAAGCTCTTAATCTCTGGCCATCGGATGCAAAGATGTGAACAAGTATAAGCTCACTGCTAAAGATCAGATTTGTTTAAAATTAATTACAGGTTTACCTGGAGCCTTAGGGACTGTTATGGTGGCATGTCTGTCCTGTTGTCGGCCTGACTTAAGCACAGACTCCGAGCATAAACTTTTTTTCTCTTTGGCCATTCATTGCAGTTGGGCTTTGCTAGCAACTGCTCTTTGCCCCAGGCGTTGTCTGACAGCGCGGCGCTGGCCTTCCCCTGGCCTTGCCAGCACCGCAGCACCCAAGAGCTGCTACAGCCCGGTGGCATCAGCGCTGGAGCCAGACCGGGCGCCACATGCACAACGCGTTTGCTTCGCTTATTCCGTCCCTCGCAAGCCAAACGGGTTTGGCGGTAGAGGTCAGTACCTCTGGGCTTGCTTTGGTTTTTGAGGGAAAGTCTAAGTATATCACACCTGTGCAGGCAGCATTCAGAGATATGTATAATAAGATCCATAAAATTGTATTTATTGATATTAATTATATCTATATTCTTTATATTTCTCTACAGATTGAAAGCCACATCTACTTTTTGCTCACTATGCTTGGGAATAGTGGAATAAGTAGTTTATTTTTATGCTTATCATCCTCCCTGATTTTTTAAAGAATAATATTCTCCCTAGGAACAGAAGTGTCCCAAGTACTCCAAGATTCACTGAAAAAGCACATCAGTGGGCCAGGATCCTTCCTAGCCAACTCTTTATGAGTATCCATGTGTAAATTATTCAATCAAATTGATTTTTTTAAATTGTTTATGTAGCTCCAAATTACATTCTGTTAATGACTTCTAGGTTACTACTGGGCTGCAAGTACATCACCAATACTTTATGATCCTTCTGTCAAATACAAAAGACATTCATTGAACACTTCGGCCCTTTCTGCCGAGCACTTTAAGAGCACGGAGCTGGTTGTGCTCTCTGAGGTCATCAAATGCAATCCCATTATTAAGGCAACTACGTCACATAAGCTTAGTCATATTTCTATAAAAGTACATTTTGCTGATTCCTTGCAGATAGTGATCACATCCAGAAATAACTAAGCCTTACATTATTAGCAGCATTTGTTCTCCAATTTGTCTCTAACAATTAAACTAAAATAACACCTTTCAAAAATATTTAAATTTCTAATAAGATGAGATTTAGTTCCATTTTTAAATCCACTATAGGTGGTCCAAATCACAGCAGTCACATACAATCTCTCTCCGAGGGATTTTTGAGTCAAATCAAATTCTGTTTTAGTCATCTCTAATGTATTTCTTCACTGCCGGAAAGGCTGTTATCCTACATGCTGCTGGCCCTCTAAATCCCTCATATTGTTAATAGTTAACATGCTTGTTTTACCCCTACAGTGCTTTGCTCCACATCCTGTACCTGTAACAGCTCTTCCAAAATTGCCCAGAGAATTTGTATTTACCAGAGTGTGTGTTTACTATTCCTGCTGTTTCTTTTTACCTTCGGCATTTCTTTTCTTTTTCTTTCTTTATTTCTTGGCCACTGGTCCGTTCCTATCTCAATGGCCATTTCCTCTTTCTTCAACAGCTTTCTCGAAGCTCCATCTTCTCTTCCTCCTCATTCCCTACAGCCACTTCGCTCACTGTTCCTCCTAGTTTCTCTTCCGCTAGATGCTTTGCTTCCTTCTGTATCTCATCTTGGGGGCTTCCTTCCTTGTCGTTTTCATGGCAAATGCCCATGAGTCTGGAGTTTCCTGAGCACCTTCCTCTTTCTTGCCCTCATCACATCTTCAGGCTTGCATCGGGAGGTAGTTGCACCACTGGCTACATCCTCATTCCTCAACTCAGCTTTTCCACAAACTTCATCAGAAAAATTTCACGCATAAGGAAATTTGGTCAGATCACCTTTGGTAACAACATTTATGTCCCCACCTTTCCCGGCTGCCAACCCTCCTCCTGGGGTCATCTATAGTGCTGACAACACAGAAATCAAGGTTTGGGGGCTTTATTCACTTCTCTTTCACAGTGTTATAAAGAGAAGACTCTTCCCCAAATTTACTAACATCTCTATCAAAAAACAATCCCAATAAAAATGAAAAAACTCCCAGATTCTTATAACTTTAATTGCTCCAAAATAACGTATTTTTCCTGTATGAAGCACATAAAATCACACCAATCCTTTTATTCATCTAATTACTTAAAGTACATGGGCTATACTGTCCTTTCAAAATAGAGCTGCCTTTTTCTTTTCCTGAAGACTTTAGAGGATCTATATTATTATTCGTTATATTTGTATGCTGAACATTCTTTCATATTAATTAATCTGCTCAACTTTATTCTTACATAATTGTAGCCTGAAAGAATATAAATATTAAAACATTAATAAATATTGTGTAGCTGCTGTTATTCAAAGAATTTCACATCCATCTTTTCTCATTTTTTGTTTGGGAGTAGGCAGGGGATGAGGGTTTAACATGCAAGTCTTTTATATTTCTGCTAACGTGAAATGACAGAGTCTTTCATAATCCTGCCAAAATGTAAATTCTTTAGTCTATTGAAGACTAAAAGTTTCATCTGTATAAAAATGACAAAATATATCACACTAAAATTGACAGAACAGCTATAATGTAAAGGAGATGTGGCTTAATTAGAGCTCTCTCCCCAGATAGACTGAGCTTGCCAATGTAATTTTAATTATTTCTGTCTATTAAATCTACAATCACCTATTACCACTGCTATACATCACATCAGAAGAGTACTCCCTTCAGGAAAGCATTGCCATCTTTATCAAGAAAATATTACCGTTTCACCGTGCAGTCCCTTACCACCCAAACTGCTGTCAGTAAGTTAAATGCAAACATCACTACCCCGCAGAACTGTGCATCCAATAGCAAATCAGGAATGGCTGGCGTGACGGATACGGATGTATCCGCTTCCTAACTGCTAGAAGTAACAGGCCGGATTTTCTGTAATGCAGGGGAGTCAGTGGCACTGCCTTTCCTCAAACCGGTGAGGTGTCTGCCTCCTTGCCTATCTTCTGACCTGCCGTCTTTGCTCAGCCGTACTGCGGAGGATCACCAAGCCAGAAGTAAGGAGAGAGGAACCTAGCGACCAGCAATATTGTTTGAGGTGACCTGCTGAGTTTCCTTCCAGGTCGGTTTTCTCGGATTCTGTAATTCAAAAATCAATGCGAGCAAAAGGTGTGGGCAGAGATGATGGCCAGCGTTACCACCTCTTTCATTTCCTTTTGCATGAATGTAACACACACATTTTAAAATCGTTGTTTGCCGTTTCTATACTTTAAACTACAAATCTTTATGAGTATTTTAAACGTGATGCACACAACCAATGCTAATGAATTCTAGCACAGTTAGGATAGTCAGATTCGTTTCATATGAATACAGCTCACACAGGATTGAAATAATTTATTTTAGTAGACTGAAATAGCAACCATCATCTCCTGTGTTTGGTAAGTGCCGACTGGCTTTGGGTCCTATAAGCAAGCAATGCTTAAGTGTTATTTTAGACTTCTGTTTACATAGTCATCTGGATACCCCCCACCTTTTTTTTTTTAATTGCACTTGATTGGTCAAAAATGAGGAAGAAAAACATTTAAAAAAAATAGCAAATGCTTGTTATCTAATTCTGGTGACCTGTAACAGTCTCCATCATCAACCTACATAATTTTCAAATGGGCATCGTCTGTGATGCTTAGGAAGAACTGCATCAACCATGTGAAAATGTATCTCCTCCTCCGCCTCCAAACTCTTCTTTGCCCTTATGCCTGCTTGTATGCCCCTAGCACTTGTCAATCAGCCAGCTGATACTGTCAGCTGAATTTTCATGCATCTGTCTGGGTACGGTCTCTTTTACTTCAATAGTAATTTCTTTGTGACAGGCTCAGCTTTCTATTCCAGATTTGGAGATACTAAGGTCTAAGACTGTTGTTTCTAAGTAGTACAGCAAATAATACTGTAATAATAGTAATAAATTGCATTGTTAGCCAGTTCTCAGAGACTGTAAGTCTTATTATAAATGAATGTTCCAAACTAGACAGAGAGGAGTATAAATTACAGAACAATAATTTGGGAAGTACTGTGAGCTGAGATCTCTGTAAGTAGGAGAAAAGAATTACCACTCTAAGTCAGAGAAAAGTTTCCAGAATAACTGTGTAAAAATACCATGGAATTTTTCAGTCCTTACTGCTTATGAAATACATGCTAGGAAATGAGAGATAGTGATCACAAAAAAAAAGGAGGAAAGAGGCACTTTCATGGAGTTTCCCACTTGATGAGAACATTTACTTAGCGGAGGAGGTAACATAAGAATGAGGAACTGAGGAGAATGTGGGCAGGAGAAATGTATTATTTATGGTGCCGTGGGATCGCCTACTACTTTATTCACAAATGTACTGCTTATTATATATCATATAACTACAGTTTTTCATAAAACGGCACAGTTGTATGCCTTTAAAGCCCAGAGGTTGATCATAATACTCTTAGCAGAGTCCTGGAACTTTCAGGTACCTTCAGCTCAGGATTGTCCTGCCTGTCTGCATCAGTGCTGGAGATCCCAGATTGTGAGATATTAGTCATTTAGTAAAAGCCAAAGACATATTTTTAAGCTTTTGTAGGTAGAAAAGGTATAGTCTTGGAGGGCATATTGCCAATAAAACTTGCATAATAAGCAATTAGGATTTTTCTTGAGGGAGAACTGAGTAAAAACTCGAGGAATGTTCCAAAATAAATAAATGTAGACCAGTAGGACTTTTGCTGACACAGTTTTTGTAGCACTATTTTTACTGCACAAATGTATATTTCATTTTTATTTTGATCAATTAAATTACCTGGTGACACATCAGACAGTACAACCAGGAAATTGAAATCAAAATCCAGCATCAAACAATGAAATCAAAATCCAGCAAACAAAGAAAAGTAAACAAGAAAGGACATTGTCTGATATGGAAAGATTTAGACTACTGAATGGGTAATAAATAAGAGCTCTGGTATGCATCCTTAAAACAAACAGATTCTTCAGAGACTGTCAAAATTTAGCATTAATAGTGGAAAAAATACTGGAAGATCTCAATAAACAGATTCAAGCTATCAGCCCTGAATATTTTTCACCGCCTGAAAGAGACAGGACAACATGCATGTTACACTTTGGCTTCCAGCACTCCCAATCTTTATGGTTTTTTCCTTAAGTCCATTTTATCATGGAAAGCATTTTAGACACACCACAACATAGCTGGAATAGTCTTGACAGCAAACCACACCTAAGATGCTGGGGGCCTTTTTCATTTGTTTCCCAGATAAGCCAATAAGTTAGGTACCATTCCTGATGGGATCCGAATCAGGGACCTATCCACAGCGCCACAAGGTCATTCTGTTTCAGATGGCAGCTCTCAACCTTCCTACTGACATCGGTCCGTTTTGTGTGACCAGAACATGTACTGAAACTACAATACACGGTAAGCATCCTAATCAGCTTGCGGATTATTCTCAAACTCTAGCCCTCAAAGCCAACCAGTATTTCACAGCCAAAGGAAAACTGAATGGCTTCACTAATAGAAACAGGGAGTTTTTCCCAAGACCACCCATAAAGCTCTGTATGCAGACATACTCTAAGACCTAGAAGAGCTGGCATGCCCTCAAACTGAGGAGGAAATTGGATCCAGCTCTCCTTCATCTTGAGTGAGTGTTTAATTCAATGATTAAAAGCATCATGTCTTCCAGAACTGTGCAATTCCAGCTTCTACCCACATTTCCAAGCAAAGTTATTTTGAAAATCCAGTGTCTATTTGAATAGAGTACAGAAAGGTTTTGGAAATGTTACTAATTTTTTATAAATTCACACAGTTACATCAGAAACTGGAAACAGACGATTTATGACACAATAAATAAGCTTGTTCTGGTAAGTCTTCATTCCAATACTTCATAAGTGCCACAGTGAAACTGTGTCCTCCTGCCGCCAGTAACAGTAAGGAAATGGATTTCTTAAGAGGCAAGAATGCTTTGAAGACACTTTTAAGAAAGCAACTCAGAAACAAAAATAACTAGTAAAAAAAGGCAGTGACCAGAGTAGCAAAAATCCCCAAACTCCAAATCTATGTTTAGATGTTATGAATGCTCTAAACAAACAGTACCAGTAAGCATACACCCTTTAAAAAGGAGGCTGAGTAACCCAAACAATTAACTTCTTCAGAGGCTTACAAAGACTTCCTTATTGCCCCTATCTTCCTAAAAACTCTACTAGCATAATCCCCACACTTTCTGAATACTCAGCTCCCAGTGGTACTTTGCACTTCTCATGTAACAGAATGTTTTAGCACAGAAGTCAAACAGAGAGGATAGATATACATAAAGCATCAAATAATAACCATCATCTTATTATGTTCGCTTAGTAACATTCATTTCAGGTCCACTAAATTCCATGTGGAAATAAAAAAAAAAGTAGATTCTTTAAAATGCCAGTCCATGCTTTAGCCACTTTTTACTTTTATTGTTCTGTAATGTGAAACCCATTAGGAGTAGGGAAGTTGATGGTTAGAAGGACTGGTCAAACACATTATAGTATTAAATTTAAAGGTATTTTAAAATCCAGCCTCATTTCAAGGCAAACTAAGTGTGCAAGCTGTGCTTCTTATACTAAACTTCTTCATTTGGTGGGGACAGAAAGAGCATCTAATATTCCAGCCCTGAGAAGTGTGTAAGCAGCCCAGGAAGGAAGCCAGTATATTCTGAAATGCCAAGCAATATTTGCTGTCAGAAGTTCAAAACGTCTAACTGCAAAATCTGGATTTCTGTGGAGGCCAAATCTGTGAAGGAATTTAGATGTATAAATTTGCAGGTAGAGACCTCTGAATATCCCTGAAAGCAGGGACATCGAAAGCTCCATGTACAATGCTGCTTTCGGAAATCTCTGCTGTGGGTACCTCTGTGCTCTTAAAAGTCTGTGGCTATTACCCAGCAAGAGCAAGCACGAGCAGAGGATAATGAAATTGAGAGGGGGGAAAAAAGATACAGAACTGTTAAAACAGAGTACCATAGCAGCCCCATTAAAGCTGGTGCTCAAAAACAGCTCGTGGTGTCATGACTGGCACTCGCGCTCGTAGAGCTTTCCTCCTTCTGCTCCTGCACCAAATTGTATCTCACAGACACAGGGCTTGCTGTTATTTACAGACAGCACACATCGGTGGCTGAGATTAGTTCCTTTAGTTACGAAGCCGCTAAGCCTGCTTTAGCACGTGTAAAGCTTTACGTCTCCTTTGCCAGTGTCCGTCACTTCCCCGTCTTCTCCAGTAACACCATGCGTTCCTCGCAGGTAGCTGCAGGACACGGGCTACAGCGGGCTGGAGACGGATGCAGCTGCGGCGGGCGGGACTGGGAGGGGAGCTGGAGCACACAGAGCACCCGCCGGGACCAAGCACTGAGCTTTTGTCCTGGGGTAGCTGCATTACACACCGCTGGTCTTCAGAGATGCAGGAAGATGAAGAGTTTAATTATATTATTAGCATGGTATATTTTTAATGCCTGCTCACATACATCTGAAGGTGGCTTTACACAGAAATTAGGCAAAGAAGAAAAATGAGGCACAATCATTAAAAGCAGAAGCCTCCAGTATACCAGCTCACATAAAAAGGCCACTACAGGGTCTTTCCGAGTCCAGGACTCAGTGAAATTATATCATTTGCAGCTGCCTGGGCCACTTGAGTTTAATTAAATAAATTGAATTAATTAGTTGAATTAATAACATTCTCCTCAAGTTTAACTCAGATTTCCTTATTACATTCACAGTGCGTCAGAGGTGGTCAAGACTATTTCATGAATGTCAGATATGAATTGTACAGAAACACTCTCCACGTTAAATATAACAGCCAGCGGGGAAACTGGCCCACAAAAAAAAGGCAGCTGGAATCAGCATAAGCTGCTCCTTCCAATAAAAATTCATGAGATCATCTGATAAGAGCGAATTAACAAAACCACCTATTCTGGGTAACTAACTTCTAAACCTGAATGCAGGCTACTAGTAGGGCATACTTGACATAATGAGTCCATGCATAGAGCTGTAGTGATACTTTATAGCTATGGAAAAATAACAAATACTGCAAAGGCGGTATTTATATGATCATAAGTAACAGAAACCAGAAAACAAACCAACAAACAAAAAAACTTCCAAGCCCAATATTCACCTGGTTTTCTGAAACATTTTGCAATTATCCTTTAATATTCAATGCAAAAAGGTACATTAAATTCTGTGTTGACATTCAAAATTCTTCTAAAAGTAACTGTAATAGTGTGTTAATTTGTGAACATAATGTAGTCATAGAAACATCGAAAAATGTTAATTTTGATATTTTTTTTTTTATGCATGTTTTTATACTGTAGAAAGTGTGCTACTCACTTTTCCCAAACAGATACTTGGTTCTGATGAGTGGCTGATTTCTAAACTCAGATTTTCCTGAGAAAGGCACAATTACACAGAAAATGATCACATTAATAACTGTTTATGCTGCATTGTCAGGGAGATGGCATAAAGTAAATTGTTTGAAAGTGATATGACAGGCTTATGTGGGTAAAACAGTAGTTCCATCTTCCCACATAATTTCATTAAAAAATTAATTGTGTATCACAGCAGTTTTACCTTCACTAAAAGCATCAATTTTTGGCCATTCTTAGAGAACAAATAATGGATTAAATTCAGCCTACTGATCTCAACTACAATGGTAATTCCTATTTTCTTAAATTCTTATTTTCCTAATTGTCATAGATTGTATAGAGTACATATCATACTGGATTAGATTAGTCATGTAGGCTCTGACTATCAGGAGAATAAAGAAAACATAAATCATAAATTATTGTGACATAAATCACAATACAGGTGCACTGTCAGGTACCAATAGTATTTCAATTGGACATACGGTTTGTGGCTATCAGCTGCGATCAGTAATAGCCCTAAATTTAAAAGGGGTTGAAAATATCTGTTTAAAAAAAAATGCACGTGACATATCTCTGGAATCTGATTCTGATCTCAGATAAAAATGATAATAAGCATCTGAACTAAAATCACCTGAGCATTATGCCCAGTTGCTTACCCCCAACATGTTCACTGATCAGAACTGAATTCAGCTTTGGGGGTTTTACTCAGTTTTTCCTAACTTTGGGAACTGGGTAATGCTGAACAACTTAGCTTTACGTTCTTTTTGCCTTTTCTTTATTTTATATATTATATATATATATATATATATGAAATATATATTTGAATTTCTAGTACTTTATATATAATATTTTATATATTAAAATAAATTTATATTATATTTTTATATATATATTTATATAAAGTATTAGCAATTCAAACTCACTTTAAATTTTCTAAGTCTGTTTTGTCCAGAATACTCTTTGGCCTTTCCCAATTGTTAGAGATAATTGCAGATATAGATATACACTCACACTTCAATTTTTTTAAGTCACTTTCTCACCACCTGTGTTATCCAAAGCTGAGTGTTTTCCAAGAGAGAACTCAGAGTGTTGGCAGATCATG
This sequence comes from Dromaius novaehollandiae, assembly GCF_036370855.1. Lineage (NCBI taxonomy): Eukaryota > Metazoa > Chordata > Aves > Casuariiformes > Dromaiidae > Dromaius > Dromaius novaehollandiae. Next base: position 39,720,961 of record NC_088132.1, read on the forward strand.
TTGTTTACAACAACAAAAGGGATTTGACCACCGGTATACCACATACTGGCACCAGTAACCAAATAAGCGCAAGGCCGCCGGACATGTCTGCAGAGTAGTGCTCGTCACGCCATACAGATGGGAACTGCTTTTTTAAAAAGAGGGAGTACATTTTGTGAAATACCCGTGCCCCAACGTAAAACCAGTGTGTGCTGTCAGCTGCCTTAACACCCACCATTGCACAAGACAGAGCTTTTTGGCCAAGTTTTTGGCACCGCATGGATCCCTTTTCATTGCGTTCCCAGTCCCGGGGCTGACGTGACACTGCAATGAAGGCTGTTGCGTATACTTGCATATGTATACAAGCATTACTCGTGTAGTCCTTGCAGTTTGGTCGCTGGACTTGGTATCACATATGAATATCATGGATAAGCATAAACTGTTCCCTAAACCCATTTCTGACTATGAGACCGCTCGGAAAGCTGACACTGAAAGGTAAGGCATTCCTAGGGAACACGGAAATTTTGCAGCAATTTTCTGAAGTACTGCACACTTAAATATGTCACTGAAGAATGATGATAGTTCTTGGTGTGATCTGTTTACTAAGATTTTATAATCGTCAATGGACATCAGCGATCCACCCATCAGCTACTGTTTACAGGAATATAAAAGAGACCACGGTAGCAGCAGCGACAGGCTGTAACAGTGAAGAAAAGTCATGGTGACACAGTGCTGGTCAGCAAAGGCTCACACAAACTGATGAGAAGGCGACGGATACTCGAGCTGAACAACCTGGCCTTCACTATCAATGTCGCTTTCTCAATGACTAACCCACATTTGAAAAGTCTACTTCATTTGGTGTGTGAAAACTGCTTACAACAAGAGTTGGTAGTCCCCTTTCCTTGTCAGGAGCTCAGACTGGCTGTTCAGGGGCTGCTATTGCCATCCGTTCGCAGTTAATATGGCACCCTTGTGCTTCGACATAAATTTGAAGACTTCCTTGGCCTGCCCAAAGACATTTACATTTGGGGACATGCAAACAATATTCCTGCGGGTGCAAGAGACGGCACTCCTATAAATACTGTTTTAACATCTCGCTTTAATTTACAGGCTAGAGAGTTAGCTTTGAAGAAATAGCTCTTTTTTTGCACTTCGTCAGCTTTGCAGCTGGCTCCTTCCCCAAGCACAGACCTGATCCTTCATGCAGGAGCTGCACGGCCAGAACAAAACAGAACAGTAAATCTCTGCACGCTGTGCTTGTAAGGGAAGACTGAGGGAAGAAACTGCTCACAATTATGTTACTGGCTTGAGTTCAACTGCCAAGAACGAATTGGGAAGGTGCTCATTTTACGGAGAGAAAAGGCAGTTGAAACAGCAAAGAGCAGCCCATTTGAGAAGCCCGCTAAAACTGAAAAGAAAACAATATATGCTCTCTGCTAATCTGATTTGAAGTGATAGGTGTACATAGACACACCAGCCGCAGAGGAGAAAAATGGCATAACAGTTCAATCACTACAACTGAAATCCAAGTAGTAGGCAAGGGTGGAAGAGGTTACCTCAAGAGAGGCATCAGCAGACCAACCTCTCATGGTTACTGTTCGACAGTGCTTTTTACATACAGCTTTTGGCAGCACTTCACGGTTTTGTTCTTTCCTTCTTCCTTTAGCTCAATTTTCAATGAGCAGATGTGTCAGAAAAATTGATTAACACGCGTGAGAGTATGGGAACGGCTACATTACATCCACGGCCACATTGACGACAGCTAGGGAAACGCTCCCAGGCACGCACGTAACGGGCAGAACTTCAATCGTTGAAAACTGGTGCGACCCTACTGCAGCCGTTAAGGCTAAACTAAATCAACGCCAGCTAGAGAGCTGGTCCTCCATGCCTTCCTGCGATGCCTGCAGTCAGGCCTGGCACAACAGGTATGTCGTGTCACCTACGCAGGGTATGATCCTGTCCCTTAATACTACTGGTCAGAAAATTTAGGGCTTACAAACAGGGGTTATCAGTCCATTCTCACTTTCTGAAGGTAAACGATCGCTGATTTCTGACATTCGTTTGGTCACAAAAATTGGCCATCAGAAAGGGAATATTTTCTTTCCTCCAACATGGTAAGTAACACCCTATAAATTCCAACAGTCACAGAAAATTATTTTAGTCTTACACTGTTTCATATTTTAAACATAAAAAGTCCGGCTGCTACTATCTATAGCAATGTTTCACTATGGTGGAATATCAGAGATGCCAAACGTCTGTGCATTTAATTTTCAGGTGCTAGTCTGATTTGTCATTTCCTTCTACCAGTTGTGAGGCATGCCCCAAACTGCAGGGAACAACTTAGTTTATCTTCCTTATTGTAGGCAGTTTTTTACCTTTTTCAGTAACTACAGCCTGCAAACATGCAAAGATGGGTTTTTAAACAAAAAAATCTTGATTCTGACTAAAATTGAAAGAATACATACATACATGCGCAGAGTTGTTACTTCAGGCAATACCAGAGCAGGTTTATTATTCATTTCCCATGAAAAAATAACCATAAATACTGTGATAGCACAAATTTGATGAGAGCAGTTTTAGGGAATGCTACGTGACAAAGAAGAGCACGTACCTCATTGCATACATAGCCATGAGAAGGTAAATGGACAGCATACCAACTTAGCTAAAATCAGCGACTTTCACTTGAGCCTCAAGGCAGTGGTACCTTTCAGCTTATTTTGAAGGCTATTAAACCTGAAAGACAAAAGATTGGCTTGCCTTCAGCACCAACATATGATATTCAACCCATTATTTTTACTATGTAGAAGAGCAGTACTTAAGCTCCCAAGCCATCAAAATTGACCATGCTTTCAAACTTAGAATATTGCCAAGGATAGCAAACCATAAAATGTCTACAGATTAAGCGTTACTTAAAAATAAAGGCAAAATTAATGATTGCATTTGGTATCTAGAATTATTTGCATTTAGAGCCCAGATTTTATTTGCATCTGTGTCTGTGTGTGTGTATATATATATATACACATATATATATATGTATATATATTTGACACCTGATTTTGAGAGAGGATACATCTCTTTCCCCACACAGATGTTCTTAAAGTGACATTCTTGGCTACAAATATTTTCGTATCTCAAAATTACGAGAGGCTTCTAATATTTTCCATCCCAAACAAAACAGCTTTGTGCTAATCAGCAATGTACCAGGTGAAAAAGCTGTCACTTCACTGAAAAGTTCTGGTGACATAATAAAATGCAAGGCAGCCGCTTCATCTGAGAACATCTCTGCAATTCCAGCTACTCAAGCTGTCAATTAAAACATTGTTTTACTGCACAACTGACATGAAATTCCTAGCAAAAGAGCTGTCTGACTTCAGATTCATTGTGTAAGAAGATCACTGAGTGACACCTTCACAAAGGAAGCATTCTGGTATCTGTATATTAGCATTTTACATATCAAATTGCATAGTACTTCTGCAAGGATGCTGAAAAGTTTTTGGTCACAACAATAACGCAGCAGCTGCTGGCTATTTAGTTCAGACATGATCCTTGAGCTTGATAAATGTAATAGTGCATAAATACGGCTTGAAAGCCCACATTCAATACCTCGTTCCCTCACAAGACATAACCAGCCTGGGAATTTATTAGACTAGTCCTGCACTAAATTTTACTAGCCTCTCTTGTGACTCCTCTCTGGAAAAGCAATGCCTGAGAAGCCAAGCAATGGCTCTGCCCTCAGTTTAACACTTGGATTGAATGTAAAACAAGCTGTTAGCAGTTTCAGGAGGTGAAAAGTCCTCACCAACCACCTGGTTGTGAGTCCCAGCAGCTTTGTCCGGACAGATCTGTTCCCCCCATGATTTCAGAAAGGCGTACGCCGGGAATAAGGACGCAGTCAACTACACCACACTTGTAGCTGTTTTCTCTTGTGCAAATGCACAGCAAATAATAGTTTCCCAAAATTTGGATATGAATCAAGAAAGATATTTTACAGTAAACCATGAAAGAAAGCTTCCATTTTAAAACATCAGACAGTTAAAATTGCCCTTTTCTTCCGTATAATTTCGAAAAAAGTTAACCTAAGGATTTGTGCAATTTTCAGCTGAACAGTACAAATACAATTTTAGCGTCTTAAAAAGTATAAAAGCCAACTCAACCTCAAACCTATTGAGGTAATAATGTAGCAGCATTTGTCATTTTTTTGCCAATTACTGTAATTAAACATTAATTTTTTCTAGGTAGACCTAACCCTAGAGCACAGAAACAAACTGTAAAAGTCCATGCTGTAGAATAGGGTCTTTATACAGCACTGTATCAGCAAAATTAATAATTTACAGACCATATATTACCAACATGTCCAAGTCTTCTAGAGGCAGATGTCCCACTGAACTGCAAAGGAAACAAGTTTGTAGGAATACATATTCAATTTTTAAGCAACTTAGCTGTTTTTAATCAATCAACATTAACATTTTTGAGAGCACATCATGGTTGCAAAGGCAAACGATTTAGTGCTTTCCTATAGAAACTGTTGTCTTCATGTAATAAGAAGCAGCTATGAAATATTAGCATATATAAAAGTTTTCAAAAATACATTTGAAAGTCTGAAAAATAGCATAGCTTCTTATACATCCCAAAATAATTATTTTCAGTAAGACTTTAATTAGAGAGTACTTAACAGATTTTCATGAAAGTTCCCAGTATCTTAGCTCATTAGTAAGTTTTAGTCCCAGTAACTTAAGCTTTTTAATAGCCAGTGATGAATTCAGTTAAACCCATGGAAATTTTGATAACAGTGTTTTAAAGTGAGTACCTACCACAAATTAAAAGGATGCGGCAAAATATATACTTACAAAAAATATATTTGCAAAAAAAATTACCCTTTTTGTGAAATAAGAATTTGTAGAACAAACCTAATGCATGCCAGTATAGAGAAAAAAATATGACTAATTTGTCACTGTTGCTCTGGTGAAAGCTCTCTGGGGAAAGCTCAGTCAGCAGAGAAAATTACTCCCCCCAAAACCACATTTTGGGCTAAATAACGAAGAGAAACACCTGAATTCACCACCCTTTTCTGGTTCCTATTCTGAATGTTTTACTCCAAAAGACAAAGGTGTGCAAACGGCAAAAGGATGAGACATTCATTGTCAAAATACCTACAAATTCTTTCCCCCCAAAAAAGAAAATGACTGCCATTACAAGAAGTCAATAAAATTATCATGCAAGATGGATTTTAAATGTGCATAATGGTAGAAATTATAACACTAAGCTGAATATACGTGAACAACAAAGAAATCTTCTGAGATGCAAAATCAGGAACAAATCCAGACAATCCAACCTCAATTTCAAGAAGGAGACAAGGCATTCCTGGAACATAACCCACTGGTGTTTTCCGATGAGAAGCCCAAATGAGTTTAAAATGTGCCTTTAAAATGCTTGAATATCTGGACCTTGCTAATTGAAAACAGTGTTACAGTTTTCCTCTCTATCTCCAATGTCTTTACTAGAGAAAAATCAATTTTCTTGAAACAAGTACATGGATGTAATTGATAAAAGGCTGAGCTGGCATATTTCACCATGTGTGTTACTTGGATCTGATGAATTTTCATCTATAATAAAGCAATAAAAACTACATTCTGTCAAGACTGTAGCAGGCTGGCAAGTTCCAGGACACTGTGCGAGTTCCTCTGGTGAGTCTCTATATATTCGCGAGCTAAGACTTCGCACAGTAATGTAAAAATCTTCTGCTGAGCTGCGCCAGCAGGCAGGGCTTGCCACATCCAGCAACAAACGAAGGGAGGATCCTGATCTTATTTCTGAGGCATTAAGACCTACAAGTTGAGACAGAAATGATCCTACGGTGAAAAGCCCTGGATTTCTAATATAATTTAGGGTAAAGGTTTAAAGTTTGTTCATTCACTGCAACAAAACATTTCAGTTGATGCAGGCAGATTCAGATTGCAGAACGGCATGTGCACACTACATTCTTACCAAGAATCCTGTCTTCTGTGCAGAGATCAGCTCCTGACTCTCTCTGCTCAGAGGCAGAGCTTTCCTCAGGCCTTTTTTTGCAGCAATCAATTCTCAGTCCACCTTCTTGCCAGCTGCTAGCTATGACTTGACCAGCCCCCACCTTCAACATCTATGGCTGCTACACCTTCACCGCCCCGTATACTCAATGAATTATTTAACATTAAAGTGACAATCATTAACATAAGTATTGAAAACAAAGACAAATTTAAACTGGAAAATATGAGGAACAGATGCTGCGTAGATCATTATCAATGCGTATTCCATGTCTGAAATCAGTACAAACTATAAAAAATACCAGCCTACCAATAATGACTAACTACCTGTCATGGAGAAAGCATGGAAAAAAAAGAAAACTGCCTTGAATTAATTGGAAATGTCGACTTGTGCCCCTAGGTTGCCATGTAACTGTGAAAACTGAATACAGTTTCCCATCATCTTCTCCCTGTCTTGCCTCCTACTGATTGTCACACTAACTTCTCAATGTCTCACTTCAAATCCAGCTCCCCAGCATCGGGAGCACCTACGTTCGAGACAGCTGAGCACCAGGCACAGGCAGACCTCAGCTGCTGGCAGGAGAGCTTTTGAGCAAATCCATAACATGAATAATAAGCACCCACTACTGAGACTTTTTTCTGGGTTTCTGTGGTCCCTGGGCCTTATCCCCTTCAGATTCAATTTAAAAAGAAACGCTCGACATTTCCACTTCCTTCCAGCAAGCCATCTCCTTGGTATCCACCACCTGCACTCTGCTGAGGGTACTACAGAATTTGCCTGTTTAGTGATTACTATGATAGGGTCCCCCTCTGGTTTAGGTTACTGAATTATACAGCACACTAGAAAGCCTTTCTTTTGGCACATCTTGAAAACAAAATTATTAAGTGTTTGTAGTATGCTTGTGTGTATTTTGAATTAAAGACCACCTGCAATTCCAATAGTTTCTATCAGCCATAGAATGAGCTAATAATAAAAATGTTTCTGTATTATGAAAATAAACAAACAACTCTTAACTTTGAGATTCCCAATAAGATTATGTTAACAGCACTGTTGTTTAAAGAGATTATTCTGACTTAATTCTTAAACAAGATAATGATTAGCTATTAAGATATTAGTATATCTTAAACAAGATATGATTAGCTAACTCCAGGGCATTTATATAACTTCTCAAAAACAACAATAAATAACACAGGTCTACCAGAAGATGTCAACAAGACAGTCAGCTAAGGATGAGTCAAATATCCACTAGTCAAATTTTTATTGTGTGACACTCCTGACAACATACCAGCTGTCAAAAATGTAATGTACTTCGCGCCTACCATATTCCCACGTATAGATGACGATGATGCATTGAGCAGCTAAAGCAATGTTAAAGACAATGTCAAATGCATAAACATCAAGGAATTTTGCTTGGCTAGCAAATGGAGCTAAATTGCATTTTTTTTTTTTTTTAATTCCCGAATAGTAAAGTGCATAGTCATGAAAAGCATTCTCCACTCTGAGCAAGCATACTGTGAACCAAGCATCAGAAGAGCACCTGTGAACAGAATTAAACATGGTGCTTCGCTGAAGTTAATAAAGGTCTGTTTAATCACTCTTGTACTGTTTTCGATACTATTATTTATGTTGGACCAACACTGAGCATTAAAGAAAACTGAATTTTAAGACAACAGGATTCTAAACTAAAGGATGGCTGCTTCTGAATCATGAGATTCAGATAGAATTTTAAAATAAAGTTTTTCTAAGTATTCAGTGGAAGCTGAATTGCATTTTTAGTTTTCATTATATCATCTGAATATGAGCTCTCCTACAGGGATGCTTACACAAGGGAGCTGTAAAGTGCATTCTGGGTTCAGGATCAAGAAACTGTGAGATTGGTATGCTTTTCTTTTTCAAACCACAGAAACTATCACCTAACACTTAAATGTGCTTGCACTGTCAATATCCCCATCCCCTAACGGAAAACTTTAACAGCTGTGGCAAATTCACAATGGTATTATGGCAAATGGTCACAACGTACAGCAAGACACAATTTCGCAGTTGTCACTCAAAAGGGAACTGTGCAGTCAGCATCTCAGCAGGTATTCTGGATAATCTGTTTTCACCTGAAGGAGCCCTTTGGAGGCCTCAGCAACACCTCCCTGCTCCTCTCTCTAGAGCAGCTTAGCTCTGCTTCGCCGTCGGTGGCCCTGCTCCGAGGGAGAGGATGGGCAAGAAGAGCCGCCGGGCTGTGCCTAGTCCCAGCCCTTCTCACTGTGACACTGCCAAGAGTCATGTCAGGAGCTCCAGCGTCTTCCCAAAGGCAAGTGCTGAGATTCTGGACAGCCCATAACGCAGACCGGAGAGGTAAAAAGCTCCCTTTGTCATGGAAGGGCAAGGAAACACAAAATTCCATCGATTTTTTTTCCTCTAGCGCCCAGCTACTTGTCATAGGAACAGAGCAACAAAACCTCCAGAAATGATTAGAGCAGTACAAGAAGAGAACAAAATCAGTTGCCTGAGACTTCATATCCTCCTTTTTTAGTTCTCCTGTGTTTCATCTAACACATTTTATCTTTGTTTTCATTATCGAATATTACTGAACAAAATCAGCATACTGCAAAGTAAATTATTTCTAATATTTCCCTGTACTGGATAAGAAAGTAAGAATAACTGTACTGGATCAGGGTGGAGACTCATCTAGCCCCTCTCTTAAAATGTGGGTGCCTGAAGAATCTTCTTATAACAGGGCAAGCGTATTTCTCCCAGATTCCAGTACTTTGAAGTTCATGGATTTCCTGAGCCAAAACTCATGTAGCCTTGTGTTTCATAGCTCTCAATGGACTGATTTTCCACCAATAAAAATTTATGCTTCATTTTTCCATTGTAAATCAGCATAACCAAGCTGGAAATTTAAAAGTGCCCTGGAAAATTTATTCTCACACACCCTGCTAGGCTCTTTTTCAAAGCTGCCATTTTTTTTCTATTCCTGTTATCTATTTTTGAATTGATTTTCTCGAATAGCTTAATTTTGGATCTGTATAAACTGAACTACAGCAACACTCTAATAGAAAAGGCTGCAAATTCATTGCCAACCTATGACACATGATATTATGTTGCAGCTAGTACCAGAAATGGAGTGTGAGAAAGGACATTTCAAAAATAACTCCCAAAGTTCTTAAATTGTTGCAACAATTGCCCCACATGGGAATATAGAAGACAATATAGTTTACAATGGATTATAAGTGGATTCAGTTTATAAAAAGAATAACCATATTTTCAGCAACTGTAGTTCATTATATTTTTAGAGCAATTTTTAATGGCATACTTGAAATCTTCCAAAATATTCATATATTTTTTATTCCCCATAAAACCCCATGCCAATTTTACTTTGAACATTACCTGGTCCAAAAATTCTTGAATGCATTAATTAAGCACTTGATGTGTTTGATTTCTATTAATCTCATTTGCCGTAACATGGACAGCTTAAGTAACAAATAACAGCTCAGCTCAGCACCTGCAGTTTCACATGCCAACTGTAAACCTGTATTTCAGCCCACATCTTTCCCCCTCACCTCCCACTCCAGCGACTGATCTGAGGAGGGCACATTTCTATGCGGTCCTTTGTACGGTGCTCCTGTTCATCAGGTCTATCCAAGGGGCTCTGATCTCTATGAAATGTGCTCTACAGAGTCTTTCTAGGAAGCGTATTATATTTTCCAGCTTTCATCAGGCCACTACATATTAGCAGGAAGACGGTCAATCACCTGCTTTCTAAGCGTCGGGAGTATCTGAAGAGGATTAGCTGCGGTGCCATGTCCTGTGTTCCCACGTGGCATATAAGGCCTGGACTGGCATCGGCATGATGTCTCTCTGTGCATCTTTCATTTGTATCAGTATCTGAGCATTTTTTCCCCAAAATTCTCTTTGACCTTTGTGTTTGGTTTCTCTTGGCTGGCTCCCTGGAAGCTCTAGATATTTTGAATTCAAGTACTCCAAAATCTTTTGCTGCCACGCAGTTTATCATGATATACTTTATTACCCTAAAGATTTTCAGTTTACACTGGCCTAATGCAGTGTCTTGACTATGTTATACCAAGAGTCAGGAGAAACAGATTCTGTATTATGAATTTTTCTTTATATTATCCAAGAGATAGAAAGGCTGATTTAGTAATGTTAACCAGTAAAAATAGATAGAAGGCAATGTCATTTATTGTGGCTGCTACTAGTGACAAAAAGAAAGTCTTCTGAAGAAAGCATATATTTATTTTATTCAATAGGGCCTTTTTATCTCATAGGGCAGCAAAAACTAACATATTTTGCAATATACTTGTGTCTTGATATTATGCCAAACCGATTTGAATGTTTTCCTTAATCTCTTCTCTGACATTGATATGAAAAAGTAACTGAACATTTATGGAGATCGTATGTTTGTTTGTAAAATTCCTTAAAATTGTAGAGAAAGTTGTATTTAGTTTGCTCAAGCCTGAACAGGAAATATTTCCCAGTATGCCTGGATTTTAGCAAACCGTCTTTGTACCCCAAGTTCTGAGCCATGCCAGCAACTTCAGCTTGCTGTCTCAGGCTGGCAGGCCCAGGAAATCTTCACCAAAATCAAGCAACCATTCTCACGAAGACAATCTTTTCTTTTCCCCTTAGCTGCATGTTCTAAATTATGCAAATAATGAACAAAAAGAATATAGCAGTGAAAATGATGATACACCCTCCACATCCAGATTACAGTGTAGCTTTCCAGGCACGGAGACCCAGAATACACAAAACAGTCCTGAACGACAAGAGTAGTGATGAAGAAAAAAATTAAATAAAATACACACACACACACACACATATACACAATATGCAACAAAATATGAGCATGCACACATACTTCAAGAGAAAGCAAAATATTTCAGCAAATGCTGGCTTTTTCTAGTACATATATATAATGCCAGAGAACACATGGAATTGATTGCCAGATTTCCAACACGCATACATTTCACTTTCTATATGTAAAGGATGTCAAGAAAAAGAACACACTTTATGACTTCCTATTTCTTGGAGCGTTCAGATAATTAATTTCATCATACTAACACCCACTTTCACTTATTCAGAGTATTAAACAGCACATCCTCATCCGATACTTCATAAACATCTGCTCCGCTAATAGTTAAGCTTAAATGTAGGCAGTTTTAGCCTCAGGGCATACTGGTCAAATTATGGCAGGCCCACTTTGTGGACTAAAGTTGGGCAACAACATTTTTAAGCATAGCTTGATAGGCCTCAATACAACAAAAAAATTGAGTCCCCAGCTTCCTTCCCAGTTACACCCCCTAAAAGACTTTGGCTCCAGAGAAACTGGACGGTTATCACTGGAAGATTATTACAGTCCAGCATTGGCTTACATCATGACATCTTCACATGTCAGGAGAATCAGTAAGTAAGTAGTACTTGCAGGACGCTGTAAAGCATAGCGGCTTTAGATAACAACTGTTATTATGTGCTTTTTCCACATGTTCCTTGAGTCCTAGGGGAAATGCAGTCTGTTGTGAGCCTCCTCCCCTCCAAGATGACTCATCTCGAAGCGCACACTGAAAAGAACGTTATCAGCTACCGCATTTGTATAGCCTGGAACATCTATTAGATTATCCGAACAATTTCTTGTCCTGCGCAATTGCTAGCTGAGGGCAGACTGACCGCGTTGCTGTTACAGTATAAGGAGGCTTTGGCATAAGGCAATATGCGTCTTGCTAGTAATGCATTGCAATGTATTACCTGTGTTAAAGGAAAGAATTACTGTCCCCAAAATAACTGTTAATCCTAGTGTTGGTTTATCAAAATTTAACACCAGCAGATAATATTATTAGAAGAAAATTAACAATATGTAGAGGATAACCGTTAAAAGGCAGATTGTCACAAGTTTCTTTAAAAGAAATTTAAATTAAAATACTATTGTAAAAATTGCTGATACAGGATAAGGCTTTTAATTATATATGCACATTGCCTGTGCTGGAGGGAGAGGGTTTGTTCCTTTTCCTTTTTTTTAAGGCAAATTTTTCTAAGCCAGTAAATAATTTAACAAATCTTAGGAGCACTAGCCATACGAAGCCAAAATGTGTTATGGTTTTTAAGGTGCCTAGATTAGTGGAATGATGTAAATATTCTTCAGGAAAAAGTATTTATACTACTGCAAAACTAATATATTAGTAAATCCAAAATAAATTGATGCAACATAATTAGTTAAAAAAGATCTGTTCACCATCAATAAATTCCTTAACATTGAATAGTATGCAAATTCTCATGTCTTATATAGATGGAAATGATGGCAAAAGCACGCATCCTGCTTACTAACTGCAGGAATTATTCAAACAACTTTTTGGTAGAACTTCTCATTTTGAATCATGCCGCTGTCACCATAGTAACATGTCTATCTTTATAACAAACAAAGTTTTCAGGGTATTTACATTTCAAAAAACTCATCTCTGTGAATATAATCCTCTTACATGAAGACTTCTCCCAGAAATAACAAATTCCACATTTGCTATTCAAACTGAACTGCTACCTTATGATAGGACGATTTATGGCATGTGCAGGGACTTTTTTTTTTTTTTAACATGAAACCCAAGACTATTTTCATGACATATACCTTCGCCTACAACAAGCTTCAGTCACTCTTCCATACAGAATACAAAAGTAAAAAATTATTTATGTAGCACCAGCAGCATGCTAGACGTATGTTGAGCCACCATTTTCCATAGCTTAAAGATTGCTCTGAAGGAAAGCAGCTACTTTTCTCTTCCCTGGCAGTAACAAGTCCTACAAAGGTGTCTTGAGCATGCATATGATTAAAAATTTGATTTTTAACTCCCTGCTGATATCTTCATGAGCCCTTTTTTGTCATGCTTTGTTTTTAAGCAAACCTAGAGCACATCTTGCTCAACTAGCCCACCAAAGCAGGTGCACACAAAACACCTAAATCCAGAGGCCCAAGGAAGCAGAAAGATGAAAAGTAAATCCAAGAAACTTCGGAGAATGCATCGAAAATGAGATCAAGAACTTGCATCCCTTTCTAAAATCAAGGTCTTTCAAATATACGGCTTTCACTTTTTGGTTATTTTTGCAGTGCTTAACTTGGTGCCAAGATGCTTCAGTCACAGAAAGACAGAATAGCTGGGCTTGGCAGGGATCTCTGGAGATCGGCTGGTCCAAACCCCTGCTCAGGCAGCTGGATGTAGCAGGTTGCGCGGGACCATGTCCAGCCGGGTTTTGAATATCTCCAAGGATGGATGGATCTCCACAACCTCCCTGGGCAACCTGCTCCAGTGTTCAACCACCCTCACAGTTACAGAAAGCAAAAAAAAAAAAAAAAACAAAAAAAAACAAAAAAACCCCTCCCCCCCACCTTTGATTCAGAACGGCTTCCTCTCCCCTAAATTACAATATACTTTGGTCTCTCAGATTCTTTTAGTATGTATAATTTTCCTTCACAACCAAATCTGACAGAGGAGATGAAGGAACAATCTCAAACTGTGCATTTAAAGGATCAACTTTTTATTTTATTTTATTTTATTTACTTTTTCCCTACTTTTTTGTATTTTTTGCTGTTTCGGTCAACCAGGAATGCAAAAATATGTAAATTCCTGTCAAGCGAAATGTTTGTTCTATTTTACGCTGTAAAGTAAACCCAAAGTACAAAATGGAATACAAAGACAGGTGAACAAGAATAAATATTTTGGATCAAATTTTGAAATGTTTCATTAGAAAGTACTAGAAGTACCTTATTTTTTTAGATTATTTTTCTATGAATGAACTAACATATATAAATGTATATTTTTACATACCTCTAACATCTCCCCTTCTGAAATCTTCATCTCCTTGCTGAAAACACAGTTATCAATGCTTTTTTGCCCAAATCTTGTTGTTTTCTCAAAGGTGCTAGCAATCACATCTTCATTTTCCTGTTTCTGTTTCCAAGAGCCTTTTTAATTCTGGATGGGTAAGAATTATGTGTCTTTCATAAAGTTTTTTTTTTTTTTCATCAACTGCTTAAAAGATGAATTAGAGCAAATAATAATAATAATAAAGTCTTTAGTTAAATAAGCCTTTCCTCCTTTCTCCATTACTTAGGAGCCACATGAAACTATCAAGATCCTATAATTATATAGCAGCTTGATGGCTGTCAAATAAATTTCCAGTCATCTCAGTATTTTCTATATTTCTAAAGATGTAGGTGTTCACAGTCCATAACAGCTACATATCAGAAACTGGCCAAGCCAGCAAATATAGTCAACGATGATGAAGCCTAAAATAAGCAGAACTTACATTATGCTCTTTCCTTCAAGATATCTGCAATGACATCTTGAAGTTTCAGAAAAGTTTTATGAAACCAAACTTGATGCTTGAAAGTCAGTTTTTGCAGATATGCCATATGAAACATAGTCATAAATGTGCACTAGTGGGTAAAATACTAAACAGGAAAAAAAACAAAATATATTCTTAGCACATTTCATATTCTCACAATAAATTAATCGTTCTGAAAAACAGGAACTATACCAAGAAAGCTAATGAATCATTGCTTTAACACGGTTCATCAAGATACAGCCTTTAAAGGTCTAGACAGAAAAAAGAGGGTGCAGGTTATTTTCTAGGATTAAATTCTCTTTTTTTAAAATACAATGAAATATTTACCAGTGAATTACAAATGCTTAATTTCACAGGCTACAAATCTCAGAGCAAATTGCTCTGCATTGCTCTTGACCCAGAAAGCACTAAGGAAGTATACAACATAGAATTTCACTGTTTGATTATTGATGATGAATCTTTCGAGCACAAGCAACTTTTTAATTGCATCAGTTACACTAAAAGCTTAAATTTAGGTCAGTGATGCAATGCAAGAGCTGCTCTGATCCCTTAAGCATCAGTAATTTACAATTACATGATGGAAAGAGTGCAACACCTTGCAAATAAGATGTGCAAATAAGTTGTTCAAAATTATGACAGTGTTCATACAGGGGAGATGCACAAAAAACTTAAGAAAACTTCACAGCTACTCATGCTATCTTCATGTCATATAAACTTGTGCAACATAATGATGCTTGCAAAAATAAGACCTTCAGACAGCTTCTAAAAATGTCATTAGTTACTTCATTATACTTTCACCCCATGCACTTTGCCTGGGCAAACAATATTTTCATGGAATAAAGTCACCTTTATGGTGACAACTAAGTCACTCCTGCAAGATTTTTTTGCCCTCTACTGTGTTTCACAGAAGACCTCACCCTTGTATTTCTGACAATGCTCTAATTTATATGCACATATTGGTGCTTTCCCATCATTTCACTGGGCTTTACCATAACTCTTAACCACTTATAAGCAGTTGCCTCCGTAGACTTACAGTTTCAAAACAGTATTTACACATCCTCAGTCTTACGTTCCAAAAGTGACTTAAGGTACTAAGGACTTTCAGATTCATTGAGAGACAAGACACTGGGGATCTTCAAAGGAAAACAGATGTTGAGCTCTGCAGAATATGATTCCTTGGTGTTTTTGCCCAAAAGTTGGAAACCTATGGCTCTGTGTTAGACTGTAGGGCTCTGCAATGCAGCAAACGGTGAGAGTAAGACCTCATAAATGAGAGGAACACAAATGTCGGCAGGTTGTCTTAGGCGCTGCTTAAACTAGAAATATTAAGGGTCTTCTGTCTACTATGGATAAATAACCTCAAACCTCCACCCACCCACCCTTTTACACAGCAGACGGTTAAGCCAGCGGACAGGGAAGAGCTGGGGTGCCTCCATGGGTACCTCCCTCACCGACAGCGTGAGCGCTGTGAGCTCTGCTGAACACATGGTTTCTAATCCTTGTTAGATACCAACAGATTCACTGGGAAAAGGCCTGGAGAATCTGCTTTTCTCTAGTCCAAGGAATAGTTAATTAAGCAATTAATCCAAACAAAGCAGAATTCCCTAGCAGGAGAAAAAGAGAAAGAAAAAAAATCTTCACTTCAAAAATACCTTGCCTGTGGCATTCACCTGGCACATAGAAGACGCGAGTTCAAGTCTTCTCAGGCAATTACATGAGACAAATGGATCCTCTTTTTTAGAAGATATCCAGAAAACTTTATTACAGAAAATTGAAGAAAAAATATAGCTTATATTGATGAAATGATCCACTTTCAGACATCTAATGCTCTTCTGTTTGAGCACACATCAACACTCTCAAAACATTCACAGATACCACTGTCACTACATGAGTGGACTAGAATAAATACAACAGGCATATCATTTAACTGTAAGATCTAGAATTTTGTGGTCCTATCAGAAAATTCCCAGTAATTCAGAATATACTAAACATGATTTGTACTCAGTTTTGGTGACAATGCAATCTTTCCTTCTGGAGCATTTTCTTTTAGTTAGATATGTCAATAAAGTGAATTTGTTACAGTGTTAAACCATTTTATTTGCAAACAAACAAAATAAGAAATAACAGTTATTTCAAGAGTCTCTCCTTCCCCTATGCATATTACACACATGCTTGAAAGACAGACTTTTTTATACTGTTATAATGACAGTAGCTAAAGAAAAAAATTCTGTACAAAATTAGAAGTTATGCTGCATGTGGTCCAGGATTTGTTAGTGGAAACTGTAACATTATATCTTGAAAACTTAATTTCAGAAGAAAATATATATGTTCCTAATATTATATTTCACTTCTCATCACTGTCTCCTTTCCCTTCCCCTCCAAACCCCTCAAAAAAGTGAATGGCATTATCCTTTAGTCAAAGATAATGCATTTTTTTCTTTTGGAAGGCCCAGATGGAGATCGGAGAGGATTTGAGCCAAACTTCTCACTTGACGGGAGAGTATCCCTGAGCATTCTACAATTAAATAAAGGAGAGACACTAGAAGGACTCGAGCCCTTTGCACCATTGCACCATTTACTCCAAGTGTCCCCAAACGCTTTAACAATTCCTTTAACTCATCTTAACAATTCCAAATGTTTTGTCATCTCGATGCATTCAAACATCTTGGGAGATTTGACCTGAATTCCCGCATCATTTGGGCAACTATGAAGCATCATTTTTCAACAGGGAAACGACTAACCAAAAGCAGTGGTGTATTACCAGCTCCAAGGCTGGAGAATTATTACCCACTTGAGCCTGAACAGTACTAGATACCTTTTTCCTCAGAAGCTGATTAGCCACAAGGGAGTGCTAAAATGGATTTGAGATGCTTCTTTTTCCTCACGTGAGGAGGATGGTGTTTCTGAGAGCAGTGGGAAGAATGGCTAAGAATGCACATAGAAGTCCTTCTGTTTTGCACTGGAAGGCGTCTCAACCCCTTCTAATGCACACCAGATTTAAAAATCCTAAAATTTTTCCAAATGTTTCTTCTTTGCACCCCCATGCCCCAGAAACAAAGAACAACACTGAATATGGACCACACAATTGTTGCATGAATTTACTGTCATGTACAGAAAATGTCTTATGCGATTTATATGGTTTGCTTTGATTTTAGTGTACATGCTTGTTAAGTGACAATGACTTTCAGATGGAAACCAAAGACTGATAGTAGTCAAGGACTCAGAGGGCTCATTTTTCAGATTTTCGTCAAATTTATCCTCCTATCTGTGGCTCACTTTTAAATTAAGATGATACTCTAGATTAGAGAAGAAAGTGAATTTTATTAAGGGTGTTTGAGTTTTTTGAATAAATAGGAAATATACTATGAAAATTAGTATACTATGTATAGGCAAGAAGAAAATATGTGCATCGAGCATTAATACAAGTTTGCGAGCTCATATTTTTCTATTTGTTAAACTTTGACTAACTGTAACAGCTTCATCTTTTAAAAAAGCAAATTCTATGCTCAGTACAAAAAAGTTGGGAGTTAGAAGTTAAGACAAAAAAATAGGTAAGACAAATGGAATTTGCAAGATGTTGAAAGCCATCGGAAGGGAATCTGAAGTCAAGGGTTGCAGAGAGCACTTTTCTCCCTATTAAAATCATCAACTTGGGGGACACAGGGCTTTGTTCAGAACGAGATACAACGATACATCAAACAAACTTTTGAAAGTATGCCTAGCCTGTCTCCAATTTCATTTAATTTTAGATAAATACACTTCCAAAGCAAAGGAAAACACAATAAATTAAAACTAACGTACAATCTTGAGCATATGGGCTCTGAAAGAAGTGAACAGACCCTGTAATGGTCAGAGAAATTATTCTCTGTTGGAGAGGCTAAACACCCAGACAAGCTGATTTTAGTTCCATTTCCATTTACAGAAAGATGGCATTTGCAAATTCATTTCACTTAGATTTAATTAGTATATATTGCTAAAATTCCTCTACTGTAGATTTATATAAGACTTGCAGGTGCTGAATAGATTATAGTGCGCATGTTTTACCAATGTAAGTGTCCTAAAATATATATGGCATTCTCCTACCCTCCCCTGTAAAAGAAAACACAAAAGGAAAATGAGACAGTTATCAATCAAAACAAGAGCCTTTTCACATTGAGTTACTTGCACTCTGTAGAATTTTCTGGCATCAGTATCCTAATATATTTTCTTTGTGGGCAATGGGTATAAAAAGCAACACACAGATAATAACCCAGGGTAGCTCCATAGTAAAGACAATTTATATACCCCCTTGAGGAGCAGATGTTAGCCAAAACACTGAAAGCTTAATTAACTACTGCTGAATTTGAGTTATTGCCTGTATTTGCTTTTGTGTGGCACATATCCTGAGCTTTGGCTTGCGTCAATATGCCACAGATGGCTCTTTACTGTAGGATTTGTTGTTAGTATCTCCCAAACATATTAAATCATGAGATACATTAGTTTATAGACATTTTTTGTAATACAGAATATCCTATTGTGCCTAACTTGTATCAATTCAATCCTTAGAAGCATATTTCTGGTCACTGAAGTGTTGAAAAATAATATGCTGAGAAATACCCCAGCACATACTCATGTCAACGTACAAAAGGATTGTTATTTATTCAAGTATGCTTTTATGAGAGTTATTTTATTAATTCACTGAAGCCCATGTATCACACAAGATATTTTTTAGCAAAAAAATCTATAGATAAAACAGCTAAGGGCTCAGTATAATGTCTTATTACCCATCTCTCAGTTCAATTCTCACTGTCCACAAAAATCACTTTATATTGTTAAAACATCAATTAGTAGGATGTTACCACATATAAAACACCGAATTAAAATAGCACTCCTTCTGAAGACAGAATATATTAAACATGAATGTGAAATTGAGGATGTTTTCCAGAAGGTCACATGGGAGTTTTTCTATTCTTTTACTTACTTGTGAAGTTCTGTTTTTAACCTCATTATCTCTCTATCTAGCTATGAGCTATCTAGCATGATCCACAGATCTAAAACCATGTCCAACATGTCTACTATCAAGGATAGTAAACTAACAGGTCTCAGGCTAGGATTAGCCTTGATTACAGATAAACCTAGATTATATCACAAAGATCATCATTCAACTGAGTTCATTCTATTGCCAAGTACTGTAATGAACAAATGAACAAACGAAAGAGGGAAAAAAAGAAAGAGAGAGAGAGAGACTGAAGTCTCAACAGGAACCTTTCTGATTCCCAGAAAAGGAATGATGGTTTTCCTTGACTCAGTGGCAAAACCTGAATGATTCTTCTGAAGTTTCAAGGATATTTAGCATAATGAGAAAATACTACTACCTGAGCTGCTATTAAGCCAGCCTCTACCACGAGAGAGCTATAAAAATGGCATTGTAGACTTCTACACCTACATTCTTGTTCACTTTAATATTACACTGCAAATAAGTGATATTATAAGTGGAAAAAAAATTTTCTAGCTGCCAGCCTTGTATACTCCTCCTGCTAAGCTGCATCCTTCCTACCATGGGCACCTCTGCCTTACATAAAGCAGGCTGCATCCCCGGAGGACGACGTAGGCTCTCAGTGACAAGGCAGTGGGTGCACAAAAAAGGGCCTCACTGATATACTAGCAATGCCTTAGTCGTCAGAGCTCAGGCATAATTGATTGGAGCCCATAAACAACGCTAAATTGTTGATGATATACAACAAGCGCCAGAATCCAACCTATTCTGGCAATGCTGGCTCTGCATTGTTTGGCAGAGTGAATGCAGCAAATCTTACTTCTGTAACTCAAGTCAGCAGATACGTAGCTGAGTACATGAAAGGACACATTAGCTGAATAATAAACTGCCTCTCTTATAATCACTTTTCACAGTAGTACTGCATGTTAAGCACGGAGGTGGAACTTAAGGGGTTTCTACTAAAAATCAACCATGAAGGGCAATGAACTTGAAGGATGTAGTTACAAGTTCCAAGTCAGGACATACAGACTTAGAAACAGTCTGAGACCCTTAGATTTGCACCCAAAGCAAAACGTGGCTTTTTATATTTCTCTTTCATCTATACTGCTTATTTGTGGGTTCTCAGATAAATGTGCATCACTAAGAGCCCGATGATTCTCAGTATGGAAATCTTTTGGATAGGCCATACAATATAATTCTGTTTCTCAACAGCAAGTTCATGTTACAGAAATACACCAATGAAAAATGAAAAACTACCTTCTGGAAAAGGACTCATACATAAAGGAAAGACCAGTAAAGCTAGAAAAGGTCAGCTGTGCTGAAAAAATGAGACCATATCAGTAAAATGACCGGCAGAAATCAATGCCAGGTGCTGCAAATGGATTAAAACCCTAGTTGTCTATGCAGTCTGTCAACAGACAGCCAAAGTTGGCAGCTGTGGGAGAGACATGAGAGCATCTCATAAATGTGCCAGTTCCATATCTAAGTACCAAATCTTACACATAAGGCAAATGTTAAGAGAAGTATTTCCTACTGTGAAGGCCCTATTTAGCATTTCCTTTCCTTAACTTATAATCTGGTAATTGAATGTAGTCCGGTTGTGAAGATATCTAGCCTTCATATTTTCAGTGTTCGTAACAACAAAAAGCTTTTCCCATTATACAGGAAGAGTAATGGGAAAACCACTTGGGTTCAGCTAGAGTCAAATAACCTGTTTTTAATAACTCCACAGTTAAAACTCTATCGTTATAGACAACTCTATGCAATGACTAGCAGATTATACACAATGCTAGTCAGCTTGCTTTCTGCAATACAGAACACAGCGGTCAGCACTAAAGAATAATTTAAAGAATATTACCTAATTCTTATTCACTGCCGTCTTAATTGCATTCTGCAGAGAATCTCCTACAGACACACAGTAAATTTGCACATATATTCAGAAAAAACCAATTAGGAATTAATACCACTCAGCTACTTCTGTCTCCAAAGACTTCAAACACAGCATCAGCTATCAATTCAGGTCACTGTCCCAGTATAAATGGGAGAGTGGAAATGAAGCTCACATATAGCCTAGGCTGTCACAGCTCTTCTCTCATAATTTATTCCATTTCATTCATGTGAGATGAAGACAGGCAAGAAAGAAAAAGGGCACAACAATGTTATTTGATGGTCTAGCAATTCCCAGCTACCAGAGTAATAAGATTTACTAGGGCTGCTTTGCACTACTTTATAGTGTGAGGAGCACTGACTCCAGGATGCGGGAGCTGCTAACGTGGCCCTCTTACTCCCAACCAGGAAAACCGAGCATGGCTTGAGCCCAAAAGAGGCTCCAGCTGGTACTCAGAGTGTAGGAGGTAAACAGAAATAAATCAGTGCATAGGCTGGAAAAAGTTCATTATCATCTTCCACAGACATGACAGTGAGGGAAGGAAAGCATCTGCTACCACACAACCTTATCAGTAGCTTTTCGCTCTTTTGTACATATCAAAAAGGCTGTCACATGGGCACTTGCAACCGTCCAAACGCCTGTAGCTGGTGGAGGGAGAGCTGCCTGACTTGCTGACAAAGTCCATCCGTGGCCATACAGAAGAGGAGGCGTAAGTAACCGCCTCTTGAAGAGCCACGGCCCCCCTGCAGCAGCTCACGACCGCGAGCTCCCCTCAGCAGGTGAAAGCAGCACGCTACGACCGGGGGCGGCACGTCCAAACATCTCTCAACACTGCCAGCCGCCATCCGAAGTGGCATGAGGAGCACTGCCGATCCTCAAAATACGCCCGGCCTCCTCCACCACAACAGCTCAGGAAGATTCACGGTCCCAAGCGGAGTATCCTCCCCTGAGCACGCGTCCACCTCCGGGACGGTCCCCGGTCCCTCGGCAGAAGCGGTGGCAACAGCTGGAACTCAGAGCCACCAGAGCTCAGCACAGCCTGCAGTGCCGCACCATGAAGCCCACAGCAGAATTTAAAACAAATACAATTATTTAGTGCCTTTGCCTTAGTGCGAAGGGCTCAGATGTCACGCAGAATTGCTGTACGCACCTTCCTTGAGCAGCAGTGCTTTATTCAATTGAGCTTTAAATATATTCAGACCAACTCCCTTAACACCTATGTTCCTTTAACTGATTCAGAGGAGAGGAGAATTTAGGGAAGAAAACAAACAACAGTTACCACAGAAGAAATGGGGTGAGAGACTCAGCAAAAGTCTGGTAACAGTACTAGAGAAATAAAAATAAAAAAGCGTTTCTTCCCTTGCAAATCTCCCAAGTGTAAAATCGATGGAGAAATACAACGACCACGCAAATCCCCTCCTGTAATTACTTACCGTGAGGATATTTTCACTATTACAAAATAGCTGTTCTTATAGCTCCTAAATGAGTACTCTTAGGTCATGTGGTCTGACTGACTGATTCATCTGGCAGTTTAGAAGCAACCTAGGTGTCTTTGTAAGCCCCAGGATAATCGGTATTTCTATTTATCCAGGCATATATGGCATTCATACAGATATATGAGCACACATACCAGATAAACCGGCTATTCCTAGTTAGATCTATAATATGAAAGAAAAGCAAAAGTTCAAATGGTCACAATTCAATGCCTGTAAAGTATAAGAATGATACGATCCTGCCTTTGTGTAACAAAGGAAACTTTATTACAAGTAAGAACTTCTTTCCTTATCCATGAAGGCAATCAAAATGATCAATATTGCAACTCATTTTCTACACATGAAAGAAAAAAGTAAACCATTTGAACTCATTTTCTTAGAATCTTACCTTCTTTTTGCCAACAGATTTAAATTTTTTTCCTTTATGCAGCAATGGATGGATCTAGCTTGCAGCTAAATTTTGGTATTAAAAACCTAGCAAGAACCTATTTTTTACATGCCTATATTCTTGACGTTCCTATTCTGGAAAACAAATCAAAGCTTTGTGTTTGTTTGGCACCAATTTAATTCTGCCTCTCCAAAATAAAAATATCAAGAATTCCAATGTTCTTGAACTTATTCCTATGAATGTCTCTACAAGCTTCAGACTCTATTATTTGCTGATTTTCCTCCACTTGTTAGAATTCTGTGAAATTCAAAATTCATTGATGTCAGCTGCCTTAGACATCACAGTTGAATGGCAAAATATTTTTGAAATGCTAATCTGGTGTTTATTCAGACACTTCACAGAGTTTCCATCTCCCAAGAGCCTGTCATTTTAATAAACCTTCAAAAAACCACACCTATTTGTTGTTGCATTTTAACAGTTTTCCATGAAGAAAACTTGGGAAACCTTTGTTTTTGGCTTTTTTTTTTTTTCCCCGTAATGAACACAATAAAATATATAATGAATACATTTTTATGAGGAAATGGGTATGGATCAAATCTGACAAACTAGAATTTAAACAGAAACTATGGGAATTAAAGACAATTTACAAGTGACTCTGGCACCATCATTTAAGTAGATATATCTGTTTCCCTCAAATAGTTGAGCTGTTTCTCAGAGCAGTGAAGCAAAGCACCCCCTGCCAGTAAACCTTTTTTTAACCCTCTTGTGGAGGAAAAAGAAAAAAACATTTTTTCAATACAATAAATTTTACTCATGCTGCAAATTTAGGATCTCTCCCTTCAGACTCTGGCTTCCCTTTCCATTCAGTTATATACCAACTGTTAAGCTAAATAAAAATATTTGCCTTTTATATATTTATCAAATTAGTGTACCACCTTAGAAATTCAGTGATGTCAGCCATAACTTAAAGAATGCCTATCTTTCCATTGTTCTGCAAGGCTATAAACCCTTGAAATGTCAATGTCCATCAAAATAATTCAAATGCAAGAAATTCAGTCATTGCTACAGAATGCCACAGCTAGGCTTCTGGTCAAAACCATTGAGGGACCATCCCTCAAATGAAAAAGAAACAGTAAAGAGATTATGCATAGAAAAGAGAAAAAAATGAGAAAGCTAGAAATTAAAGCAGCAAAATGAAGGAAAAAATATATTAACATGGCAAGAGCACATAATATTTAGTGGCAAAGAGAATTTGCTCTGGGTGAACATTTTGGCATTATGAACAGTTCAGCAATACAATTATTGAATTTTTAATAACAAATATGATTTTTAAAATAATCGGTGAGGGCACACTGTTTGTCACTAAAAATCATATGTCAACAGCTACTATCCATACTTCTCCAAGGAGCAAGTTACTGTGCCAGGGATGCAGATGAGTTGGCAGCAGAGCAGTGATTTCACAAGTCTGCCATATGATTGACCTCAGGGACCAGTAAGGTACTTTGCTCCCATATTGAAAACTTTCTGACACCGCACATAGATTCAGAGTACTCACGGAAAATTGCCAGCATCCTCCAATATTCACATATTCACTTCAGGAGCATTATCTTTCCTGTCTAGACATACCACAACTATTGGGAATGACTGCTGCACCTCAGCCACCACCGTGCTTCCAAACAGCGGACGAGAGCTGATACCATGACTTTGATTGTTTCCATGTTGCTATCAATATTCAGTGTGCAAACAGGCTATGTCAAAACCTGCAAGAGACAAGCACTTCCCAGAGACATAACTGAGACATTATTAATGTTTTAAAACATTATCTTAAATTCTGCGAAGCGGTAACTGAAGAAAAGAATAACTGTAACACTACAGAAAAGAACAAATCTATATGATGTATCCAGGAGTAGTAAAAAAGTGAAGTGAAGAACTGTGATCATTAAGGAAAAGGTGTCAATATGTAAATTGTACAAATACAGTTTTCTACTAGGAGAATGAAGCCTAAAGCATACGAGTTAGCTTGTATTAGGATTAAACAACAATCAACAGTGGAAGGGATACTATTCTGTGTATAACTACAATAGCCAGAAAAATCAAATTTTGCAAAGCTAACAGGAGTTAAAATGTTAAGACAAACAACAGCAAAGGTTCACCAAACAGCAAAAAATTTTAAATAAAGGTCATACCACTTATCATAGAGAAGCAGAATTATGAAGAGAAAATGCAGAAGGTGTTAAAATGTGAAACCTTTTTTTCCTGCAAGTCAGTGAATTGCAGTCTGGGGTTTTGTAAATCAAAAGCAGGTTTACACTAACAAAAGATAAGAGCTTAGAAAACATTGACATCACACCTATGAATGTTTTTGAAAGGTTAGATTCAAAGATTTCAAAAGCAGACAACACAAAATCAAGGGGTCTAAATGCCGCAGCAGCTATATGGACATTAGCAGATGTCTCGTTACCTATTAGGCTTGGCAGATCACCGAGAGCGAGATATCCAAGGAGTAGTAATAAGATACCACTTGCCTTCCCCTCTTCTCCCTCTCTCCCTTCCAACTCCAAGACCTAAGACTTAGGGATATAACAGGTCCATATTGATTAGTCAATCAGTTTTAAGTTCATTCTTAAAAGAGCAAATAAAATATCTGGGAAAAACATAACTTGACTGATAACCAAAACGGCTTCCAAAAACGTCATACTTCATACTAGTCAGATATATCCACATGGGCACTTAAAAATAAATAATTATAAAATAAACTCCTACATTTTTCAGTGACAGGACATACTGATTAAGGTTATTTTTACTTTATAAATTAGATACAAAAAATTTGGCAAATGTCCACTTCTACATTCCCCAACACAGTTTTCTGACTCAAAAAGCTATTTGTGGAAGATTAGAATGAAAAAGTGAACGTTTTACCACATTGCAAGCATAAGCAAACAAAAAAACAAAATCCCGTTTTGCCTTCCCACTTTCACACCAAGAATAATTGATCATCAATCTACCCAAGCAGAAATCAAGAACTGCTGGAGCTAGGAAAATTACCCAAACTTGATTGCAGTGCGGGCACGGCTTGTGGAACAGGCAAAGCTTAAACATACAGCTATGCATAGGCAGAGCAATATTGCAAAGTGTTTCAGAAAGAAGAGCAAGCATAGAAATGTCTGGATGCTGATGGATTTTCCTGTATCCGAAGGATGGGACCAGATGATCTCCAGAGGCCCCTTCCACCCCCAACTGTTCTGTCATTAAAAGATTTCCTGTATGATGCAGGTAAGTCAAACACAGATCTCACAAAATCTTAAAAAATTATTCCCTGTGCCCGTAGGAGCTTCAGGGGTCCAAAAGCATTTTGCTCTCTACCTGTCTCTGGGATGTCACCTGGGATAACTCAAGCTTCATCTATACCTTTGTGCTTCTTTATGAGCACTGCCTGAGCCAGCTAGATTTTTATAAATCATCACAACTGGCTGACAGCCTTCTTCCACTCTTCATCCTACACTAACAAAATATGTGCCTGAACATTTTCCAAGATAAAGCGCTATTCTAGCGTAACAGCAGCAAAGACATGGTTAGCTGGAGTGGAGTCCACACTGGGGAGAAGCGCTACAAATGGCTTCACAAAAGAAAACAGAAGAAAAACTTTCACCTGCTTTAAGCAAGTCTCAGCTTGGAAGCACCAGGCAAAACAGCCTGCTTGCTAAAAGCAAGGCAAGGTCACTGAAGAACCCCTTTCAGGAGGTTCCTCAACTAGCAGCGATTTAAGTGCGTTTGCTGGAGAGTTAAATCTAATCAGGAACGGTCTTCACAAGGACGTCCGAAATGTGAAACTAAGGAAAGGCCTCAGAGAAAGGACAGGCAAAGCGCCCATCTGCCACGCCAAGGGGAAGCACAGTCCCAGCTCAGTCTGAGCCATCTCAGAGCTGCAGAAAGGAAGCCTAAAAAGCCAGAAGGTGTCAGGGGTTTTTTATTTTTCCTGCGTTCGTTTGTTATTTTAGGAATGATAAGATTCAGGTCTCCAGAGAAACTGTCTTGCACAGAGTTGACTGATCAGGATGAACAACAAGAAACTTAGAAAGCAAACGACAGAATACCCAGTATTTGGTATGCAAAAAACAACAACCTTCTGTTTCTAAATTAAATTTCCACTAAAATAAAGGGGGAGGGAAGAAGAGGACAAACATGTCATAAAAATATTTGCAGTCAATACTGACAAAAATATGAAATAGGGATGTGAATTCTCTCTTAATACAACCATTATTATGTTACCAAACCAGGAAACAGCAGAGAGCACATTTACGTTGGAGCATTAGCAGTGCAGAAGCTGTAAGGGTCCTGCAGACCACTAGCACGTACTGCGTTTAAGGACAAGACCAAAGCAACGCAGCTCAGATTCTTATGTGAAAGAAACAGCAGGGATGAATACATACCCTCATACCCTGAGGACACGAAGAAGAAAACTATCTTGAAGGCAGCACCGTAATAAATGTCCTACCGAGAGCGTGAGCGGCATCACTGAGGTCGTACTGAAGTCAAAGGGGACACGCGTTGGGGAGAAGCCCGTCCACAGTTGTACGATCAGAGCTTGCCATACAGTTTCCAGACACTAGAAACGGTCAGGATTTTCTCGCTTGATTTAGGTACATCATTTCTTTACTACAGTCACAGCAGTGGGGACTTTCTAAGTGAGCTCTTGCTTGCAGCACAGGTTTCTAATATATATATCACTTATGGAAATTACAGTACAAGAAGTAGTTACGTTTAAATTGCCTACTGCCTCATAATGTGCCTTCAGAATAAAATCTGTTATTGGAATGGAAGAAAGGGAGTACAGTATAAAGGTAATAAATGAAAAAATGGACAGATTCACTCTCTCAGTAAATTTAAAAGCACAGTAAACCAAAGAACCTTGCATGGTATTCAAAAGCCAGACAATAAGAAATGGGCAACTCTGCCTACCTGTGTTTACCGTTGACTATACTACTAAAAGAAAAGAAAATATCTTGTTACTATACTATAGCTTATGAAATGGAAGGAGATGTCTCTCAGTATTTGTGATATTTTCTTTTCCTGACCTAAGCATGACTCTAATGCAAATGACAGCAGGACTAGTTTGTGCCCTCTGTGCTCTTCATTGATTTCGCTATGTTATAGATAATGTATTATCTTCTCCTTATTAATTATGGAAGAAAATGGTCCATCTGAGGAACATACATTTAATCCATATTAAGAAATATGACTAAATCACTTGATCACTTCATGTACTGAAGTGCTACCAAGAGGAAGAAATGTTCCTTAACAAATTTTCATTCTAATAACAACTACTTCATTTGTCCCTAAACTCAGATTTATCATATAGTTTCATTTGACAGGTGGAAATGCCCAAGATGAAAGCAAAACATTTTGTTTCACAATAAATCAAATAAATCAAACTTCTTTTCATTTATGTCAAACAGTATCACCGAGATTCCCCTCCCCCCCCCCATTTCTCTCCCAAAACACAGCTCATTTCAGATCATTTCCCCCCTTTTTGCTTTCTCTAGCAATGGAAAAGTTCAGTTTTATGTTTTGTTAGAAAGTCAAGTATTTAGGTTTTTCTTTAAGATTGATTTGATGGATAACTTGTTCCTGTCAAGTTTCTTCTGCTTTCTTTGGGTGCACTCTGAAGAAGTCTGTCCCACGGTTTCATTCTCAGTCTGGCTATGGAAGTGCCTGCAATTATCACCTCATACAAAGATAATTCCTGCCAAAGAGATGAGAGACTCAAACAAAATGTGCGTGTCACCCACTCTCAGATGTTATAAACTCAGTCATATTCCTTTCAAATTACCCTCCGCTTAGATTCATGCTTTTATAAGCATGATTCAGGCTCTTATTTATTTTTATAGGTAATAAAAGTTTCTATTTTAATTATTACGATTCAGCAATATGTTGCCTCTCTTTCTAAACATGCAGATTCTCTTAAAATCAGATATGCCAGTAGCATCCAATACGGTATTTTTTCAGGAGTTTACAAAATAGCTTGATTTAAAAATTTTGAGAGCCTCTTAAATTCAGCTTAGCCAAGAACAACAGGTAAGGAAATAAAGTACTTTGTTTAGTACATGTTTTATTTTTTCCTCTGTCAATATAAAACAAAAAACATTGTGGAGGATATGGGAACAATGCTATAAGGGTAGAAATAAGAATGCCATAAGAATGGCAACAGAGAAAAGAAGTGTCAAATTAGACTTAATGAAAGTATTAAATATGATTAAGTGATTTGTTTAGACTGGTTCATAATCTGCATTGTGGTTGGGAGCTACTTTCCTCATATAATGTGTGTTTCATTGGCATTTATACCCCTCGGTGGCCAAATAATTTCTTAATCATAGACAAAAGCTTCTCTTTGAACAGCAGAAAACTGTGTCAGTTTTCTTCTTAATAGCTATAAGAGGAAATTTGCAAAGAAGCAGCACAACAAATACTTTTGCAAAGACATGACAAAGTCAAGAAGAACCATACATGCAGCCCTTTTCATATAGCACATGAGGATAAATTTCACTCAGCTCTTGGCATGAAGGAAAGGTAATGAACCTGCCAATTATTTTCTCAGGCTGTACAGAAAAGGGTGAAGATTTATTGCTGTTTTCAGACATGATAAAGATGATCTGAACTGCCCAGGACTTTCATGATCAAGCTGCCTTCTTGAATCCAGTTATCCTCTGCCAAAAAAAATCCAATTTCAGTAGAGAAATGCTGTTTAATCACAGGTAAAAAATTCTAGGCCACATCCCAGAGAATATATATCACATCCTGATTCCAGTTTGGAGGCAGTAGAGTGAAACAAATTACATATAAATTGTATAACGTGCTAAGTGCATTTTCCATGATAATAAACCTTTTAATTACATGGCAATTGTATATTTGCACTTTGCTGGAATAATCATGAATGATTTCAGATCCAAGTAACGGGCTACCCTACAGATATTACTTCCTTAGATTTATGTAAAGCCAATTTTAGGTGAGTTGCCATAAACTGAATTAGATGTCCTTAAACAGATGTTAGTATTTTTCTTGTTTTTCTGGGCTAGTTTTTAAACTGTTACACAGTAAATACAAATTGTTTCCAATCAGTACCACGTTTACTTATTGAAAATGCCATTTAATTTGGAAACAGCTTTTTTATGTTTGTTAATAGACTAGACTCTTCAGTGCTTCAAAAATATGATCCAGAGTCCTGCACCATCTCCAGTCTAGGCAAGTACTGTAGCTCTTCTGATGTAAAACAAGAAAGTGTAATATCTTAATTCTAACAATTAAGCAGAAGTTGCTGTACCTATCAGTACAATAAGATGAGGGGTTTTATAATGCAAACATTATTGGAAAACTGGGCATTGACAGGTTGGCTTTGACAAACAAATTCCTTCACTAGGTTGAAACTTCTTACTGATAGAAGGTTGTGTCTTCTCTGGGACCAAGCATTGCTTCAAAAGGCACACTAGCAGACAGGTATCCAAGACACCTGCCCTGACTGAGGAGAAGTCACATAGTTTATGTATGTGTCTCTAGTAAAACTGAAGTTTCATTTCTTCATTTATTTTGGCCTCAATAAACTATGAACTTATAGGCTACGTGGGTTCCAGGTGCTGGAGCGTATCTTAGGGGGTGGGCAAAGGAAGAGGAGAGTAGAAGCAAGACCGAAAAAAAAAGATTAAAAAATCTGTTTCTTTCTTTGATTTGATGGAGAGTTTTTTAAGTTGTGTCTTTCTCAGGGACAGATCACATGTGCGATTCCCACTGAGTCACTGCTGGGGGGAAGATACTAAAGCAAAAACTTGACTCTGTCATTAATTTGGTCCATATCTGACATCCCCAAAACAGGATCACAGACTGACATTCCTCTAAGCCTCAGAGTCAGTATTTTACTAAATGAGTCTGCTGAACAGATATTCAAGTATGCTAAAATATTCAGATCTTTCAAAAACAACGGGGACGGGAGCTGAGTACAGCTCCTTTAGCAGTGGTCATCCCACAAAATATAAAATGCAGTACCAGGTTAATCCTAAATGGTTACCTACAGCATATCCAAAAACATCTTGGTAGAGCATGGAAACCTAACTGTGTCTGTTAATAGACTGAACTTTTCAACGGCTTTGGCAATATAACCTAGTGTCCTGTGGCACAGAGGTTCTTCAGTCTAGGCAAATACTCAACATTTCTGATGCAAACTCCTTCCATTTATGATTCTTTTCTTCAACCATCATTCTTGTTCAGACATCACTGATTTTGTTAGCCACGGAAACTGCAGAGGTGTCACAATCAGGTCGTTTCCCCATGATTTTCTACCCAAAACATACACATGAAGTATGCAGTTTTTTTACTCGAAATGCACACATCAAGTAGGAGGAGTCTTTGTCATCTTGTACAGGAAAATTAAAATAAGAATCAGACTGACTTTTATATCTGTAATTTCACTCCCCATGGAGATATGCACGTATATTCATTTTTTATTGTAACACTTACTAAATCGAAGTATTTCCCACAGAATGGTCAGCTCCCCTGAACTGCTTCTTTGGGACACTCCATCTACTGTCTGATAACAAATTAAGTCAGGTATACATAAATACCCACCCCCACCCCCCCACCACACACACACAAACACACGAACACATTCCAGCTTCCCAACCCAAAGCATTTCTGAAACAGAATTTTTTTTTTTTTTAATGTGGGCTAACAGATAAGATTTTCCCTATTCCTCTTGGTCAGAAGCAGTTTGGTCATTTGGGGTTTCCAAAACAAACCAAGCAGAAACACAAATCCAGCATACACAACCACAGCCTAACTATGAAAGATAAGGAAATTATAAGCAATTTAAAACAGTCTTACAAGGTTAATTTGCAGAGCTTTAGTTCTAAACAGCAACTGCAAATGAGCAACAAGATGGAGTCCAAGCGGACATGTATTATACAGCCTGAAAGAGCTCAACAGCACAACACGGTAGTGCTGTGTAACGACACCCAGACCAGGTCCCAAGACGAACAAAGCAGCTGAGTCAGCAAAGCACTCCGTATTTTTCTGCTCACACCCCTGCACAGCTCTCTCAGGAGCGATGGGCACTTGCTGAGAGGAGCAGAGGTTACTCCAGGCAGTGCTGCGACTGTGCCACAAGCATACGCCAAATCAGACAACCCTCTTGTTCAGCTGGAGGCTGATGCGGTTTGTACACCGCAGCTTAGTGCTGAGACAAGGTCAGTATTTGTCCCAAGCGCACAGGAGACCTTAAGTGTATGCAGAAAGGCAGGCAATAACAGCCTGTCAGGGTACCCTTCTGGATCAGGCACTAAGGTTTAGAAGTCCACCTTCTTCTTGGGCACTCAGCCACTCCTGCTGCCAGCAGCACAAGCCACTGGCCATCACCATGTTTGTCCCTTAACTGGTCTTGTCTTTTTTATAACTAGAGTTTTCTCCCCATTATTCAGCCTACTCACCCTCATGGGAGAGCTCTCAGCCCTCTTCTTTATGATACTTACCCAGTCAGACTTCCTCCAAGCTGCGGCACCATGTCCTCAAACTCCAGAACAAGGGAATGAGTGTGCTCCAAAAAGTCACAGCCAGGCAGCATCCCCTTCCAGCTTCCCACAGCAAGCTAGCAGGGTCTTCCCACACTCATCTGCTCGTTCCTGGTGACAGCAACATAACAACAGCAGAAGAAATTCCTCCGTTAATCATTTTGCCTTTACGATTTCATTTTTCACATCTGTCTCTTGAAACCTGGTTCCCGTATTCTGTGCATATGGCAGAAAAGCAGTAATTTGGGTTATTATTAAACTAGACTTATTTCCATTTTTGACTACCAAAACCAGCAATAAACATAGGAATAAAATGATAATAAAAGAAATTTAAGAAATGTTTTGATAGTTATGAGCTCCAAAGAAAATATAAAAGAGAATGAATAACAGATTAAAGCAGCACATTATGTTGACTAATTTCAGTTCTTAGACAATAATGAAAATTAATGTCAGTCTGAGATTTTATGTTTTTTAAGTAATTTCATTAGAGTTTTAAAGGACAGTAAAATGGTTGTCTTAGCAACATCCTTATTAGAGTCAGAAAAATTAAGAAATATTGATAACAGCAAAAATATGCAAATTCATACTTTTTTCAAGGTTTTCAAGTTCAACAAATTATGGCAGTCTACCAAAAAATTGTTATTCATACTATACCCCTTAGTCTTTAAAAATAAAGGAATTAGTGTCTGAAAGGTTATCTTGGTTGTATTTTTTTAATTAAGATAAAATGTTCTGGCTAAAATGCAGTGTCTGTTAATCCTGCTTAAGCACAGCACAGTTTGTAATGGGTGCATAATGCAAGGGCAGTACAAATTAATCTTACAGTTACCTGATTTTTTTGAAAAGCTTTTCAGGATAGAATTAACTCTTTAGATAAGGTTCTATTAGGGGAAGAAAAAAAGAAAAAAGATAAGTATTACACTTTCCAGAAACTCTTCCAGAGTGAAGTAAAAATTACTCCCCACATACCTTTTTCTGATTTTCTGATTGCTCAGTAAACACATAAAATACTCTCTTGTCTGAGAACCTGATTTACCATCCATTATACTTCCTACCTTATATGTAGGAAAACCTTGTGCTATAATTACAACCAGAGCAGAGCAGAAGTATCTTATAGCAGTAGTGATATTCAATGCATATATGGAGTTTAACAGAAATTTCTCAGTGGTTATGGTAGTTGAGTGCATTTGAGAACCTAACCTCTTTCTGTGGTTTAAATTTGCCAATTTCATTCTTACTTATGCAGAAGATTCATCCTAATTCATTAAATTTCACTCTCGGATGAGCAACTAAGAATTTGTAGCCTTCCTTCCAAACAAAATCATTTTTTCTCCTTTGCTTACTGCTCTGGGACTTGGGCAAGCAAAAAAGAGGACTACAGAAGTGCTTTCCCCAGGAATTTCTTTCCTCCTTTAAAAAAAACATACACATACATTTCATTACTTTGTTCTTCCCACAACATCTGTATAATCAACACTGCCTGTTCAATTCTGCATCTTTGAATTTAGAAAGTCTTGAAAGTAACAATGATATTATGGTTTAGGAGAAATCTTATTGAAAATGGTAAACAAAAACACCTTTCATTTGAAGCCCAAGGTAACAGAAAAATGTCCCTTCGACTGGAGATGGCAAAACAACAAAAGCCATCATACAAACCACATCCCATACGGGAAGCCCTTCAGGAATTCAAACTATGTGGGCTAATGAAGTGGAAGGACTGACTTGATTGCGGTTTTAACATTTGTGCGCATGTGCAGAGAAACCCAAAAGATGTAGTTAAGGAAAGAATAAAGCAGAAGACATGTCAAAAAAGACTGGTGGAGTAACTTTGAGAGAGGTCAGAAAAGAAAGTTCTGCTGCTGAATAATGGTTGCCTTAAATGCGGAACTATGAGGAAAACTAAGCTATTAATTAGACTGTTTCCTGGTATTTGATTCCTATATGTTTACATGAAACCAACTGCATTTTCTTGCAAACAAATAGGATTGCATAAAACACCTGAGTAAATGATCAATACCTCTTAATCATGAACATATTTGATCACATTTTCTAAGTGATGTGTAAGATTAGATTAAGAAAAAGCCTCCTCTCACCATCACTTTTAAGACCCTACCCAGAACAAAATGAAGGTCAAATCACATAAGGCTACAACTGACAAGCACTTACCAAGTTCTTAGATGTCTATGAGCCAAAAGTAATGGTGTGAAGAATAACACAGAAGAAAGTGTCACTGCAGAAGGAGGAATCTCTCCAGCAACCAGAATACTGGGCTGCAAGAAATGACCAGAATTCACAAACCAGAAATAATGGGATGCAAGTTTTCACTAATTCACACTCACACAAATCCACAACATGAAATTATCCCAATAGAGAAAACAGTGCAAGGAAACCCAAAGAGAAAAATCAAACAAACCCATTTTGTCCCATCAGAACCCAAACCCTTGAGAAGGAATGGCAATATAAACTGTTTCTATCATATTTTTAATAAACTCAAAATCCTTATGCCCCATGGTTCTTCATTAAAAAAATAAACTGAAAGCCATAAAAAGAATAACTTAATTGAAGTATTTACTTACTATGATCCAAGGCTTACTAAAATGTCACACAATCTTTCAGAAATTTGAAATGCAGTTTGGGATATCAAATCTGGACATTAGAAACGCACTGCAAGTTTTCACAAGGATTCGAGCCTGAAGTCAAGTTTTTCTTACATAGGCACACACAGTGGAGTACAAAAGAGCACGGCAGCAGGTTGCATTTTGCAACTAGAAACCTCTAAACTTTCTGCAGAGGACACGTCACAAGACGAGGAATTTCTGTGAAGCCAGCAAGGCATTCAATGCTCAATCTCCATCTTCTTCCTCTGGCAAAGTCCAGCATAGCTTACCCCTTGGCAAAAGAGGAAAGCTGTTTTTGTAAGGGATCCTTCCATATAGCGACGTCCTGAGCCTGGCACTTCATACAGGCAGAAGGGCACAAGCATGAGCAGTCCCCACGGCCTGGCCTGAATGCTGTAAACTGCTCCTAGTTTGCCTTGGGGTAATTTCTGTAGCCCTCCTTCTAATCCCTCCCGTCAGATGTTTGCTCAAATCTCCTCCGACAGCTTTTAAACACAGCGGTTTTTGTTAGCCTGCCTTTTCAACATGCAGTCATCACTCTAGCATTTCCCAAAATGTCTCTCTTTTTTCCTTTTGCCTCTTTCCTTCCTTTGCCAGGAATTCCTACACCCTGCTGCTAATTTCCGACCATTTCTCTCCCACGATATAACACATACATTTTCAGAAAGTGACAGTAATATGATACAAATAGCCTTATCCTGGTCATTGCTGCTCCATTACAAAACAGAACAAAAAACAAAACAAAAATGAAAAAAACCCACAACCGCTGAACACTCTTGTTAAAAGATCTAATTGACCACCATTAAGTTGTTCTTCAGTAAATGAAAAAATTGTCATAGAAATGTCAGCTTGATTTTCTGTAGGCTACGACCATGCCTAAGGATACAATCAGATAATCATTTGCGATCATGTTAGCATGTTTTAACGAGGCCATTATTTCACAAGAAGTCTTAAACCACTGATCTACGCAGTCCACATTAAGCACTAAATCGCTATGAACACACTCTATCCAAATTTGTCCAGAACATTTTGAAAGAGTTTTGACAAAACAGGTTTTTGACAAGTACTTTGTTCCAGCACGTATTGCCTGTTCTCCTGTAACCATCATCATGTTATGTGCATTTTGGAAAAACGGACAGGAACGCAGCTGTGGGCTTATGCCTGATGGAAATGTAATTGCACGGTCAGGTAACACACTAATGCCCAGATCCCGTATTAATAAGCAGGGAAGTGCAGCCTGTATTACTACCCTTACAACGAAATGCAGTGACAACATATTGCACACTATTGCCCACTGCAACACAATCAAAAATGAATTAAATTAGTGAAAAGCAATTTGTGCCATTAACCAAATTCAGAAGAGTTTTACAACAATAAAAGTCAATGTCATTACTTTTCTAATTTACAGCTGCAGAAGAACAGGCCCTCTACTAAAAACTAAACCAAAGAAGAAAAATGTTTTAAAGTCAATGTTGAAATACTAGTAAGAAGAAACCCACAAGTATTTCTTGGAACTCCGTATTGGTTTTTTTAGTAGATTAATATAGCACATGCATTTCTAATGTTTTCCCATGTCATCATGTAATAAACACTATACAACAAACATCACGCAATACTTAAAGTCCATCAGAAACAAGTTTCAACAAAGAGAAGATACAGATGAGATTCTACTTTAGTTTTGCAAACTAAATATAATAACTAAGCATTTCCTGAAAGAAGGTTAGAAAAATGTGATGAGAGTAAAAATGGGATACCTATAAAATACAAATGGATGCAAGAGTGAAACCTTTTTGATTAAAGGAATTCATAATATACTGCTAACATGGAGCGAAAGGAACAAATTGTTCTATTAGAGAAACTGTGCTGTTTCTTGTGCATCAAATGTAAGTGGTTAGTATCCCATTAACTGCTAGGCCTATTATAATATTATAGCTTTCAGTGCCCTTGGAACAAATTGATCCTAGTGGATTGAGCATCCTTTGCAGACCTCAGATAAAATGGCACAGGGAAATGACAGGCTGTAAAAATGATAATGTGATAATTGAAAGCATCTGTGACTGAAGATGTATAAACAACAGTAAAATGAGAAATGCAAGAACTGGCTTAGAAGTGTGGGCTGCCAAGCAGCTCTGAAGCCGGGAGGGGGGGAAAAAAAGGATGAGAAATCTTCAAAATATAATATCTTAAATTTTTTTGGCTGTAGTGACTCAAATGTTCTGATTACAGCTGCTATATTCCTGCAAGGCTAACAGCACGTTACACTTTGAGCAAGTGAGAAATGTCATGGAAGTCAAAATCATAGACTGGCTAACCTAGGACTCACTTGATCAAGAACTGAAAGGAAGAACTGTAAATCTAATTACCACAAGTTTATGCAAAACCAATCCTGTCCAACTAAAAACATCTTACTTAGTAATATGACATATGCAGCTGATGAAAGTAACACCAGTGCAATATACTTAGACTCCTGTAGGATGTCTAACTTAGTACCACAAAAACTCCAAATTAAGAAACTAAAAGACTGTAAAATACCATGACAGAAATTAAAAAGATGAAAAACTGAATGCCAACTCTCATAACATCACAGAGAAATCATCATCATATAGGCACATCTTAGCTTAGATTGCAGTAAGTTGCAGATTGTTTGCCTGCTCCCATAGAGACACCGCTACAGCCTGGTTTCTGACAGTCCAAACAGAAGCAATGTAAAGGACACAGTCAATACTTACAGAACGGGACAGTGTACCCTGGGAAGTGACAACTCCAAAAAGGACTTGGAAATCACAGTAGATAAAACGTTGAACATCAGTTCTTAGTTCAAAATTGTGTTTGAGAGGACCAGCTTTGTTTCTGAGTATATTAACAAAGAAATCTTAAGTGAGGAGTCCTATTACCTTTAGCACGTTGTAATTACACTCAAGTTTGGTATCAATACTTAAAAATGCAAGTGGATAAATTGAACTGAAAAAGCCACTGAAAAGCAATAAAGTCAGAAAGCATGCTTCGTGAGAAACTGCAAGATTTCAATCCATTTTACTCATCAAACAAAAGGTTAAAGGGTGATACAATCACAGTCCATACGTAACTAGCAAAACTTAAACAATCTCCATATAGCAGACATAGATGAAGAACATGATTCAGTGGCTGGAAGCTGAAGCTGTTCAAATTCAAACTATATATACATTACAATGCTAAGTGTAACAAATCATAACAGGGCCTGCCTTGCTGGCAATTTTTATCTCAGGATCAGGTCTTTTCCCCTAAAATTTAAATTCCAATTCAGAGAATTAGTTGATCTACACAGACAAATGTCCAGACCAGATAATAAGATTTCCCAAGGTCTTACTGACTATGTGTCAGTGTTGGTAGCTGTAGGATCTCAACAGCCTAATTTTTAGGATTCTCCCTCTTTGCTCCCCACAAAGGATCTGCTAAGAAAAGAGCTATTTAATTCAAGAAGTTCTTATATAACCTTTTCTCAAGAATGTTATATGCAGGTCTGACAAAATATATTCTCACCCTTGACTTTCTTATAGACATACTTAACTACACAGGCTTTCATAATATTAAACGCATTTAATTTCATTTGCGCTTCTTGCCCATCTTCTCAGAGCGTACCAGTCTCTGTCCCTACAGAGAGGCTCGTTAAAATTGCAGTGGGAAATACGGTACTCTTGGGGGTTTTCCCTCCCGCCTGCTGCAGCTACGACTTCCAGAAAGGAGCACAGACGGTCCGGGCGAACATCAGGCTGCAGTTTCATAACACACTGCATACTGGCAAAAGGAGGTGAGCAAAGACGGGGAAAGGAGGGAGACGTTTGTCAGCTGCCGGGAGCTCTGATAGGAAACGAGAACGAGCCGAGACTGACAAACCTCCTTCTGGGGCTGCTCACACGCTGCTTGGCACGTCCTGCCGCCGCGCTCGATGGACAGGCTGGCATCAGCAAATTCACCAAAATACCAACAGCAGAGAAAACGCACACACTTTGGATGAGTAAGACCACGGTGTAACAATATTCACATCAATGTATTAATGAGTCTTTTATACCAGGCAAGTGTTTTCATTGCTTCTTAAAGAAAGCTTGAGAGATTAATGCTTCTTTCTATATGC
This sequence comes from Dromaius novaehollandiae, assembly GCF_036370855.1. Lineage (NCBI taxonomy): Eukaryota > Metazoa > Chordata > Aves > Casuariiformes > Dromaiidae > Dromaius > Dromaius novaehollandiae. Next base: position 39,760,322 of record NC_088132.1, read on the forward strand.
TTTTAAATACATTTGACTTTAAAAAGAAAATCCCAAGGTCATGTCATAAAGTAAGAAAATGAATTATAAAGCAAAGAACACCCTTTCTAGTACAAGAAAAATCATGACAGGAATTTGGTGTTGGTCAAGTGGTTAAGCAACTGCTCTCTCATTGTCAAAGCCAGCACACAAAATAAATTGGGCTCTGCTTCATCTCAGGATTTTAAAAAAGGAGCTCTGACATAGGTAGAAGCAGCTGTAGGTCAGACTTTGGAGCACTTCTCCTGTCCAACTTCAAACCCCTCCTGCAGGTGCCTAGGTGATCCCTCCCACTCTTATAGGATTTTAAAAGACAAAATCTTGCTGGGCAGTGCAGCGTAAGTGATTTTTTTTTTTCTTTCTTATTATTTTATGGGTAACATCCTGGGGAGAAACTTATGTTATGTAATTCCATTGAAGCTAATAAATCAACTTTGATGGAGCTATTTGCATGTGAGAATAGTCAGGAGCACTACCTGCAACATGAGGCAGAGAACCAGAACAGAAACAGAGAAGACAACTCAAGTTAGCCAAGAATACAGTTTTTAAAGACAAGCCTAAAGATGGCGGAGATTACTTAGAGCGAACTGATACCTATGGAATGAAAGGTGAGAATGAAAAAAAAACTTCAAGTCTTTGCACGAAACTCTGATTGCAGTAAATTTTGATATCCCCCAAGAGCCAATAAACGCAAATGAAAATATTTGGATGGAGATCAAGTTTTCTTTATAATGTAATGAAGCCAAAATAAATAAGGCAAAAGGATGGAGGCTCTAAACTTCTAAAATATCTCCTGTAACTCAGAGAGGTTACCCTTCCTGGAGCATGCCACTCTGCCATTGATCAAAAGTTATACGCACACCCTCTGTTAAGCTCTATTGAGGGTAAAGGGTCACTGGCCTACAGCTAAATGATATTTTTCACTTTTTTCCATAAAAACAAAAGAGAAAAAAATTCCAGTCTTTCCAGATAAAATATGGCTGACATTTGTAGGATACACATACTGTGGTATTTGCTAAGGTTTTAAACAGTTATGAGTCTTAAATTCTGAGAAGGTGGCCTTTTCCTGAGTGCCTGATTAGCAGGGTGAGAGAAGGCCATATTCTGAGAATTTCTGCACACATTTAACATAATCCAGGCCTCACTTTTTGCACAAAGAAAAAGCGATTGCTGCAGCACTCCAGTTCACAGCCGCAATCTCTCCACTGTGCCCAGCGGTCCAGAAGGGCAGATGTCGAGAAGCACTTTGCACCCTGGCTCTAGACTGTGAAATCTAAGAACTGGAAAGGAGCTAGTCCAGAGGTAAAGTGAGAAGAGAGCACAAGCCTCTTCTTCAAGTTTTAGGACTTGTTTTTTCTTTAATGTGGCTTCGGGTAGTTTCTCAGATAGAGGCAGTCAACAGGAAGGTCAGATTTTTTTCCTACAGCACTACAATTCAGAAATGAGTAGTCAGATACTTAACTCAGTTTTTCTTTTGTGGCTGCAAAGCTATTTTATGGAGTATAGGAAGCATTTTCAAGCTATTTAAAGAAAGCTTTCAATACGACAAGATCTCTTAAACTTCATAAATTGACACACTCTACCATTAGATTGAGCCTCATGAGACTAAAGCCACTGAATTGTAAATCTGTAATGTCCAGGACATGAATAACAGGCAGTCTGAAACAGGCAGGGATGCAAAGCTGACTTCTTAAGTGTGGAAGGTAGGAACTACTGTACCTTCTGTTTTGCTTCAAATTATATCCTAGCAAGTGCTGTACCATAGGGAACGTATTACAGTGTATTCATCACCACTGACAGAGAAGGAGTATGTCATGAAATGTCAGATAAGAGAGGAAAAAAAATACATATATACTTTTAAGGCTTTGCTATAAGAGGCAGATAGACTTTAATACTGTCAGATAACTAAATGCAATCATGTTCTTTTTCTACACTGAATTTGATGCTACAGCTTTTTAGTTTTCTCCTCTTTGTCCCATTTATATTTTTACTTTTCCTTTTTAGTCACTTTTTTGTCTTTATCTTCCTATACAGATGCCTTCAATCTTGTTTCCTACCTACTTATTCTGACCACTGTAGTTCAGTTCGTTTAAATAAAAACTGTCATTGCATAATAGGCATATAAATCTCCATTATAAAACAGCAAACTAAAACCAACCTACTGCTTTTAAATCTTCAATGACACTAAGGAGAGATTGTGTTTAAGGTTCTCAGATAGTTTTGTAATAATTTCAAGGAGCAATACAGCAAGTGCATAAACCTTCTGCTGATTTCTAGCTCAAAACTGATTAAGAGATCATTAAAACAAAACACTGTTTCTGTTTGACAACATTTTCTTAAGCTTCACTGAATTTCCTCTCTTACAGAGGCGACTGCACGACATAGCATGGTCATTTACAGGAAATGCTAGAGCAGAGACCTCTTGTGGTAACAAGTAGAGGTACGCAAACAAAATATTCATTGCACTGTTACATACTGAACACGCACGTTAGAGACATGAAAGAAACTTTGGGTTTACCACAACTTTTAAAAATATATTCAAAACAAAAGCTTTCAGATGAAGATATCAAAGTGCTTCACTGGAAAAAAAATATTTAATATTTTCAGAATTGTTTGGAGTTTTTATTGACCAAAGCCATTTCACAGGCGTTCACAAAAAAATCTGTTTTCATTCAAATTTGTATGCTTGGTGAAAAAGAAGTTCTACTAAGAAGAGATTCAGCTCCAATTGTAGTAAACATACCAGCTTCTATACTTATTTCAATTCATGTAGGAAAGAAATTTAACAAAACAAAGACATATGAAATTATTATCCTCTTACAGAAGAATACTTCAAAAAATCCCTAATGGAGGGGATATGAAATGGTGCACCTAAAGTCAGGAGGGATGTTGTTTCTCTCAGCAGAGTCTCTTCTAGAAAAGACTAGATCAACATCAGCTAGATGCAATGAAGGTATACCCGAACATCTAGAAACAGTGTGGACTGTTCTCCTGTGGTCCTGCCCTATCCTCTACTATCAACACACATGGGATCCAGATCGCTATGCAAAATACCTACCCTAGAAATAGTAGTGACCTTTACAGACAGCATTTGTAAGTCTCCAGGATCTGGATGAGCACAGCTGGTTGATACATAAGTGCTGTTGATTAATATGCTTTTAAGCGAAAGAATAAATATTTTAAACCTGCAAGACTACTATACCTCAGGGCCAGAAAACATTGGTCTTCAGTCAGGGCCGGATAATTGAGGGGCCATGAAGTTCAGGGAGGTTGAACACTTTGGCTGTGATCACAGAGAATCAAGGTCAGACACCGGACTAGGAAAAATGTCTCACACCCCACGTTTCTGCCTTTAACAACAAACGACAGTCTTATATAGACAAGTTATTTTACCCCTCTGTTTGCAGGAATAAAAGCATTCATGCATGAGACGCAGATTGTTCCTGTAAGGTACCATAAAAAGAGAATGGATCATCTCCAAAAAAAGTCTGAAATAGAAGGTGAGTCAATGTAAGACATAGGACTTCATTGCCATTTAGAATAGGAGAAAATTTTCTAACAGAACACTATGTTCCTGCGAGTGGATTTACCACAGCTTATCAAAATAAGATCTCATGCATGATATCGGATGAGAGTAATGAAGAACAATATTGAGTCTGGAAGGCTGAACGAGGTTGCTGAGTGAGAATGGAGGAGAATTAGTATTAACTGACCTGGAAGATATCACAGGCTATTTTGCCAGCCCTCCAGGCAGTCAGACATTTATGGCAGAGGCAACATACAGTTCAGGAAGAATACTGCTCCTATTGCCATTATTTTTTATTAATATTATTTCCTTTCTTCTGAAGATGAAAAATCTTGGCCTAACGTAGCTTTCCAAAGACTGCAGAGCAGGAAGGAGACAGATATCACTGAGATTACTCATTTCTGCTTTCATGGAATCTTACCACAGCTATTCAAATTTTTTTTAAGTATTGCCACAGGAAACATTTCAGTTCACCTTTAACCAGGACACACAGACATTTTTCATATCAACAGCTTGATAGCCATTTTAACCCAATTCCCAGTTATGAGTACAGCTTCGAGTCAGAACACACACATTGATTTTTTTTAAATCAAATATAACAGCTTTAAAAATGGATAAAACTTTGTAAAGGGAAGGCAATCATCCTGTCACTTACTTCAGGCTATAAACTATGATAACAAGGCACAATAAAATATGATAACAAGTTCTGAGATCTACCATCAAAGAGATAATCACTAAGGAAACAAAACCAAATTAAACATTGCACTTGTGACATAAGCAGTTTTTGGAGTTATGTTCTCCTCTTCTCTCACAATTGCTTTCAGCTAACTCACTGCTCTCACACTGATCATAAAACAAAAGAATACTCTCCAGAGTAAAAGAACAGATAAGGAATGAGGAGGAGCTTAAGGGCTTAATCTGGCGGCTACGGAAGTGGGGAGCGGCAGAGGAGCTCTGGCCGCGGTGGCCGTGCCCGGCTGCAGGAGCTGGAAGGGTTCACGGCTTTCGCCAGGAAGCACCGCAAGGGTGACAGACGACAATGAGCTGCTCAGCCGGCTCGAGTCCGGGTAAAAGCAAAGTTTCAGCTAAATGGGGTAAGACTAATGCTGCTGCTGCTAGGGTTGGAAACGAAACATGCCTTTGAGTTTGAAAAGCCAGAACACAGTGTGTTCGTCCTGTAAGGGAGTTAAAACACAGTAACAGTAACTCAGACATGTCGAGATGCTATACAAATCAATGGAAACGGTTTGGTTTTGGCTACAGAAAACACAGTAAAGCTATGTTATGCTTTCCTTTGCCCTCCAAATAAAGCATATTCTCAAAAGGCTTTTCTACTGGAGAGAGAATCAAGGAATGGAAACCAACTTATCAGCCTTTCAAAATGACAGAATTATTTGCGTAATAGAAGCGTAATGCATACAATGAACACAAGCACAGCACAGACCGCTCAGCTGATCCAGATGAATACCTGCACATGGAGGTACATACCTGGAAACCACTCCAGTGAGGAGCAGCTGTGACCTGGAAGCAGCACCATGCGGGCAGCTAAGGGCTGATGCAGAGAGTCTCACATCCCAGCTCACTCACCCAGAGGATCCTTTTTTCTTTTTGGCTTCAAGAAGCGAAAAGCTTCTTTAGGATGGTAGAAAGTAGCCTGAGGAACAGACACAGCACAACAGTGGGGGACAAATTTTTAGTCTGTGAGAGGGACCACACCTGAAAGAGCTGCCTTTGTGTTGTCACGTTGTGACCACACTTCTCGGCAGTGCCAAGACAACGTCACCGGTTCCTGCGTGCCCCAGTCCTGCCTGTTGTACCAGAGGAGCAGCCTCTGCTTGACCTCTCTGCCTCCTGCAGAGCAGGAGCCCAAGCCCCGTGCAATCACAGGAAGCCACAGGTATCATAAGCCAGTTAGTGACTGCTGGATCTGCAGTGCCTGCTGATGGCACTGATCATTTCCACAGCAGCCGAGCTGGTACGACCACTCACCGCTCCAACACCCTTTTAATGCCTTTCATTCCCACCCTCCGTTCTGCATGTCCCATTCAAACCACCCAGTGCCCATCAGGCAACTTCCTCCTCTTCGTTTCATTGCAATGCAAGTCTGTCTCTGCTCAAGGGTAACACTCACCTTCGTCAGCGACTGTGTCTCAACCGATCAGTCTCTCACTTGCCCCATCACATCCTTGCACCAAGAGGTGCAGCTCCGGATATCCAGAGGGACTCACCTCTTTGCCTCTATTTGAGCACAGATTTTAGAGTGTCCTTTCACTGCTGCTTTCCTCCCCAAAAGAAATAATTAATATTCACAGTAACAGTCCAGTTACCTTGCTTATTTTTCAGATCAGCAGGGAGAATAGCACTATTATGCTGCAAGAACTGGACTTGCCTAGGATTCTGATGAAAGCCAACTTAAAAGACTCTTAAATCAAGACTGATTACATTTATATTTTACTGCAGATAAGAAAATCCCCTTTAATGTAGTCTCTCGGGAATAATTAAAATATGAGGAAAAAAACTGAAAGAACATGAGAGGGTCATCCATACACTGCTGCAATGGTTCTAAGGGAACACAGATTTACCCTTGAAAATCCATGGCTGGATTATTAAAAGAAAACATTGCATGCCGATACTCTATGCTATGACAGACATACCAGTGAAAACAGAATATTTGAATAGAAAGAGCAGACATTATTCTGCTTCTTCATCTTCCCTGACTACATGTGATAAAACATTTGTACAGTTTTTTTGCAGGGACAAAAGGAAGAGAAAAACCTGAAATGTGATTATGGACCTCAACAGTACACTGCTTAAGAAAGTACTAGTAGAGCTCATCCCCTCACAACTAGCAACCAGACTTGTTCAGAAAAATAAACCTGCTAGCATTTCAACAGATGTGTACACGGAACAACATCTGTAGCACTGCCAAGGCTGGAGGGAGGCAGAGAAAACTGAGGGAAAAAATGGTTCAGGAAAGAGAGAAAAGCAAAACATGAAGAATGATAATATAGAGGAAGAAAAGGTATAAAAAAATCACAAGAAAAAATACTCTCCCCATACGCATCCATTGCTATCAGCCTTCAGTTTAAGGCAATACATCAATATTAAGAGTAACCTCCTCCAATACCCTTTTCTCCCCAAAGCATTATTTTACTGCTATTGTACCTGCTGCAAATACTGGGTCAAATATAATCATTTTGCTGAGTTTTTCAATAGCATACTGTCAGTTCTGGGTGGAAGGAGGTGTTAACAAACTTTACCACAGTTATTACAGCTACTCTACCACCAACCCAAACCTACATAGCACCTCTGCTGAGGCCTTACCAAAGTCCAAATGGGATAGTCATCCTGGATGGCTATTTGCCTTTTTAAGCAATATAATTTTGTTGATTAATATTTAGTTTATGGTCCCGTATATCCAACTCCTTTCCTGCCATAAGGCCGGCCTGGTGCTGACTTTAGGTATATGCAAAGTAGAAAGGTGGCAGAATGGCAGAGATGATAAAAAAAGCCCTCTCATGTTCAGTTGCTGGGGTAGTCTTGCAAAGGAAAGGCTGACTGCGTGCTCCAACTCTTCCAGGTAAGATAGGAGCTTAGGATGACTGTCTTTGTAAGAGAGAGCAACCCTTACAATTCACAAGCATTTTAGAGAATGAATAGTGAAAAGGCAGCAAAAATGAAAATGGCTTTTACTTATAGCAGCTGTGCAGTTGGAGATAGTTCTGAATGTAACAGCTGGCCCCGATATCATTCATTGCAGAATGACTCCTACAGTCTCAGGAAGTGCACAAGGGTGCTCAGAGAAAGGTACTTAACTTCAAGCTTTTGCAGAACCTACTTTACGTGAACTTTGTATGAGATGTTGCAAATGCTGAAAAAGCAATGGTCAGAAAAGCATCTGATATCATACTCCATACCCAGGTCCACTTTTCAGGGCAAAACACCCTGCTTAGCTGTTGCGTGGATAAACTGAACAAGATTTGGCATAGAACTAAATCAATACAACCATCCCTCTCCTGTGACTAAAGTGAAAGAACCATCCAGGCTATAAGCTGATTTTCCTCCAGTAACAGCTTATAGGACCCATGCATTTTTCCTGTCACTAGACACTGCATTTTTCACATTGTATATATCGAATTGACTGTTGAGGTACCATTCATTAAAGAAAAATACCTAGAGAAAACCAAAACTTGAAACATTGCCTACCCCATGGCAAGAGCCAAATATTTTTAAGAACCCTAAAGGATCCCACAGCTGCATTTTTCCCCAGTTGTTTTTGTAGAGCAATTCACATTACCAGCATCATTTAAATAGCAGTTTATCCTGCATATCACACCAAATTCCTTTAAAAATGATTGAAATTGTCAATTGCTTAACATGTCCTTTTGCTTTGTAAACAATTACCATAATCCAGGCAATTCCTAAATATTTTTGACAACCAGAGCAGCAAAACATCTGTCTCAATCTACACATATTTACATGCCCTTTATAAAAAGGAACCTGTGTTCTACTGCTGTTTAAAACTTGTCAAAAAGCCAGAGCTCATTGCGGTAGGCACAGGCTAGACACACAGTAAACTACAATCCCTGCACACAGACATTTAATTTTAACTCTGTCAAATACACTGGATAAATTATTAAAAACTTCTCAATTCCTTTATCAGAAACTATTATATATTGTTCTACATATAACATTCAAAGAACTGGTGCATAACACTATACTTAATTTCATGAGGTAAAGAGTTGCACATGACTGCCCAAATACACGCAGTTAAACACACATACAGCTAATTCACAAGACTTGAATCTTCCTTAATTACTCTGAACAATCTCTATGTTCATTTAACCTCAGGAGCAAAGTTTGTGCTCGAAAATATCCACACCTTCTGCCTCCCAAAAAATAAAACGGGGGGGGGGGGGGGAGCAGGGGTGGCAGAAGAACAAAATGGGTTACTTTGGGAGAAAGACATTTTGACAGATGACAAGAGGAAGCAAACAACTGTATTAAAAATCCCCAAATGGAACAGGAGATGCCAGTTGCTTCATTCACGTTGGGGCATGTTGCTTCATGCAGTCCCCAGGTGCTGGTGGCACTGGCTGTATGCAGGGATGTTTGGAGGTCTCTACACCACAACCTGGAGACCAAGAGCAACAGGCACAGCAGAGGGCAAAGACCTTACTATTCCCACACCTCACGCTCAGTCATGAGAGTTAGTTGGACTAACTCAGAAGCAAGGTGGGATCACACGGACATTAGGAGCGGATCCAGGAGAAAAAAACGTGAAGAGAAGGAAGTGGTGCTCCTGAAATGAGGTGGGGGGGCACGAGGTGCCGCTGCCAACTCTGAGTCCTGCTCCATGCAGACGGAGGTGTTTCAGCTCTTGGAGCACTGAGCACTGCCAGAGCAGCGGTCTGTCCGCAGTCCAAGATGCTACTTGGATCCTCAGTTTCCTCCTTGACTACCTGAGCAAGCAGGTAGCTCAGCTGGCTAATACTGCATATCATTTAGCAACTAGAAAAACTACGGTGTGTTACTGCCACTGCTGTATGAAACATTTCTAGTTGTTTCTAAATCAGATTTTTCTAGGTTTACACAAAGCAACAGTAACACATACTATTTGTTGTTATTAAGTAGCTCCAACCTACAATTGCATTGAACTCTACATGCTATCATTTCTTTAATGTAAAGGAAACAAGACTGACAACACACTTGCACGTCAGTGCACAGACCTGCACTAATTTGAGTGATACTCAGTGGGCAACGCTCACAGCATGACCAATGCTGAGCCAGTCGTTACGTCTGAGTGGCGTGCCCCGAACGATTTGACAATTACTTCAGCGTCTCCCAGAGTACCGTGCCACAGTTAATCACCTCTCCTCTCGACACTGTTCTGGACTTACCTCAGCAGCAGTGCTGCTGGAATGTTTTGCTGTTGCTGATCTCTAAGAAATGATATTTTCACCTCCATTGTTTAAAGGCCAAAGGAGACTGTTATTTTCGCCTGGTCAGCCGGATGCGCTCATGGAATTTCATCCAGGAGAATGATGCAACTAAAGGTTTCTTCCCTCTGGGCTAATACTAAGGAACTACTTATTAATAAAATTATTACACTGTTACGGTTTTATAACAAACAACAAAATTAGCATAATGAAAACCAAACCCTTCCTTCCCATTTCCAGGTCTCTGAACAAATCCCTGACTGCCAGAAGCCACGTTCACCTTTCTGTCCTCCAAATGGCAACTATACACCGAAAACAGAAAATTCATCCCAGTCGCCACATTACAGTCCTGTGCTAGTTCACAGACACACAGGTACCTTTGACTACCACGTGTTAATGCTGAAGGGATGTAACTGTGGTTTCCACAGTGAAGCAGAAGAGCAGAGCCAAACCACGAGAGCTAATGCATGTAAATCTCGCAGAATAATCTGCGCAGAATAGCTTCGCTGTATTTTCAGAACAGGCCTCCACTGAAGTCAGCGCAGTGAATAAAGTTCAGGAGGAAGATACCAAATTAGCTTTAACTTTAGTCTTCTTGTAAACTTAGTAGTTCAAACACAAAATGCAGAAGAAAAGACCACTCTGAATGAAAGATATTAAAAGATGTTAGGAGCTCTGTGGCAGCCAAAACCAGTCTTACTAAGGTCCCCAAAGTATCAAATAGTATAATATTTCAAGGAGTTTTTCCTACAAATTCCCTTATTTGAATTCCAAAGTTTCCTCCTATGGAGTGAGTTAAGCAAGTCTAAAATAATTTATCTTAAGTCACCTTTGAGGTAAATATCAACAAGCAAACTCCCTGGCGCTCTCATATGACTGCAAACATCGTCATGAGAGAGAAACCCATTTTCCAGGCAGAGATGTGTCTTCAGGTTTGCACTAAAGAACCGCAGCGGTCGACGCAAGAAAGCTATTCAATACAGAATGTACATACACAGCCACAACATCGAGACTTACAGAAAAGACAGATGAAGTGGACAGTGTCAGACAAGCAGAAAAACAACACAGGATAAGTACAAATAAATCCCGTATGTACTGGGACAAGTTCCGTGAGAATCTTGAAGCTGAAAAGGTTTGCACTAGACCCTGAAATGAGTGCCCTAAAAGGAAAGCAAAACATGAGTATCAACATGTTATTTTCTAGCAGTTGCCACTGGATTTCAGTTTTTATTGCCACACAGTCTTCATTACACTAGGCTAGCATGGAGTTTTTTTATTTTGCCTCTCAGTATGTTTGCAGAATTTCACTTCAACTTTGAGATCGTATGGATGTGTATAAAAACAATTTTTTTCCCTCTTGGTTGATTTTAATTATACTTTTCTGTATCCAGAAAATGTAATCAACCTAGAAGAGGAAAGCAAGATTGCTAATGAGAGAGACAGACTTACTTCTTCCTTGTTGGCCTGGGAATTTCTGACTTTAGTAGGATTTAAAAACACTTAATTAATTTTAACACAGTCACTAAGAAGATTAATATACCCATTTCCTTCATACAAAGAAAGTAAATACATTAATAAAATGCTGACAAAGAGTCATTAAAAAAATGATTTATACCCGAGATAAATATGCCAAAAAATAGTTTCTAATAGCTTCCAAAATATTCAACAAACTTGTGCAGGGACACTAGAAATATCTCTTTGCATTCAGAATGATTCCTTCATAAAGATTACCATTTTATATGACCTAATGTTTTTAAAATCCCTGCACTGAGCAATAAACTGAGGTTTATTACACACAAATTTTGAAACCACAAAGTAGAAAAGCACACATAATACTGTCATAAAAATACGTCTATCGGAAGGAAGTCTTTGAGGTCTTCTTCACGGCGCGCAGTTTCACAGTAGTGATGAATAGTACCCATTCTCCTAATCCAAAAACAGGAGCTTTCCCAGGTATACTTTAACCATGGCCACTATCGAACTGCCCAGTGCATGAGGCACAGTAGAACAAGCCGGACCTTGTCCAGTAGAGAAGCGTTCATCATGACTAACCAGGGTGCGGCTTGTGTACAGATGCAAAATACAATTCCCTAATGGAAATTTTTAATGCCCTTCTCCCTTCATATTTGAAAACAGGGAATATAATTTTCGTGGTTCCTTACTTTTTCAAATAAGCACCTTTTGTTTCAAGCAGTGAGAATTCAAATAATTTAACAGTTGACATGAAAGTTATGTTCTATACATCACTCTAAAGGAGAGATGGCAAAGTATGACTTTATCCTCTGATACGGTTAGCTATGGGAATTGTAGTGTCTTTAGTAAACGTGATTACAGGAAAACAGAGGATGATGATAGCGCATATATTGTTACTACAAAGCTGCACAACAGTTTTAACTTGATTGTTTGCATTTGCTCAACATATAAGTCAATTATATGGATGTTACTGGAGTCAGGGAATATTAATACTTGTCATGTTAGAAGAGCAGCACTGTTTACAGCTAGAACCAATATCATATGGCTGCACCTAGCAACTAAATATCATGTCCTGACAGCTCATATTGTTGTACCCTCATCTGATTTGTTTTGGGGTTTTCCTAATTTGATCCAAACATGGATTTCCCTCTCCTTTTTAATTTAAAGTGTGGTCTTACTACAGACCTTTGGAAGCCATGCACTTTCAGTGACATTAAAAAGTCATCAACATATTTCTTCCACCCTTGCTTTTTATCATGATTACAGAAATATTCTATCAAGATACACCTATGAAAAGTAATTATTCCAGATGTTACCTGCAGCTTTATAGGTCTGAATATTACCAGGCTAGACTTTATTCTGAAAACACCCCAGTGCATCAGAGAGGTGCATCATTAGCTCCCTTATCAAAAAGAATAAATATTGTTTTAAATGGGAAGCTACCTTTAGAGCTTCTTGGCACAGCTTCCTCAAAATAGGCAAAGTACTAGAAAGCATGAATTTGTTCGGTCTAGGAATACTGGCAGCATTTCTCGAGTCCTGGTTAGGAGATAAAAGAAGGAAGAGAAAACTCAGGCCCTTTCTGGAGATTAAGACACTGTGGGAGTTGATACAGTATGTCTTTAGCTAGACATTCACAATTCTTTAGTGGAAAAGAGTTTTGTTATTAACATAGGATACTTGTAAAAGCATAAGGCTGAATGTTTGTTTTCGGGGCATGATTATTCATTCCTCAGCGCAGCTTTTACCTCGCTCAATGTAGTGCAATAAAATTATAGACTGGTTATCAGCAAATTTCTCTCATACAGCCTCTGAATCTTAAATAAACAAAAATGGATGGCTAAGAAGGGCAAGATTAAAACTTCACAGACTTTTAGATACGAATACTATAAAAGCGGAAATCTGACTCACAAAGCATATAAACTGAGGCTACTCAAATTTTACCAAGATCTAACAGGGCATTTTTCTAAGCTCAGCAATGTGCTAGCTCCAGGTTGATCAGATCATTTAAATTCTATTTGCTTCATGCATGGATGCAGAAGGTGACAGTGCACTATTATTTTTCACCAAAAGCCTGGGGAAACAGTGAGAAATGTGGAATTTCCTGCTGACATGCAGGAGGACTTGCTGAGATCCAGATAAAATTTACTTCAAGTGCAGATCTGAGCACACCATTTTAACATCTTGAATTCAGCTGTAAAATGGAAGAAGAAAATAAAAAAATGAATGGCTGCGTATATAGGAAGCTGACAAAATAGAACAAGTTATTGCCTGTGTGTGGCACTAATGATATCAGTTGAATTCAAAGGAGACCCCAATAATTTAACATGTAGCAGGAAGAAATTCTATGGAAGTTTAGCACCAAGGCAAACCAGTCATCCGGACTAAAGCATTTAGATATTTGCAACCTGATCTATCATTTATGTTACTCTGGTTTTATTAGTCTTTCCAACCATGTAGGTATCATCTTTGCCTTTACTAAATAATCACTGAATTCATGCATAACAAGGGCATTTCCGTTTTAGCTCTTAGAGGAGATTAAAGGTATTTACGTTATTAATGATCTATACCACTTTCCCTCAGATTTCACTCATTCCAGTGCTGAAGATTCTTTTTTAAATTAGTTCTTTTGTGACATATCTGTGAATGACTTTTTAAAGAGACATTCATGCAGGAGACAGTCATTAGCATGTTGGGGAAACATTTTAAATATTTAAGAGAGTATTATTAATGCAACAAAGAAAATAAGATCAGAGTAATGAAGGAACATTGCATTGGAACTGAAGTCTGTTTCTCATTATTGGAAAGAAATTCCAGTCCAAGCATTCCTGGTATTTTCAGATGTTCAAAGCTAGAAGTCACTACACACCTTCAGACTTCCAAAAGACTGAAGTTCTTGTGCAGTTCTGATTTGGGTAGTCGATGGTGCTCCAGATGAAATGAGAAATGGAAACGGAAAACAAATGCCCAGTTGTCTGCAGACTAGATCAGGCCACTTGAGACCCAGTTTAATTTCCTGCTTTATCTATTTCTTCTGTGGCCCTCCACAAGTCAGATAGCTTCTACATGACACATTTGTCTATCATTCTAATGAGTTTAAACATTATGAAAATGAGGCTACATAAACAATATCAGTAGGAAAATAAGTACAGGGCAGATACTGGCCAAGGAAGGTGTCAGTTTCAAATTGCAATGAAAATTGTCCAAAAAACTGGACACCACTCCTGGTTAAGATTTTCTAAAACCAAATACTGTGGAAAATTTAGGATGGGAAATAAGAGTGGTAACCAATACAAAGTTAACCTACAAAAATAACTAACATTCTATTTCTAATCACTTCAAGCTAAGAGGTCTGCATTTGCAAAGATTCTTTGCTTGAACCTTCTTCTTCATGTGTGTTTGAATGAAAATGAATTTTAGCATAATCACACATAGAAGTACTGAAGAAAGATACTGATGTTTGAACATCACAAGGAAAACAGATTCCATCTACTTATTGCTGATATAGTATTAAACTTCATCTATGAAACTCAGAAGCATTCTACAGCTCTGCTGATGATTTCATTCTTCTTTTCCATCTGGGTTTTTAATTTAAATAAAAACTTTCATGGAACTCATTATCAGAGTCTATTCTTCTGGTTCTCTGAAATGATTGATGAGCATCACTCCATCTATTTTGTAACAGTACTAGCAATCAATGAAAGCAATTATCCTCATAAGAGAGTATGCAGAGATACACAAGATTTGATGAACCTGTAAAACTTTTCAATTATCTTTTTAGCTAAATAATATTGCTAAAACATTCTATCTATATTAATGATTTATACTGCTGACCAGTCCTACTGTGCCAAACCACCTGCCCTGCTAATTAGACAGGCTACCTGCAGTTTTTGGCTTGGTCCTTCCTTTGCATTACAGAACTTTGTCTCCACATAATGCATCTTCATTTAAATGTAAACAAGTGATTACACAGAAAATAACATTAAGATATACATTCTTCTTAAAGATCTGTGCTTTAGAATTGCTTTGTGGTGTTTTTTCCCATATAGGTCCCAAAAGTTTAAATGATGTACTTGTTCCGTTATATGCATAGTGAACCTATGGTAGGACCACAGAAGAGACTTTTAATCTCCCCCAGATGACAGACAGGTGTTTGAAACAACTAAAAGTCCAGGCTCATTTCTTGGAAGAGCTCTCCCTGCTTCATGCCAGCTCCCTCACCTTACCTTATCTTAGCAAAAAGCAGCCCCATGTGCCTGAATGAAAGAACCAGAATGGGTTTTAACCAGTAGCCTAAACAGAAGACCATCATCTCAGATTATTAGCACTCTTTATACAAATTTGAATGTCACTTCTTTGTATTATAAACGTCAAAGGAGGAAACTGCATTTTCAAAGCCTACAGTATGCACAAAGTTAGTGTTTAATTAATTCCACTCACTTTACATAACAATGATAATTAATCAAATCAGAATTTCAAACTGTGTATACATTTGCATATTTCTTCACGACCATGAAGAAAGAAAATAATAATTGTTTTAAAGGCACATTGTTTCTTGGACGTGAGGAGTGAAGATACAGTTTTTGTGATGAACATACTGAGCATTGTTTATAGCTCTGAACTTATTAATTACTGATAACATTCAAGCCCATCTTTGTATCAACAGAATTTCACTAACTACTAATTACCTTACAGTATTATTTATGAACTGATAAGTTTGAAGTTGGTAAGCCTTTCTGAAATGGCAGTTTGTACAGCCAGGGTGGCTTCAGCTACTTGACACAATGTTTCTCTTGCTCTCAAATAACCATTAAAAAGGTGAATATATACTGAAATGTTATGAATTTTACATTTCCTTGTAAATGGCATTTGAAGCTAACAACAAAACACCGCACATCACTTGGCTATTCCAAACTTACCAGCACTAGGGGGTAGAAGAAGCTCCAGCTATCACGTATGTGACTGGAAGCTGATAATACAGCTGGCCATATCTCAAAGCAAGAGAAGTGCTACTCTTCTCAGCTGCTGACCTCCAAAAGCAGCCACAGGGGTATTAAATTACATTCTAAAAGAGGCTAGAGAAAGGCAAAATACCCCATTTATCGCAACCTACCTGAAGAAAAGTGGAAAAGAATGTAAGAGCCATTAAATATAAATGCTAGAAACCCCAATAGCAGGCATTAGAAATTGCTATTAGAGGCAGGAAGAAAGATATAACAATGGTATAGCAAAGCTGGTATCGGGAAGTCACAACTACTGATACTTAAGGAGCTTGGAACATGTATGTAGGCTGTCGGAAAACACGGCCTGGGTTGAAAACACCAATTCACAACCAAGCAGAGAAGAAACTGTTTAACGAACTGTGTTTGATACACCGCATGGACAGTACTTTTTTTTTTTTTTTTTTTTTTGAAAGCTTTCCATTTTTATAAAAGATATGTGCTAAAGTCTTTTTGCAAAATGTAGTTAGATTTTCTAAAATTCTAAGATGACTTTTCCCTAACAAAAAAATTTTCTCATTTATTGCATCTAATATAGGATAACAATTCTTTGGGGGGTGGTGGGGAGAAGACATCCGTGAGCAGAAGGAAATAACACAGTAATTCCACAAGTCCAACTGTAAGTAAATAAGCCTGAAGATATCAAAATAGAAAATTAACCAGCATTTAACAGGTAAGGTTACTGCAAACCTTGCATTAGCCAACTGATAACTGTAGTAAAAGTCAGAAATGCTTCCTTTTCTACTTCACATACAAAACATAAGGAAACTTCAAGCTGAATAGAGAACACGAATAATTGCTCTGATTCAGCGTAACCTTCGTAATTAGAGCAGTTGCAGCAGAATGGTGATTGGCACTACCAGAACATAATGGGGTGTTAGTAACAAACATGGCAAGTCATTATCTCTGGTGGGAGGGAGAGACACAAATAATTCCTACCTGCAGATCACTGAGGAGTTAGTTGAGATAGATTGTGGGGGGAAATGCCATTTATTATAAAACTAGTATCTTTCGCGAATCCATGATTTTAGCATCCAGAGTTATACTCCAGCATAACCGACGTTAGACCCTGAGGTCCCAAGCTTGCCTATGGAAGTACTGCATAAGATTCTCTCGAGGAGTAAGACTCAGAGGTCTGACACAGCACAATCGGTTTTATACAAGATATTTCTTTGATCCATTATCAATCACATGTGAATTTGTTAGGCTCATTATGATCTTTTGTGGTTTGGTTTTATTTGCTCCTCATAAAACATTTCTACGGCCTTTGTAAGATCAAAACTGTAACTACATTGTTAAGGAACAGCCTGGTCCCTTCAGGAATTATTTAAAAGTGAAAAAGCCATAATGTAGAATGTCTTTTGGTTGCTCTCTCTGTCAATCACCTCGCAACAACGTGACAAAGTGCTGTATCAAATATGCATGCTAAAAAACCATGGGGTATAGAGAATAGTAAAGATGTTTACAGGCACATTCTGCTTTCCTCATGGTTAAATTTACGAATAAAGAACGGACTTTGCCCTCACCTACTCAGCAGCATTCCAAAATGCAGTACCCCACCGCCACTTTTGTTTTTCTTCGGCCGCTTCTGAGGGGAAATGGTTTGGTAACAGCAAACGGAATTGCAGTACTGTGCTCTCCACTTTGTTTTGGGTTAATGTGCCCATTTTCATCTACTAGCAAATGGTATTGCATCAGCCCAAGAAAACAACATTTTATATACATATATATATATATAAAATATATATATATCCCTTTCCCCTAGCTCCAAAATCACAGCAACCCACAAAGCTCCTTAAAGCCTTTGACATCAAAAAGGCACTTACAAAAACTCACTTTTATAACGCACTTTCTTGTGGAGCTTTACAAACAGCTCAAACAAGTTGGAACACAGCTACATACTTTACTAGAATATTCTGAGTCGGTATATACCTGATGGCTCTGTTTTATCAAAGCTATCAAGTATCAAGCAAGTTGCAAGCTCTGGTGTCTAAGCCATTAAAAGAGTTAACTTTTGTTAGGTCTCTTGACTTTCATTAGAAAACATTTTCTTCAATACCTTGTGCTCTGTGATGCACAGAGTTGCAAAGTCTAGCCTAGTAAAATTGGCTACTACAGTTACAGGAGCTGCCATATATCACAGTGAAGACTCCTTGAATAATCACAAAACTGCTAGGAAATACCAAGAGATCATGATACAATCTACTATTAAGCAGGCATTTCTTTAAAAGATCTCTAGACCTTTGAAGAGCAGTTTCACCAGTGCTTTTGGAAGTAGTAATGAAAAATTAAATAAAAGCATACCATTTATGTTGTAAATTGGTATTTCTTTTCAAAATAAGCTATTAATATAAAAAATAACATTGCCCTCAGATTTTAGGTTGACCATGAAAGCTACTGAAATTGCAGATTCATTCAGTGGCCAGGAATAAATCATCAGGCTGGAAGCTGGAAAAGGCATGTAGATAAACACATCTGTTTTGGAAAAAGGACACTAACTTTGAATGAGCACAAGTGATCTGAGGTTTGATTTTACTTCGTTTGTGAATAAGATCATCTAGCAGGAGAATTTCCTGAAGCCAAACCAGAGTTTGGTCAGGTGTTCACTGTTACCATCCTCACAAATGTCTTCTGGGTATTTCCTTAACCCAACTGAACTGGTGATGTGGATCACATCAGTTTTTTTTTCTTTTTCCTGAGAAAATGGAAAGTAACAGTTAAAATTGGATCTTCTTTTCTACCTTTATAGTTTCCCTTGTTGTGCTCCCTCAGATATGTGAAAAACAGCACTGAAAACCAAATAATTAAAAATTCATTTGGAATCTGTTTTGAACTAGTAAGGTTATATTTTCCCTGATACAGTACTCAGGTGGCCTAATTTTATCTTTTACACTGAAAAAACCCCATGTGTTACATTAAAGCAAAAACTCTGCTGCCTTTTATCATCATTTTCTATCAGGATTATGGTGCTCTCAGCACTATAGCTATTATAAGCTCTGAGCTTACAGCAGATATGCAGAATTGCATTGCCCATTATTCATAAAAATTAGGCTGAGCTTCACACAACAGAAAGCTCTATAGTGCAGAGCACACATCAGTTTTGACCAAAAAAGAAAGAGACTGAAGGGAGCAAAGAACATGAGGCTCACGCAGTTTCATGAAAAAGTCAGGCGGCTTCGTGCAAGTCTCATGCGCTTTATCTCAATGGTGAGACTACTGCAAGTAAAGAACAGTACACGAAAAAGCAATGTAAGAGGCAAATACTGATATATTGCTTTGAGATGTAATTATACCAAGCATGTTGATTTATGCAAGCTGCAATTCCATTTCTATTTTCTATGGGACCCTGCTGTCCCAGTAACACAAGAAACGCTAACCATGTCATGGACTCCAGTATGAAATAAGCACGTCATTTTTTTCTAATCCTGTAGGAACAGAAAATTATTTGGCTAAAATAAGAGGATGCAACCAACCTTAGCAATTCACTGTCATTGTTTCCCTAATATTCACACTAACTTTTGCTTTTTGAGTGAGCTGTGAATAGGTACCTTTGAGACACAGGGACCTCAGAGCCTTTTTTTTTTTTTTTTTTTTTTTTTTTTTTTTTTTAAACAGACTACTGGAATTTTAACAGAACTGAGTGAGAAACATAAAGAGATCCACTATGTACAGAGCTCAGAATATCCACTCATCGAAGATCCTATCTTGCTAGTTTCGTGCAGTTTTTTGGACAGATGAAACATTTGAACTACACCATTAAGATAATCTAGGAGTCAGACACGCACAACCAGGTTCATAACCTACCAATACACTTATATTTTTCCTAATTCACTTCAGATCAGCTGATGTCCAGTGCTGTCCAGGTCAATCTGTTGGAGATACAGCCTAAAGCCTAAAGAAGAGAAGCTTTCATTGCAGATTAATCATTGTAGAGAATTCGGTCCCACATGAGTAGAAAGATAGCCACATCAACTGACGTGGAGGAGAAGAGCATTGCAGGAATCGGGAGACGTTAATATTTCATTTTTTCCGTTACCCTTTCAAAGATTATGAACAAAAACAAAATGCTGCAATGAGACTTACCCTCTCTTTACATAGATCCTTACTCACATTAGAAAGAAGCAATGATTTGTAAAGAGAAGTCAACACCACCTGAATGCTGTTCTGCCCCTGAGGCTTGTGGAGGGTAATAGAAGATAGGTTAGGGAAATTGACCTCTGTCAAGGTATAATAATAGAAGTATTTTAAAACAGTTTTTTTGCCTAGTTTAGGATATTTTGTTTGCTACAGTACTGAATTCATTTTACAAAGCATTTTAGTTCATCAAGGTGATTCTTGAATGATGCAAGGACAGCTGTTTTTACAAGTACTACAGTCTGACAGACTGGAATGCAAAGAACCCTTAGGAAAGTAATAATGTGTAGGAGGTAGGGAATAAGGCTTTAGAAGGGGACAGAGGATAAAGAATTTAAGTTTAGATAAAGTTGCTCAAGCTTACCTCTCTCTCATGCCTTTTCTCCTCCCCCATTTTACTTGTTTTAATATTCTCTGATTGTGATTGTACTTGTCAACATTTATAGAGCTGTTATCTGTAATTATTAACGACAGCTGGAAGATGTAGTGAACTCCTGCAAAATAAGCTAATTATGAACAATTCCAGGGACGGGAAAGCCTAAAAGTCAGCACAGGCATCTTTGAAGACAGCACCAATAGACAGAGTTTGTCGTGTGCTATTGCTGTTCTCCTGCTTTAGCTAGGAGACCCCAAAATGACTGAAGAGGATGTAGGTCTGTGGAATTGCAATTTATTATCTGGAGAATATGCATAATTGCAAGCTATCAGTAAGACTGCCATGTAAGGAGAAGAAAAAGGAGATATAAAATAAACTACCATGATTAAAGAACACACCAATTTACAATCAGCCAGATTTAGCATTGACTCAAGTATTCCATAAAAAGACCCCAAATTCTTATCTGCAACTACTACAAAATCCTTTACACTGATATCCAGACATCACCTTAATTTCACATACACAGAATAAAGCAAAACATTATAAATCATACATTGCAATAAAGAACCATGTTGCTCTCCTCTACATTAAACAGAGTATATGCAGCATTAATTTTTTTTACTGCTAAGATGTTTGTAAGATCCTCCTTATTTCATACAGAATTTAGCAGTATCATTAGAGAGATATCTGAGATGTTTGGTAAGCAAGTGGGGCTTTACAATCCAGGCTTAATCCTAGCAAAGAAAAAACCATTCAAAGAAGATGCTACTTTGAGAGAAAAGACAAAACCAAACCAAACCAAACACGCATGGTGAAAGGCTACCTTGCTGCTATATCTCTACACTACCCTGAGTGGAAATGGATGCAACAGAATATTGGTAACTGTTGCTGCTAATCATCAAGAAAAGAGGTCTGAAAAACAGAAAGATTTGAAACCTGAGCTCTCAACACAGAATAATAGTGTTCTAGACAAAAACACCCCAGAACCTTTTAAACTGAAACGACCAGCTACCAAAATGGCCATCATCTCCAGCATGTATTTTCTTAAAAGATACTTGGTTTCATTACTGTCTTTTTTAAGACTACTACTCTTAAAAGCTCTCAATGGTGAATGAAGAAAAGCTTTCATAGTTGCATACTACTAGGGGGAAAAAAAAACATTTTAAAACACCTCAATTCCATATTTGATCTAGCAAAGGGGTTTTTTTCAGCAGTAACTGGGAAAGTTACTAGTTAAAGTGAGAGAACACTGTGCAGGTAAATATCTTCAGAGGAAACACACATGCCAAAAGCATTAGTAGCAGCTATTCAGGCCACAAAGCAGATGAAAGAATTAAACATTTGAACGGTGGTCCCAGAAAAGCGAGAAAACCAGAATACTGAGAGGTGTGCTCAATTCGCCTCCATTAGGAGAGCAAACTACTACTTCTACTTTTGCAGTGGAAATAGACGACTTTCTATTCCATCCAGGTACAAGACCTATGACCAAGTAATGCTGAGGAAAAAAGCTAAAGTCAGGGTAAGGTCCAGGATGTACATTTCTGATATCAATGTAACTTTTGCATGTAATCTAGCGTGTTTTTAATTAAGGCCAGTATTGGAGATACTACTTAAGTTTAAGCGTATGTGGGTTTTCTATCCAGCAGAAACTGTGCTGGACAGAAATCATCACAATAGTACCTAAAATTTCACATAGCTCTTGTGCAATTCTTTCCCCCTCCCCCAAATCCACTTAGTAAACTCATCTTCTTCTCCAATCTGTTCAACAGCAACAGGCTTTGACAGTATTAACTTCCCTGGCCTGAATATTTCTGCCTCTCACTTTCAAAGGAAAAAAAAAAAAAAGGCTTACTATCTTTCTACTCCTTGTAGAGCAGTGCTTAAAGGGCATTTTTTCAGTCATTAGCACTGGATAGCCTATTTGAGATGACGGACATAACATTTGGTCTGCAGTTTCCCATCTATTCATGGTTTAATTTACAAGACACAATCTTATTGTCAGTTTTATAGTCCTATAGCTGAATCAAAGCATAGCTGATGGTACAGCTGAGAAGAAAGAAATCTGTGGACAATTTGACTCAGTTTTACAACCTGTAATGGAAGGCATCTGTCCTCAAACTGTCAAACTCATCTGCAGCCCCACTGGACTCTTTAATGGCTATGGTCAACTCACTCAGCCAGAGCAGTGTCATCTAGGAGACAAGCCAGACATGTCTTAAATTCTTCAAAAGGTATCAACATAAGACTAGTCCAAATGAGCCAAAAAACCCCCTGAACACAGAAAAAGGTTGATCACATTGATTAAACTAAAACTCCAGGTATTCGTGTGACCAGCAGCCCATAAGAGCATACTTTCTTCAAAAAAACATACGGCCGCAGATGCTATCTTTGTTCTGCCCACACATACAAAACCAGGAATTCACTCTCAGTTACATCTTCTGCTGCTGCCATGATTCTGGCCCTCATGAGAATGAATCTACAGGAAGAGTAGTTTGGCTATACTGACATCTTTGGTGCAGTGCTTCAGAAATCTGGTATCTTTTGGCTGAAAAGATTTCCCACGAAGAAGTAATTCTGACTGCTTTTCCTCACCCTGCCCTTTCAATGCAACAGTTACTGACCTAGTCAGTTAATTCCTACTACCTCAGAGAAAAAGTCAATGCAGAGTTGGAACAGCAGCAAAAAGCAAATGTTTGAGTCTGGTCCTCTGGGGGGGAAAAAAAACAAAAACAAAAACAAAAAACAAACCAAACTTGTCTTCACCCAGCAGTGGGTTTTTAGGAGTAGAAAGCATTAGTGATACTGATGGCAAAGATGCAGTTTATAGAAGTTAGAAATGCGTGCCATAAGCAGCACAGAGACTTTCTCAGCTGCTCTGCTAGCTACTCTTACTTGTCATCTTGTCACGTCAGCTAAGGCTTGGACTCTACAGTGATTGTTAGTAGTCACAAACCTTTGCTTACCAATGTTACAGATTTTTAATCAATCACTCCTCAGTATAAAAGAGTAATATTAAACAACAGATAAACACTCCTCAGTATAAAAGAGTAATATTAAACAACAGATAAACTCTCTTAAAAAGCCTCTTCTGCAGGACTTCAGCAATTTTTTAACAAATTGTGCTTGCAGAAGTTCTTTTCCACAAAGCTTTCAGAGTTCAGTATGAAAAGCATGTAACGAAAATAAAGGCCCCATCTCAAAAAGCCTCATTGAATTTCCATGTAATAAAAGTAACTTTTATGTTAGTGATTTTCTAAAGAAGGTGGGCAGTGTAAAAGTTCAAGAGTTTTCTTCCTCTACAGAAAAAAAAAAACCAAAACAAAACCATAATCAAAAGATTTAAATAAATGAAACTCTTCCATCTTCCAGTTGCTTGAATGGGATCATGAGAGCTTAAGATAAAAGATAATATCCTAATTTCAAAAATAAGCCAGCTCAAATCATAGCAATTAGAAAGTTTAACTAAGGCAACATAAATGAAGACTGACAGACACAAAGAAAGAGATATCAAAGAGATGTATTGGTTTAATTTTCTTCAGAATTAATATAGAAATATATGCATCTTTTTAAGAGCTACATACGTTTTATTTAGATAAAGATGTGATATGGGAAAGTAAGATTCTATACCATTGCTGAGAATCAAAGAAGGGACAGTATTTACGGTTACATTCATGTTATGATTTTGTGCCTGCAACAATTAGAACAGCTTGTGTATTAGTAGTACAGTGAATCAGTACACTGATGTTAAGGAATCTTCATAATGTTTTGAGCATTGGTTCTGAACTAACTGACGTTTCTCTCTTCTGAAGTTCTTGACTACTGTGGTAGATGATCAAGCAGTTCAGAGTTTGGCATAATCCTTCAGGATCATTTCCAACTTCTGGCTCAGCATGATGTTCCCCTTCACTTTTAGTTTACCAGAAAAGAATGCCTACAAGAAGCAAAGGAGGGAGAAAGAGAAAAGTGTTCAACTATTTACCCACAATCCAAAGGGTTACTAGAGCCAAATAAGAAGCCAGAGAAAACCATGGCTATTCACTGCTTATGCAAAAGCCTTCAGTGAGCAATGTCTATTGGTTATTGGTCGTTAACAGAAAACAGTGTGAACTTCATTTTAATACCATCTTGATTTGTCATTGGCAAGGCCAAGCCTACTGCTCTGGAGGAAAAAACACCACCACCACCACCCCTCGGTGACTTCCATTTCTTTAAGTACAGCACAGCGCATTTCTGGTAAAACCATATTTCTCCGCAGAAGCTGATGACAAAAGTTAGCAAATACACAAAAATAAGGCTCCCAGTCCTCCCCACCCTACCCCACAGAAATCCATGTATCATTGTATTGCTCATTGCATTATTTGCTCAAATTCCTAACAAATCCAAACAGGAACTCACACCACATACATACACACACATATTCAAAGGGAATGCACCAACTTTGTACTCAGTACATTACAACATGCAAGACCAAAACAATACAGAAAATTTTGTTGTGCTTGCAGAATCACCAACTGACCAAAATTTTCACTGAAATGCTGGTATATTACATTTTTATTGTCTGCAGTTCAAAGACCTGCACGGCCTATTTCAATCTTCAATTTTTAACTTGTTTTGCTTTGCTGTGGCTTTGCAATTTGAAAGCTCTTTGAAAGTTCTGAAACAATGTGCTTTTGCATGGCTCCATTAACTTGAAATATGTTCAAATAAGGAATAGAGAGAGACAGCAGAACAGAATTTGAATAGATGCTTTGAGCTTCTTTAGATGAAAAACTTCACAGAAACTCAAAAGAAATACTAATGCCTAAGAACAGATAATGCGCCTGAATTGGAGTCACTGTCCTTTAGCGTTCTAAAGCTTACACGTCAACATCTTGTTTGTTTATGCCTTATGTCTGTTATATACAGGAGGTCACAAACAATTTTATTCATGTGGTATGCAAGACTTGTAACAAATATTTGCCAACATCGTTAGTCTTCAATTTTAAATTCAAAGTCTCCAACAATCCTTAAACTTCTGCTTGAGATCAAAGAAAAGCAACTGTTTGATATATGATGAGCTAATTAAAGTTTTCATTTACTGAAGTTTGAGTCTCTAAGCTGGTATATTCAATGTGTGACAGTTTAATTTACTTTTATGTGAGGCTTTTTTTTGCGGGGGGGGGGGGGGAAGTAAAATTAGTAGTTTCAGGGCAGTTTATCTCAAGAACCTGAAGTGCGGACAGATTACACACACATACTCCTTTCCCTTAAAAATTTTGCCCATTTTCAATGGATCTCCATCCATACATTTTTCTTCACTACAGTAGTAGTAAAATCAGAGTACTGCAACACGTGTAAACCTCCTGTAAGGTAACCAATTAAAACAGCCCGAGTGGTAAAACTGACAAATCCTAACCCTGCAAAACAGGTATTCTGAAGTGCCAGAAAACAAATAAATTTAAAAAATCTAATTTTGCAGTGGTAGGCTTTACAACATTTGAGGTATCTTTGTCTTCCCACACCTAGCATAAAGATGGCATAAATTCCTTATCACGCGCTCTGACTAATTCATTACAAGGTTAATGATATGCCTACACCCAGTCTCAATCTGGTTTGCACTGTCAAAACATCCAGTGTTGCAGACTTCAGAATGCTAACAGTAGTGAAACCACAGCTTGAATTAAAACAGATACTATTTCCCCATGCAAATGAATACATCTGTGACACAAGGGTTTTTACCTGCTGGGGGTTGGTCTTTTGTTGAACCACATCCATGAAATCCTGGTCTGAGAGAGTGAAGGTGGTATCAGCAGAACTTCTCGCAGGTCCTTGATAGACTTCTCCAGAACCATTCTTTAAGTCAATTGCTGAGAAAAAGCAGCAAAGATAGATTTATTTCAAAATAAAGATGAAATTTTCAGTCTAAAGTATGTTACTTTTCTTATCTATTATTGTGAAATGTCCAATCTAACCATAACTCTCTAGCTAAAAGCCACTTGGGAAATGACGCGTTTCTTGCTCTTCAATGAAACAAAATAATTGAGATTACAACATGGAAAAAACCCAGATGATTCCTGTACTGTTCTAATAACACTAATAAGAGTTAGTCACACAGGTAGTAACAGAGGTTTACATCCTAAATGTTAGGATTTAAGCCATTAGATAGTAATAAGCCCAAACTTCAAACTGCGCCTTTTTAGACAGTGGATATTAAAAAAGTGTAGGCTTCTGGTTTTTTAGAGGAAGCAAAATATGCCAGAAAGAGAGACTCAAAAATACAATTATCAAGTAATCCACACTTCAGTCACAAGCTGCA
Source organism: Dromaius novaehollandiae (assembly GCF_036370855.1). Taxonomy (NCBI): domain Eukaryota; kingdom Metazoa; phylum Chordata; class Aves; order Casuariiformes; family Dromaiidae; genus Dromaius; species Dromaius novaehollandiae. The sequence continues at coordinate 39,787,083 of NC_088132.1, forward strand.
CAGTGCTTACAGTAATCGAAGGAAGAACAATCCCTACATAGCCTGAAAAATCCTGTCCTTTCATTTTTATGAATAGACACCAAGTTCAAAGACATTAGCACTGTACTACCCTTCTCTGACACGCTAACCAAGACCTACCTGTTACAGGACGATGGGTTGGAATCCACTTGTTTATCTTACTGAAATCACTGATGCTTCTGTAGTTCAGACATTAGTCTTCACAGAAGACAACAGCATAAATTTCCTAACTGTTTAGACTTTTCCAGTGCTCTCTTAAATAGTTACACTGAATTTTTGATATTCAAATAGAAAATCAGACATTGCTCTCTTATAACGCCCATTTTCTATGTGGAGCATAACACAGCAAGCAAGGTTAAGAGACACATACACAGTAAGTCTTACTAATTTGCTGTTTTATCATGGACCTATGCACACGGGATCCAATAATTTCACTGGCATTAATACAATTTAACATAGGTAGTACTAGTAAATATTGTTAACAGTTTGGATGAATGGGAACTTTAGTAAAGGAGTAGAAAAAAAAAAACTATGTCAAAGCAGGAAAATACCTGCTTAAAGAAAAACAAAGACAACTGTTCAACATTGACACCTCTTGAAGGAAAAGTTAACTGGATCATCAAGAAAGCCTTCAATATGATCTCAGCTTCCTGGTTAGATCTAAAACATAGACACACGAGCATATGCATCCCAATTAAATTTTTTGTTTTGGTTTTACAGCAAGAATTTAGCAGTTAATCCTAGAAACATACAAGTTCAAAAAACAACCCACAGTTGATCTGAAAATTCTTCCATAGATGGAAAAAAAACAACCCAGAAAACAAAAACCAGCATCTACACAATAGTTAAGACTCAAAAGATTCTAATTAGCTCAACTATTGCAGAATTTTTAAAGTTAGTAATAACTTCAAGGTTTTAATATTCACAGAAGTCAAATACAGCACTGGAAAAACATGCTGTTGCATTTTCCCTGCTTTGCCCCATTGGTAATATAGCCTGCTCTGCTTGAGGTAAAGAGGATCTTAAGCCTTTGCAACTACTTGCCCTTCTCTTCTGGAAAGCCCCAAATTCCTCAGAGTGTCTGGAGCTTCAGAGTCCTATTTCCCCGAACCACATGCCCTGCCAAAATAATCTATTATAAGGTTAACCCTGTCAGGCATTCTGTCATTTGTTTAGAAGAATATTTTGACAGGATGTGCTCTGCCAACTCACTCTCAGCGTCTGCAGATTCCCAGCCTTTCCCTTTACACATTTTCCTCTTGGCCCCCACTTTTTAAGTACAAAGCAAAATCATTACTCAAGTGGCTGTCTCTGTAAGGACATGACACCTCTGGTTTCAGAATCATTGCTGCCTGGCCAATATTAAGACAGTCACACAGTTTCCCTTAGTTGTCACATTTTAAGCCACTTGCTTGACTACAGAGACTTATTTCTGCATAAACCATCTCATGCACAGTCCTTTTCCAAGTAAGTTTTCTGAAAAGTTGAGGTGCGCTGTATAGCTCAGGAATAGATTTTGTTTGAAGCAGTTAAGTCTTCCATTTTCTGAAATCTGTTCTAAAAAGGAATTTATGCAGTTACAACAAAACTAAAAAGGGAATTAAGTGTATAATGATGCTCTGTGAGAAGTTACATACTGGATTATTATTATCCACTTGATTTTAACAGATACTAAGGTAAATTACCACTTCAGGGACAGGTTTAATAGATATCACTGACTTGACATAATGAGAGGGGGAAAAACCAAAAATTACTGATCACCCATAAGAACATACTGTGTATGTATCAGAAAAGGTTTACAGCATATCAGTATTTAAGATGTCAGCATTTAAGTTACAAACACATACAAATAACATTACATTGCTGAACTTTTCAAAATAATTTCATTTATAAATTTTTGTTTTTATTTTTGTACTCTTCACAGCTAGTAATACAAAACATCAGACAAGTTCCACTTTTTCCCCAGATCAGCTTCATCTATGTATATGTTGGGAACATCAAAATCCTCTAAATATTTTGGTTGCAAAGGTTCATAGTGTTCATATGATGAACATCTGTTAAAGAATAAAAAGCCGAAAAACATTCACACAGCCTTAGGGCCACAAAAATTTTCCTAAACCTTCTGTGTTTGTGGGTAGGAACTGTGTAAAATCCTTTATGATCCAGAACACCTACTACATAATTTATCATCATAAATAAGCCTTTAAACATTGTTCCAGTAGGCTATGCAGGTACAGACCACTAAAGGGGAATATTTTATATATAAATATATATATATATACACACACATACACATATATTATATGTATATATCCATCCATTGAGTCATTAAATGCAATGGTTACCAGCTCCTCAGGTTAAGCCAACCAAACTTAACTCTCAATGAATTCTTAAAAAATACCTCTACTCAAATTCTAGCAATGTGATGAACCATATCAACATAGCCAAACTGAGCCCCTTTTGACCCACATGACTATAACTACCTAGTAAGCCCCTATATATATATATGAAGTCACAAAACACACTTGTGTACTTGTAGGATGCTTAAAATTATTAATTATTTTAAAAGACTTCTGAACTTTAAAAATTGAAAAAGCATGACTGCCTTCTTGTGCTTTATTCTACATGCATTTTTTTTCCCCGTTTTTCCCTTCCCAGCCACTTCCACAAGGAAACCCAGATCCTGAAAGCCTGACGTAACATCTCCCAAAACGCAGCACATCCTATTCTCCTCCACTACTGAGCACTGGCTGGAAAAAACAGACATGGTATATATCATACAGTTGAAGATTATAGTGATAGATCAGTCTTAGCATTGTGTTCAGCACACACAAAGTTAGAATTAAAAAGGTGTAGTGACTCAGGCAAGTTTTAACAACTCCTAGCCTTTAATTTCAGTATAATACATACTTCACATTATTGTTACAAGCCCTCTTCTCCTTCTCCATTATCCTTGCAAGGCTTAAGATCTTTATCTACCAATCCACATCAACAACCAACTGTAATCTCTCCAAGCACAAGTATGCCTGTGAACACTACATAATCATGGTACTATACATATAATTGCTACGTTTAATCACATCAAATCTTTACTACACCTCAAATTAAAACTTACTAGAAATTTTAAAAAGAGGAGCAATCCAGTAGTATGCACTTTTCCCTAAAATATACAAAAGACCATTTCTATTTAGCAATAGGTTAAATTTCCATTTCCTCTTTATTCTGTTTACAAAGTATTATCAGAGACCTGCTAAGGAAGAAAAAAAGAAAAAAAAAAATCGGAACAGCCACAAAAAAACCCCAAAAGTAATGTGATAGCAAGTGCTTTCCTTTCATGAAAACATTAAGGACCCCGTCCTTTTCCTTCAACTTCTTTTTTTGTTAGGCCTTTTGGAGATAAGTTACAGCATCACTAATGCAAACAGTGAAAAACCAAACAAACAAAACCAGAGGAATTACCAGAAGGAAAAGAAATCCTGCAGCTTGATTCACAGATGAGACTTACTGCAATTCTTTATTCCATGCTGGTGAATTACACTGGACAAAAAATAATTAAAAACACAGCATACGTTGGTATTTTGAAGAAGGAACATAACTTCTCTCATAACACAGAATGGAAAACTGTCTCCTCAAAGTTGCTTGTTAAGTTTTTGCAAGACAAAGGCTGAGGAGCTTGTAAGATAGCTTTTCTCACCTCCTGACATTCACCCATTCTAAAGTATTCAGACGGCAACTGAAACTAAAAGATAGCATTGGCACATGGACAAATGGATATAAACTAGCACTGAAAGACATTTCTTGGTATCAGAACAGATCCCAGTCAGAGACAAAAAAAGTCTACCTTTCTGAACCGATCAAAGACCAAAAAGGATGGCTTCTCCTACGAAGTACCTTTATGAGATAAAGCTGTACAACACTGTTGTCTGCTATAGCGGACAAGAAGCCAGGAAACTGGCTTGATACAAGTCTCCTATAGTCCCATGTCTCCATGGTCAGAGTTGCCACCTAGTCACTGCAATTTGTGTCCTGCACTGCCATTTCCTCCACCACCTTGAGAATGACTTGGTGCCAGCGTAGCTATGGTAGTGCTTAAACTCAAAAGGGTTCCTGGGTCGGTTGGTGACCTGGGTAACAGCCTGACAATGATCTCACACGCTGTTACTACAGCTCTGCCACCAGTGATAACTCCCCGGTAGCTTAAAGGTGTCTCACGTGTGCCCGTGCCAACTGCAGATGGTTCTTGCTCCTGAGAGCATGCAGCCCCACCGGCTGCTACAAAACCCAAACTTAGAGACAGCTTCTCCCCCAGCCACTCATAGAGCTGATTCACTCCATACAAAAATACAAGTTTTGCCTATGGACGTGGTACCTGCCAATATTGTGTGTGGCAACACAACTTAAATGAAACTCAGAATTTAAGTCATCAACCAGCTTGTCAAAAATCTAAAATTTAAGTTTTACATACCTGACAGAGAAACAGAATTGAGCCATTTCAGTGAAAGGAGCAGTAACTACCCTCCAAATACCTGTTTTTATTTGTGCACAACAATGTTAACTGCAGCAATCAGATACGTTAATTATTATCCCCCATAAGATGATCTTGGCAGAGAAATAACGAGGTCAAAACAATCACATATACCCAGGCTAAAACATTAGATATTCACCTTCTAAAGCATGTAGCCAAAAAACCTTAAAAGCCAGAACTGGGGGCACGGGGTTTGCTTTTGCTTTCTAAAACTACCATGCCATGTTAACGAGAGAACTATTAAGGGGTCAGACATTTTCTTCTTTATTCTCCTTCACAGAGGATAGCTAATTGCAATACAAGACTCATCCTCAAAGCAAATGTAACAAAATGTCACCCGCCCTTCATTGCCTGGAGTCATATCACATCATAAACTGCTTAGCAGTTTCCCAGTAATTTCAGCGAGATGTTCACCATCAACTGCACATAATGATTTCTTCTCAGTTCTCCTACAAAAGTTTTATTTTTCTGAGACTTGGAAAGGAATAAAAGTTTCTTCTGCCTTCAGCGGTTCCTTTAGAAACATGGTGAAAAGCAACAGATGGGTAAACTGTTTGGAAGAACCATTAGCTATCACCTAATAAATCTGAATGGCAATGCTTTTTCTCTGTGGAAGCAGAAATTGCAGTGAAGGAGCTTAACTCTTTACAAAGATAAAAATTCCATAACTATTAAAAACCTAAAAGCAGTTGTTGTACAGTATAAATATTCAGGAGACAAAAGAGGGCATGCTTTAGTGAAACTAACTGGAGAATTCAAAGCTAGGGGACTGCATTAAGAATTTTGTTATTAAAAAAAAGTTGTAAAAAGCTCCAGTAGTGCTAACCTTATTCCTCTAGCTTTGATGCTGTCAAAATCTATATTGCATTATCTACATTTTCAGCATCCTCTTAAATTAGAACAGTTTGCTTTCGTAAAGAAAAAACACCATGCAAGATCAGCTGACAACAGCCACAATCCATCATTGTTCAGACGGTGAATGAACTGTCCGAAATTTCACATCCCCAGTGCAAGACACCTGAGGTTCTATGCCTTCACAGTTTTATGTAAAAGCAAAGGTCATGGCTAATTAAATAGACTAGTGTTACTAATATTAACGTTATCGAGTCTCTCTGTAATGAGAACGGTTAAATCCAGTTCCCAGATCCCATTTAAAGTAATAAATACACAAAAATCTTCACTTATTGCATAGAAAACAGATCAAAAGGTTACAGTTAGATTTGAAACAAAACACTGACAATAAACATGAATAAAAAACCCTTTTGGTCCCTGAAATTTTAAAACCCACCAAAACAGCTGTGTGAGTAAACAGCTCCCCAGCAGTATTTCCTGCTGCTGCTTCCTCTCCTGCACTTGCCTGCCAGCCTCCTCCGCAGATCGCAAGCTCAAGGACATTAGCTGCAGACGCTGGAGCTACAACCATCAAGCACGACAGCACGGGGCTGCAGGGCCCAGATTGTTTCTAGCACTGTCAATTGCTGCAGTTTTCACAACAGCACAAAGCTGGGCAAAAGTGACAAGCCAAAAGATTAAAAGACAAGGCAACGCCATGGAGTAACAAATTTAATATCAGAAAGAAACCTAGCAGGTAGCCCGAGAGAACCGTAAACACTGCCTTCAAAGGCCTGGGAGGCCCTTAGCAAGGGAGGCCTTAAAAGACAGAAAATGAAACAATTAACATTAACTTAAGGCTTAAAACAAAAACAACCCCAAAACACAACCCACCTCCCGACATTTCAATTGTTTCAGTGATAACACGTCAAGACTTTTGAACATAAATTGTTAGGGTATGGAATACTTATCCAAAGGAACCAAAAACTCTTTACCAATTTTAATTTCATATTTTCCTGTTTGCTTTATTGCAGCTGCTTATGTTATAGGATATAGCTTTTATTACAGCAATTTTATTTTAATAAAAGAGAAGGGAAAGAGAATTCTAAATTGTTAGAATCATTAATTTAGCATAACATTTAGAGTACTGATTTAATATTAGTATACACAGAAGATCAACTAACAACCACTAAGCCAAATTTATACGCAGGGCAAAACAGTACAATTCTACTTACAAAGCTGGCTAACATCAAAACTGAGGCAGGTTTGAAATTGGTCAAAATAATGACAAAATAATTAAACTCAAGCTAGAGCAAGGACAACATTTATCACCCGAACTTTTAAGTCAAAAAGTAGTTTTTCAATGTATAAAACTTCTACTCATGTACAAAAGCTTCCACACCATTAATAGAAAAAATCTAGTGTTCAAGTCAGTAAATGGCATTGTCAGTGCTGCATATCATAAGTTGGCTGTCATTGTTTATGTGTATTACAAGAGTCTTGCTGATCATCATATAAAAGTTTGTCAGAAATGCCACGTTGCTTGCAATATCTTAACTACAAGAAAGCAGCCAGGCTTTGAAAGCAAAGCCACAAACCCCTGCCTTCTTTCATATCCACTATGCAAAGTGAATTAGGCTAGCATGCTGCAGAAGAGACAGTACATGACAATGCTCTTGAATACTGAATCATAATGTAAGCAATTGTTTATCAACTCTTGGATGCTTGCTTCTGGTAGGTCTTCCCTTTTTTTTTCCCCCCTCCTTTCCCCCCCACCTTTCTTTTTTCCTTCTTTTTTATTACCAGAATAGTGTTTAAAAAAAAATCCCTAAAATAAGAATTCCGTCATGCAGATATCCTAGGTCATTAGCAAACTGTTAGAGTAATACTATACGAATACTATTTAAAGTAGAAAACTATTAGAGGTAGTAGTATGCTACTATTCCATATAATTAGAGCTGATACTAGAATTGTCAGAATTTGGTAGCACTTTGCCAGTGAATTTACACAATTATTTGACACCAAGGAATTGCAGAAATTGAGGATAGCTGAGTTTGATGCCTTTATGAGAATTTAAATAACAGAAGACAGCACAGATTCCAAAGCCCACAAATTTTTAAAAATGTTTTTAATATTGCCCAACTTTGCTGGAAAGGGATGACTAATCTGTTTTTTCTTTAACTGTTCAAAATTTCAAAGAAAGACACAAACATTCAGAAAACTATCAGATTGCGCAAAGTTCTTTGGAAAACTGATATACAACAAAGGGACAACCTTTGCACACCAACACAACCCACACACCAATTTTCCTAAGGAAAAAAGTAAGGACATTTTCTACAGACATCCTCCTTGTCACCTAGATATTTACATATTTACATACAGTCTCACATGTTTCTGACACCACAGACATTAGAGTCATTCATAAACACTTTTTGCTATTTTGACAGCTGGGCTTGCAGGAACTGATCAACATGCTATTAATATTTGCAGTCACCTTTTCAAGTTACTGGAAACGTTTGGCTTAAGCTCCTAGTACTAGTAAGCATCAGGAGATGTTTAAGATAATATGAGACCCTTTATCCCAAAAGGTTAAAGTAGTTCCAAATTTGCATAAAGACCAGATTTTGCCCATCGTAACAGGGGCAAATGGAATAGTCAAAGAAAAGTTACAACTCTTTAATCCCCTTTAGTTAGGGCAATACCTATCAGAGGAAGACATTACCTTCTCCCCACCATTTTGGTAGGGAACAGAAGAGAGAACAAGCTCTGTTTGAAAAATAGAAAAGGTTCTGACTGACTTTTGATTTACCCAAAGCAGTAATCCTCTCGCTCAGGATATACTGACAAACATCACCCTTTGTAAACATGCATCCACATTTCAGCTCAGGCCTAAATATCTAGGTGTGCCTATCCTGCATTCAGCAGTTTGCAGCTCTACGTCTTCCTGAGCCAGAAATTTTATTCGTGTTTTTAAAATTCCCCAACAGATTTTTCTTACATTAATTTGTCCATCCATCCTTTGAACATATGTAATCTTCAGTTTAAGTCACAAACAAAGCAGTTCCAAAACCAAAGAAAATTATGAACCATCTTGAAGATGAAGTAATTTTCTGCTTGTTACTGTAAACATGACCATCACTTAATTTGCAATTATTTACTTCGATTTTTTAATGTGTTGAATGTCTTACTAAAAAACACATAAAAGATGTGACTGATGTAGCGCACACAGTGGCCCTTTAACAAGCAGAAGTCTCCCCTTCAAGTGTTTTAGAGTTTACCCTATGCATTTCTAATACAGCTTTTAGTAAAGTAAGAACACAGAAAAGACTTTTCAAGCCTTCTTGTCCAGGTTCTAAGCACGCCCATCATTTCAATTAAAAAAGAATGTAAGTGAAACATTGCAGAGATGTGAGGAATGATGAAGAGTAATAATGAGTTCTAAGACAGCAGATCCTGCAAGTTGAATTATGCAGTATTTACCCACTCTCATTTTGATTTAAAGATACTCAGTCTCCTGCATAATCTAGAGAGGCATTTTCGATACATTGATTAACTGCTATCCAAGTGGAAATCACCCCTTATCTCACAAAAATAGCCTGCTACTCAGTGAAAGTAGAGCAGAGCTATCTTGAGCAGTCTCAGGGGCAAGGCATGACATTTTTCCCCCAACTCGAACAGCAGCCTTGTTATTCCAAACCTCCGTTGTTTACTATTAGGAAAAGAGAAACTGAAATTACAAGATTCTAAACCACCCTGCAAGAAGAAACAAAGCAACTATACACCAAGAACAAAACACTGCACAGACCTAACACTAGCTAAAAAAAAATCACAGTTTATGGGATAAAGCACAGCACAGACTGGATCTGACCTACCAATGTGCCAGTCTCTCTCCTCAGGGGGCCAAAGGGCAGCCCACCTGTATGGTAGCTCCCAAAAGCATTCTGACCAGGTCCAACTATTGAGGCTAATCATAATGTAGCACCCTAAATGACAGATTTGACCCTAAGAGTTTCATTTCTCTACAAAAATGTGAAGACCTGCCATTGGCAACACTACTTTATCCCTTTTTTTGCATTGCACTAGTAGACCATTCTGGACACCTCAATAAAACAAATGAACAAAACAAACTAGTAACACCAAAAATATTGAAATATATTCAGTTTCAAAATGTACGCTTTGCTTTCGGCAAAAATACATGTCCCTACAACCTGAGCACAAGAGGGAAGAACGAAAATTTGAGGATAAAAAAATTCGTGAGAAAGCAGTTTTGCCAAATCAGACTGGTTCACATATTTGTATAATCCACTTATCAGGGACCCCTTCCCTTCCACCTATTGCCAGGCAAGCTTTGGCTTCTGTTTATCAACCCTTGAAGAATGGTAAGCAGCACAAACCTTCATTGAACTTTGATTTCAGAAATTCTGAACAGAAACAAGTTGTGTTATGTTTTCACTGAAGTCACAAGAATAATGCAAGAAATAAATATCCAGTTGGTTTAGATTAGTTAGCTTATATATCATCAGCAGTCTTGTTCCTGTAGCACAGAGCTCCTTGTGGGTTAATTTAGCCTGCTTTTCTAAGTGCAAGAGACACCCATTCTGGAAAATGTAAATAGAAATGCACTGAAGTTCTAGAGGGCAGCTTGCCTTTACCTACAACCAAATAAGCAAGTTATAGAGGCGTATTTTGAGAAAGCTTATTTTTGAACTTTATCTGACCTCCTTGCAAAAATTTCAGTTGTGCATTCAGATTTTTAAGCCCTAGTGAAAATTCACCTGCTACCCTTGTGCTCATCTTTATCAGTTTAATTAGAATGAATATAAGTAATCTCACTTCATTAAAAAATGCACCCATGCATTATAAAAACAAAACTATGACTTACTCCACTGAACTGTTTTTCCATCCTTAGTGATGTTCCATTGAAATACAGCATTCACTTTCTTTACCAGCTCATTTCCAATCTCTTTGATGCGACGACCAATTTCTTCAAACACAAGGTCACTCTGCAGCCCTGCAGTCTTAAAGAAAGACGGTACAAAGAATTTCAAATAGAAAGCTCTGTTAAAAAGTAATAAATATGATTATTAGTTCAAGTACTGTGTCCAGGAAAGTATCTATTGCAGAATGATTAAATGCAATTGAGACATCTTCTACTGCAAATAATCACCTCTAGCAATTGTCAGCATTAAAGATTATATTCAAGCACAAAAGGTTTCATGGAATCACTGTTGACAATCATTTCATATCTCGCTTTTATTATTTTTGTTATTTATCACTACAATTTAAGATATGCTTTATAATTAGGATTGTTTAAGGGTTTATAAATTGCCCGTTATTCCTTCTGCAGGATAACCATTGCCACTTTTTCCAGTGAATGGCATTTGTTAGTTTTTAGAACATAAAATGTTTTCACCAGTGCGTTACTTTAATTTGACATGAAAGACTTTCAAAACAGACTTCACTATGAACACAGTCAGAACTCCAGAGCAAATACAGTATTTTTAGCATTTAAGACTGGGACTAACTACATTTACATGTTTAACTTTTGCAAACATACAACATTTTGTAAGCCTTTTGCTGTTTTACCTTAACAAACATTTGTAATGGATAAAATACTACACTTTCAGAAGCTGTTTCAGTCATATTCCTCATCTGACTGCAACTGGAGTAAAGACATTCCTCATAACTTGAAGCTCTTGTGCTGAACCTACTCATACACTCCTTGCACTGCTATCTTGCCACCTCTATGGTTATGGCTGACAACATTTTCCATTATATGACATGTTTTCCTGTGGCTTCTAGGTTTGCCAAACTTCACTCATTCAGGATAAAGACATCCCTGGTGGATGTCTGCCTCAGCTAGTCAAGACATTTCAGCCAATACACCTTAATTCCTCAGAGTAAGCTTGAAGAAAAACAAACTGTTCTGCCCATGTTAAAAAAATCCCTATAATGATTTCACTGAAAAGTTCTAATGCCTATGTACTTTGGAACCTCAAATGGAAATCTGGCAACAGGTCACTCCAATAAAAGTGGTATGACTCTAAGAAAGTCTACTGAAGCACAGCCAAGTTACAAGCCTCTGAAAACCACATGCACACATGCTCAACCAAAAACTTTCAAAATGCGGCAACAGCATTCTCAGAGCACTCACTCTGTACTGAGCGTAGCCAGGAGAGCCGCAGGGCTATACCTGCAATCATTCCTTGTGGCACCTGGAGGCTGTTACAGTGCTGGCACTGTGAGAACACTGAAATATGGTGCAAAGCAGCCCTAATTTTCTTGTTTCCAAACAGGGGATAGCTTGACTAGCTAACTGCAGCTTTTTTCAGCAAAAAAAATTTTTTTTTTTTTTCATCAAATGTCCACACTACAGTCCTTGAGTCCCATAGGATTTCACTAACAGCTCAACTGCAGCTCCCATCCTGGGACTGCCTCATGTGCTCAAGCAGGACAGCTGTCCAAGCACAGGAACTACAGGGTGAGAAAACGAAGGTCACTCCTGAAACATACCATACTCCTAGAACCACCTGGTTCCACAGCAGACCCAAAGATGTCCTAGTCACCCTCCACTGTTAAGCCCGTGGGCAGACGACTGCTTTTGGACAGGCTGCCTGTGCCTGTCTCCCCAGAATACAGAAAGTCTACAGCTTTCCAGAAAGTCAGAAGACTAAACACAACCAAAGAAAAGAAGCAGTTTTCAGGAATACATCACAAGCTGTATATGAATGCCATTATTTCATAAACTTTAATGGATTAAGTCTTCACCCTTTATAGACAGGATTCCACGGCACAAAGATGAAGTTTATGAAGGCAATGCATTGTGCACCCATGTCTGTACAGACCACCTCAAGAACCTAGGACACTCTCAGTATTGCATGTGCAATTCTGTCTTTCAGGGCAAGTCCAGTACTTCAGGCTGACACACATATGCAGAGAATTTCTTCACATATATAGTGTAAGGCTTGTATCATGCGTCAGTCCTACTACATGTGCAAATAGCACTCACAGCCTTCTTTCAAAATGGATCCAACAGTTTTGGAACCCTGCCAGGCCTCTGTCCCTCCTTTAGTCACAGCCCCTATGTACAATAGGACGAAGAAAGCCCAAGATGAACGGCAAACCCTCACGTTTACAGAGCCTGATTTTGATCTCAGTCATGCAAGTGCTCAAGCTTGTGGTCCTCTCTGATGCATGTCTTGCTTGTTTGGTAATACATACAGCAATGCTTATCCTAATACTTAAACTGGAGTCAAGCACTTCTAACTGCATTAACCATTCTGTATATCCTGAAATGTCTGTGTTTTTCCCCCAAATAGATCCATGAACCTCTAAAAGCTGGGTAACTTGTGTTTTCGCATCTCTGAATTCATATATTCATCTAATTATTGCTAGTAAGACTAATAAATGATTCTAGTAGCTTTCCCATGTTTCCCATAAAAATAAGCCTCATTATGCTGCTCTGCAAATTAATGCTTCTGTTGCTTCCCCCTACCTTCACAGGCTCCCAAGCAGAAGGTTTATCCAAGGCTGATGTTATATCCGCATATCCCCCTGCAATAGCAATTTCTCCAGTCTCTTTGACCTGTAATGGGGGGAAAAAATTACATTAAAGAGGTAACCTATTGGCAAAAAGTCACAACAAACAAAGTGACAACCAAGGAGTTTTCTTTGCCTTTTAAAACAGACAGATCAAGAAAGGAGAAAGCATAAAAGCTCCAAAAGGGGGGGGGGGGGGGAAAGAATGCATTTTAGTCTTGAGACAAATTAGCATATGTGTTTCACAAACAGCTCAAAAAGTCAAATGATTGTTTACTTCTTGACAAATTATACCGAAAAGATGTCGACATTTCTCTGTTTACAAAATGGATTTAAAAATGTATTTAGCCAAAAATTTACCTCTGCATTATAAGCGTTACTTAACAAATAGTTCTGAGAAAAACACATTGTTTAAAATGTATTATACACAATCGGCAGCAGTGCATGTTTCACTATCTTTAGGCATCTTACACTGCAACTTGCACTGTAGATTTTTAAACACTGTAATGCCACAAAAATGGCAAGGAGAAAGGGGAAAATAACTATTTACAAGAATAAAATGGAAAGGAATTCAGGTAAGTCAGAGAAAAAACTGGGTTTCATTTTGACATTGTCTCTTTGAAGAGGACTGACGCTCAATCCTTTCTGACAACAAGACCAGATTTTTTTGGTGGGGGGGAAATCACAAAACCATGCTGACTTGTGACAGTGAACAGATTAGGAAGGCAAAATGACTCCCTACATACATTGTCAGTGAATAGGATGATAATAGCTGAAGAAGAAGAGTAACCAGTATCACAGCTTAGCTTATTGCATAGGTGAAATCATTATAGAAAGACTATATACTAAAGATTATTCAAATCATGTCTAACAGCTTGTCACTGCTACAATGCACAACTTAACACAGTATTGAAAAGAGATTTAAAAATGCATATAAAAGTTATATGGATATTTTTAGTTTGATTTGACTTGACTTTCTTGTAAGTAAAAAGATGGCTTAATTTCAGATTAACTCAGGCAACAATAAACTAAAGAACCCTGCAAAATTCCTTTGAGTAAGTAACTGTTGAAACACTGGTTTTCTATAATCCTGTTAAAAGTTGTAATTTCTCTCCATACTTACTCCACACTGAAGCTTGTTAAAAAGATCTGTAGCAAAAACACCCCCAAACTCTACATATTAGTTTTGATTAGACCAAGCACAGTAACAAACCAAGCCTTCAAACACAACAGAGTATCCCATTCTGCTTACAAATTTCAAAGGCCTGGGAAGCACATCGTGAATTCTGTTAATTTAGACATGCAAACCTTTAAAAAATAAGTATCTGAGAGGCTGGAAGTCTCTCAGGACAGAGTGGTAGTAACTTTAAACACACCTATGCATCTCCAGTACGGTAACCTCCCAGGTTCATTTGAGGCACCAAACTGTCTTGTTTAGACGACTAGTAACCTCAGATGGAAAGTCTGCACATAGCAGCCATATCGCTGTCAGAGGAAAGTGTCATCATTCTGAAATTTTACAGCCACTACCACTCCTCAGGTCTGCAGACAGAACTTACTTCCATCAGTCAACATGTATTCTGCAAAGTAGGATAGCTGTTCCCACAGGAATACTATGTCCTTGTTATCATTCCCCTCATTTGATTTTGTCTGCCCAAACCTCTCTGCAGCTGCAATGATCACCACTGCTGTGCTCACTGAGCAACAGCTTTGCCTGTAGTTTTACAGAGATGCAGTTGCAAAGCTTTGGCTGTCCACTAATGACATGTAAATTGTATGTGCATAAGCCAACGTGTATTCAGTTACCAACATAACAAACTCATGGTTTAAGAAAATGACAGTGCCACACAGCAGTACAACAGAAGTGATGAGAAGTTATTTTGGGGCTCTACATGGAGTAACTTCTCCTTAGCTTTCGGTAAGGATCCTACGGTGTGCAGCACTGGATTACAGGACACCCCTCCAAAATGCTAAAAGCGAAGCCAAAAGAAAGTCATGTAATATAAAAGCTGTGTTTATAGAAGAGTAAACTATGCCTGTTTTAGTGTAGTTAATATGTACAGCTGCTATGAAACTTCTGCTGTTAAGTTCTTCTGAGTAGATTCAACTGAGGTTTAAATCAATTTAAGCTAAACTTGTCAAAGTTTACCAGTGTAAACAAGCCACCAGGAGTTGGCTTAAGCTAAACAAACTTGTTAAAAAAACAAACAAGCAAGCAAGCAAATAAACAAAAGGCAAAAACTCCCCCATGCACATGGTTACAGTTAACTGCAGGAAACAAGTACAAACTATGCTGACTTGAAAATGACAGCCTTTTGCTTTTCCGTGGTGAACACAGAAAATGTGGTGCAATACAATGAGCTCTGATGCTATTTAACACAAGAACTGTATAAAGATATAATGCTATTTTTATTATTTAACTGGAATCTTAGCGACACTGTAAACTAAGTAGGAATATTTTATCCTATTGAAGTCCATTCACTTTATTTTCTTTTTCTTTTCTTTAAAAGAACCTTCTTCAATGGTGCATTTAATGAGCTGGTTTTCTCCCACTCTCTCACACCCACACTCTTTAAACCAACATATCCTACATGGAAGCCCACAACGGTGAGTCTTTGTGTTCTGACCTTGGTCTGAAAATGGATTCTATTTCCTTCCTTCCACATTTCCGTTTGTAAAGTTTGCCCAGGAAAGACCGGTTTTGCAAAGCGAACCTAAAACAAAACAAAACAAAAAAGTGAGAGGGAAAGGAGGATCTGTCATACATACTACCAAATGGTACTGTGACCTCACACACGGCTTAAAAGTATAAGCTCTACTGAAATCAGAAAAAAAACAAAAAAACCCATAGAAAATAAGTCAACTAGCAATGCAAACATAAAATTTTTTAAGTAATCATACTAGATACAGGAATTAAAACGCATACAGCAAAGAGTAAATGCAACTGTGGCAGACAGGACAACCCAAAAGCCTTTTCCCACCCTGTAGAAATTTTTGGCACAAAACCCAGAAAATTAACTGCAAAGAATGAACCTACAGACCTTGATTGCCTTGAATCTGGTCACATCATTATTTGCAAAGTGCTTCAAAACGTGTCTAGCAGCAAACCCAAATGAGCACAATCCATGTAGTATGGGCTTCTTAAATCCTGTTTTTAAAAAGCAACATTTTGATGTTTCTAACGTTAGGAGTTCGCATGTCTCTTCTATGAATTCTCACATTTTGTTTATAATCTTTTCCTCCAATAATTTTTCCTTAAGTTTAAAGAAACAGAAAAAGGACAATCCTGTTGAAAAAGCCTTTGTTACCACTTATTGCTTCCTCTACTTTGCACAAGAACATGTTCACTGAGAACCGGCACTCCAACATTACGTATCCTATCCAAGACACGCAAGAAGAATTAGTCCCTGTCTGAAGAGATGACAAAATGAAAAATAAGGACACTGTCTGTGTTAGAATAGGTGCATAGACAAATTAGAACCAATTACATGCATGTATGCATAGTAAGGACAATGGGTATTGCAATGATTGAGAACTGGTGATATTAAAGTGATTGGATGCTTCCTGTTATGCTTGCCAAACTTCTCATCTGTACTGCATCCTTCAGGATTAACTTTTCTTTGTTGGGGGGAAAAAGCCTCAAAAGAGTTCAGACATTTCAAACAAGCACAAAAAAAAAAAAAAATAAATAAATAAATCACACTGTTTTGGTTATACTGACTTTTTTTTTTGGTCATGTTTCCTTGTACCTCCATGCTTTGAATCAGAAACTGAACTTTGGCAGAGGATAAACTTTGTATTCTGCTGAACCTTTTCCTTCTGCGGAAGTCTGACAAAAAAAGCCTTTCAAAATTGGTTTGAGATTTGCTAAAGTGCAACAGTTAAGTTTTAAAGATGCTGCTTGTATTAAACATGCTCTGAGCTTGGTATGCAAACAATAACTGACCACAGTTGCCACAGCCCACGGATTCAAGGCAGGTCCAGCCTATGCCTTAAAAATAGCGGCATCAGCCTGGAACTCCTCTGCCACTAGAACTGTCAGCTGTCAGAAACTGTTTTTCCTGACCTCTAAACAGCTCCTCAAAGCATCTAACATAGCATGAAAAGTTCTCGGGGGACAACAGCTGGAACAAAAAAAGAAAAAAAGACAGGAGAGAAAAATCTGGCATCAGAAGATGCCAAAGGAAGAGAAACTACCTTGAAGATGGAGAAACAGAAACCACTAGGACTCAATGTTGGAAAAGACAGGGATTTTGAGACAGAGCCCTAAGACTAAGACTAAGACTAGCAGGAGTCAGGATGAAAAACAGAAATTGTGACTGATTGGGTAAGGAGAAGAGACATGACAGAAAGACAGACTGAAAGGAGCACAAGTCTGTTTCTCATCTGTGAGATAACTGTCCTGCTCTGACCATTCTGCCAATTCTTACCTTTAAGATGTTTGAATATGCACACTGATAACATATCATTTTTGTACATTGTACACTGAGTATTTCTGAATGCAATGATATACCTTACAGTCAATTTAAAACAGATTACTGGCATTATTGTAACAATATTGGTATTCAGCATCTCTCTTGCACACAATGTTATAGCAGCATTTAGCTCTTTAAAAGCTTAGCTTTTAAATGCAAGAGCCAAGAATGACCACAATCTTCAGAGCTCAGCAACAGATTCCTATCTTCAGTCCTGTTCTCCCCAGTTCTTTCGTCATAAAAACAATGCACATCCACAAACAAAAATCCATACAGTAATCAAGTTACTTTTTCTCTAGACTAAAATGGAAATAAAATAAATAATGTTTTCACTTTTTAGTATTTTGGGAATGCTTGCTATAGGAATAAAGACACAGGAATAAACACAGATGCTTCTGTATATTTCCTCATAAGCATTATCTACAGAGAAATAATCTTGGAATGACCTGAGTGCATTAAAGTAAACATTTAATCTGGTGCACACAGCCATTTAAAACATTTATAGAGCTTGAAGAAAAAAAATGGATGTGAATATGTCCAAAGAAAGTTTTTCTATCATTAGAAAAATATTTGTTGAATATCTCTGCAGTCATTCTCTTGATCATTTAAACCTGTACTTAATACAGACATTGGAACTGGACACCGACATGGTTCCAAAATCCAGCATGGCAGTTTTCTGTTCAGACAGATTAAGAGATTACCTCACCTACAGAGATAATTTTTTTTCCGCTGTCTAAGTGCCAGTGCTCTTATAACATGAGTGTGTAAAAACCCACAATTCCTCTACTTTTGTAAGGATTTTATAGAATTACCATCATTATTTTAAACATTCACGTCTCAAGTTATAAACAGATTTTTCTCCTCCAGCTTTTTCAAGAGTAATTGGGTTATTCCATCTAAATATTTATCTAAAACCATCATCTAAACAAAATGAGCAGAACTGCGTAGTAAACTAGTAAACTGGGGAAATGTCTTTATAAACCATATTTCATTATAATTAACACCATTTATGTAAAATTACACAAAACAGAGTAACTAAAGAATTAGTGTGCATTTTAAAAAGGAGATTAACATTTGTGAAATTACTTTAAGCATGACTTGAATAAAGGGGTATAGGTCTGCTCTATTACCTTGGTAAGAACATCGTATGATGATACTTCTATACTAAAAAAAAAATGGAAAATTGCAAAAGTAGAACTTTATACAATTATAAATATAATCCAATTTTTTATATAAGGTTTACAATGATAGCATACATATTCAGAAAAATTTCTTAAGTAAATAAAATATCTGCCCTTGAGTAATCACACTATGTGATTAGCAAAGCCTGAACAGAAGCCCTGAAAACATACTTAAAGTAAATGTTTATGCAAACAGACCATTACTTCGTAATTCCATCTGTGCAAGAATCAGTTAACGTAGCCTGTAGTCTGACACTTTGGGCATGTAGCATGATAGAAATGACCAACCAACTTCATTACAAACAGTTGCACCCAAGCAGGGTTTTTGGCTTTGTTTTGGAAAAATAAATTCTACCAGACTCCCCCTTTCCACCCTCCTGTAATTTATTGCGATTGAGACAGCGGCACAAGATATTCCACAAGTTCTAAATAGCCTTGAAGTTACTTAAGCAGAAAGAATGATGTACCAATGAGTTTATGGAATTCCCTCTGAGGCTTTAGAGAGTCAATTACATTATTTTCTCTTATGAAAACAGAGGTTGTACAGATGGGAAGGTGGCAAAGAATAAGCTCTAATAGGAAAATAGGGTTACAGACAGGTTTCCACCAAAGGTAAAGTCCACGCATTCCTAGCTACAAGCAGCAATGCTTCAAAGTGTTGCACAGAACTTTGAATTAGAAGACATCTGATGGTCACTCCAAGAACAGCTATAAAAAAGTATTGTTTTTCCCATCTTGTTAGAGACTCACAAACTAAGCGACAATTGAAAATACATTTACGTCATTCTTCATCCAAGTATTAGTACAACAGCATCTCTCAGCTCACCTCCAAGAGCAGCAAAACTTGGATCAACATGTAAAGGATTCCAATCCCCACTCAGCCGATATAAAGCAGCCTGCAGAAAAAGGGAAAGAAAAATGGGAGGTTAGCTCAGCTTCACAGAAACCATCAAGAGTCACTCAAGACCTATGATAGCTTGAGGAGTTCATCACTGTTTTACAAGTTGTAAGATAACATGCTCTACAATAAACCAGGTAAAATAGAAATTAAATGTTATTTTGTAGACAAACTGTCAAAGATTCAGGAAAAAGTGTCAAGAACTGCATCTGATCTTGGTATGTGACAAAACAATACAACTGCTTAATGGGAGGAAAAGTCAACTTACTCTGCTGGTAAGGTCAAGCAGTTGTAAAATAACTTATTTCCTAGAACTCTTCACTTCTTTTGCTTGAAGTGTAATTTTGAAAAGAATCTTCTCCCATGACAGATTCATTCACATTTTACAAAAAAAAATTTATAAATGAAACCTTTGCTTTTTTAAAAAACACCTTGCTTTTTCACCATAGGATTCATATTAGAGAGACCAGAAATATCCATATCCTCCTCTTTTAAGAGTAACATGATTGACTAATTGTGATGCACTGCTCTTAGGGGCTTCATGAGTAGTAGTCCAAGATTTAAAAAACACACACACGCCAAGGGACAGGTAAAAGCTAAGCTTTCTAGAACACTTTTTACTAGCAAAGCAGAACACTTACAATGAGGCAAAAGATGATAAACATGAATTTAGCGTATTGCATATACTGTGAAAGTGACTAAACCTGAGAAACGATGAAAAGTGTGGCTATGTCATTTTCTTGTCCTCATGTGGCTTTAGCATTTTTACCATCAGATCTTAAATTTCCTATATATGTAAAGTGGCTAGCAGTCCATAATAAAAGAAGCATGACAAGTCAACATTCTGCCATCTTTCTAGGCTAAAACCTTATTCCATCGTCATCAGATTGCGATGGAAGGACTAAATTATTGCGGCGTTTTCTCTAGTGCAACTTTCCCATTACACAGGACAGAGATAATCAGTAATTAGGTTAAAACTAAGTTCTTGAACCCTTTACTAGGGCAGTTATATGCTGACATATACAAATTGAACATGAGTTTTTAAACTGGAAGGGAAGACAGACTTTCTTTTAATAGAGGGTATCACTGGCCACTGGAATCCCTTATCACTAAATACCTCCTCCCTGCATTTTGGGTTGAGATCTTAAAATATAGTACATGTTTACACAAATGACGATAAGCTGCAACAAAGCAGAGCAGCACTAAATTCTGTTTCAAGGCAACAAGCTAATAGAAAACCAAGAAAAAAAAAAAAAGGAGGGGGAGAAATTCCCTTAAAGTAGTTTTGTTTTGATATATACATATATATATATATATGCCTAACATTGTTTTTCTATCCAAATAGGAAGCAAAGGATATTACGACTAAGAGATTCTAACTTTGTATTATCATTTTAATTCATAATCCATTTATTTATTTTTAATCTGTTAATATTCAGGCACATTTCTTCAAGTCTATGCAGCTTTCACACTGAGCTATAATTCTCTCTTATTCGGCCTGACAGAAACACCAAGTGTTTGACTCTCCATTAAGGATGGGGGAACATAGAAGAGTCTGACATTGCTTTTGTGTCTGGGAGTCAGACACACACACACACACGCAGAAAACTCTAAACTGTACCAGAGCTTAAACACACAAATCTTGGAAGGGCAACTACTAAACAGATATTTCTCCATGGCTGCTTGACTTGTTGTTTACTCCTGTTGAAGGACATCTCCTTTTGCAAACAAAGGTGTATTGGTATGACTGGATCTGAAATTTGTAATTGTGCTTCTACACTTGCCCAAAAGGCCTATATTTTAATGTAACTTGTTTTATCTTCTAATTGATCCTACAGACTTTCAGAAAATAGTAAAGACTGCAAAATTCATACTAATGTAAGATTACAGTTCAGATGAGTTTGAAGAACAGAGCAGAGAACATTCATAGAGTTTAACCTCCCAAAAGGGACAATGGAGAGGGTAAGGTCCCTTGCTGAAGGAATGGGTTCCCTGAAACCGATCTTAGAGCCTCACCAAGAATTAGAAATAGCTAAGATATATCATCCAGAAAGAAAAATAAAGTCAAGATGTCATGAAGGCAGCATCCTCCAGTCCCAGGAGCTGTCAACTAACAACCCTCAAGCCAAATCAAGTCCAAAAGAGCAAGCCCAATGGTCCTACATCACAGAAGCCACTATAGGGGGCACCCAAGGACTGCATGGTAAAGCACACAGTGCTGGGTTGATGGGGCAGTAGGAAGTAATACTGAGATAACAGGGCAAATGTAGATATTTACGCTCTACTATGCCACGTTTAAGGGAGCTGGAGTGAAATGAAGAGTGGAAGGAGACAGCTGGAAAAGGCTAACAGTTACCAGCATCAGTGGAGAGCCTGGGCTCCGTCACGGATGCCTCTGTCTCATCTCGGTCCCCACACAAATACAGAGGAGAAAGAACGGGGAACAGAAAGGGTGGCACCCCACTCCCCATACAAAAACCCACAGCACCAGGGGTTCAGAAAAGGACATGCACACACTGCTCTTCTAATGTGCTGAGTCTTTACTTGTCCTCATTCTTGCTCCCTGAAAACTAGATAAAATTGTGTCTTCGCTGTCAAAAGCTAGAGATGAGCAGACCTGATGTACCACTAATGCCTTTGCTAAGAACTGCCTACAGCCTTAATGCCATCAATATCAAAGTTATAACATTATGAAAGAGCGTTTAAGTAAGGAAAGTCTTGTGACGTTAGTTCCATTGAAAATAAAAATAAAAGCTGACAATTTAAAGAGAGTTGTTCTTGACAGAAGTCTCCGAAGTACAATATCCATCCTTCATTACTAAAGTTCTTCCTTCAAGAGTCTGAAATCTAATAGCAAATCACCATCCCAATAACTCAAAGAAAAAGTTTCCCAGACACGACCTAAAGAAAATAATTGAATTTTTAACTAAATTAGAATTCTAAGGTCTCACTTTCATACTTGTATTATTTAAAGTTAAAAAAAAAGTTGTCAGGAGGTTATTTTCACAATGGATCTGTTGCAATCAATTTTAATTCAAACTAATTAATATTTAATTGTAGTACTGGAAAATTCTACTTACATATGAGAAAAATAATGAAAAATCTGCTTTAAGCCCAAATCTCAACTTAAACCTCGCTATGCATTTGTTGCTTACAAATGCTACAATAAGAACTAGCCATTTACTTGGGGTGATATTAAGCACTATTTGGAAGACAATACTTCAACAAGACACTTTTTAAAATAACGATGCACAATTGTGCATCGTTAACAAAATAGATGTAGGATTTAGGAACTAATTAGGTTCAGAGAATTAAATGCGATCATCTATTTAACTAAAAATCTGAAGCGTGGATATGAGAGAAGATGCTTGCTTTTCTATATTTTCAACTATCAGAGTGGCACTGGTTAGAGCTAGAAAACGCATAGGCTGAACTGGATAACATAAAACAGGTTATTTCAGATTTAATGCAGCCAGCTTAGGTGTGCCAACACTCTTTTCACTGACCATGGTCTTTGGTATGACTTCATTATATAAACTGCATTCCATATAAGAACAGAATTGTTTTAAAGCCTTGTTGGCTCTAGTTTCTATACTCCTACAATGATGACATTTCCTGAAGTCTTGAGTGATAGCATTAAAAAAAGTGATACATCCTTGGAGGATGACAAGAGTCAATTGACATGGGGCATTAGACTGAAGTCAGTCATAATATGGTTAGATTGTTCTCCAATTAATAACACAAACTGTCAAGTCTCATTTCCTAACAATTTAGGAGTTCTGCCAGACCACAAAAGGAAAGGCGATATCCAACCCGTCTGCGCCAATTTTTCTGTCTTGCCTGCAGACTACAATAAAGGTCAGTGGTAAAGCTATCAAAAACGGAAGCCAGCTATGCATATTTTCCCTTCTAACTGGGGAGAAAGCTTTGCCCAAGAGCTTATCTTTCCAAGTATCTGCGTGTGCATACATGTATAATTACTTTACCAAACAGCCTTTTTTTTTTTTTTTTTTTTTTTTTTTAAGTAGGAGCAGGCAGTCAAGCAATCTCATGAAGAAAAAACAACTACTAATCTCAATGACACATTTCCAAGAGCTCAGGTTTACACCAAGAACAATGAATGTTTCCAGTTCAGCTGCCAGGGCTGATGCTTTGAGGGCTAAAATTTATTGCAGTACTTAAGTAATTCAATGTACTTAAAACTAAGCAGCTACACTTTGAATGTCTGAGGTCCCCATATGCCATAAAACTTGTTTTAATTACCTCTCATGAGGACAGATACTAGGAAAAAGCAGTTGAAATTAGCACATGGAAAGATAAGGGTTTGTTTGTTTGTTCCTTCAGATAACCCTCAGATAAGTTTTTCTCATCAAAGTAGGCATATGTGGAAAACAAAACAGTGTGAGTTGCTCATGACAATTTCTAAATATATTTCGTGAAAATCTGGTTTATACATGATTCTATCTTTAAGAAGACTATGAAGTATCAGTGTACAGTTATCTAGACTATATTAGGTTGGCAATTCAATGTTCTTTGTGGTCTGGACTATCAAAACACTACCTTATCCCCTAAATCTTTTACTCCTTCAGGAAGGAGAACTGTTAGAAATGTTTTACTGAAACACCTTCACATATGCAGGTAAAAACAGGCACAGAACAGCTCTACATCTCTTCTCCTTCCCCATGCCTCATTATTCATGTCTTTACCATTTATCCCTATCATACCTCTTCCAAATTTAAAATCAGCTTAAATGCTTGTTGGCACAGAAACCTCATCTGAATAACAAGGTGCTACATAGAACATCAGTCATTTTTCAGCACCATGGCAAACGTACAAAAAGTCTTTTCTTCAGTAGTGCCTCCGTTAATCAAAAAGAACAAGCCACTTTTGTAGTAGAACTTCACTACAAATGCAATAAATATTCATATATCCTTCAATAACACAGCACATAGATAAGGGGAGGAAAAACTCTTGGTAATGAAAAGCATCTCATTTAAAGGAAATAGGCCCAGTACCTTTTCTTTTCTCCCTTACCACACAAAATTCTAGTATAATCCTTTTTAAATTACCAAGATTAGAAAATTACATTCTGATCTGCCCAGCAGGGATAAACATGGAAAAATCCAAACAAATCTTGAAATAGGCACCATAAAACATAACAAACTTCCTAAGTAATTACTATTATTAGGTGCTCACTCACTACACAGTAGTTCAGGGGTACTACAGTACAGTCTCTGCACACTGAAACCTGTAGGCGAATTAAGAAAACATTATCACAGCCTTGCAATGGCTTCACATTTCTTTGTTTTGTTTGTATCATCTTTTGTTTTTATGCACATTTTTTCTGGCATGCTCTTCAGATCTGTGAGCCAACAGCAGCATTTCATTCTCTCCACCATGAAACAAATTATTCATGCTACAAACAGCAAGAATCACCTGAGGCTTTCAGGAGGCTCCCTTGTGCTGTCCTCTCAAGTTAATATAAATTTACATGTTTTCAGGCAATGCTGTACCACATTCTTTACAGAGCAGGACACAGAAAATGTTTGTTCTGTAACTATTTTTTTCCCCGTACATGCACACGCTTTCATGATCTTCTCTCTCACATGACTATACCACACTCATTCAGAAAACACCCTCATCTCAAAACATCAGCCCTCCTGTAATTTTTTTCTTTCTATTTAAAATAAGTCAAAGAGCTCTCCAAGGAAACAAACACCAGTTGGAAGTAACCAACATATAGTTTTTTAAATATAAGGTAAACAACTACTTATTCTGCCTACAGACACATTTTCTAAAAACACACACATTCACATATGCTTAAAATGGTAACACAAATGAAATCTGTGTAGAATAAAAGATGACTTTCTACAGGGGAGCACCCACAATCCCAATTACATAAAAAGCTTATAAAGGTCTTACAATTTCTCTTCAGAGTCAAGCACGTATTGGTATCAAAAATAAGATAGCTGTCTTACAGATATCGAATCTGTTTGACAGCAGTGATGATGACGGGCAGAAAACTTAGAGGAGGTTTTAATTTAATAATATATTAGGCCTTTACATGTTTCCCAGGCACTTGTTCCTTTCAAAGATATCTTTTTAAAAATGCTTAATTTCAAAATCTACTCTTTCAAAACAAACTAGTTTTGTGCACAGAAGTCTTCACGATTGTTTCCAGTGAGATTAAGAACTGCAGTTTTAGCAGAACTTGCGACACTGAAAAACTCAAACCAAGTAGCTAGAGGACCACAGCATGAGCAAGAGGACAGCAGGACTGAGACTGACTCAGAAATGGAAGGAGACTCCTGCGGTCTAATCACAGGGCACCGAGGACACTGCTTGAAACATGGCAGGTGTCAGTTCGTTCTTCTCTTTCAGAGGAAATAGCAAGCAACCATACTTTATAAAAACCCACTAAAAAGCAGCAGTTTCTTCCTATCCTGTCAGCCAAGGTTTGATCCATACCTGTAACAGGAGACTTTACACATCTTGTATATTTTAAATCCTGTCAGATTAGTGTAAGTGTGGATTTACTGAATCTCTTTAAAATCTCAGAATAAATAAAGAATAACTATATCTCTCAAGGGGGCTTTTCTATGATGCTCACTATATCACCTTCTCAAAAAGCACCATCAGATGCTGTATGCCACTCCTTAAAACATTCCCTACAGAATTAAAATGCCTCAAACCTTTATAAACATCCTCGCTTTACAGATTGGAAACTACAAGACAGCAGAAAAGGTCATAACTGTCAGCAGTACAAAACAATCCTGGCTCTCCAGTTTAACATTTGAAGGCCTGATGTTTCAAAGCACATCACATTTTCAAAGCACAACACACTAAAAGTTCAAAACAAAGTTCCCATTAATTTCAATTTCAGCCTGCAGCGTTCGCTCTCCTTAGTCATACTCCTAGGTATCAAATTCAATCTTCCCATCCTCTCATATGAGCCACCAAATAAGGAGTACCCACATCTGAGTAGTTTGGGTTATCTGGTTAAACAACTGCCCACAGAGCACAGAAATTCTCTGGAAAAAAAAGAAAGTAAATCCATTGTCCAAAAGCTGCATTTCCAACCAGTGTCTAACCCTGAGATCATTTTCCTCTCATTACTCTGTCTCACAATGCAACCTTCCGCACGAAACAACACAGGAACACAGATTTCCTACTCTATTTCAATTCATGCCTAGAGCCTTTGCCTTGCCTGTGGAAGGAGTTCTTGAAGGACAGAGAACAAATACACTATTACGACTGCATAACTGAAGACTGTATCATAAGGCATTACATACACATGGCATGAAGACTACACACAAAGCAAGATTTGAAATTTTTATCTTTTTAGAGACTCCGCAATACTTCCAAACTTTTGAAAAGCACCTTCAAACTGACAGGATATCAAAAAGTTGTTCCTCCCAACAGACCAGTATCGGTATCCTGAGTTTCAACAGCTCTCGAAAGGATTTTAAAAAATTCTCGAAAGCAAGGGTGGCCAATTTTCCTGGCTCTGCAAACCATATACCAAAAGGTAACATGTGGCAGGGATACCCCAAGTTGCATGGAAAAATAGCTCTGGGAAGAATTCACAGGTGCCAGCTGACATGACACTGCTTTGCAGAGCAATATAGAGGGCTGCTCTACTGCCCAGTTGCATGTAGACAACTGGTCCCAAAGAAGACTCATCAATGTCACTGGGAAATCGCATACTTCAAAACTGAACCAAATGGTCTTTTCTACTTCGTCATTATGCATATTTCTTCCTCTCCATCATGTGAATCCCAAAGAATATTCAGAACCAGAATTCGGACAAAGTAGGAGAATGTTTTAGTCTAAATACACAATATTGTTGCAAGAAAAAGGATTTTTCAATTAGTACTCAGCTGTTAAAACTTTCCACATTTTACTGAAATGAGTTGACATTAACAAAAATGCAACAGTACTGCACACCCCACTTCTTATAGCTTCAGTTTTTCATTTAGGCAAACAGCACCAGTAGTTTTCAGAAGAGAAAGAGGAAAGCAACACAAAACACTCAAACTGAAGTGGCTTCCTGAAAAATTCTGTATTTTACTGACTACTATTATACTGTCTGTTCTGTCCCTGTTTTACTCTCTATTTACCATTCCAAGGCCATGTATCCCGATTATTAATTTTGCTATTTGAAGTCACAGAACAGCTCGTTTCTTTACATCAGCCTCCTAAGAAAAACCAGACCATGCTGCAACAATATGGCAAATACTTTCATAAACAACACAGAAAGCCCCTCTCAAAATCCATGACCCCAGAGCTTTTCGAATAAGGAAATAATTGTGAACTGCAACCCTTGGCCGTCTTCCACTTCTAATACTCACCGAAGCTTGTTTTGTTTTTGTCATCAGAAGATTAAGTCCCAAAAAGTCAAACTCATTTGGGAAAAGGGTGAAGAGAAAACTCTCCAGAGACACAGGTCACTAACTGTGTATCTTAATTGCATGAGGAACCATTTAGTGGAATCTGTTTCCATTCATTAATCTAAGGCACTGGTTTGAGAACCAGCAGGATAAGAGTAACCTGGTGATACCAGAGCTCTGTAACTACATTAAACATTCCCTACAGGGTTGAAATTGAATGATTCGTTTCTTGTTAAACAGCTAACAGTCAAACATTTTCTAGACTTCTTGATCTTCTGTCAAAAAGGTCTATTCTATTCAAAAGATTTATGACAGTAAATCTAGTAAAAAATGGCTCAGGTTACAGAGAGAGACCAGGCCAGGAAAATGCCACAGCACATGGTATTTCTACCTAACACTGTGACATGGAATAAGTCACCTAGCTCTTTGTGTAAAAATTAAGAGCGTCACACAGGAGATGTTTTTATGCCCTTATTTGGCAGGATGCAATTTTTAAGCCTTAAAACCTTTTAGAAGGCCAGGTACATCTGGTAGATTTTCCTTAACAATCTTTCATCTTTATGCAGCCTATAGTATGGCACTGGCACTCATTCATAAGCAGTGGTTGGTGCTTAAGTAACTTCCCAGGAATGGGAACAGATCTGATAGTCATAAACATTTACTACGCTACTTGTTATTAAGTCTTTAGTACCCGTAACAATAAGAATTAGTTTGTTCTGTCAATAGATGCTGACATGAAGAAATCCAATCATGTTTCAGGGAACTGAAAGGCGCTGTAGCCTCTACTCTGATAACATACAGAGAAGGGTGTTAAAAGAAAAAAGAAAAAAAAAAAAGAAAGAAAAAGAAAAAGTAATTTGACTGGGCTACTAGCCCTCAGTCTCCTGTCTGTTCCCAGTCTCCTCTTCACTACACAGCACTTCTTCCCATCTGTACACATGCAAATCATATTCCTCCTCTTAAACCGTTGTTTTTAATATCTGTGAGCTTTCCATGCAGTGCAAGTACAAGTGCAATGTGCTCGGTATGGTGAATGTAGGGAAGTGTCTCAGCACAGTGGCAGCATGTCGTTACCTTTGGATTGAAGACAAAATCCAATATAATCAGAGTCTGTTGACTTCAGTGAAAGGTAGGAGTCATCACTGAAAATTTTTAAAAAGATGCATGATAGTCTGGTTATGAGGAATTTTACTATATGAACACACTAGAAAAAAGTTAAGGGGAAACAACCCTAATTAAAAAGATCAGTTTAGCACTGTAATAGCAAGAGCACAAAAAAATGACTGCTGAATGTCACAAGAATTACTGGAAATTAATATGATTTAAGTGGCTAATTCAAATACAATCTAGAAACTGACTGTGATGACTGAGCAGCAATAGTCATTTCAGCCAATACCTTTTTGCATTTAAACACTTAGAAGAAAAAAAATTTCATAAACTCCTATGAGATTTGCATGCCAACTTCCATTTTCAAAGAAGCTTTAGGCAGTTAGTGCCGTTCCAGACACCAAAATGTAAAATCTTCATGACACTTCCCCAAGCTGTCCTTCACATGAAAGAAGTTTGTATTTCTTCCAAAGAGCTCCCAAGTTATACACATTCTCCTTCAATCTACAGGCATCATCACTTAAGCACAGATGCTACCAAATAATTTGGCAGATAAGCCTTCTTGAGATTCTCAAAGTCCCCTGCCTAGTACACCTACCTGTCAGAGCAAACCATAAAAGAACACTGTTTGGTGGCTACTCTGTGCCACTTCCTTTATTTCCAAAAATCAACTCATTGTAACTCTAACCTGAAGCATGAGAAATCCAGGCTCAAGTCCTTCCCCTAATTTTGAATAGCAGTTTGAACTGAAGATACCCAACAACCAGCTTAGTATTACAAAGATTTTGCTATAATGTATGCTGAAGGCTCTCATTCTCTCTTGAAACCATTCCACTTAAGTTAATGAAACCAGAATCCATTTACTTTGCAATAGCCAAGTCTCCTAACCTCTGTATTATAGGGTCATTACCATCTTCTTTTATCTAATGAACTTAACATCGGATACACAGTAAAAAAAATCTAAACATGAGAGTTTGAGACAAAGAAATTAAGATTACCCCGCAAACAAAAGGTTCACAGAAGTCATCTGGAAGTTGATGTAACTGGAATCAAATCCGATACAACCACGCAGACAAGAATTTGAACTAGGTCTCCAATATTCAAAACAAATGTTTTAACTACTAGGCTATTAAGGCAGCTGCATTTCATCTAATGATTTCTTTTCCCCACCACACCCTTATTTCCCAAGGAATAAAAGAATATCCTGGTTAAAGAGCCAGCTGCAAGAAAACATATTCTACTGTATTTAACCACCTCTCAAGAACGGGGCACTCTCTCACTGTTCACCATTTCTCACTCAGCTTGCTCTCTTTGATGAAACATATTCAGATGAGTGAGACATCCATGTCACCTTTATCTAGGCTGTGAATTTTAAGAGGCAGCAAGTACTTCAGTGGAAGAAATGCTGAGCTGAAATCTCTTTTCTGGTTTTAATTGCTGGGGCTAACTTTGACCTAAGGCACGTGAATCAGCTGGCGTTGTAACTTGCTGATAGTAACTGTCCTTCTACATTCTTTCAGCTTGCAGAACAGGGGCACAAAAATCCAATTTAATTTACCATATGGTGAAATAAGATGAGACTAAGTTGAATTACTATTACTATAATCAGAGACTAAGCAGACATCAGTTACCACAACTCAGCTGATGCTCTAAAAACTAGGAGCATGCCCAAAAGCTACTGACACCTCAACGTGACCAAGTTCTTTCGAAAATACTGTTTGGTGTCTTAACACTGGTAGCTCCTGATTTTCCTTTCTTGGTTGTCTGACACCTGCATTTGCTAACCTTCAGAGTAAGACATTTATTTACTCAGTTTTTTGCTTCTGGGAAGTAGTTGCCTGTGAACCAGTTGGGACTATGGGCAGAGGGAAACATATATGGACAGACATCTATCAGCTTTTCATGTTTTCCTGTCTACTTGCTTCTTTAACTTCCTGTATATGCAACCAGAAATTTAACTTTTTCAAAATAGTTTTTTCAAAACCACTCATGACTATTTTAAGTCACTATTTTAAGTACTCTTTGCTTGCACCATCTGTTGTAATAGTCTGTAAATTTTGTAAGTTTTGAACCTTTTTTCTTACTACAATAGAATATGAAACATTCATTATATACTTTTCCTCTGTACTATATAATATAATTAAAGCATAATAAAATTGTATCAGCCTTATGAAGAGAATTATCTTAGATAGTACTTTGAATACACACTATCATAACTTAACCTAGCACAAATTTTAGTTTCATTTTAGTACAACAGAAAATTTGAACTATTAGTGAACATCATATAAGGCTCCTTTCTCCAAGTAAAATGAACATTTTCACATCTTAAGCATGCAAAACCTTACCTGATCAGCTGTTGTGACATCAGAAAGCACAGCATCAGGGGGTCTCTTGGGTGGATTTACTGTTACCTAAAAGCAAAAGAGGTAGTATCAACATTTCACTGTAAAAATCTCTTATCTGTACCCATGCTAGAATCATTGTAAGGTATGTCTGAAGAGAAGTATTTCCAAAGCTGTTAGGGTTTCTCTCCCTGCCTTTTATATTTAAGGACAAATAGGAAAAAAAAATTTGTATGCCAAAAAAAGTCTCTTTTCAAGTTCATCTCTATAGAAGATGGTGATCCTGAGGCATCAGATCTGCCTTACAGTTACAAGTTCTAGCTGATCAGTTTCTTCCAAATGATCCTAAAAAGCCCAGGAAAGAATTATTCACCTCCAAAAATTAGTTCTCCAGTAAAACCAATGCTTCCACCTAGTACCAGTTTCCGCTTATATAAAGCGATGTTGGTGTTTTGGAACACAGCGTGAGAATGAAGCTTTTAAAATAATGCTTCAAAAAGCTCAATGGAATAAAAAAAATTTACTACCTCACTTCTGAACTATAGCACTTTAGGGCTTACAATAGCTTCCAGCTCTTCTTTCCCCCCTTCCCTTTGACTTTTTTTTTCCTTTTCTGTCTTTGCAATTACGAGTTGTATTTTAAGCCCTATGGCATTATAAAAAAGCCATTTCTCATGCAATCTACAGCTTTGTGGTTTGGTTTCAAAGCCTGTAAACTTTACCAACAGACTGCCAGAGAATATCTTAGATAAGCACAGAGACAAAATACCATAACCAATTTAAACTATTAAAGTAGCTGAATTTTTTTTCAGTCTTCATGGAGTTTCAAAGAAACAAAACAAAACAAAAAACACCCAACAAAAAGAAGAATAAGAGAAACTAGCTTAAACTAAAATTAGAAGAAGCAGCTTGACTAAGGATCCTACTTAATGGTAGTTTGTATAAGCTTTTCCTGGAATAAAAGAGAAATGGACAGAAATTAAAGGCTGAATAGTTTCACATCTAAATCCAGTAAAAGCTCTTTTCTATTTATTACAGCACAGCAAATCCACCACTTGGCTGGGAGGCTTAATAACATCACTCCTGCCACCTTTGTCACCTTGGAGCACAGCAACGGCCCTACACATCAACTCACGCATAAGCTGTGCAGTCAGCAGTAACAAAACTTAGCGGGTTTGATAACAGGACCACCATCTAAAAGGCTTTCAAAACACAAATGGCTTCCCTATGGATTTCCAGTCAGTTTAAGGAAAAATCAGCCTGACCTACTGAGTCCTAAAGAGGTTGAAACTAGTTAAACTTATGAATAAATTAAGGAAACCCCTTTGTCTGAGAGCATCCAACTCAGAGGAGAAACATAATTTACAAAAGGTGCTGCTCATGATAAACCTTAGATTGGAAATGTGTTCACCTTGGTTCTCCGATGCAATGAATCTGTAAAATGATAAAAAGACTCACTGCAAAATATGCCTGCTCAGTTCGGGACTTCTTTTGGCAGAGAGGGACATGAAGGATTTTTTTTTATTTGGGAAGGTCTGTGAAGACAAAGTAGGAAAATCTGTGGTTTGGAACTGGCTTCTTGCTGCAGAAAGGCTGCTGAATTTGCTGTCGCTGCCTTATCTTAACTAGATTGTGTATTTTATGTTTTCTTCTTTCACAAGAGATACTGTTGCTTGAAACATGCATTCTTTACATATTAAAATGTACAATAAAGTAATTTATATAGCATTCTCATCATTCACCAAAACAGTGAAGACATTATGGTTGCCGAAACCACAATATTTCACAAAAAAGTCCCAAAGCTGGACTCTCTGATGCCATCATTATAGATTAACAACACTTCATTCAACCACCTTTTCTTTTTTTTTTTTTTTTTTTTTTTTTTTTTTTTTTTTTACATGCACTATTATAAAGCTGATTACAGAAGAATTAAGGGTTCCATCGTAAAGAATATTATATTCCATCCGCAAGAATATTCTGTGAATTTATTATACTGGACAGAAGCTTCTCCCATTTCCCTTTGAAGCAGCATGCATCTCAAGATTTGACCTGTAAAGTTACATATGGGAAAACTTTTATATAATTGGTACATATTTAAGTAGAAAAAAACTTATAAATTTATAAATGTGTTATTATAAATTATTGAAACTATTGAGCTTCTAATACTGTAGGTCCAGCTGACTATTTGTTAGAGTACAGCCTCAAGGCTCTAGTCTAGAACAATGTTCTCTCATAGCTGGCCCTGCCCTTATAACCATTCTCTCCTTAAATACTACGTTTATATGAAGTAGCTGAATAGCTACTTCATGCATTTGGCCATACACACTATGCGTTCATGTGACACTGTTTGTCACCTGCCTCTCCCAAGATGCAGGAGTTCCACTCCAAGGGAAATAAGAACAATAATGTTATTTTGAGCTTTTTCTCCTCATGCTTTCCAAGCTCACACAAACTCTTAGACTTCTAAAGAGCTACACCTAGAGGTTTTTCCAGAAACTGCAAGCTCAAACCTAACATCATTTATCAGAGCATGCCTCATCAAACAAACTAAGCTTTTCATTAGCGCAAACATCTTTTAATAATAAACATATATTCACGTCTATTAGCACAGTATTAACACATGAAAAGCAATTTACTAATCAACATTAAATATTAACCATACCCTCCATATATGTACACCCAGAATTATCACTAGGTATCAGTTTATTTTTCAGTACGAATAGCAGTCACACACACACACACGCGCGAAATAAAATATTCTGAGGAGGAGCAGCAGAATACACTGCAATGCTAAACTGAGGAAACACAGATCATGTATTCCCAACTGGGGCTATGAGCTCTGAAGTAAAAGTGGAAACGCAGTCACCACAGGAAAGTTGAGATTGGTTTAAGCCAGAAAAACAGACTCTGTCATGAGCCTAGTTGGCACAATCCAACAGCCCAGGAGAAGGCCCCTAGACAAAGTCTCTACGATCTCAGTCTTCTTGTCATTCCCCTCCTTGCCCATGCTTAAACAATAGCAGCCAAAAATTCTGCTCTTACAGCTACACATAAGAGAGGTAAAGCTCCCAGAATGTTCTTGCAAACACCAAGACCTATAGATAAAGGTCATTTCTCTGTTCTTGTTCCAACCCAAGAGGTCTCTTGAAGATCATCGAGATCAAAAGTAGACTATAAAAATAAAACCTTTTTCCCAGATAGTTTCTAACAAGAAATTTATAGTTTTCATCATCAATTCACTTACGAAGATCTTGATTGGGAGCAATTAAATACAAAATCAAAACAGGCAATTTCTTTTGTTTGCAAAGCTTACATTGGGGCTTCCTAAAACCTAAAGTCAATATGACTCTCACCAAATTGGACAGTTCAGCTGATAGCCTCTTCAGCCTGACCTACAGCAGTAGGAGTTTAAGGACTTCAGTACAGCTCAGAGTATAACCTGAGGTAGCTTTTACTACTTTTATGGAATTAATTGGGTCAAATTTAGCTACTTCAGGTTACAGTCTGCTAAATGGTCTACTTCGAAAGGCCTTCTTCTACAAGATTTAATACAAATCCTGCAGACGAGCTTTCTGTCCACAACATTCATTCCAAATATATATCTTTCAATTTTAACTAATTTCTGATATTATTTTCTAATTCCAAGTTCATAGATGATTGCTAGTCATTTCAGATCCCTCAGTAGACATTAAATAGTGTCCTTCCTTCTTGGGAAGCAACGGAGTCTTCAGATAAGACTTGTTATTAACATATTATAGAAAGGATTAGATACTTACTGAGAAGCAGACAGCTTTTCCCAGATGTAGTGTGGTACAAGATACCAAAATACTGGTTTTCAAAGTCTTTATGGCTTTTTGGTTTATTCAGAACTAAAGCAACCCAACTTAATTTAGATTCTAAACATTTGCCAGACAGTCTCTCATTCTGTATGCCATTAGGACATTTAATATCTGTAATTTCAAATGTTTAAATGTAGGAATATCTAATCAGTAGCATGTTAAGGAATTCACTTTCTTTCCCAATTGTCAGAACCATTGGTTTTCCAGGCCCTGAACAGTACCATTCCCCTCAGACTCTTCCATGAACAGAACCATTTAGACTGAATTTGAGCTTGCAGGGCTACACTGCTCAAACGCTAGTTTATCATTTCTAGTTGATATAGCATACGTTTTTCTTGCAATATTAAGATGTTTTTTAAATATCAGTAAGCTTGAATTTACCTTGGCTTTTTCTGATGTTCGCTTTCCACCTAATCCTCCAGCTCCAACAAAAAACACAGTGAACTGATTATAACACAACAGCTCTTTTCCACAATAGGTATTCACTGAAAGACAACAAAAGAGGAGGGCTGTCTATTCCATCTTTGATCTTCGTTTCTTTTGTAGCATGGTAGATACATAGAGTTTCACTTCAAACATGCCAAAACTCAGTTTAACAAGTTACAGAACAACTCTTTCACCTTGCACCATTGCAAGTCAGTGCCTGACTACCAATGATTGATGACCTGTTTCAAGTAACATTATCATGAATTTTCTTTGTATGAAAACATTAAAATTAAAAAACGAGCTATCAAAATGCTGATGACATTCAAATTGTTAAAAGTATTTGACAACACAGGGCTGAAATAAATATTTATTTCAGCATTTCATACACCATTAGCAGTTTATTTAAATATGATAGAATTGTGCCATAAAATATGATGTATTAGAAGCTGTTAAGAATCCCTAGTGTGTAAAGCACATTACCAACTCATACAAAAAGCTGTACTAGTATCAGGTATGAAAAGAGCTCCAGAGCAAGCTTTAGTTTAAGGTCATATACTACTTCTTTTCGAAGCGAGTTTGGATTTGTTAAACTTCTTACGCTGAATCATTGAGATTGAGCTATTTCCAATTCCTGCCTACTCCACTACATTAAGCCTTAAACTAAAATTTACAATAGTGTTAATAGTGTTCATTTCCAGTTACAGAAGAAATTTAAAAACCACTAAGATTCTGCTCAAAAACAGAACTTCCACGTATTGCAGAAATAGACAGGCTTAATGTTAGCCAAATACAGAAGAAAAATACAACTAGAAGGAACAAAGAGATGGAGTAGAGAAAAGATCTTTTTAAAATTTTATCCATATATATACACACCACAAGAGTGTTCAAGATTCATTAATCTACTCTTACAACCTAATTTTCCAAATGGTTTTGGTATATCATGCCTACAAATACCAAAATTCAGCAAGTAATGACCTAAGGACTCTTATGGACATTCAGATCCTTCAACCTAGATACAAGAGGAAAGAAATACTTTTTATTTAAAATATATAAATGTATATTATAATATTTATATGCATATAAAAATAATCCAGGACAGGCTATTACAGAGGGCTGTTTCACCAATGAGACTAACAGCACAGCATACACACATGACTAACCTTTTCAAACCCTCCCTGACACACACCGCCTTGTTGAAGGGTGGCAGAATCTAAAACGGCTGCCTTCAAATAGGGCCAAGTACTAGTAATAAAGAAGTTGTTCCGTTTCCATGATGCAGTATTTCACCTATGTAGGCAGAAACCAAATTTCTTCTGAAATCTCTTTCCAAAAACAGTATTCTTGATTTCAGGACCTTAACTGCCTAAGAACAATGACATTATACATTACACAGCTATTGCAAATTAGCTCATTTCTCAGCTCTCATTGAGATTTAACAAGGTCTTTACTGTGGAAAGGCTGGCAGTAATTGTTAAAGCTAGTTAACATTAAGCCTGTCGAATTTAACTGCATGCTCTTAAAAGAAACATAAACCTTCTTACCATCTACGAGCAAGACTGCTCCTGAACCTTTGTCAAGTATATCAGCAATAGTTGAAACTGAAGTTAACTGCCCTGTAAGAGAACAAGAACACATAGAATGTTTTAAGATTTTGCTTCAACAATGAACTGTGCAGCGCTCTCTTTACGTTTCTTAACTAACAACAACAACGTGAATCTGGGAATCTTTGCAAATCTTGGTTTAGTGTAAGATTACATAGAAATTTATTACAAAATTAATGAAATTGAACATAGATGAGCATTTGAGAGTTTGGTTTTTTTGTTTTTAAATAGAAACTTGTTAGTTTGTGTATTCAGAGCTAACAAATTGCATTTCATATTCGAATATGTAATTAACTCTAAAGATAGCTCCTATCATGAGGAGTGTCCCCCAACTTCAAAAGTGTTGAGATGATTACAGTTCTACAGAGGGGAAGCTCAACTCAGGGGCTGGTACTAACTGATTTATGAAGTTTGGTTTTTTATTTTTTTTAAATGAGATTATTGTTGTAGAAAGATATGTAGGCATATATATAATCAGCCTATGAAATGGAGGCATGGGGGAAAAAGGACTTACTGAGTCCTCATCATCTATTATCAGACTGAAATGAATACAGCATTCACACATTTCCTTCTTGCTTATATAA
This sequence comes from Dromaius novaehollandiae, assembly GCF_036370855.1. Lineage (NCBI taxonomy): Eukaryota > Metazoa > Chordata > Aves > Casuariiformes > Dromaiidae > Dromaius > Dromaius novaehollandiae. The sequence continues at coordinate 39,824,838 of NC_088132.1, forward strand.
AAAACATGATATTTATCGCTGGTTCATACTTTTTTATTCCTTTTCTACACTCTGGAAAAAACTTTTTTAAAAAACAAAAAAAAAAAATCTAAAGAAGAAAGCCAGACACATGCACACATCCTGAATGAGTCTAATAACCACCTGTCGAGTGCTGCAGTACGGGAACACATATCTACCTAGGAAAAGAGCTTGCTACCGCAGTAAATAATATCTTGAGAATTTTGACAGGAAGAACAAGAAATGTTTTCAAGCCTCCTCATCAAGACGTCCATTCCACCTTAGTATACATAATTTAAATCTTATCCTCTTAGAGGCACAAGGAGGCAACCACTGTCAAAGTAATTTCGGGTGAACATTACAAAACTACCGTGATACAACCTTACAGAAATAACTAAAAGTTCTCCTAGTTAATATCAAATGATAAGAGTAACAGCATGAAGCAACAGAACAGCATTTAGCTTAAATAATCAGTTTAAATAATCAGCTCATTTCTTTTCAGACCACCTAAAGAAAAAACAATTACAGATTTATTTTTATTACTTCAAAGATTAGGCATGAGTGTACTAAGTATACTACTGAAGGGCAATGCCTGATCCCACTCTTCCAAAGAGCAGAGCTTCAGAGTTCCTTCAACAATGCAACAGGTTGCCTCTATTCTCCCCCACCCCTTGCAAAAAGAATATGCAACAAATCCAGTTTGAAGCAGTGTGTCCCTATTTCCCATTTATAATGTCACTACAAGAAGTGTTGTCATAGTGACAAGCAAATTAGCCACACAAAGGACTGACCTGAGGTTGGTAATGGTTTATACAGCTCCAGATACTGCTCACCATGCAGCATCTATGTAAAGACAGACAATGCTATAACAATCAATTTAGTCTATTGCTTCTCCCATCACAATTAAAAATGAATGTACAGATATTTCACAAAGAAAACAAAAATATTACAAGTTTACAGAAGGGAATACATCTATATAGACAAATCTGGGAGTTTGCATACTGTAAGAACTTCACAGCCCACTAAGTTAAAAAGGCCTATACTACCTTTTGAACTGCTAGCAAAGATTACCTATAGCATATAGCTACTATTAGAAAACAGCATTTCTCAAAATAAGACTTTTTTTTAAATTTCCTCCCCAACAAAATATATTTTCAGAGCAAGATATAAGCTTTGGGGTTTTAATAAGATATATTTATAACAAGTTAGAATTCAACACAAAATTGGTTTATTAGCAGCTTAGGAAAACACAGCCTATACACGTGAACTAGGCGAATTACTACTTAGGAGGCAAGAATACAGAACACTAAGTTTTCCTTTCCTAGAAGGAAGTGCACTTATAAATATTATAAATATGCTAATTGCCATCAATTTATAATTACATAAAGCATAGACAAAAATAGTTACCTAATTCTTTCATACCTTTGTGAAATCAATATTTAGTCCTGGAAGAGAAGGAACACCATCAAAAACTGAAATCTGAGCAGGAATGACTCCAAAGCTAGGTAAACAGCAGAACTCTTCACTTCCTTCAAAGAGAAATTTTAGGTGATCTGGATCCTTAGTCGACATTCCCACACCAAGAGCATATAGAATAGGCTCTAAGTGAGTATACGTATACACCTTGGTAGCCAATTCCCGGCCAATAATGTTTGCCTAGAAATTAGAAGTTAGCATAAAATAAAACTTGGTACTCTTTAATATTGCACGCGTATTCTTCCTACAATTCTCATATCAAACAATTAATGTTTGAGCATTTTTTTAAAAGTATAGTCACATGTAAACGTGCCATGTAAACAATAAATATACTGTAACACATTACTGTATTTGTTGCAGTGCAGAAAACCCTATCACAATGCATCACAGCTTTCTGCAAGCAATCTACTTCAAGAATAAATGGTATAACTTCACATGGCTCAGCTCCCAGCCATGTTATAAGTATCTTTTGAAAACCAACCATGAGTGAAATAATTAACACTGTAATAAAATTAGGAAGAGTAAAAGTTAAATATATATAAAAAAGGAGAGAGAGAACAAAAAAACGAATTGCCTAGCAAGCCCCCGCTCCTGTTTCTGAACAATACCCTAATTAAAGATGCTTGCAGAATTTACAAGCACTTGTATCAAAGAGATTCAACATATTTAACCTCAAGAGTTACACCATCGATGAGAAAAGTGAAGAGTGGAGTCTGGAGATGTTTCCTATTCTACCTCCTCATTTCACAGTTTAAACCCACCTTTCTTTCTTTTTGCAGACAGCAAGCCAGAGTGGAAGTTGATCACCAATAGAATAAGCTTCTCTGCTGAAGGTTTTCAGATAGCTATAAGTATGCCTTGTAGAAAGAGGTACTTACAGTGTCAACAGCTGAAGAGATGACTGAACCAGAGCTTGTGGAATGCATAGAAACATTTCCTTGAGACTCTATCTGACTTAGAGCATCATTCAAAACATTTATGGACTCTAGAGAAAGGAAGGGAAAAAAAAACATTTGAAAATAGACAGAAATAAAAGGCTACAATCTGACATGCCACAAACATGCAAGCAAATGAGCCTTAGCTTGGTACTTCTCAATTCATTTTTAAACACAATGAATATATACCTACAAATTGAGCATCACGCTGCATTTTACAGGCATCTATGCAGTTGTTAGTGATAAGCAGTCTCTACACCTGTTCCATCAGTTCTGCGCCCAGTAGTCAACTATGACATATTTATTTCAAGTGCTTGAAACACAATTCATGCTACACAGCAACAGTTAAGCCAAGTGAAATACATCAGCAATTATTTGGTTTCTTTTACTCCCAGAGCCATGGTATTAAGAGAAGATAATGAGCATTATTCTTCAACTGTCTCAAAAATTAGCATCTGAAAATTAGCCCACCTTTCCCTATCTTTAAAATTATTTTCAATACAAGTAACTGGGCATCTCTTCTGGCGGTTATCCTCTTTCCTGAACCACACTGTAAAGAAAATCCAACTGAGGCTTGAACAATGTCAAGATTACAAGAGATGATGCATAGAGGAGATACAGAGCTCAGCCGTGGTAAATGCAGGCCATCAAGGACATTTGTCTCCTTGAAGCTCAAAATGGATAAAGTCAATACTGAGCATTCTGGTGTCGGACAGAGTCAGACAAAGTGGTGAAAATCACGCACAGAGGAAAAAGTGTTTAAAGGAAACAGAGGAACTCATTATTTAACTACTTTTGCCTGCTCACTTCCAATCCATGGGTGCCCATCTCAGTTTCTAAACTCATATCCCCATATTGACTTCCATCGACCCTGAGGCTCCTACCAACTGTGCTTCTCTCTATTGCACAGCATTCTTCTAAATATCCCTCAAGCTAGCTGCATATTTTCTTGTAGATTTCTGATTTCCTAAACTTCAATTTGCTTCCCAATCTCGCTGCCAGTAGCACTGTAACGTTTTATTTGTGGCCTGAATCTCATGAAGAAGTAGGAACATCTACCAGACAAATGTAAGGTTGTAGCCACTTCTGCTAAAGACAAGCTGTGGCTTTGCGTACAAACGCTGTCATTTTGCATAAAGCAAAATGTGCAAGATATAAGAAAGCTGTAATTGATAAGAACCCTTTAAAAGGAAATCCATCATGAAATGCACAAAGGAAAGGCAATACTGAGCTGCTGGGAGAAGAAATAGACTGCTTCTCCTACTCTTGCAAGGGTACAAGAAAGGCTTTAGAAAGACATTGCCTTAGAATCTTTAAGGGAAAGGTTTTGATTTCTGAGTAATTCTCAATGTTTCCCTCCTTTTTATGTCCACGACCCATTCTGCATGCAGGGAAATAATCATCATTTTTAATGGTGAAATCACAAAAGCAGATTACCAGTATATATTTTACATGCAATTACATACATTAAGACAAACAGTAATAGCACAATCAGTAATTTAAAGTATGCAGAATGCTGCAATCTCCTGTATAAGCAGTCTTTCTTCCAGAATACATGACATGACCGGACTCTCAAAATGGCTACTTACTGAGTATACGGATGAACATTACAGTTATGTGTTGGGAGTTACCCTAACTCTAAAAGGCTTCAGCAGAAATGGTTTTTAAACTTTGGCCTATGGCTATATTTGTAATCAGCAACAGTACTTGACCTGGACCATATCAGAATCATTTAAGCAAGAGTCTTGCTGCTTTTCAAAGCATATTTATGCGGAAAGAGCTCTCTTTTAGGATGGAAAGTTCTTTCAAGGATTCCTGGGTTTATTTCTTTACATCCATGATAAAGACATCTAAAGCATGAGACGTGTCTATGGCTGTAGACTCAAGCTTCTTGAGAGATTTCAGTAGAATGTGTATGTTACGTACACATTTATGTTCCAAAGTGGTCTTAATAACTTTGACATCAACACCATTTTTAAAAAGAAACCTTTCAGGCAACTTATAGGGGCATAAGTAAGCTACTAGAATATCACCAACTACAGGTAAGCAGGGAAAGACTTTTTTTTTCTTTTTTTTTTTTTTTAAGAGCAAAGAAAAATGTTGCTTTCTTTTTTCCTGAGCTATTAGCTTACTGGACTCTTCCAGTCAAGAACCCACTACTATATTTCCTTCATCTTTAAAAGGCTGCAGGAGTAACATGTGACTGATGTGCCTCAACATACTAATTCACTTCGGTCTTCACTGGCCTTCTGCTGCCTGGTCTAATACCTGTAGCATTAAACTTACAGTAATATTCTAGTAGTTGACCAGATATGAAACCTTTATGTGAGGCACGGTTACAATTTCAAAGAAGGGGTAAATTAGATCATTGTATTAAATACTACAAAGGTTAAGATCAAGCCCATTGTTATGAGCTACCAGCTTGCCAAGAAAAAAAACGAAGTGTTATGAGTTACCAGCTTGCCAAGAAAGAAACGAAGTATTACAAATTCATGAAGCAGTAACTACTTGCTCCACATAAATGTTTCTCTGCTTCTGGTTGCAGTATCTTGTGGTTGTCAGTAATAAATGCAGAGACATAAAACACTCAGATTGTGAATTCGTGCCCTTCAAGTTAGGAAGCGGGTTTTAGGATGGTTCACAGAGTCTTCATTTCTTCCTTTTGTGCATTCCTTCTGTGTATTGAATGTAAAAGAGGGGGAGGGAAGCATAGAGTGGTACACTATCATGAGGTTTCAGTCATGTAAACACAAAAGGAAGCCTGAAGTCAAAGTTTCATGAGCAAACTTAAATACGACAATTTCTACTTTTCAATACCTGACTTGACAAGACAAGCGAGGTTCTTTCAAGATCCAAGAAAGAGCTTGGGATAGGGGTATAATCTTCTCAGAAACAAAAGCAGCAGGAAATCTTTCTATTGATTTTGTCATTGTCAATGTTGATTATTAATCGTTCTATTATCAGTGAATTCTAAAACCTTAAATGTTCACTAACCCAGCACGGTCTGCTACTATAGAGCAAATTATGAGCAGACAGCAGGAAAAGAGTCACCTGAAGAAGCAAGATTGAGCATAGCCATAGCAAAGCCTGGCTCTTTCCAAAGGTATTCCTCTCACTTTCTAATCTGGGGACATTGTATATGAACCATATCCCTAAAGTATGGAAGAAATGGCATCGGTGCTTAACACTTTTTTTTCAAACAAAGGAAGCTGAAATTGAAGCTGGAACAATTTTCATCTCATGCAAAGTTCTCATTTTTATATACACACACACATATATGTACATACACACCTCCCATGTGTTTTATATTAATTTGCTCTACACTAGAAGTCAGCCTTTGAAATCAGCCAGAAGTCAGTCAGTGTGAATACTCAAGTTGTTTTCTGTACCTCTGCAGCTTCTAAGAGAATTAAAAATGCACATGAACACAAGAGCTTGATAGAGACCTGCTAGATTCAGCTAAAACTGGCTAGCATGTTCAAAATTAAGGGGAAGATGGAGGGTAAGAGGTATGACTCATACAGGGAGCAAAGGACACAGAACACTGACAGAACTAGTTCTGTTTTCTTAGAAAACAAAAACTGCTAAACATCTGTGCAATCAATACATAGTACAGTACACTGTATGTAGTACGCAGCCTGCAACACGGGGAGCTGTCTTCCACCTAACTATCTCAGAACATAACTTGCTTTCTCCCTTTGGGTAATGGGAAGAAAGACTAGGACACAAAAGCAAGTAGCACCCTGTGAAGGCAAGGCCTACCAGACCTAGCTTTGACTTAGAGGAAATACAAGGAGGCAACATGCCCATGTGCAGTGGGTCTGATAAACAACTGCGAACTATTGCATGCACAGCACACATTCAGAAGCTCTTGTATCACATCTAATCTGGTCTTTCCGTGCATGCACTGGTGCAGGGGTCCAGGACCTCATACTATCTCAAAACATGCAATTATGTTACCATGACAAATTCATCAGCTGAGCTACAGCCAACTGCAAATGAGAATTTGATCAATCCCTCTCTAGTAAAGGCTCGGCCAAGCCACATTATTCTGCAATTGCTGCTGCCTAAGGGTGCACACGGAGTTCGTTACAGTGGCTCAGCTGACACACAGAAACTTGGAAAGCCACTGTAACGTGACTCTGTGTCTTAACCCTAAGGCTTCAATTATGCGCTGCTTATTTTCTTGGAAGATTCCTAGCCATTTCTGAAGCAGTATAAAGTAAGTTAGAACTATGAATTCAGTTGAATTATTAGCAAGAAAATTATTAGCATTACCATCCATATCAGGCAAAAGCTCTAACATATAAGGCAGATTCATAGCTGCCTTGGAGGCAGTGCCGCTTTCACATTGGATTAAATACACTGTTATCTCCTCAATCCTGATACAAGGAACAGAGGAGAATGCACATTACAGTAAAACTAAATCCTCAATTTCTATGACTTCCTGAGGCCTAAATTGTCACATAGTTTGTTTTCAGATTTCTCTTTTGTTAAAAGGACATAACGTAGTGAAGGTATATGTAACCGTATCTTTTGCTAGTTAAACAGGACTATAACTGGAAATGTGTGGAAGCAGACAGGAACTGCCAGAACTTCTCCATGTACACCAAGGACTAAGCTTGTAGGAAAGAACTATAGAGAACATCCAAAGACACCTGAGGCACTAAAACCAAAATGAAGAGGTGTGCATAGTCAGTTATTCACACCAACTGTGGCAGAGAGATTTTGAGGTGGGACGTTGGGGGCGGGGGGGGGGGGGAGGAAGAGGCTTGCACAATCAGCAGCTGCTCATGCAGAAGGATGTAGGAGAACTAGCTACAGGAATGATTGCTTTATTGAGCACATCATCATGATATCTGAGAAACTTCCACAAGTTACTGAACTAAACATCAACTGCCAAATCAAGTGACAACTAGCTATTTCCTGTTCATGAAAATTGCATGAACCTTATACACAGCAAGAGCTGTTTAGCTTTCAGTTTATATCAAGGGAACAAGCTAAACCCAGAAACTTTAGAAGTGCTTAAAAAAGTTACAGAATGACAGAAAGAAGGGGGAGGGAAAAAAAATTTCGGATCTTCTTAATCAGACTGTTTTTAAGAATCCAATCATTTAATTTCTTAAAGGATCACTACTAATACATGAAGATGAGATCACACTTCCTGTCAGCCTTCAAAGCTCAGGGTCTCCAATAGCTGAAATATACAACTGCAAACATGCTCTGGTTCAAACACTGAGTAAGGGTTGCTAAACAGGGCTCTAAATACATTATCATCCATAAATCAGATATTGCGCATTTAACTTGTTTATCCTAAAGAGGATGACTTGTCCCTGTGCTTTCAAAAAAGAAAATTCTACATAAAAAAAAGTACAAAATATATCCAAGTATTCAGTTATACACGATTGTTACAGATGTAGGAGAAATTACCTTTCAAATAACACATGACAGTCCTACTTTTTGTAATCTAGAAGGAATTAAAGTCAAAATGCTCTTATCAGTATGCTCAAATTATGAATCAAGATTAACAACTCTGATTATAGGATTTTCTAGCAAATTACAGGCAAATACTTTATCTAGTTGTATTTTTTATAATTATACATAATGGTTAGTACATCATTGCTCTTCACAGCAAATTACTTAATGCTGGTAATAGATTTTAATGAAATCTTCTGAGAGAGTTTGAATTTGCAGATATTAGGCATTGTAGCTTTTCATTTTTAATGCAAGTACTCTAATTAGTTTTCTTTATTTAACAGTCAAATGCCTATAGGCGATGAAGTAGAAACTCTCATAGTAGGAAAAACTTTTAATGTAGTATTTAAAAATTGTATCTGATCAAATAATTTCTTCAGCATTTTGCTCAATTCTTCTGCTATTTCTTACATATAAGAAAATAATTAAAGGGTTTTCATTCAGACTAGCAATACACCTCTGACTTGATGTCACTGAAAGGACAATGCTATATTTTGTCTAAGTTTATAACAGCACAACAGCTAAGGTAGGCTATCTGCACAGGGAACCTATGCTAAGGAACCCTTTACAGATTCCTGACTATAGAAATCTGCTATGTTGTCCTGTAAGCACATCTTTTACTTCCTAAATCTAAAGTCCTGTTCAATTTTTGGTCCAGAGGGCAACAAGAGACAGATGTAATCTATCATATCCAGTGTTTAACCTGAAGTGACTTTCAATGGAAATTTCCATCTACAACATTTTTCTGCTTGCAATACAAAAATATAGTAGTACAAGTGACAGGGTAGAAGACAGAAATTAAACTGGAATAACATTGTTGTAAATGTCATCCCACAGTTGGAGAGAAAACATTTAGAAGTTGACATACATTTAGAAAAGGGACATCTGTAAGCCAAAGATGAGTGAAAACAAAATAATGAATGTGATGCAAAACTACTGTACAGTTAGCCACATTACCAACATCTGAGGAAAAGGCCAAAGAGTCTACTCTTCTGGTTTTGTTTTATGCATCTAAAAAATATATCCCTTCTGTTTCTATAAATCCTAGGGATTTCAAGACAAACTGCTTAAGCATCTACTGTGTTTTCTGGCAATCTACAGATCTTTGAAATTCAGCTGGCGTTGAATATAGGGATGCCTCTTTCCCTCCTTCCCCAATCCCCTTGTAAGCTGGCATTTCCTGATTTGGCAAATACTCAACCCTTCAGCTAAATAATCACACGCGTACTAAGAACACACTGTCAGGGATATTAAACACCTGTAACTCACACTGACAAATTCTGAGGGTAACTTTTTGAGAAGTCTCGGAAAGCAGTGGAAAGGCTGTGGAATAGTCTGTATGGTTTAAGAACTATGACAACGATGGTTCTAAATAGAGAGAGACCTAAGACACAGAGAGAAAGAGAAATCTTGGAATATGAAAGAGAAGCAAGTACAGCAGCAGGAAAGGTCAGAGTCATTTTGGCAAAAAACAGAGACAAAGAGTGAGAAGGAAGGAAGAAAAGAAGCAAAGCACTGCCATAATGAGACAGTCACTTTGGTCACCAGCAAAAGAGTTGGTGCTATCCAGGAAAAGGAGGCAGGGAGGAAAAGCTCTCTTGCTGTGTCACACCAGTTGACTCCTTAACCAGACATTTTTGGTATGGAAATGTCTAGGACTAATTTCAGGATTCCACGACTGAAAAGAACATACTGTCTCTTAAAACATTGCTTCTACCTAAATTTGGGTCGAATAAAATAAAACACTGCCTATAATTTGGCTGTAATACATAAAATAACACCGAATTCACTTTACTGGAAAACTCTTAAGGAGAAAGATAAGCTGTCTTAATTTTAAAAATGGGAACATATAAGTAGCTTTAAAAAGATCTGACTCTACTGAAAGAACAAATGATTAATGTTGCACATACACAGAAGAATTAATTAATTTAGTAAACTTCTTATTTAAAGAAAAGTTTCAGTAAAAGTCTGTCAAGAAAGTAATCTCTTGTAATCTTTGCTCGCCCAAACTATCTACATTATCAAAGCCTTCTTTACCTTGGATACTCCTGGGTTTGCTGGCATTATCAAAGTCACAGACCTTCTCCCATTTATCTCTCACTGCTTCAGGAGTCATTGGCTGATTCTTTCCTCTGACAATAGCACCCAAGGATCGTTCCCAGCGCACTAATAAAAAGAATAGAAATGGGAGACGTTGACCAGAGAATTCAAGCTGGTTATCACAGTAAAAAATGAAGAAACTTTTAGTTTCTTTAGAGCACTTTTCATCTAGGCCACTACTTGCAAGTCTGCGGAGGAAAGGAACAGCTTAAAAGCTCTCCAATATAACTCACCGGTATCACTTTTAGTGGAACTAAGAGGGCTCACCACTTTTTACTAATGCTTAGAAAAGCAATAGCATTGGTTTTAAATTTCACTAAAGCCAACAACAGACTGATTGCTCTTCAGAAATATTACATCAGGTTTTGGATCCTGTCCAGCAAAAAGTTACAGCCAGTTTGCATCTAGAGACATTCTCTTCTGACATGATTTTGACTACTGCTGCTCAGGATCTTCTGAAAGTCTTGGAAAACTATAGGGAAAATGTGAAAACTGCCTGTTTTCTATTAAAGAATGTTTATACAGTAGTCAGCATCTCCAAATTGTTTCCACAGTCATATCTCAATACTGATACTTTAGAGAAAGTTACTGGTAAGATAAACATGAAACCAGTTCTGGAAGAATATCGATTTCCTAGATCCCAGTTAATCCTTAATCTTTTTTTTTTTTTTTCTCTCCCAATTAGCAATAAGTAATGAATAAGGCCACACTTGTACTCAGACAGAAACCAATACAATGATGAAAAAGGTTCTTTTCTTCTGACCAGAGATGAGGAGGAGCCAGAGATTTTCACCTGTATGAAAACTCTAGTCCTCATGGAGCACAACAGGAGGTTTTACACTGCTGCTCCAGTTTAACCTGTTTAATATGCTACCCCAGGAAAAGCTGTCCAGAGCCAGTTCCAGTGCCATCAGAACGTTCATAGTCAGTCAGAAATAGACAAAACTCACTGCTTTTTCGAGTGTGTCTGTGTGTCTGTGTGTGTGGAGGGGGATGTCCCTTTGAAAGAAGGGGGAAAAACTTCTTGAATTTAATGGTCCTACTTTTCAACCCACACTAATGCTGATGGTATTCATGTAGGCTGGAAAGTCCTTACTTTAAGAAAATAATACTGACTAGGTTCCACATACTTAGAAGAAGAGTTAATGAGTTTTCACACACTCAAATAAGTTTCCCATCTGCTCAGCAGTCACTAGTGCCTGTGAGTATTCTTTCCTCTCGTATTTAAGCTAGTTTCTGGAGTCACTCAAGGACAATTCTTAGCTGGCACAACTACTAGTAATTAAAAGGCAAGTTGCCTCCAAACATCAATGTACATCACTAATATTTTTGTACGAGTGGTGAGGAGCTTAAAAAGTCTGCTTTACTAGGATCAGTGATCAGTGGAACTCTTATACCATTAAAAATAGAAGTAATCAAGAAAGGGCAGCATGTATATGCCACAGGAAAAACAAAACAAAACAAAAATAAACACACTTCAAGATATTGTTAGCATACAAAAGTTAACGCTACTTAGGCAGATTTTCAACTACTGTTAATCAGTTCAAAGCATAACACAGCACAATACAGAGTTTCACAGTATCCCATTTGTAGTGAAATTTGTCCCTTTTACTTAATATAAGTAGCCCCCACAGAACCCTGGGTTTTCCCAAATATTCTCTCCTAAACAAACTGTCTTGAGTAGAGGTAACTACAAAAATAGGCTGCATAATTTTGTTGCCAAATGAAAGCTCAAAACCAACCTTGCAACACCCCAAACACTTACATTTTCCAATCCATCCGGCTCCCACCTGCCAAGAAAGAAAATCATCAGCTTATCATGTGTTACTAAACAAGGTTTTGGTGAAACAAAACTATACTTCAGAACAAACTGAATACAGTGAAGTTTCTGAAATGCTGCTAATAGTAGCTTTAGTTAAGCACTGGAATAACAGCAATATAAAATTTCAAGAACAAGACACTGATGGCAGATAACTACTTTCATCTAATTTATGAGGTAACATTTTGATGAGTGTGCCCATATGCATTCCATAACTAGGTAATTCATCCTTTTTGCAAGTTGCTTTCTGTGTGTTTGAATGAAACACAAGCTTCATTTTGAAGTAGTTGCTCTGGTACCTTTTTAAACATGTAGACTTAAATAAAATAATTGATTTTTTTTTCCCCTAAGGTTTTTTCGGGAAGGTGGGGGAGCAAAAGCAAAGGTTATAATCCCTTCTTTTGGATACTGAATAAAGCATTAATAACATTATGTTAACAGTACATTAGTACTTACTTAAATAACTACAGGTACAACTTAACCACAAACGTAACATATGCAGACCTGTCCTAAGAAAATACATGCTTTTGTTTTGAAGAGATTCAACTTGGATTGTTCTAACCACTTCCCATCAAAACTACCTTTGGAATTGCACGTATATGTGACAAAACCACTGGCACATTCTTTCCCTTCACATATCCCTTAGCAGCATACAGGAGCCTTCAGAAAATGAATGCATACGTACCCTACTGAATGACAAATATGCTTTGCGTATACAGAGCAGGAGCGACAATTTAAACACAAAACAAATTCCAGCATAAGTGGATAGACCCCCAAATTTTAAAACAGCTGATACTAACCACAGAGAAACTATGACAGATGGAAAGACAATGCTCATGTAAGGAAAGAGGCTTTCAGACCAGCAGAAAGCTAAGAAAGCATATTATATAGCATACAGTTACTGAATTATGAAAAACAGCTCCCTCTTATTACTTTAGTTCAAGTTTAAGAAGAGTTATTTTTGCATGGAATCAGAAAACACAAATCCTGAGTTAGCTGCTATTCCACACTTTGTGCTTTAAATGTTTAAAAATGCATTACCTGTTTATTTCAACATCCCCCCCCCCCCCCCCCCCCCAAATTCTAGACTTGAGAAAAGAATCAGAACTATATTTTTAGAGACTGGTGAAATTTTAATACTATTTGGTCAATACCATTTAAGACCAAGCCACTGCGCTTTTTGGCAACCATAGCAGGGAACGCATCCTAGGTTGTGTCAAACATATTGTGTGTTATTTTCTATAGAACAGAAGCTTCCCAGGCAAGAACCACTAAAAAAACCTTAAAAAAGCGGGAAGGTGGAATAGCTTGTCAAAGACTCTTTTCTCATTTTTTACCCCTTACCAAAAAAAAAAAAAGAAAAAGAAAAAAGAAAAAAAAGGAAAACACAGAGGTATTTACAAACTAGAACTTATTCTGGAGAAACCTACAGTCCTCTACCTTAAAATACTTTTCTTCCCTTTTACCAGTCAGTGGTAAAATCTCACATGATTTGGTAGATTTGTTATTATCACAAAGCCAAGAAAATATTACTCCAAAAGACTACAAAATAAGGTATTTAAGGAAACTACCTAGAAAGCACATTTCCTATGAAAGGTGTCAAACTCCTAACCATAATGCCACACCACTGTATTTCACACTGTTTATGTACAGTTCAAATTACATGTGTAGCTTATGAACGTACTGTAACCTTCCAGATAAATGCATGTTAATATGTTAAAAATGTATTGTTACGGATGAGGGGGACAGAAAACAGCATATAAATAAACAAAGAACCTTATACTAGAGAAGAGAGGAAAAGAAGAGCCTGTCTTAAACAACTAGATCTAGCTGGCAAGCGTAATGCATTATTGGAGAAGTGTAAGATTTTGGTCTGCTTTAGATTTAAAAAAAAAGTTACAATAAGAATTTTAACAACTGGTAACATTCTGAGCAGACATCAGCAATAGACAAGTTTGCTACTGCCTGGCATACTTGTCATATACAAAACAACAAGGTAAATACTACTCTCTATGCTGAGTATGCAGTATACAATCCACATTTTGTGGCCATTATATTCAATATATTATATTGAATCTCACACGACAATTCAGCTTTAGCAAGAAGTTTAGGGTAAAGTAAATCATTAATTTCCAGCAGGCAAGAAAAAAAAAAAATTACCTCAAACAGACTGCCATTCTCCTGACAGCTCTCGTGACAAAGCCAAAGGACTAAGGGAGCAACATACTCTGGTTTGAAAGCATCAACCATATCTACAATAAATGCAGGGCAGGGGAAAACGAGGAGAAAAATAAAAATCATACAATAGAAATATGATATGATTTCACCAAATTATTACTCTAATACTTTCTGATCATCACTACAGCCGGGCAGTATTTACCAACAGAGTTTAGCAGTGAAAAGAAAGAACAAACAAAATGAAACATTTGAAGATCTGTTAAATCTGAACGACTTGTGATAGGTGTATATTTCCTCTAAACCTGATCACATTGGCTCTGACTGAGAAAGATGAAAGACTGTCTCAGTGTTGGGAACACCATAATATTCAGACAGCAAAACCAGGTAGCTGCCTAAACTCTCAGCTGAGGAAACTTAGGCCAAAGCTTAGACACTCCCAGCTGACCGGCAACATGAAACGAGGACAAGCCAGCTGGACATAAGCCAGACAGAGCTGTACCTGAGCAACTTTCATTTCAATCTGATATTCAGTTATGAGTAAGAAGGAACATGGGAAGAATTGCAGCTGCTGAATATTTGAGAAGTAACTCATTTGGAAGTGACACATTCCAGGACTTCCAAATGAAGTACTGGGAGTGATCAGCCATGACAGATTTATATATTAATTGATTTTTTGGATTTTCACTGTCATCTGGAACAAAAGAAAAAAATTTTGAAAACTAAGAAACTGTCATATAGCAGAAATGTGATTTTCCAGGCAGCTCTTATCAGATATTCCATCAACTTTCTGAAAATAGTAACTAGATTTGTTTAATTTCCTTTATCAGGTTTGAAAATATTATTGTTTCAGCAACAATAGATACATAGCTGTTCTTCAGCTAATAGTCATTTAGCATTGTAGCATTTTTAAATATACCCTAAGAAATGACAGAGAATAGCATTCAAGAAATGAATGCTATTTCTTAATAGCAGACTTGAAGTAATAGAAGTTCATTTTTAGAACTTCCATGAAGGTAACAAGAGACAGAACTTCATTTAACATGAAGTTATACTTTGTAACTTCGTAACTGCACCACAAAAGCCTTAGGCTTTTCTAAAGCATTTCAATTCATGCCATACACCCTTCTGTTCCAAAAATTAGCACTGACCTGTCATCACTAATTCTATTAATCCACTGTTAAATTGATTAAGAAATTGCTGATAGAAGTTAAAAAAAAAAAACAAAAACAAAAACACACAAACACACTACACAGGAGATGCAGATTGCATTTATCCTACTAGCAAGAACAAAACTAAAATGGACCAGAAGTTGAACATACACAACTGTTGCAATGCTACAGCGCAATTGCTTGCAAACATCTAAGTATCCATAACAGGAAAGTGCTGACTATGATCCCAAGGACAAATCGATAGGACTTATGAAAATAATTTTCGAGTTCTAGTGCCCAAATCTTTAGGAGTAGCTGAAAAAATTGGGCAGGAGGGAAGAAATAAGTGATTAGAGCAATAACAAACTGTCCTATAGGGAGACATCAGGATCTCACTCTTAAACATGACCAAGAAGGAAAAATCAGGAGGTGGTTATCATCACTGTATGCAAACATTTTCAGGCACAAAGATATTCCAAGTACTGAACTTAAAAAGCCAGCGTCTGCAGGCTTGACATATCTGACACTTACTTACATAAGTGAAATAAATCCCCGGAACTGACTACCTATGGAGATACTGGGTTTTCCAATCGCTTGAATTATTTAAACCTAAAATAGAATACTTTACAGAGAACTTAGTCAAACAAAATCACTGCATACACCCATGCATAACTGTACAAAATGTATTAGTCTTTGCTATCTTGTATATCAATCTGGAAAATGTAATGGTTCCCCTGATTTCGAACTCTGCCTAACACTAGGGGGAAAAAGCAGGGGAAAACAAACATTGAATAGGGCTGATTCTAGAAGACTTCTTCAAAGCACGTTCTTTTTACAGAGGCTTCTCTCTGAATTCTTTGCATTTCTTTTGATCGTTTGCCAAAACAAATAGTTGATCTACTTATCCTAAATTTACACTTTACACACAGCTCTGTCTTGCACAACATTCTCCATACTGGCTTCTTAGTGCAGTTCTCTGTTAAAACCTGTTCACATATTTAAAGATTAGTAACTGTGCAGTTCAGAAATACCCAATATATCAGGCATCTGTGTTCATCATCATCTCCTGCTGCTCCTGGAGCCAAGGACTACATACATGAGATGTTGTGCAAAATAAGACATTTTGCAATCAGATGATACCATAACAAATGTAGACGCCCTACGAATATATCTGATTCCATACCTACTGCAACAAACCTTTCCACTGCCTTAGGATGATCTTAAAAGAGGCTATAATTACAGAGCATTGCCATATGCAATTGTTTTTGTGAACTACAAAAATTGCTTTGTATCTTATGACAGAAAATAAGAATTTCTAACACCACAAAACAGGGAAGTTGGCAGTCCAAAGAAAAACAGAAGGACATTAGGAACAGCAAATTAACAGCTTTTGAAATATAAAGGATTTACATTTTGTAATTGATAAGAGGGCCACGCTTCACCTCACTGAAAAAATGTCAGTACACATCAACCTTAAATAATTCACCTTGTGGCATGATAGTCTGGGTCAGCCTGGATCCAGCAGTGGGTGCAATTGTGTTGCAGTGGATGTTGTATTTCCGGCCTTCAATTGCAATTGTGTTTGAAAGACCCAAAAGGCCAAGTTTTGCAGCACTGTAGTTTGCCTGACCAAAGTTTCCATATATTCCAGCGGCTGAGGAAGTCATAATTATTCTTAGGGAAAGAAAGATGGGGCGGAAGGGAAAAAAAAAAAAAAAAGTTAAACATTCTCTTCAAGTTGTTTACTTACGCATGACACTATTTTCTGGCTTTGATACTGTATAGTCTTCATATTCCTGCAAATGAAAACATGTAAATAAGAATGAAAGCATTATGTAGTTTTTTTTTTGCTAATAAACAGATGCCCTGTCTGGCTGGTGGGAAACATCAGACAAATCCTGAAGAGCAGTCACAGCAGTGGGAAACTAACAAAGTCCTGAACCTTTTTGAGTTACAGTGCAAAACTGCAATAGCTACTCTGTGACAACTGGGTATGGTACTGAAAAAAAGAATTTTTCTTTTCACGTTCTAACTGCATTTCATATGGTGATATTAAATAACAAATGCTTCCAGTAGACAGAAAAAAATTATTCCCTTAAAAATGGCTTCATCTTAACATCGGTGTGATAATACATGAAGATGCATTCTTACAAAATTCACAGAATTTTCACAGAATCTTAATATATGTGTTAAACACTTGAGGGAGGGAGAATGTTTATACTAAGGTAGCAAAATCTTGCCCCTTGTCCCCTAACACTACTGCTGTTGAGAGGACAGAACTGCTCACAAGGAAGCTCTAGAACCACTGCATTTTACAGTAGTTTTGAGACATGAAAACATTGTGCTGCATGTTTCCTCATAAATCTGAATTCAAAAGAGGGTTTATACCCTCACTTCTGAAAGAAGCATTATCAGAATCAGTTCCAATCTACTGTAAACACACCGCACAGCTGAGATCAAAATCTATTTCATTTTTTTAATCATTTGCTTCACTGACAATAACATTGTTTTTTAATTTAAATAAAGAGGTGTTATTAGTACTGTCTCAATATGGTCAATATGAAAAAAGCTACAAAATCTATAGAAAGCAAGCATTCTGCAGCTGCCACACCATACATACATAACCTGAAGAGACATTCACTAACACTATTATCTGAGCACATACATAAAAGGAGCCTAAAGAAGCGTTTTCCTGAATGGATGCAACTCCTGAACTTTAGCCATGCATTCTGCCTGCTTACTGGGCTCTCTATTTCTTCCCTTTTCTTTCCAATCCCATTGCTTGGATGAGAACGAATGTCACTGTGGTCACAGAATGAGGAAGAAATTAACACTGCTTTAAAACACATGAGTACTGTAGTTAAGAACAAGACTGATTTAATCACATTGGTGTTTTGACACAGAAAAAACAACAAAAGTTAAAAACTTGAAGCTCTGAATTGACAGCGCTGTTTCAGCTAAAGGTAAGGCATACTAAAATAGGCTATGAACATCCCACAATTACTGTAAGACAAACCTTTGCCCAAAGGGAAACAAACTGCCCCCCCCCCACGCCGAACAAGAACCACAAGCAGAACTGGATGCACCTGCCAATGGAGGAGTAGGAGGAAATCCTCTTAGACATGCAGTCACATGCATATAATACCAAATAGTTCTAATGAGTTCTGATGAAGAGAAGTGATATTTCTATAACCCTATAGCTCCTGCCTGGGATATCTGCATTTACAAGAAGTGCAACTTTAAAGGTTTCTATGTGTGGAGGTGGTGGTGGCAGCAGAACTGAAAGGGTAAGATCTCATACATCTGGATGCTGATTTTGTTCGTCTCAGTAACAGTGAAAAAAGGACAAGAAACACCTTCCCTGCCAGGGCTTGCAGTCTGGTACACATTGTTGGAAGGGAGGGGGAGAAGAGGATATACACATTTTTACCTGCCAAACTTCTGATTTTTCATATGATTCCATGCAGCTCGGGTGACCAGGAACGATCCCCTCAAATGAATTCTATGAATTATATCTAGGATCAAATTAAAGGCAGTTTAATAAACCCAGGAATTCATTTGCCAACTTGAAAAAGACAGTTTGTTTCTTCTTCATAAGAAGAACATAAGAGTCAGCCATGCTGAGAATCTCTTCCTCATCTCTGATGGGGCTGTCTTATCTAGGACTCACAAGCATCCAAAATTCCTGTGCTCGAGCACAGTCAAGCAAGGACTGCAGAAGCTAGACCCTCTTTGCAAAAGCTTGCCACTTAACTGCCTCATCATCGCCTACCATCTCAGTGAAGGTTCCCCCTGTCCTTCTGTTCCTTGGCACATCAGCTTTCTTTCCTTCGTTGTTAGTTTTCGGTCTTTCAAGGTATTCGGTCAGATGGCACTGGGCTATGAATGCAATCTGCTCACAGAAACTGTTGTGTTTCACGTGACTTTTCTGTATTCCACTCAGCACTCAGGAGTGGTAGCTAGAGCCTTTCTTCCCCTCCAGAACTGCGTAAACCTAGCATGAACTGTAGCACAGATCTGGTTTGCAATCACATAGGCAGCTAAATACAAGTAACTTACAACTGATCTTTGAGGTTAAATGCAATTCTCTGCGGTCAAGCACAGAGAGCCTTCCCTTCTTCTCTTCTTCCCTGTGCGACTGGAAGGGATGCACCTTCTATCTTTCACAGAGTAAGTGAATCTCACAGTTCATCAACTCACCCCAATCTTCATCACTTATCCGAACGAAGGAGCGATCTCTTAGAATCCTGGAAAACATTATCAGGAAAAATCGAAAAGAAAGATGAACATGTGTCTACACAAAAGTGACATTCCATAGTCAAACAGAAAAACAAAAACAAAAGCTTCAGATTTACTTACCCAGCATTGTTTACAACAATATCTGTAAAAAAAAAAAAAAAAAAAAAAACACACACTAAATGAACACGTGCTGATAAAGTACAAGCTTATTAGTGTATTTCAATTTTTCTCCCACTTTAAAACCAACATACATGACAGATATAACACTGTACACATATATTCTGTTACTTTCTAGAGCTGCTTGTCCTGATTAGGGACATTCTAACATTGAAAAATGATTTTAAAAAAAAAATCCAAGATATTTAGCAACAGACAAGCCTCAGTCTACCAAAAGAACAAAGACCGACAGTGAGGAAACACTGAGAAGTGCTGGCTACCTGGGAACACAACACCTGCATGATGCAGCCATCCTGCTCAGTTTTGCAACTTGCTCTGAGTTTCAGAGTGCTCCATACTATGCAGTTTGTGCCACCCTCTTTGTTGGAGTAAATCCAAATAATAGCAGAAGTCACCACTGAGGAGCAGTTGCGAAGCCACTAGAACAACTTGGATCATAACAACTCTTACAAGAATATTTCATTTGGTTCCTGTTAGCTTGGATTAAGTCTACTTTTAGGCACCTAAACGTTAAAGTTAGATAAGCTTCACACTTATATAGGAGCAGCACATCCAAAACAGAAACTTGACTTGTTAGATATAACACCTGAAGTGTTTTCTTAATTTGCACCAATACGTTTTGATCTTCATACGGGCTCAAGAGCTTCCAAAACATGACAGAGCATGACTGACTCTCTAATTCCATTATTTATCCTAATTTTATGCAACTAGTTACAATATTTGATGAACTTTGTGAGCTTTCAAGACAGAAATTATCCACCATTATGTACCAAAATTCTGAAGAAAAATAGAGAGTCTTATTCTGAGCTTTATACTTCTATTAAAAAATACCAAGAAGACAAAGCAGCTGCCATTAAAACTTAAAGTGAAAAGCCTTGCATTTGAGAGTTTTAGGTTTCAGCTATTTAGGGCTACAGATATCCAAAACTTATGACTTCAACTGCAATCACGCTGTATTTCACACACCTCTTGTCAATTGCACTGTTTATAATGGATTTGAGCTTGCAAACAAGTTACAACAAGAAATAGGCAACTGTACCTATCTTCCCAAAAGCCTCAAGTGCTGTCTTCACAAGCTTTTCACCATCTTCTACCGAATCTATTTAAAAAAAAAAAAAGTATGACTTTCCAAGTAGAATGAACTGTATACATTGCACTTCCAGGATATTAATAGCTAATTCCATGGAGTTAAAAGGACTGTGTATAACCCCAATATAAACTAAAATTTAGCCACTATTTGCATACAGCCCTAGGCACACCCTACCACACAATGTTTGCCATTATAGGAAAAACAAGAAGCAAAAAGAGTCAGAATAGTCCATTCCCATTCTGCCTCTGACAACTGCTGCTGGCACTTTTCCAGTATCCCAATGTTGAGAGAACACATGAAAGAAAAGGGATTGGAGTATTAATTTAAAAAATTCTTTATGTCACTTGGTTTTAATGTCTCTCTCCCTACTCCAAATTACATTCCACTCTATCTATATAGTTTTGGCAAGCTGGCAGTAGTCCTTTATTAAGCATGTCAACTTGTCATTTAACATGGTCCATTATTCCTGTAGTATTAAATCTAGTTTGGAAAAATAACGTACCATAATTGGGCACTGCTTTCCCTCCTTTTGCTCTGATTTCATTAACAACTCTGTCAGCAGCTGAGGAGCTTTTGCCATATCCCTTGAAGTCACCTCCAAGATCATTCACTGTGCATCACAAAGAGAGGAATTTTTCATGATTAACACTCAACAGGTTTCATTGTCTCTCCTTACCTCATTACCACACTGGAAGTCTTAAAGAGTACTAACAAAACCCACTGCCCCTGGATCCCACTGGGAATCTCTGACCATTAGAGAAGAAGAGTATGTCATGTTACTGGATTAAAAAGTATAATATACCATATCATTTTTTAAAATAACTTGTAAAACAGAACACAGACTCCCTCCCCCCCTCCCCCATGCATTCAATTTAGTCACCCTGCCAAGGTTATCCCTCCAATTGTACTATTACAGTTTGGAGATTAAGATCTACCATACCACTCACAAATGATTAATTCTGTTCTTTTGTCAAACTGCTAGAGCTACTGCACGAACTGTAAACAAGATTGAGAAGAGTTTGTTCCTGTTTTCTCTTTAACTGAGTAGCTAAAATGTTACTGGTAAACTTAGGCACAGAACAAATCAAGAAATCTGAACAAGGGCAGAAGAGCCTGCCCTGGAACTTTGGATCCTGCTCCTGCAGGGGCAGGAGTGACGGTTGACAGGGGCAGCTGTGTTGTTTCCAGACTGGTCTGCGTACTGGAGCACACACCATTAACCGGACCTGCACTGTATCACCGCTGTGGTTTACTGCATTTGCACGTCCTAAAGTTCCACAGAATTCATCAGAGAAAACCCTGATTCAGTCACAGATTTTCAAAAACAACAACAAAAAGGTAAGACTGTTTCAACAGGTACAATACACATCGTAAGAAAACCAGAAGTGACTGTGGATTTACATGCACCATTGAAGAGTCCTTTGCAACAGTGAACTCCAGCTTTGTGCCTTCCAACTTTTGCACAGACTTAAAGCAGCCAACTGTAGTGAAGTCCACAAAAGATATAGAATTTCCTGGTCTTGATGCTAAACAGCAACCTTAAATCTGTTACATCATCACAAAGTGAAATAAAGCTATGTCATTCTCGCCCCCCCCTTTTGTTTTTTTTTTTAACTCCACATCTAAAGAGGAACATAGCTTGCAGGACACGTGATAAAACCCATCTCGTCTACTGAGAAGTAAAAAGGCCTCATCTGGAATTCTGCATGCAGTTTGGTGTGCAGTATTTCAAGAGAAATGTGGAACAATGGAGAAAATCTAGACATGTAAATGAGAACACCAAAGCCCAGAGTGAACAAGCCATGGATATAAAAAAATAAAATACACACACATACACACAAGCTAACCCCACAGATCTGCATAGCCAAAAGCTAGAAAGAATTAAGACAGAACATGACAATGTACTCAAAGACATTAAAAAAAAGATGCAAAAGAAAAAGGAAATAAACTGCTTTCCATGTCCAAGCTAAGTAGATCAACAACTATTAGTCTGAATATGTCAGCTAGCACAACTCAGATGAGGCATTACAGAAAACTCACAAGAACAGTGAAGCATTAGAATAGGCAAGGTGGGACGACTGCCCAGTCCACAGCACCAAAAGTCTTTAACGTGACATTAACCAAAAAATGAGTCAGAGTCAGCACTAGGAATTATGATCTCCTTTTGGGAAGAACAGACAACTGTGTGCTAAACATGTACACAATGTCATTTAATTAGTCTTGTTAAGACATTATAACTCTACTAAAGGCATGTTTATATACGTTTATATTTCACCTAAAACAGCAATTTGCTGACAAAAGCTTAATTAAGAATGCCGTATGTAAGCAAGAATTTAACTAACATTAGTTGCGTCCATACTTGAGAGTTCCAATAGTTTAGCTAGATTAATTATTCAAATGATTTGTCGAGTTTGCTATTGCACATGAGGCTTAAGGCTATACCAGTATGTTAATAAAAGTAAGGACAACATACTAACCTTACTACTACATATAAACTACATCCTTCTACAGAAGTACAAATTTGACTCACAGAATTTTAATATGAAAGACAGAAGTAAGTCTGCAGTCAGAAGGCCTTTCATAAGTGTATTTCTGTTATGAAACAAGGTTACTGTCAAATCCCATTAGTTTTCAAGTATCAGTTTTCAAGCTTGCACCACACTTCAAGAATCACTGTAAAACTACAGTAGGGGACAGCAGTACCAATAAATAGCTTCATATTCATCACTGTTCTTCTCTAACTGCACTAGTTAATTGTTAAATTAGATTTAAGCAATTGACTTAGTGGAAAATATGAAAGTGAAAACTAGAGTTCAAAACAGTTATGCAGTTAACATAGCCCTCTCTGTTTGAAGGTCAAATGATTTAAACTAAGTGACCACCACATCAAGAAGTTCCACAAAGGGTATGGTGAAAGGGCTGCTTGTTCTTTTTGTTGCTGTTATAGCACTACCTCAAACTAATTGGACAGCTGAACATGTGGCTCTGCTGCCCTTTTAAGTATTTTCCTGGATTAACAAAATATATTAAATCAGTATCTTGAATAACATTTCAATTTAAAAGTGGTATTAAATTAATATTCAGACATAATAATATAATCACACAGTTAAGGCCAGATAAACAGTTTTGTTTTGAATCAACTTGTCAAACAAAATTACTTTAAACATATGCTTGCATGGAAATTATTTGCTGCTGCCAACTTCTTTCCTATGCAATAAAGCTGTGATTTTAGAAGTGAAATAATAATCACAAAATAAAATGCTTCAAGAAGTATTGAGAACCTACTGAGGCTTTGCAGGTCCACTCCAGAGTGCTTAAAAGCAGAAGTAAGCCTGGAAATACTTGGGAAAGTTCACAGAGAGCTAAAAAGCCCCAGAAGCATTCCACAATGCAAACGAACACACAAATAGATATGATCAGGAGAGATGCTTCAAAAGCATGACTGTAATCCAAACTAAGACGTTAATTCAGACATACCTTCTGATAAGTTGGAAAGAAACAGTATGTTGTCTGGATATAATTCACTGTGTGAGACAAAAAATAAAACATCCCCTTTCTCCCCACTTGCAACTTTTTCTGATGAGAAATGTAACAGAGATACCTAGAGTGACAAAAAAAGGCAGTAGCAGGCAGCCTTTGAGGGAGAAGAGTTCCATTTTGGCTGCACTGGTCAGTGTAACCAAGATGACGCCAACTCATTCAACAGAAGGTGAGTGGGAATGACATGAGGGACTGGACAGCAGATTAAGAAAGAAAAAGCTCCTGTGCTGGGACCCAGTGGTACTCCTCTAACTAGAGTATTTGATCACTGTTCTTACAGTAGACCTTCACTTACATAACTTAAAAAAAGTTCTTTTGAAGACAAAAGACCTATGCCTTACATCTGCTTTTGTTAGAGAAATTCACAGACATTTGCAAAAGTAACTTCTCAACTCATTTAGGTCAGAATCATAAGACAACAGGAGTAAAGAAATACAAAGCATTTATGAGCATGAAAAGCACCACCATAATCGGTGATAGGATTCTGGCAAGGGCACGGAAACAGCTGCAGATAAAGAAGAGATGAAGTGAGGCGCCATTTCCAGAGAGAAACAAGACGTTTCCCTTACAGTCAGTCAGTTCTGAACTTACTGATTTAGCTATTGTGCAGTAAGCCCAAGAGATAAAGAAGCATTGGTAATAGTCAAGCAATATAACAGATTCTCTTCCAGATCATTCTGAAAAGCCTGAAAACTAACTACATAGGATTTATACAATTAAATATTTGAGCTGCTTTAGTAACCTAATTCTTGTTAAATAAGAACTTGAGATGAAATATTCCTGTTCCCAGTAAATAAGTACCAAAGACAGCACCTACCAAAAAAACCCCCTCTAGATTCTTTTAAAGTTTTTTTTACTTGTCTACAGACAGACTTTTTGTATTTAATCAAGAAAGTAAAAACAACTGATTTATGAAATTTTGTAAACTGAGATTGAGATTTTTTTATTTGAAAGTTACTAAAATCAGTGGGCAACTTCTTGCAGGTTTAATTACATACTCAGCAAAGTCTGTTTAACCCTTTAATCTTGAACTCATCAGCAATACTTATACAAATTCACTCACAGGCAGTGAAACTGCAGATACCAACTGCTGAACAGCGCACAGGAGTGTAATTTAACTATCAGAATTAGCCTGTGATATGGCAGTTTGTATGGCTAAATACTCTCCAAAGAGGGTTCAACCAAATGACTATGAAACTCTGATAGAAATCATTTACCAAGAGCTATTTGGTACTGTCTTTGGGACCAGACGGCTCTTACGCATGATGGCTTTGCATAGAGAAACAACGCTGTGCACTTTCAGCACGTTCTGTGTTTTCTGAAGACTACTGATACTGCATTACGTTCCAATAATTCCTCTCCTTGGAAAAAATAATAGAAGTGTTCACATTTTCAAATGGTCATATCAGAAGTTTCTGAATAGTGCTCACCTGAGATAATATCTTCTCTGGCCACAACTTACAGTAAAGATTGGTACGTATGGATGAAAGTCAGGTCAGGATGATGATGATTCACATTGACTTTCCAGCAGAGATAAGCCCTTGGACAAACTTGGATTACTTTTTTCATAAAAGAAATAAAGCTTAGAAATGAAATTTAAATCTCAAGAGATAAGACAGAAAACTATTAAACGATAAAGGTTACTATCAAAAAGGGCACAGACTGTTGAATGCCAGCTGTGTAAAAAGGCAAAGGTTATTGTCTAGATCAAGTTAGTCAACATAAAACTTACCAATTACGGAAGCTCCTCTTTCAGCAAAAGCCAGAGCATATGCTTTGCCCAATCCTAGTTTAAAAGAAAGAAAAAAAAAAAAAGTCAATTTGTCTTTTGCATTACAACTCAGAGAAAGCTACACAGAAGTGAATTGCATTAAGAAATATGTACCAAACTAACATAAACACCTGGCAGGCCTAAAATAAAACTGTATTTCATCTAGAAGTTAAAGTTTCACATAAATTCAAAACATAGAAGTAAACTATCTGATAAATTTAAGATGGAACATTCAGTCAGTGAGGAAAAAAGAACACATTGCCCATGCTCACTCTTTGTTATTGCACTCAGAGGAACCATCAGGAAAAGCTGCTTGCTGCTAAGTTCGTGCTCGTGCTAGAAAAGACATTTGTAAGACAAAGTTGAATGTCTTGATGTGTTGTAACCTTGCAGACTGAGGGGATGTTTCAAGTTAATTAATCACATTCTAAGCTAGTAAGATACTTCCCTAGTTCAAGTGAGTCTTGCAGATTTGAAAAAGAAACATACGTGCTGAAAAAATTTAACCATGACTGAAAACGTACTGAAAAAAAATCTTCCAATTATTTGCATAAAAAGAATTCACTTAATTGTGAAAGACTACTCAGATGCACCCATAGGTTTACCTAGCATAATAGCAGAAAGTCATTTTTACCTCATGTACAGAAACAAGACTCTCGCACCTTTACTCTGACTTAGACTCTGTGTGTGTTAAACATTAGTTATTTGTTATGATTAATGATTTACTTACAGGGATATTATCTATCATATCAAAAGTTACTGAAATCAATGATAAAGGTTCTTTTTCCCATGCCAAAAGATACCAATATTTAAATGATCAAAGGATGATCAAATACCTCTTTGCCCCTCAAAAAAACATTCAAAACTAGCTCTCAAAAGAAGAAAATCAAAAATTAGAACTGTTTAGACTGTTTTGAAATACACTGACCTCTCTATGTAAACACAGAAACAGTTTGGAATTCTCCTTACGACTCTTATGGGCCTCCACAAGGGATGGTATCACATGTGAGGCATACATATACATCTACTGCCTGATGTAATTGAAGTCCCAGAAAAAAACTATTTTTTGGAGAAATCATGTAACTGAGAAGAGTACAAAATCCAGACCATGACATATGTGCCAGTGTTCTCAATTGACATGCAAGGACAGAGAGCTTAAGCATCAGAACTAATTTTAAAGAAATATAACTTAAACCTCTGAAAGCAGTTAAATAGCAACTGAGCTGCATAACAGGCAAGAAAAATGCTCCACACTAGATTTGCCCAAGCTGAAAAGAAACTATTTTTTAGATGCCTATATGTGTTTGTGAAAACAGGTCTCATTTTAAAAATGAACAAGTTAATGATTCAGATGTTTTGGATAAACCTCCAGATCTGACCTGCGCTATAAACTATGCTATAAAAAAATGCTATAAGCTAGAAAAAGCCAGATAAGAACTAATATGAAAACAGAGCCTCCAACTGCCCCGGTTTAAATTCAATTAACCACTTCTGAAAAAACTGTTGCGAAATAAGACACAAAAGACAACTCTCTCTGTTAACAAACTACTTCGAAGCAGCCTAAGAGTACAAGCGTCTGCATATCCATACTTATGGCAAGCAATTTTTGCTTTGTGTGTTGCTCTCTTAGAGCTTTGTTATTGATGACATTTCTTTGTTTTCTTATTATCTAGGGTCTTAACTCGTACTTCAGTGAGATCAGCTATACAGACAGAAGCACACCAATAAGTCTGGTAAGAGCTGAAAAGCATCTTACAAAGATCTGGCCTCAATTATTCTCAGGTTTGTCATTTTCAGGTGAGTCAAATGTTCAATAGCTTTCCACAAAACTTCACAGTCTTGGTCCTCCTCTGCAAGAAGTCACGTAATTTAGGCCTCAAAATGTCTCCTCTTGCTACATGCAGCTCCACAAAAAATGCTGCAGGAAGGCAGAACCTTCCTGGAGGATTATGGAACAAACTCCTTTGGTCGCTAAGAACAACTGCAAACTTCGCTGCTTTTTGTTCCAAACTCACAGTTCACATCTTCGCACTGGAAGAGTGCGGGGAGGAAGAGGGAAGAAAAGAAAGAAAAAACAACAAGAACTTTTCCTGCCAAAACCAAACATTCCAGTGCAGAACCACCTCCTGCGGAGGGGCCAGGCCCAGCGTCCCCCCGACCGCACAGACCGGCCCTGCTGCGGAAAGAAGCCTCTCTCTACCCTTCCCCTCCTGCGCTGCCCTCTCCCCTGTGCCAGCACACGCCTCCCTGCTGCCACAGTGAGCCAGGCCGGAGGCAGTGCGGACATGCAGAACAGCGTGTGAGATCGCGCATGTCACAGATGTCAACCGCAATGTCCAAGGCAAAACTGGAAGGAATTAGGATGCTAAGCGCAGCTGGATCAGCCCGCTGATGCCGACCGGTGCGAGGTGCTGCGCTACCCGCCGCAGGTAACCGAAGCACGGCAGGCACGTCTGCGGACGGGCGCTGATTTGGAGCACGGTGGTCAGGTGGGTCAGCGTCAAACGGCGACACCTCCCAGGCACCGCGAGAGGCGACGCCGCAAGCCCTGGGCGGCCCCGGCCGGGGCTGCCGCGGCGCCCGGCCTCCCCCGCCCCCTCGGCGTCCCGCTGCGGCGCCTGCCCGCCGCGCTGCTCCCCACCTCTCTCCGGCGGGGGAAGGCACGTTTCTGGCAAGTGAAGCTGCTCCTACGCGCCAGCGGCCGCCGCGGAAGGGCACGGGGCCACGGCGGCGAGGTGACAGCCGCCGCCGCGACAGCCGCCGCCGCCCCCCCCGGAGCCCCGCCACCGGCCCAGCCGCCGCCTGCGGGGGCAGAGGGCCGCCGGCAAGGACGCGGCGAGCCGCTCACCTCCTCCGGCGCCGGTCACCAGCACCACCCGCCCGTCGAAGCGCAGCCCCGCCGCCATAGCGCTGCTCCCGCCCGGCCTCGACGCCCCGCGCGCAGCGGCTGGACGGCGGGGGCGGGGCGCGCTGCGGCAGGGGGCGGGGCGCCCCACCGCCCTCTGGGAAACGAAGTCAACAGCCGCGCCGCGCGCCTCAACGGCCCCCGGCTGGGGTGGGGGCGGAGGGCCGGGCGGTGGGAGGCTGTTGTTTTCGGGCTTCGGCGCCGCCTCCTGATTGCGTTTTCATACCTTTAAAGACAAGGCAAGGTGCTTGTGAAACAGTCGCTGTTTAACGTGCGAGCCCGTCGGGTCAGCGGCACATGCCTAAACAGGCCACAGGCGGGTACGGTGGATTTGGAGATCCGGCCGCGCGAGTGTAGGCACCTTGCCTCTGGTTAAAGTTGATCTGAAACAGTCTTTACTCTTTCACAGTGCAAATCACTGCTTTCTGTCCTCACTTACTTGGTTGCAGGAGTTCTTCTGATCAGAACAACTGATCAGAACGATTATTGGGAAACATACCATTTTTTAACCTCCTGGAGTGGAAGACTTCGCTGAAGAACTGACACTAAGGAGATGTAAGGGTTAAGTATCTGAGAATCTAGATTCACCAAAAAAACCCCAATATTGTGGAAATATGCTAACTACTTCTAGCTTTCTATATTTCTGCATCTTAGAAATGGGTTGTTTTCCTCAGGAAACTCAGTGATCATAATGTGAACACACATATGCATAAGCGTATATGCAGAAAGCATATATATGCTCCCAGTTTCCAGCCTTTTGAAAAGTACAGTATATTGTCAGTCGGCCTAATGAAACATTACTTATTCACAGGTCCAAAACTGGGGAGTTAAAAATACACAAAGATAGAAGTTTTAATTTTGTTTCCCCTGTTCCTTTCTGAACTTGACTGTCTGCCATGCTCTTTGACATTCACAGAGTAAACGCCCTTGGATGCAATTTCTCATTTCCAGACAATGAATTCATTCATTTTAAAGCATTTCTCTAACACTTATCATCTCGGAGTCTGCTTCATTGCTCTGTAGTCAGTGCAAAGAAATCCATTGACTTTGCTGAGCATTGGCTCAGGCTGTAGATGAATTTCTCAGAAACATCAAGCATATTTGCTTCCAAATAAGCCTGCAAAATGGATAAACAGTTTCCTTTTTACAGACTGGAAACCAAGGAATGGTTGTGTAACATACGCAACTGTGTAGCTGAGGGAGCTGGATGCAAATTCCCCACCCTATAATCTTAGCCTTTAACTTCAAGATACTAATCTGATTGTTCTTTACGATTCACTTTTAGCAGTTGGCAGTAACTATTCTTACAGTTTGTGGAACTGACCAACGCATTAAGTAGTGAGCATATCTGTTCATTATATCATTGCAGAATCAGCATGGTTTGGGTCTCAGCCCCTCAAAATGTAACTGTATTCGAGCATTAGGTGGCTACTGCTATGGAGCTCAGTAGACCTAATAAGGACTTTCCAACATTACCTGCCCAACTCCGGGCTCATTAACTTTATCTGAACTACAGACAGGGATCTCTTGGAGTTCTTCCTTCTTTCTGGCTACCTCTCCAAGTCAATTGAGATGCCATAAGCCTGAGTATCCAGGAGCTGTAAACTTTCTGCTGCATTGTGTTGTCTGTCTTAAATCTAGGAGGTGTTCAGGGAATCAAGGACAGTGTAGATAGAGTCCCCAGAATTCAAAGTAGTTGGCTATCATTTTCTCTGAGAAATCATCTACATACTTCCTCTGCACAGCCAAACTTTACTTCACATATCTTTCTTGTACAGTTGATCTAGCTTGAATTATTTACACAGCTAGTAGAAAGAAAAATTGTATTTGCTGCAGATTGTCTCCTTGACTATTAGTGCTTTATTGTCTACACTGAAGAGAGGTGATAGCTATTTGGAGAGCAAAATAGGGGAAATTAGGATATGTGACATGAAGTAGTCTGTAACAATTACTCCTTTAGAAGTATGAGGAATAGAGGTATATTACCTGTGATTGCATTACCTGTAGTTCAGTTTGAATGGAGGCGTTAAAATAAATTAAATGCTATAATTGCAATTTATAGTTTGGACACTAGGGGAAGTATTGTGCTACAGTAAAACTTATTAAATGTACATTTTCAGATACCACACCTCTAGTAATGCAGTTCTACAAAGAACCTAAGAAAGGCTTATGTAAAGATGAAATCAAAGGGTCACTGCTTTTAATACCAACTAGTTTTACTAAGCCAATAAATTTACTTGTATGGTGGCATTCTTCCAGCTATGTAGGCACGTTAACGTACCCATTGGGAGCCAGAATAAAAGGTTCCTGAAGCAGGTAAGGGAACAGAGGCCAGTTAAGTAGTCTACTAAAAGTCATGACTTTAAGTATGGGAAATACTGTTGAATGTGTACAGAAAGAACCCACTGCCCCAGATGTACATTATTACAGAGCTGGATAATCAGACTAGAATACCCTCATGACAAGTTACACTTTCCAAGATAGCCTCTTTCATTTTAATACAGCACAACACAAGACCATATTTTCCTACAATGAAAAGACCAGTGCAATTAGCTTTATATTACATAGAGAACCTTCTTGGCTCTGATTTGTCTGTACACTTGGCAGTACAAGGAAGCTGTTTCCTGTGTGAGTAAGACAGAGCTGTAAGTCAGTTTGTGATTGCTCTTTCTGAGGAAGTAACAAATTGTGTTCTTAATCTTCTGTGTGCTTTGGTTCCACCTCATCCGCAATGCTTAATATTTTCGTTATTACTTCTACGCTGACAGACTACACTCCCACTTGGCAGAAGAGAGGGAAGTCTCCCAGAAGAAGAGTGGTGCACCCTCCTGCAGGAGCAGTCTGGCTGGCCCCGCAGCCCTACCCGGCAGGAAAAGCATGACAAACATCTTACCTTTAAAGGTACAGTACACAGAGGACGGACTTACACTGATGCAGTGCATAGCTAATGTGTTATCTGCTGTGCATTATATACCCCCATTCACACCCACGTTTTTCTTAGGGGTTCTGGGGTTTTGTTTCTGTAACGTCCAGTAATTTTAGGATGTAATTTGTTAGGAGAATGCATGCAAACTAACAACATAAACACCCAGCTTAGTCAACTCTGCATACATTTGTGGAAACATCTGTTTCAGACTGAAAATGCTCAGACCCTTAGACAGGAACTAACCTAGTCATCCTTACAACATCAGCTTGATTTGCATAATCCCTCATATATCTGAAGCAGCACAGTTCTGTGTCTATAGCTATAGACTGTCTCCTAGGAGAACTTGGTTTAGGTTTTTGGTGCTGGTTCTGTGCTCTTGTATGATTTTGAACATGCCATTTCATCTCTGTCCTTTAGGGTCTCAAATTTTTCTGTGCCCTGTCAGTTTAGATCATGGTCTATTCAAGGAAAGGACTCTTAATTTTTAATTTGCCTGGAAGCCAGTTGCTACATGCCGCAAGTGAAATCAGGCCCAGAGGTACCTGCATAGCATAATTTGTCCTTTAGGTGGCTAACATACCTTGTTAACAACTTAGGGTCTTTTATAGCTTCCTCAATTTGGTACACACACAGTAATCAGAATCAGCAAAGAGGTCACACTTGAAAACAATAAATCAAATTGCATACTTCCCTCAACAGAATTTTTTTTTTCTGGAAAACAAAACAGAAAGTGCACTGAAGTGAAAGTACATCACTGTAATATTTTATGTTCAGGTGAAACTTGTCCTTGTAAAAAGATAAAAACAGCCACTCAAAATACAAAGGAATTTGAAGTGTTCTCCTAATAGTTGGAAGTGATTTGTTCCAAAAGCCATAAAGGTATCAGAAAATAATTGCATCAATCTGAAACAAGGTATGAGCAGAAAACACCACCACCATTAACCCCGATGAGGTGGTATTAGCTGGAAACTTGGATGTAATAGATGTCGAGCGACAAATCGATAGCAAGTGTCAAACTGACTTAAATGAATGAATCATAATAGGAGATTAATAGCAGGATAGCCAGGTTCCATACTCAGCCAGACAGGCTTTAAAGTGATTGAAACCGGTAATGAAGTAAGTGAGTCAAAAAGGAAGACCAAATCTACTTTGTCTCTTAGTGAACAGTGTTAACCAGCATGTATCTATCATTACCTCTTTTACTGACATAGTAGGCTTTTTAGACCAGGAAAAATTTGCAGAAAACCCCCCAGATATTACCCTATAATACTGAGTAGAAGAATTTGTTTTCTTTAGTTATGCTTCAGTGCTTACAGCAGTGAGTTCTTTTTAAGTGAGTTTTCGTGTTGTGCACCAAAATAAACTTGCAGTATATTCTAAAATCACTCATTCAACAAACATGTTAGATAAATTTTTTGATTTTGCCTTTTTTTTTTTTTTAAGCTGGAGTTGCATATATTGTGGATACTGTGCTACTGTGCTTTTCATCCCATCCAAAATATCAGCTGTCTACAGCTACAGACTGACCACTTTTGAAATAATGTGTATGTGCTTGTGGGGGAATAAAAGAATTGAATGACTTGCTTTTACTCAATGTATTTTTTTTAATATTGCTAAAAGATATGTTTGGGTTATAACGCTCATTTTCAAGAGCTTAATTTGCTTTCTAAATGGTTCTGCTCACAGAGGTTTCTAGAGGCCTATTCACTGGGAACAATTTCTCCACAAATGTGAGGGAAGGGGGAAACCAGATGCTTCTTACCACGTCCTGCATGTAGAAATTGAATCCAGTGTGCGTATGTTAAAAATTGTGGCACTCTTCTTTTGAACTGTACGAAAGCATGGCCTACACCAGATGGTACCTCTCCACACATGACGTCAGCCATAGCACTTTAGAAGTCCCTGGGGTTTTTAATTTAGCATCTTCTGTGACCAAACAGGCCTTACTCAGCCCAATCATCGCCTCCACTTCCTCTCTCTCTGCAGCCATCCACTGACTGCCAGGGCAGAGAGGTTGATGAAATGACTCAGCCCTTAGCTGGTCACAAAAGTTTATCTCATACAAACCACTTGTATGGCCCACTTCACCCTACCTGTGATCTCTCAGTAAAAGTGGTCAAAGAAAACTATTTATTTAGACTAGGTATACAATTTTATGGGACATAAACCCCTATTGGAGAGTTCTTCAGCTGGCATATAATGATTGTTGTATTGATTCCTTCATCTGCAGAAATGGCAAATAGTATTATTTCTGTTCTAACTTGCCTTCTCTCCCATTCTTTTCTGTGAGCCTACATAAATCAGTAAGTAGATTTTTTTTCCTTGCCATCGAATCTATTGTTTGTCACCATCAGAACTTGAAAAGCAACTTTCCTGATCTGATGTTGAGGAGCAGCATATTGTGCAGTTAGCAGTGAACGTATTCTTGTGAACCAACTGTAACTGCAAACATTTTTATAGCTTTTGTCAACAACCCACTTCATAGGAGGTCTCTGATGTCCCTGTTTTGGCAAGAAACATAAATTTTGGCATTTGTCACACATACCACTCAATTAAGTGGAAAAGCCATGCTGTGGGCACAAGCAGAGCACTATGGAAACACTCCATTTAAATACATGAGAGACTCAAGTTTTAAGGGAGACTGAAGTTGTGGGTCATTTGGGGCTTGGTGGACTGCTGAGCTGGCATGTTACAATGCACTAGCAGAACAAACCCATTAAGCTGAAACTAGTTGCATGTGCACATCTTGTTAACAGCTTTGAAAATACATCCTGTGGAGATGTTAGGGAGGTGCCAGGAAAAGGTTATGGTGTTGCTCTCATAACATAACTATTCCATTTCAGCCTAGATGTTTCCTTAGTAAAAATCTATTAACTTAGTCTCCTTGTAGGTGAAAATGGAGAATAAAAACACATGGACTAAAATAACAGGTAAAGAGATTAGCAAATAACCATATGTTGCATTCTCTGGAAATCAGATACACATTGGCAGTACTACCAAATTATGGGTAAACAGATTGTACAAATTAACTGAATCTTTACTGAATAGATGGAAGACTTGAAATCCCTCCTGAAAAAAATGATTCAGTACAGTGGCTTCCTCAGTTAATGGCCATATCAAGCTTTAGAACAGGCAGAAGTTTCAAGAGGCTGTGCTGTTATAATAAATCCAGGCAGCTCCTTTACTGAACAAAAAAATGTGCATAAAAGATAAGCTCCTTTTAAGCTGTACCTCATAAAATGGCCTCTTCTCTCATGCTGCCACTAAGTACATTCTGGAGTTCTTAATCCTGTCCAATAAATAACTCAGCAAATTATAATATTAAGAAGCTTTTTCTGTGCACAACAGCAGACATAAATTCTTTCCCCCCATATCTATGGCAGCTCTCTACCTGTCTCTCAAGAGTACCCACTCCACCAGCTTCCATCCCAGCCACCTCCACCATTCAAAGGAAAGCCAAACACCAGAGGTTCAGATCAACTCTCTTCTGTGGTAAGAATTCCTTCACAACCTGAAGTAAAGAGCAATTGTAGTCAAGAGTACAAGTATGGAATAACCCACTAATTGAGAAGCAAGATGAATAGACAGAGAGCAGCCAGTCAAGTGTGTAATGACAGGAATACCTCTTCCTCCTCTAGGTTAGTAGCCATGATTCCTCTTTGGCTCTTGCCTTACCAATTAGGAATGAGGCAAGAAGTCTGAATTCCCCATCCAAGGTTCTCTGAAGTCCTAACTGTAGCAGAGACTACTTTTCATCAGTACTGTTTTGTAAAAAGCATCCTTCCCTGTTACCACATTTTATCATATGAATTTAGTTCCAGCTTTGGGGTAAACTGTAGAATGCAGTGTCATAGCATACTAGAACTATAAGCTTGAACACATCCCCTCACTTAGGCAGATAACTAAAAAATGTTCTTTGCATACTGTAGGCAATAGACTTTTATCACAGTGATGGTGACAAGGCAATCATATGAAGTATCAGTGTCTGATCACAGCCCTTTCTCCCAGAGAAGTGCTGAGCTTTCCTTTCCACTCCTTTTCCCTAATAGGTTATCTTGTGATGGCACAGCAAACATACCTTTGGGAGTGTCCATACCATTGAAAGCAAGGTAAGCAGTTTGTAACTGAGATAGCTTCCGAGTTGGGCAAAGAAACTCACCTTAGTTCCAAGAATGACATCATTTTTCTGTTGCTGAATTATCAAAATCCTTGCAAGATGAAACCAACTTTCTGAAAAGTCACAGCTGATCTCGTGTCATGTTGCTGGACCAATGCAGTTGTTTCCCCCCACCTCCTACCCCAGCAAAAAGTGCTGCCTCAATCTATTCTATTTCTGCAATCTCTTAGCAGACCTAGCAGATAATACACAGTTGTATATCTTGGCTCCCCACAAAACAAAACCCCAAACAAAGAAAACAAAAAAACACAGTATCTCAAGTCTAGACAATAAAGTAAATTGGTATCACCAGCTAAGCATTTCTGGGCTGAGGAAAGACTGTTGTGACACAAAAATTCTTAAATTAACAGTACTGGATTGGAGTATCAACAGCCAGGGAACTTTCTCTTCAAGACCCATGCCAAGCTCAGCTACTGGAACTACTAGACTATGCTCTTCAAATGAAAGATGACTAAATTCTGCTCAAGAAAACCAAATAATTATTCAACACTATTCCATAATGAGGTAAAACTGTTGCATTGCCATTTCCATACAAAAACAGAAGGGTAAGTGTCATAACATGGGCCTTTTGGGGGCTGATCTGTCCCATCTATGCCATCATACTTTCTGTATTAAAGAACTCATATGACCTAAATGTAACAATATTTTTCATCCTCTGCTTCCTGTTGCTTGGTCAGAACAATCAAAGATAAAACTCTGAGAAATTTAACACAAAATACTCCACAAAGGCTGTTGCAAATGCAGAGCTCTAAATTGCCATGTTTAAAGACTGGCAGAGCAGATACTCTGAAGAGCTGCCAGCAAAAATGGGAGAAGAGAGTGAAAAGCCAACAATTTTCTCTCAGAAATTATTCTCTTCAGAATTATACCCATCAAGAAATTTCTTTGTAGCTCAGAAAAGTCTGAAGAAAACACCCCAAGATATTTAGCAAGAAAGAGATAGTGCACCAGGCCACCTGTAGCTACATTTAAGGAGAGCTGGATAACTCTGCTAAATAAAAGATTCCATAGAAGTCAGACTGGCTTCTACTTCATTTCAGCTTATATCTATGTGCATAACAAAAACACTTTTAAATCCAAGTATTTACTAGTAACTGACATAGGAGTTACTTTGTCATGAAGCCAATAGGAAGTGTGATTTTAAAATCCAGTGTTAGGATTTAAAAGTAGAAAGTGGAAGATCATGTGTGTCATGGCAAAAGTAATTTATATCTAAATCACAGTAACTGTAGGAAGCTCCACCTTTGTCCTCCACCTACCACAGCAAGACCTTCCCACAGGGGAGAAAACAAATAGCAAACAGGTTTCGGCTGCTTGGGAAAATTGGGCAAGTAACTTGTATCCTGCCTCTGTTATTCTTCATTATTACAGTCTGTTTTTTTGCTTGATACTGTGGTAATCATGGGACATCCCAAAACTATGAGCTGCCTCTTTCCCACTTGCTTCCTAATACAGGAAATGCCATAAGGGATGTTTCTCCAGAAACCAGTATGCAGTGATAGCAAGTACAAATGTACAGATTGGAAAAAGTTATTTTTCAGCTCCTGCATTTCCCAAACTCGCAAG
Source organism: Dromaius novaehollandiae (assembly GCF_036370855.1). NCBI lineage: Eukaryota > Metazoa > Chordata > Aves > Casuariiformes > Dromaiidae > Dromaius > Dromaius novaehollandiae. Next base: position 39,862,357 of record NC_088132.1, read on the forward strand.
AAAAGGCTGATCTTGATTCAGGAAAGTCCTACCCATAAGTATCAGTTTTAAAATTGGAAACCAGAACTATAATTGTTAAAACCGAGTACTAAGAAAAGACAGGTCACTTCAGCACTTTGTGGTTTAAACATTAAGAAGTCTTGATTTGTGATACAGACCATGCAATTCTGTAACACAGCTAGCTCTTAGAGCCTGTAAGGGGATACTGCTTGTGTATTTTCACAGAAGGAAAATACATCACATCGTAAACTAAAACATATGATACTTTAGGTATGAATGTCAAGGTTACAATGTAATTTCTGCAAACTCCAGAAACAATACATCAGTAATCTAGTTAGAATTAGTTTTTGTTCAAGAACAAATGCAAGAGTTATTTGTTAGTAAAACTGAAAATAACAACTGCATTACATAGCCTAAATATATTGTCCAAGTAGTAGCCACAGTGTGGTTTTTGGTAGGTTGTTTTTTTTTTTTTTTATGATAGCAAACTTTTTTCTCCCAAGGGAAGCTTCATCTATGAGGGAAATCACAGATATAAGATATCATGGAAATTTTCTGAATGACTGTAATCTCCTTTGACAGTTGTTTGTTTTATCCAGAGCACAGATGTTTGCCTCTTCACTGTGAATGTTGGCTGACCTGCCCAAATCTCAATGAAAAACAGTCGTAACAAGAAGTTTTCTTTGCAAATGGTTATGCAAACTGGAATCTTCATTTTATGTTCATGCTAAAGTATACCCTCGGGAATGTATACAAAAGCACTATGTTTCTTCTAAAAAGTTTCAGAGGTACATGTACTGAAATTAAGGTTAAATGCTTACTATACTTATGAGGATGTAGATTATATACAAAACAGTATTAACAACTATATCAAGATGTAGATTATTCCTTCAGATTAAAAATTACATTGCAGAAACGCAGGAAATTGGTATTTAGGGCTGTTTCTTTGAGTAAGTGAAGAGTTAACATATTCCATCATACTGCTTTCCTCAGGGCAACAAGGATAGGGAAGGAATAAACCTGTCTGAAGAGCCAATAGGCAGGAAAAGCATGTAAGGCTTGAAAAGCCCTGGTAGCAGGAGACCAGCTGACTGATGAGCTTATTCTGCTTGACTTCCCCCTCCTCATCATAACACTGTCATCTTTGTGAGGGACTCCCGAGGACAACGCTCTCTTCTCTGCTGGACCATTAAAACAAGCATGTTGAGGTCCCTTTAACATTTACATGTAGAATTCCAGTTTACCTTTAGTCACATTATAAATGGTATGCAAGTGGATACAAGTGGCTGGAAAGGAACTGAAACCAATTAGCATCAAAAACAGTTTATTACTTCCTTGGGACAATGCAGTATTTTTAGGGAGAGATGGGGAAAAACAACAGACCATCTGCTCTTTCCCTTATTTTGCAGGAATTTGCTTCAAGGGAGAGGCTGAATCTTTTTTTCAAGATTAAGCCCCAATTGCTGGAAGCTTCCAGACTCCTGCTAATAATCTCTGGACCTTCTAAATGGAGATAAATCTTAAAAGAGTTCTATGGCAAGAATAATGCTCATAACTTACCTGATTGTCTCTTTTTGCTTGTCTACGCATATACACACGTGCATACAAACATAATTAAGGGGTGATGAAAAGTTCTAATGAAGCCCTGTTAAGATGACACACAGAAAACAGCCATGATAACATCCCTCTATCTTGTTTTCTTTGTACAGCTGACATAGTAGTTTGATGCATGTTGCAAAATGTATCCAAGGTCTTACCACTTTGCAGCTCCTCCAAAAGGCTATAAAATAGTTTTAACTTCCACAACTTCAACAACATATATTTTGATGGCATCAAGCACTAATGATAAACTAAACATTAGAAGGGCATTAAAATCTGAAACATCTATGGTACTGAGATTTAAAGTCTATTGTAAAATCAGTCCATGATGAGCAGATTTTAGGATTTTAAGAATTTCTGTCATTTCCCCCCTATTAAAACACAGTGTTGTATCAGTTTTACTGCATAGAATAAGGGGCATTATTCTATCAGTAATTGAACAGAACTACTGTTACCTTTTCATTTTTAAATTCAGCTAGACAAAGAATATGGGTTTAAGATAAATCACATCCGTGCTAAGTGGCTGACACTTTAATACAAGTATACTACAAGGAAAACTGCTATGAATTTATTTCTGAAATTTGATAATTAAAGCCAGTATTGTGTGTGCTGCAGGAAAAATAAATGAACTCCAAAATCTTACAGTTTAGTTTAAGTGTTACGTCATTTACTTATAAAAGTAGGTCTTTAGAAGTCCTGTAAAATTATTTCCTTTAATCATCAAAAAAATTGCTTCTTTGTATTTGGAAAGGAATGCCAGATAAGAACTATTTTTACAGTATCTCAGAAAAGAACATGGCTAGATTGTGAGCTAAATGTAATTTCTCATAGTTGTCAAGTTTTTATGTTTATAATCACTTTTCAAAGAGCACTTTTCACTTTTTCTATAAAGTATACATTTAATTTGATAATGCAATGGAATAAGAAGTTACTGAATGTCTCAAAAAAAGACACTTCGACTACAATTACTCATATGTATTTAAATAGGTGTAAACAATATACAAAAAGCATGTAAGCAATTTTTGTCCCTGAGAAAATTTGAGCAATCAAAATATTTTGGATCATGGTTGAAGCAAATGTGTGGTAGTTTACCTAGCAAATTTGTACAGTATGCCTAGTTCTAATCAATGAGATACCCCGTCCTTTCAATAACTTGGCAGTCTTCATTCAAACTGTGCTATTTTGTAGATCAGTATATGATTTAGAAGTGCGATTTACAAAGAAGAGAGCTGCAGTTTTGAAAAGTCAAGGTCTTTTCCCAAAAAACTGGGAAAGCAATAGGTAACTTGCTCTTTCCAAGTGGAAAAATAAAAAGAGTATGTGGGGCTGATGAGTCAGAAACTATACACTATACGATTTGAGAGATTTCTTCATGATGTTGCATTACTATAAATTAATTCTGAGAGACAAAAGTGCAATGTATTTATTCTTTTTTAAGCAAAACAAGAAAAGGGATCTTGCTGATATTATTCTAAACTCTGCACAAGTTCTGTTGCATTGTCATTACATGAGTTCCTAATTGCTCTAGGCTAATAGTGCATTCATCTTTTCCTCTTTGCTGGACACTAGTGGCTTGTATAAAATGAGTTGATACTTCAAACACACATTTCTCCAGCACATTTTTGGTTCCTTTCTTGGAATATTCAGAACCTAGTGACTGAATGAATATGAATAAAAGTCAACTTTCACTCTAGAAAAGCCACAAGTAGTGCTGAAGACATCTGACAGAGGCTGTACCGCTTTGGTTGCCAACACAGGCCAGGTTTGCTCTTCATAATTTAAAAGCAACAGGAAAAAAAAAACTTGAAAAGTTTGGAGTGCAAATATTCTTTGGTTTACTCATTAAAACAAAAAGAGACAGCAAACAGCAAAAACATTGGCAATTAAATAAACTGCAAATTCTTTAAATGCTTCCTAACAAAAAGTCTTCAGATGTTTGAAATGTATTAACTTCATGCTTTTAAGCACATTACAGTGTCTAGAAAGTCACATTTTTTTCCTTAAGGGCAAGGCACAGAGAAGAGGGAGAAAAAGAAGGGTGACAGGTAGGAGAGGAGAAAAGAAAAGAAAAAAAAAAGTGATTCAAGATGACACTTTTGCATTAGTTAAATAGCATGTAAGCCAATGACAAAATTAATTTCTGTTTCTAGATTCATTATACACATGGCAAACTGGCTTGGAATTTATTTTCAGATGTTTAAGCTTTCTGAATTCACATCATCATACACATCAGGCTAATGTATAAAATACACTCACCCACACCTTTTCAAAATAATAAGGACATATTAGAAAAATATCATAGTAAATTGCATAGATTAGTCATTGTGTTTTACCTTTCAATTTTATAGGCAGAGTTTAAAATTATGCACTGCAGATGTTTTCTAGGGAATACTTTTTCCCAGTCAGGCTGTTTTACTGTAGGTTATCATTCCTGAAATAATCAAAGGAAACAGGCATCTGTGTAAATCTGTAAGGATCACTTGGTAGGCAGACATATACAGTTTTCATCACTAGCCTGCAGACGAACAAGCCAGTTCAGACTTTATGAGACAGCATCACTGATCTGAGTATTCAAAAAATGAATGGTTCATAAGGGCAGCACTAGGAAGCTGTGATCTGTGCAGAGAGCATAAAAGACTATAAATCAATCAAATATATATTTTACAAGTAAGTCAAAGAAATTATAGAGTGTACCATCACCGTGATAGTCTGTTACCAACAATATTGGACTGATAGTTTAGAAACATTTCTGTAAATAAAAGAGACAAGATTCAGATTGTCTGGCAACACATTGTTTTGTTTCGTGTCGCTATCTTGCAAGAGTCTTGCTCTACTTGGACAGTTCTATTTTACTGTCTTTATCCAGCTGTTTCCATAGGCAAGGCACAGTAAGACAGTTACATGTGCAGTCTTTCTTCCAGGCGGACTGTGCATAGCAACAGATAGCTGATGATAAGGAATCAATTTAATAAAGATCTTTTTGAAATACTCATCTTAAAAAAAACAAAACAAAAAAAACCCAAAAAAACCCTTTTGCTTGCTCCCTTATTCCTTCATAAATCAGCAGTGTTCCATCTACAAGTAATACATGGGCAGTCAACTTTAATCCAAGTACTTATATGTTCCCCTCATCTAGCATTTTGTTGACACCATCACAAAGTTTCTGCAAATGGAGTTTATAAGGTCCAAAGGGATTGTACAAGGCAGCCAAAAATTCACAATCAGAGAAGTGATCAAACACATTGTTGACACGTCCATGTGATTTTGCGGTTAGGTGACGCTGAATGATTTGATGAAGTAGCTCTCTACAGTCATTTAACAGTTTGGACAAAAAATTCCTGTCAAAGGTATAATCCACCTGATGGAAACTGACCACGGTCTTAGCCAGCTGATGTACTTTCTTCTTGAATTTTTCCATCAAGGCTATTTCATCCTGATTAAATTGGTTGTTCCTGTAGAGAATTGCCAATTTGAGGACTATTTTAATGAGGTTTTTAATGATCTTCTCTGCTTCCTTTTTATTTTGTGTGTATTCCTTTGTCACTCGGTAGAGCTCATCTAAAACATCACTGCTTGTGTCATCTATCAAAGTAGTTGCTATTGATTTCGACACCATTTTTCCAAGGATCTTCTTCTGGGCCTGAATGGCCAAACTTTTGGAATTGAAGACATCTGTGGCCACTGGGAAACAAACACAAAAAAGTATGCAGTCAATACTTCATCACGGACATACTACAGAGAGTAAGGTAAGGAATATTTCCATGTCTATCCTTTCATCTGACTCCTAGTAATTTCCAAAAAAATAATGTAAACTTAGTATATATAGTTGCAGAAAAACCTGTCTTTTCTAAGCCTAAAACTTTGTTTTTAGGTTTATATTCTTTTAGACTGTTTTAAGCTTGAGAACAAAAAAAATACATATAAGAAGATGCTGAAAAATAGATTAAAATAAATATATATGGGCTGAGGGAATTTCTATCTGAGGCAATAAATCTGCCCTAATTGATCAGACAATGCCTAAGTTTGATCTGATTTTCATATTCATAATGAAATCTGAAACCAGCTAACTTGGCAAAATCCTTTAAATATTCTTCCATGAGAATAGCTAAGAACTGAAAACTAAAGGAACCGAGCAACCATGACTATCCTAATGTCATGGCAATTGCCAGTGTTACTCAACTGGAAATAGTAATTCAGTACACCAACTGTTGTAAATCTTTTCCTTCTAAACATTCTACAGGATCAGAGAATTCAGATCCCATGTGTACGTGTATATATACATGTATAGAGAGAGTGAGCCAATCCTTTGTCAGTACACAATACTGAGATCCTCTGGATGCAATCTGAAGGTGCTAGTTTCCAGAGCAAAAGGAGTGTATGTAAATCCTTCTATGTTCTATACTTAATGGAGAGGTAGCCAAAAATGGCTACCATTACACTTGTTAGCATGACCTCATTAAGGAATCCTTTTCTGGTCATTAAAGTAAATTGTAGAGCAGGTTTCTACTCCAAAACTATGGTAGTTTGCATCAATATACCCAATGACTGGTTCCAGTCTTTGTAAGGTATTCAAATACTAAAAAACCCTCAAACATTCTTTCAGAAACTTGTTTTGTGAAATTTTACCGCACATGTTCTATTATCAGTGACAATTACTTACAGCATGTTCTCGTAACCTTTTCCAGTAGGTCACATGTGAACTCAAAATTTCCATGCTGAATGGTCTGGGAGATGGCTGCCTTTAAGTTGCAGCTTTCTCAGAGTCTCAAACAGGCTGAAGGGAACCCTTCATATGTTTATATTTCTTTCACATATGGAAGGTTTTCTTTGCAAACATGGGGGCTGGAAACATTTTTTTCTCTTTTAATGAAAACAAGCTCTGCAGATGCCATACAGTTAAGTCCCCGAATTTGGAAAAAGTTTCCTATTAGCTGCTTGTATTTGGGCAACTGGGTGTCTTAAAACCCAGGGTGTCTCTGGGTTTCCAGCAAATAAAAAGAAAGTTGTGCTGAAGGATGAGTGAGATACCAAGCTATACTTTGCCTTCAACAGTACCTTTGAGAAATTTTTTAATACGCTTCTTTTCTGTGATCTGGCAAACTTTCAAAAAGGATTCTCTCTTAAGTCTTTTAGTTCATACCTATATTTTGTTTTGAAGCATTAAATGTTTGAGCACATTTTTTAAAATAGCACATCTTTTTAAATTTTTACTACACACAGATATTCAAAAACCAAAGAACCCAACTGTCAACTATTTTAGGGATAGCACTCAAGATCACAAGACAGACACGTTTCTAAACCACATCGATCTGGGAAGAAGTTAAAGATGCTAAGTAGGCAGTCTGAACTGAAGATATTTGATTCAATATTTCAGTTTTTAAATATAAAACTGTATCTGTTATTATTCAAATAAAACTAATCAGAATATTTCAAAGGGTGGTCAAACACTAGAACTCAGTAGCCAATGTTTTACAAAGATCTACACAGAAACATTAGCTGTATGAGTTATGTCTGCTTAATATAAGAAGAACGAGAACCACAAAACTTAAAAGTTTCCAGTCTTTTTCTCCTCCCTTCCCTCCCCCTCCCCAGCAGGAGTATCAATTGTTACTTTATTTCTTAAAGCCTTCCAATTTACTCATCTCCCATTATATCTCCTTTCTGACATTCCACAAAGATATACAGGCATTTGTAGTCTCATAAGAGCAGTCACGGCATTTTGAAATATCTTCCATAAAGTTGTGAACAAAACACAATACTGTATATATATACATATTGTAAAAGGTTCTTTTCTAAGATGCTGCAGGTACTCTTATTATCAAATGCTAACTTCATCACAAAGAATATTTTATAATTGAACAGGATCAGTACAACCTGCCTCCAACAAGTCACACAAACACCCAAAATTTGTGTTAACAATTTACACATAGCAATACACAAAGTAACAATTTTAAGCAATCCAAGATGTGACAGTTTTCCCAACACCAAAATATGATGGTTTTTCAATACTAAAATAACTTGCATTACATGATTTAAGATTTGACAAAGCAGAGCTCCACACACAATTATCACTGCAAAGCAAAACAGGAGTTGCTCACTTACAAAAAGTATCAAACTCTTAATGGCATTTCTAAAAATTCTTCCAGTTTTGAGACTATGCAGCATAGCCTATTTTCTCTCTATTTAGCAATACAACACAAGTCAGCTTCATTTTCTCTGTATTATGTGTTCTAATTTGTTAAATCCATGAATTTCATACCTGTCTGTCAGTCAATCCAAAAAAAGACATTTGCAAATTGTTTGTATTTTATTATAAACAGATTTTTTCTCATTACTGATAACAAAAAAACCCTATAATGTTATTTTCCAGCCAACTGCTTCAACAAAACTGAGTTTAAGCACCGAGCTTCTAGAACTCCAACAGAACGAATTTTCTTAAAAAAAGTAAAATTATTACTTACTTTCTTGTCAAAAGGAATTGCAATTACTAATGCTGATAGCAGAAACACATCTCACGTACAGATGCAAAATATCCTAGGTGAAGCCTGTTGCTTGCTCGTTCAGCTAAATCTAGCACATACTTTATCATACATTTTGAAACACTGTCGGAACCTATCACAGAGTTAAGGTGTTTTTTTTCCTCTCTCCATAACAGCAACTTTTCTCAACTACCTTTCTCTTCTGTCTGAAGTGCTTCGTTTTACTTTGGCACCTCAAAATGCAAAAATACATTGCAGCGGTTTCACTTCCTTGAAAAGAGTGCTTAAAGGAAATTGCACTGCTGAGCAAGCAATGTAACACCAATAGCCGTTATTGCTAACTGACAACTGGAACAATTAGCAGAAATGGAGAGAGAAGAAAGGTTCTGTAACTTCATAGGGCAGGGTACTTGTTAAGAAGAGGTTAAAATATTAACCCAATATCTGCAAATGCCAAGAACAGGAAACTCACCTATATTTGAAATGTCTGATTAGCAGATCATAAAGAAACAGAGAGGAGCTGCTATCAGCTGTATGCTTCACTAATCCCCAGTTCTGAACGTGAGAACAGTCATACATCCAGTTTAAGAGCTCTGACTGAAATTTCAAATGGAAGCACCTAAAAATAAGCATGTAAATCCACATTCAGACAACTAATTAGAGCAGTCTGATTTTCATAGGTGTTGCTCTCATATAGTCACTATTTAAGGAGGGGATACAGTAGATGATCGATACATACAAACCTCTGAGTACACTTACTTCATTGACAGTTTCCATCCAGAAATAATGCCATTTCTCTGGTGGCCTGCAGAAGCCTCAGAATTTGGGCAGGTAATCCAACCAATTTTAAACATCTCATAGATAGTCTTTCTCATGATTCCTCTTTATAGCCCCTATTTGTTTTCTATGCAGTCTTACATTTCACTTTCAAAAATTATATTGCTCCCTTTGAAATCAATGGGATGTCATTTCCTGTACAATCAATATACCTAAACATTTCTGGTTCACTGCCATGATTACGTTCAGTGGAGCCAACCCTCTGCAGAGGAGAACAGTCTCAGGTGACAGGCTCTCAGGGAGGAATCCTCCCTCTGTCACTCAGAAATTGACAGGACCTTAGGGATATCAGGGACATCTGAAAAGTCTTCTCATTTATTTACAATTTAGAAGACAAGCCAGTTAGTTAACAGAGGCTGATTTCTATGGAAGTTGGGAACTTATTAATTACGATGCTTCTTGTTTTTTTGCAAACAACACCAGGTGTTTAATATTAGTTTTGTATTTTATGCATTGAAGTAAATCAATACTGGACAGGCACCTCTCTCAATACATTTTCCCCAGAATATTTACCTTAGAGATGTTTTCCTCAAATCTTTAACTGTGTAGAAAGTATGAACTTTCAGTGAAAACTGAAAATTCTGCATTAATAAGCTCTCAGGAGGAGACTGGTATAAAAGTACAAGAAGGCTCTTTCTTATGGCTGTGATGCTCATTCTTCCTGCCATGAAAGCCAGTACACTTCCCTACTTACTGTGGCAAATGCCTATTGCCAAATATCCTATTTCTCAACTACATTTAAACTAAAACTGAATGTATTTGGAAAAAAATCGAATCAGATGATTTCAGTACCCCAAACCAAGGCAGAATGTTTTTGGTCCTCCATGCCCCCCCAAGGTAACAATCACTAGCACAACTGATAGTACATACAGTCAAGTCTGTGTATTCAATCTAATGTCTATGGATAAAATTGTCATTGAGTATTTTTAGGCTTGTAATAAAGACACACCTGAAGAAAAGCATCCAGTAAAAACTTGCAGTGAACCACGTTAATTCTATGGACAACTCGAGAGTTAAATTTTTTGATGCAGTTCCCATTTCTGGCGAATATACTCATGAGACTTTAACATGACAGCCTTAGCTGAAGAGGAAATATGACTGTGAAGCCATTAATGATAACATTGCAATGTGAGACTGAGCTCTCATTTTACTGATTGACATACCACCTACTAATTGTCACTAGTACCTAGAGAGTAAGCTTGCCCACTGTAGGGTGCAAGATCCAAACATGAAAGGGTTTTTCTGGTAAGGATACAAAGAATACATACAGAGGATTAGGAGAAAAGATCCAGCACCAACTGAGCACTTTCTGCATGATTTAAAAGACTGTATCACAGAGTTTTGAGAAATGTGGCAACTGATTTCCTGTCTGGCTTCCTGTGTGGAAAAGTGTGTTTGCCTCTGTTTAAACTGTGGGTTAAAGCTAAAGCTACAAGTCTGTGCACACGCTAAGAATCTCATGTTCAGTCACACTCGTGGAGGGAGAGCGAGCGAGCATCATTCCCTCAGAGGGAGGCAACTTGAAACCAAGTGGGACTGTCAATACTCACTTCCAAGTATTTGTGACCGTGAGTCATGCCCTTCCAAAACTGTAAGAGTGCCTGCAAACCAAGATATTAGAAAATTACTGAATTTTGATATCTTCTTGCACTCTCCGTTTTCAGGGTCTTTATACAGGGCTACATTTGTTTTCAAGAAGGGTAAAGGCTAGAAATACTAAGAAAGTAAATACACTGAGACATATAAATAAATGACTTCATATAAAAATACATGACTTCAGTAAAGTGAGCTCAAACCATGATAAACTGCAAGAGCTAGTGTCCATAAAGGAACAACTCCTGAATTATATAACAAGCAGAAATGGAGCCATAAACCTTTGGTACTAGCAGAGCTGTTACATTTTTTTCACAGTATATTAATTACATAAAGAAAAGATTTAAAAAATGACTGGTAGAACACGGACTACTCATTCTTCAGATATAATAAAGTAAGCTGATTTTTCTAACTGCCACCATGATTTGTAGCTTCTTGATCACCATCTAATGGAATGAGTCATATTTTCAAAGAATGTTCCCCCCCCCCCCCCCCCCCCACAAAAGACTCAGTGCTTTGATTCTAATCTGTAGTGAAGTGCTTCAGAGCTTTCTTAGGTAAAAGGCATGTTAAATGCAACTTTCTAAAAGCACAAATAAAGTCCTTGGAATGTAAAATTTACTCCAAAAATGCAGCAGTCCCCAAACAGCCACTTCAGAAAATTAGCTAGTCTTTGCAATTGTGAGTGTTTCTTCATGTGTCTGCCTTTCAAAAGCTGATGAAGCTTGTACGAGGCATGCTAGAGCAGACAGCTCTGACAGCCTTCACTCTTGACCTTCAGACAGAGGGACTCTGACTCCTAAGGTAGCTGATGGCAAGAGTGAGGAGAGACCAAGGCCGCCACAGAGTTTATCAAGTCAAAGACTGGGAGAAGGGCAGATGGCTTAGGCAAGGAGCAAAGAACAGAAAACCTGGAGGGCAGACAGCTATGTGCAGGAGAAAAGAAATACAACGCAGTTAAGGGAAATAAGGAATGAAAAAAAAAAAAAAAAAAGCACTACTTTTCAAAAGGAGAAAAACATATCAGAAGAAACAAAACTCATCAATGAATATTTTCCACAGCAATATTTCTGGTAACACTCTAACAGCTTGTGGGACATACAAGGATTTCTAGTCTTTAGCTATGATCTTCCTTCACAGAGTGTAAAGTCAGAAGGACTCTTGACTTTTCCATCCACCACAGCAGCATAAGAGTTCCCTGGCTTATTTCTGGCCTTAAAAGGAACAGCTGTGTTTGAACTTTAGTTAGAGAAACATCTGAACATGATACAAAAAAATGTCAGGGGGTGAATTCAGTCTTTCTTTCCAGCTTCCCTCTTGCCCAATACCAGCTGAAAAGGCAGGACACAGGTAACACCACCTCTCTCTCCCAAACGTGAATCTGTTTTGAACTGCAGTGGGACTAGACTCTAAACTGTAATTCATAACTTGCTGCCCTGCCCTCTGGTTTGACACTCTTAGAAAAGCAAAAGCCCTGTATAGTACTCATTTCTTCCACATACATCTGCCTTTATTCGATTCAGGTACACATGCACCTTATTGGAAGAGCAAATATTTGACTTGGCACCTTCTTTTTGAAAAGAGAGATTTATATATGAATATCAGTTTTGACTAGAAAAATTGATCTGAAGTTTTCAATGCATACAAAGTATATGTTCATAATGGTAAATAACTTTTGCCTACATTTCCCTTAACAGATGCAGTAGATTGTACTAAATTCTCATTCAGCACGATCTTTACCAACTAAGCACAATATAAGAACGTTAATTAGTCCAGCAATGTGTACTAATTTTAACATTCATATTAGAAGATCTTCAAAAGAAAAAAAAAACGAATCTGAAGCCAAGACTAACACATGGCAAACACTGCATGAGCAGGCTGACTGGATTTGGAAGTTAGCTCTGGAGCTGGAAGTCACCCTGCAGCAATGGATAATCAAGCAATTTTGGAAAAAATATCTGGTTAATCAAGCAACTTTTGGAATATATAGTATGCCTGATCTGCATACCCATACTGAAAGGGAACACACATTCAGCAGCAGAGAACAAGAGAAAAGCTAGCAAACAATGCTGGGAACACCTTTCTTATTTAATAAAGTCCTGGAGAAGTCATTGCCAGTAGGTTTACATATCACACACTATATTTGTTATGTAAGTTCCTGATTTTACTATTCAATTTGTAGCTTTAGCATATTAAAATGTCCCAAAATTTGACCAACAGAAAAAATCCACTTCCCAGTTGCAAAAAAAACCCTAAAGAATGAAAACCAGAAAATAAAATACTTTTTGATCAAGAGGTGAAAAGAATTGCCAAAAAAAGTACTTGCAGGTTAAGGTTGGGTAGTGTGGCAATGCAGGATACTATTTCCAACAAGAATGCATGTGTAGAGTTTCGCAGTCCCATGAGAGTGGTTTGTGCCAACAAGTTATTCTGGTTTTACGTGCCTGTGCTTCCCACAGCCACCCTTTGCATCACATGATACATACTGTAGCTGGTTTAGAAACTTTAAAAGCCTTCTTAAAAGCCCTTTTCCTCAAGCCTATATATGTTTTTTCAATTAACAGTATGGCTTTAGTAAGAAAAAAATTAAGATTTTAACCTCTTTCCATATACTTCTGATGACTGCTCTTACAGAAGCATGTATTTAAATATATTGGATATTTAACAGAGAAAATGACAGTCACGCAGAGTAGGGTCATGAACTATATTTGGTATTTCACTCCTTTGCCACCATTTGTTACCCTTGCAGGAATGTAGTAACAGGTGCTGTGATATTAAATACAAAGCCCACATATTTCAGCTGTTGGCCATTTCAGGGCTACATCAGGTTCCTCTGTATCTACCAGGTGTCCATGCATACTCAACAGTAATGCTGTACAAATCTTTTCATTTTCACTTCAAGGCTATTCCTTCAAAACAAGCAAATGCAACCCAGATACTGTAGTTTTTCAGCCAGCCTTAAAAACACACAAACTGTGCAGCAACCCAACAGCACCAAGCTCCCTAACCCAAATAGCACTTGTGAAAAAAATTAAAATTGAATGTTTTATCAAAAGTAAAAAAAAAGAAAAAAAAGGCAGAGATATCTAATTGTTTTATGACCAACACTGCAAAAAGAATGTCTTCACACAAAACCAAAAGCTTAGCTGTGGGCCCAGGACATACAATATGTAACTGAGGATCTTTTGGCTTGGATGCAAGAGGAAAAGCATGGAGACAGGCAGTCCTAAGGAATGCATGGTGAAACTTAAATTTGACAAAGCAAAAAATGTAGAGGAAGTTCAAGATGCATGTGGCAAAAAATATAAGGAACTGACATCTGCCCATACAGTAGAGACAAGACAGCATGACAGGAAAAGGGAAATCAATTACAAGAACAAGGTATCAACTTGGCAGTCAAAATGCAAAGGGATATGTTTTGTATAGAATGTAAAGCAAGCCACAGCAGAGGAGAGTTAAAATGACAGAAGGGTTTGCGAGTCATCTTACACTGACTTTGAAAATAGTTAATAAAGTTTTTCTTGTATTTCTAGTCCTGGTTCTTCGCTCTTTGCAATGTCAATCTGTGTGTCACTCTCTCTGTGTCTTGGACACATGGTAGGTGTCCTTTGGTATCTGTCTCAGTGGAAGGTTGAAAGAAGACTGGATTGCTCTTTTACACTGTATTTATATGTATTACTATTGTCCCTTCCACTGGTTGCCCTGAGATACAGGATGGAATTTCCCCACCACCACCGTCACGCGTAATTGGGTTTCTGTTTTTTTCTTCTTTAAGAAACTTATTCTGAGGCACCAAGGAGTGCCACAACTATAGACAGGATGTAGAAAAAACTAGGAGCAATTCCAAAGGCACTAAATTCTCTGATGTTTGGACAGTTTGTTCTTTTTTCAGTATCAAATGAATTATCACATGCACGAGAATAAACCGTCTGAGAATTTTCCTTGCCAGATACCTTGCTATTCTAGCGGCCTAGGACAGTGGTGATGCCCTTCATCTCTTTTGCTGCCCATTACAGTTTTATCTTTTAGTTTTTCAGTACAGGTCTTGCTGTTTTTATATCATGAAGAATAAGTTTTCCAGCATGAAATGGATGGCTGTACATAGAATATATGCTTTGATTACTCTTCTGCACAAACCATCCATTGTACACTTACTTACGATTATGGGGAATTAAAGTTGATGGTCCTGCCGGTCTCTTCCATTCCCACTACTGAAAATATATTTCCTTTGTTTTCCTCTTCCACAAGGAACAAAATAGATAAACCCTCCAGTTTTATTTTTTTCTCCCAATGTTTAGTAGCCATACCCTGTTCACTATCCTGTTCTCCACACTACAACTACCAGGACTTCAGTCCAAACTTCCAGCCATAAAAATCAATGGTTGAAAGTATTTTCTCTCCTGGATTTCCCTCGCTCCCTTGCTGTCAGTTCAGAACAGGCCTCCAAGATCCACCTCTTGGAAACTTCGCTTTGACTCTTGTTTGTTTGCCTTTGGTCTTCCTTATTCCTGGCTTCTCCAATTCATAACCAATGATCAAAACAAGTGATGCATTATGCAAAATATTTCTATACATAAGATTATTAAAAACAATCTTCTTAAAACCTTTGATTTAAGCAGTTTTCAATAGCTTAATTCTCAAGCATAAATTGCTAAGATTGTCAAATCCGAGACCCACCTCCCAAAGTATCGTACGGTTTTGTTTTGCTTTCATTAATGTTATTATATCCTAGTAAAATATAGAGCATAAGGGGAAAATTAGGCCTCTAATACTGTCAGAAAATTGTTTTGTAAAATTTACCCTTCTGGTTACACACAGGATGTGTGTAACACTGACATTTTCTTTTATATCAGGAAGCGTTATTATTAGGATGCAGAACCTTGACTAGCAAGGCACTAATGACCCTATTTAATTTTAAATTTTGTAAATCTATTCACTAAAATTAGATGATCTCCAGAGGTCCCTTCCATCCTCAACCTTTCTGTAATTCTATAAAACCGGCATCTGTCTTGTGGTTCCCCTCTTTGGCCAAGGCATAAAAGGCTGAGTACATTGTTATCCCAGCTACTGACAACTGCAGAAGTTAAATGTCCAGCTTCGTTACTTGGAACTGGCATCAAGTAGTATTTTTAAGTAGGCCATGAACAGTACAGACCAACTGTGAGGGGCTATCCATATGACCTTCCTTTGGCAGGAAACACTCTAGTAGCTTGTGATTTTCGGGACTGTTATTCAAGAAGTAAGAAGGAGGGAATGCAAATTTGAATCCTGAAGAAGGACAGGCATTCCTGTGATGACAAAAAACACCAACCATCTAAATTTCAAAATTAGTTAATGACATTTTTGCAGTGTCAGAGAAAATAAAAACGACAACAGTTTCTCTTGTCCTCACCACAAGATACCTCCTATCCTCTTTTCCCATAAGGTGTTGCATTAATTAATAATAGGCCACAATAAACTGACCAATATCTAAAACCATAAATTACATCTTTCAATTGATTATAATACAAACCATTTTTTGCAAACTAAAACTCAGTTTAAATATACATCCAGGGCAGTTTTAGAATGTCTTGCACGAAGGATTTTTAAATCTCCAATCCTCAGCTTTTAGGCTGGGAGCTTGGTGAAGACGTCTTATTGTGGATGTAGACAGCAGAGCCAATTTCTTTATTCTTATCTCTTCAGGAAAGTGTCAACTATTTCTGCTCACAGCTGCTCATAACCAGAGAGAATTTTAAAAATGACTCACTGTTTCATGTTATTTGTAGTTTCTGAGATAAAGTCTAAGCCACTGTTCCTCAGTGAATATTGTTAATATAAATGTTTCTGAATAAGCTTCAAAATTAATTCAGTTTTTCTTTTGTTACTGGGAAAAAATAGCCCTTGGAATCGCTAGTTCAAATATTCATCAGTGTCATTTACTCACTTTTGCTAATATTCAGCTATTCTTTTTTCTATAAAAAAAATCTCTTCCTAGAATAGTTTGCTAAAGAGGACATAGTAAAAGCAAAAACAGATCTCATGAAAGTTTAAGATTTAAAAACAATGCAATTTCTGCATTTTCTCCTTTTTCTCAGTCAAAGTTTTCTATGTATCTTGAAGGAGCTCATTACGTGGAGGCTTGTCTGTGCATGCGCTGATTCAGTGCTTTATTAATTCCTGTAACAAAGTGAAATGCAACCATTTTGGCATCAAGACCTGACGGGATCATTCCTAAAGGTCCAAAATCACAGATCAGTTTCTAAATACCTTAGAGAATCCTGCAAGTACCTATCTATATCTATAGCTGCTTAAAGTACATCCCAGAATATGCCTCTGAATTTCAAACGACAAACCGTCCAAGGACAAATGGTCTCAAATAGATGAAACGCTAACTCTCACTTTACTGCAATGTATTGTCATACCATAAACTGCCAGCACAACCACAACTCCGCACAGACGCCAACATTTGTATCTTGCAACACCAAACTGAAACATAGATTTCCCCTATTGCCACACAAAGCACACTGGCTGATCTTCCATTATTAATCTGTATAGTTAAAACTGCTGAGGCTGAATTCAGGAGGTACGGAAAAATATCTCCAAATTAGTTCATACAGTGCGCATCTGTTCCTCTGCATTGCTTTTGCAGAAACAGATCTGTGGTAAGCATTTCGATCCCAAGCTCCCCAAATTCAGTCAGCCATGAGTTGCAGGGGTGGCGGTTCTCTGCTTTTCATTGCAAGCCAGTCAAACACCAGAAATCAACAACAAACCCAAATTGTGGCAGGGAACCAAATGCAAAAAACAAACCAAACCCCCAAACTTAACCAAGGCAGGGAATCTTATGAAGAAAAATAGTATTTATGAGAAAAGATGCCAAAAGGATGAATGCAGAATAAAACTCTAAAAGGAGAGATTTCTTAATTTCTCTTCTCCCCACTCGCAACAAAATTGCATCCAACTGAGAGCAAGTTTAATGCCTACACTTTTGCTGACACTGGTGATAAGGAACCAACCAAGTTGCCGGCAGTCACATCTGCATCACTAATCACACAATGTATCCTGTTCAGGAGTCATTACAGAGATGTGTCCACGAAAGAAAAAATGTACAACTACCATTAAAAAACTAAAATAATTCAGGAAATCCACTGACCCAAGCAGAGAAAAAATGGAAATCTACACACTTTCCATAGTAAAAGAATTTGTTACTATCAGCATGTACAAAACTATCTTTCAAGTTGGTACTGTTTTCCAAATACTTTATTCTATTTTTATTCATTTCTATTTTTATAACGCAGAAACAGTCAGCTCAAGCACTGATATTTCTTACATAGTCATATACAGCAACTGTTACTACTGACTAGGAGATCGCTGGATCTAAAGTATTTACCCAGTGAGCAAACAGGAAAAAATAATCCTTAAACAAAAAGCTAGACTTTAAAACCATTATGAAATAGATCTGTTTATTTTTATCCTCCTGCTTCTTCTATTGAGTATGATGAAAGGAAAAACAAAAACAACAGTTGCTTAATACAGTGGCATAAAAATTAGTGTTTTTTTCCCTACCTCTTTATGAAATGTTCTCCTATTACCATAGATTGTAATAAAACCGTAACAGAAATCAGTCCGGGGGTTGAGATAACACCTGAAATACAGTTTTTGCTTGCTTGTTTTATTTATTACCCAACTGTGTTTATTGAGACTCCAAACATTTGGGAAGAGAACAACAACAAAAAAGCAATATGCTCCTCAAAAAACTCCTTACAAAATCATCACATTTAACATAAGATTTGACCAAATGATAAATACTGAGTGATGAAAGCAATCATGTGTGCCTCTGAATAAAAGATACAAATGATTATTAGTATCCTAGTCTCACATTTCCCTTATGCCACCCCTGGCTCATGTATTACAAAATACTCATCATTCTTAGAAGCCATTCATTTAGCCAGTTCCTATGTTTGGAAATAATATTGTTGAAGAACACAGCCTTTCTGAATGTGTGTGCAGGGCCCTCTTGCCTATCTAGATATAAAAAACTTATTTGATTCTCCGGGGATTGCCTATTGACTGACTTTTGCTCCCTGATCTCTAACTTCTGCCTGATTTATGGCTACTTGTAGTTTGCAAATTCCTCAAAGAAAACAACCCTAGGGTCTGAAAAGTGCTAGAATATAGTAAATGCCATCATAAACAGATAAATGAAAGGGAGAAGGGGAAAGTAAGTCACCAAAAGAAGCCATTCTGTAAAATGAAAAAATCAGATCTAATTTGAAAAGAAAGCATCACCTGCCTGTACATGGAGTACTGTGTCTAGTTTGAGGCTCCCCAGTATCTCTCCAAAAAAGGCACTGGCAAACCGGCACAAGTCCAGCAAAGATCCACCAAAATGGCTGGGGAGCTGGAATATATGACCTACAGGACAGGCTGACAGCAAGGTCTGTTTGGCCGAAAAGATGACTACCAGGGGACCTAAATGGTATCTGTAACTACTGACTGAGTGGTTACCAAGAAGACAGAGCCGCTCTTCCTGGAGATGCATAGCAAAAGAATAAGGGGAAATGGGCAGAAGCTGCAGCAAGGGAAATTCCAGTTAGATGTAAGGAAAATATTCTTCACAGGGAAGGTGGTCAAATACTGGAACATGTTGCTAGAGAAGCTGTAGGATCAGCACTTGTGGAGATATTAAGAGCTTGGCTGAACAAAGCCGAAGCAATGTCTTCTAACTTCACATTTGGATCTAACTTTGAATTTAGCTCTGCTTTGAGTAGCAGGTTGGGCCAGAGGACCCCCAAAGGCTCCTCACAGCCTAAGTTACCTATGATTCTATTTTCCAGGTAGCTCAAGGGGCTGTATCTTATTCACAATTAAACACGTTAGTCTTGCAGTTCACTATGGATTACTAGCTTTGATTGCGTCAGTATAATTATATTAATGGAATTTTCTTAGAGCAATCCAGCACTCAACCCAACAATTGTTGCTAAATGATTAACCTGAGTTTTAGTGATCCTGTAATGCAGCCTAGCTGCTACAGCAAATGCTTCCCCATGGCCTCTACTCAAATTACCACCTACCTTCCTCATCTGCTCCAGCTGCACAAGGAAGAGTGCTAAACTTGTGGTGTACACAGACTAGCAAAGCATTCTGTAGAAGACAGCTACTCAGTATTGGTTTCCAAACACGGAATACAGCAAAATAAAACACCAATTCAGCACATCAGATTCTAAGCCTGTAAAACAGGCAATGTGTGTGTCATCTAAACCATTTACAGAAAAGTTATCTTAAAGGTTAACCTCACTCGGTAAGGAAAGGTCATCTTAAAGGCTACCCTGATTTGGTTAGGAAAATAAATAAAACAAAACATTCCTTCAGTTTTTGAGGTGAGAGATTCAGAGCTGCTGCCAGAGTTTAACAGCCTTAAATCAGTGCTTTTACTGAGTACTGCAATGCCTACATCTAGATGTAATTCTACCAGCTACATTAAGAACCATGTGGAGTTGAATCCCTGTCCTCAAATCCATTCGTTGTCTTCCTGTATCTTGCTTCATTAAATACACAATCCTCCAAACATCATTAAAAAAGAAAACCTTACTTTGACTTGCTTGGATCTCCTGATTTTTTTCCCCAAATTTATGATTGCTCCTTCCTCATTAAGGTGCTCACTTCTTTTTCCATCCACTCCCACTATTTTGCACCTCTGGCAATGTTTTTTGCTGTGCATGTGGTATAGCATTACAATGTCCAGTTAGTAATGATTCTTTCTTGCTTCTCTTTCATAAACTTACTTCTTTCCTTTTTTCTTTTTCTTATTTTCAAAGTTAAAATTATAATATATTTTGCTTTTGGCTTGTCCTATTACTCTAGAACTCTAACAACCTATAGAAAGGATTACTTGAACTACGTAATTGTTAATCACTGTTTTGATTCACAGAACTGTGTACATGACATTTACAACCCCAATAACCTCCTAATGCTCTTCCTCTGCAGTAGGGAACTTATCAATGCAATAAAAAGCCTTCAACTGGTAAATCCGGATCACTAATATCCTTTGGAGCCAGATGATTCTTCCTATCTCTAAACAGAACTTTTCAGAATACTATCAGCAAAAAGCCACTGTTTCACCGGCCTTAATGTTTTATGGAGGTTATTGTTTTGACAAGGGAAGGTAGAAGTGGGGCAGGCAAAACAAAGGGAGCACACATTCCCTAGCCTGGGGGGCAGAACATGGGTCTAAAGGGGCAGTGGGGAGGTACGTACTACTAGTTCTTCTGTGCTGGTTCACTTTGTATGGAAAACAGAGCTCCACAATAGAAAAGGAGTCAAATCTCCAATTTTTGCAGCTGTCAAGGCTACCACAATTCACACAAAAACACTCCGTTTTGGGTCCAAAGAAATTCCATTTCTGTTTAACCTTATGTTTTTCATGTAATTTATTCTAACTCTGTCTGAAAACAGTTTGTAACTTCAAAAGTTGCCATGAAATGGGACTGTCAACATCCGATACGTTTGGCATTTAAGTATGGATAACATTCAACTTGCACAGTTTGAGTCTCCTCATTTACTGTCATAAAAGCATAAAAGATTCCAACACAGATGCTACCTAGCTTTCGATATGGTGGGATGACAGAATCTTATATTGACACACTACATATTACATTCCCAGAAATGATGTGGATGGAGTAATGGGCCATAAGAGCACAACAGCAGACATTTTATTATTTAAATGAGGAAGATTCTATCCTAGAAAACTCTCAGACAAATCTAAAAGAGCTCAAAGACCTGTCTGAGAAAGAAGTGACTGCAAAATGGCAAAGCAAATTCAGGACTACTTACAGGAGGGAATATTTACTTCTTAAAACAGTGAGTGCTCCATAATTTTATAACATGTGTGACTGAGTTCTGAAAGGAAAAAAAACAGGTGAGCTCATTCCTCAATAACCTCACTTGGATTAAAAAAATATGCTAATTGTGTCTATATAAAGCTCTGAGCACTTTTAGGAACGCAGAGAGGCGTCTCTCCCATGAAATATGGAACTTAAAACTAAATATTATAAAGATGCAATAGGCGCTCTCACAGCTTCTGAATTTGTAATACATTATCCACTGTTTCATAGGTTATGTATTACAAACCCTCTGATATCTAATATTATTCTACCCTACCTTCGAGACATTAGATTTATTTCCTGTTATTTTCTAAATATACAACCTAAAACCTGTAAATGAAGCTGAAGTCTTCTGAAGCTTTATGTAAATTGCTATTTCCTTTTATGGGAGAACTATTATGTCAAGAATCCATTAATATCACAAAAACTTTAACATGTATTTGCATGTACTTAAAAAGGTATATTCACGATACATATATTTAATATCAAGAACATTTCCCTGCAGACCATAGCAAGCAATTAAGTCAAATAACAGTCTGAAACCATTTGATACTTTCCTTGGTGCATGACTTATCTACCATACAACACCAGATTAAAATTACAGCATGTAGTAATATCTTACAGCCTGTTTCTTGATTTTACCATGCTCTTTGTTTCATCAAGCACAAAAGTAACTGCAGGAAAATATGCCAGGTTTATTTATAGCATGGCAGTTGTTGGAATCTGTATATGTAATGCAGACTGATGCCATGTATCTACATATCACTGTTCATATAGTAACACCATACATAAGTAACAGCATTGTGGTATACAGATGAATATAAAGATTGTTTAAAGGTTACTCAGCATCTCAACTGAAAAAAAAACCCCCCACGTTTGATGTCAGCATTCTAACATGCACCACGCAGAGATCAAAAACAGAAGCTGAAAAGCCTACATGCATTACTGCATACCCCATAGCCAACAATTAGTACAAAATACAGTTAAGTCACATTGTCTTCTAGCAATGTGTTTTTACTCCCAGTTCCTACGGATATAAATGAGAATAGATTTGAGATCAAAGAATATACCTTTGTTAAGTATGAAAAAAAATTAAGAGAAAAATCTTTGGCAGTTCATAATTCAAAACTAAGCTGGACTTTTGGGTTTCATTATAACAATGAGTATAATTTACTTTTATAACACTAAAACTTATGGGCTTTGATCTTGTTTTGCAGTTTTAAAAATATATATATTAAACCCTTAAATCCACTTTTTGCAGACTTCCCAATGTTCTCTAAATACTGCAATTACCTTCTATAAATAGCTAAAAATGAAGTATCGTTCTCTTCAGCAACAGATAATTGTCAGAATAGATGTGACATTCAAGACTATTACTGTGCCCTCAATCCTCCTTCCCCTTCAGGCTGATCCTCCATCATATGGTCCTAGAGTCAAGCCTGGAAGCTCCAACTATATTTCAGAATGCCTCATATATCACTTCACTTGCCCCTGCCCAACAATGCAGGTATCGACCACCTCAGCATCTCTGTATCTGGCAAAATGGAAATATTCTGCCTTTGCTTTTCATCTTACAAACAGCATTCCATTAATAATTTCCCTGTAGTTTTTTTCCTCCTTTCAGGCTTCAGCACGTAGCAGATTAGCTACTGTATTTCCATCACTACCTTTGGCCTTGAGATGTACGATATTTACCAAAATAAGTATTTTGTAAATCTTCTAAATGTACCCTCTGCCCCCTGTGTGACTAGTCATTGAGCTTTACCTAGTAATTCCCTGGATGGTCCTCATCATTTGTGGCTGAATCAGAACACCTATTTAGAGGGATGTTCACTCTTGCACTAAAAGGAAAAATCAACCACCTGCTTTGGTAAACTGCAGAAGAGATTGTCTGTCCTCAGTATTAAAAGCCTGAGCCTCAAAATCCAGTTTGAATTTGAGAAGTATCGATCTTTATGCAAAAAGCACACAGCCCTATTCTTGATGAAACTGAGCTGGTTAATTAAAGTCTGAATACTTAATTTCTGCCACATTCACTAAGCTATTTTGATCAGTCACCTTTCATGCAATGTTGAATCAGACTAGATAAAGTAGTACAAAGCTGCAATTCTGTGTATTCACCTGTTAATCTCAGTCTTTATTCACATACACTAAATCCCCTTTTCCCATGCACCTTATAAATTATTCCTCTACACACGTGAGCATATCATCACAAATGCATTTACAGAGTGACTGAGAAACTTTCGCAGTGACACCTGTAGCTCATCTTCTCATAATGGTGACTGTTTTTATTTTTCCACTCAAATTTATTAAAATCACAGTGCAGCAAAACCCAGTTATTTTCCCAGCTAAAAATAACTCAACCAAAAAGTTATCCCATCTTTCCTCCCTCAGCCACCTGCTCCAAATGCATTTTTCATCATGAAGATCCTGGCATCTCAAATTATATCAAAAGAAACCAAATAATTAGCACAGAACAGCAAGAGTCTTTTCAGAGAATTTTGAGAATCTGAGTCAGCTAAGAAGGTAAGAGGTTTCTTTAAAGAAACCAGTTTACATTTCAAATATAGCCAACTTTATAAAATTGTCTGGAACTTCCTGTATATAAAGCAGAGGACCTTTCATGCTATGGCATGCATGCTGATCTCTCCTGCTGTACCGCTGGGGGAGAACGTTCACACTGCCATAGTCTTATTCGCAGTTTCTCTTTTTCAAACAGTTTCTATGGAGAAATATTTTTCAGTTCTGCTTTTCAATAAATCAGTCCTACAGAATCCTCTCGGGAAGAAAAGCTGCATTTCAGTTTATCTGTTCATTCAATGAGAGAGGAAGATGAAACAGGGAGCATTTTTATAACTCTTATCAAAACACAGGCTATCGTGCTTTGTTATTAAGTCCACTCTATCAGCATTTTTACCATTATGTTTGATTCAGTCCAAACCTACTTTTCTGAGGATCAACAAAATACTCTTTTATGCAAATGGATACATGCCTATAGTAATGGTATTCTTCATGTGGGGGAAGCTGTAAGAGTGTGAGGGGAAAGCCAGCTGAGATATTCTGAAAACATCTTGTTTTCCCCAAATGCAAAATGCTTGGGTTTCCTTACTACTTGCTAATCTATTTTTTCTGTGCCATACTGAATCTCTGTAAGGTTGAGGCTCCCTAGGGACTATTCATAACCATGAAACATCAATTCTGTTCTAAGAAATCCAACTTATAACCCCACTATTGCCCTATTCTCTTCTGTATAAATGGCCTTTTGTATGTACACACTTTCAGGAAATGACCCTCCTCCTCCTCCCCCACGCACTCCCTACTATCCGCCCCCCTGACTCGCACAAAACACCCCCCTCCCCAAAACAACACGAGTGAATAATTGTGTTTTTGTTGGAGCACTTCCAGCCGCTCCACACGTTCCACTCCAGGAGCAGTCAATGAAGCCCTTCAGCTTTGGCACACTTCTCTGTTTAAACACGCACACTCACACACCACACACACACACGTGTGTGCACTCATTCTGAAAGGGAAGTAAGCAGCACCAAGCTCATTCCCAAAATAATGACCTTTCACTTCTCCCCCACACAACTTCCTCTTTTGTTAAAAAATACAGCACTTGCAATTTCAAAAAATCTTCCTCTTTCAATCGGCTGTTAATGTTTTAAAACACCATTTCACACTCCTAAGTGTGAAACTCACTTCATTCACATGCTCCTAAGTTACCACTGCAGAGACAGACATAAGATATCCCTGGTGTCAACATGTTGGTGATTTCATTTCCAGTGAAATCTAAAGAAAATTCTTCAGATGATTTTGCCAAGACGTTTTCCCTCCCCTTTCAACAACCGAAAGCTAAAAAACGAGCAGAAACTCTCACTCATGCTTTCTTCTGGCTCACAAAAGCAGCTCGGACGATGCTAGATGTATTTTTCCTTTAATCAAGGCCTTTAAAAATATTTAAAATCATACCTTCCTTGGATTCATCAGCTTCCGAACTCATGGTGTCAGTGTAACTCACTGGAGACCAGATCACAGCTGACGTGAGCTTTGAGAAGCAGCAAGCCAACTTCTCAAAGGGGAAAAAAAAAAAAAGAAAAAGGGCTGGGATTTTAAGGGGAAAAGTCTGCGAATTCAACAAATCACAGAGAAGCTACGTGAAAAGGATCCCGCCCCCTTCTGAACTGCATACGAGCAACTGTCTGGAAAAACAGCACCTTAACAGAAACTCTCATTTTCCTTGCCAGCAGTTGCCGTTTATGCATTTTATTCCCCCTAGTCTTTTAGGCTGTAGAGAGGGTGGAGTTCTACTTGTTACGGCTTGCCAACGTGGTATGAGAAAGCAAGCGTACGACACCAAAAAACCCTGAGCGTGGAACAGCGTCTGATTGTGGTGACTGACAAACAGATTGGGGCGCTGATATCCTGCAGTAAAATTTAATTTAAATCACTTTTAAGCCTAAACTATACATTTCAACACTACTTGCTATCTAGAATTCATTCTGTAGCATCTGCAATTGTACTGACTAATACAGGATGACTAAATAAATGCTTAAAGGATGAAAAGCAGCAGCCTTCTTTCAGGTAGTTCAAGCTAAAGCTAAAGAATTGTATTACTTTTTCCTTCACCATGGTCAACAAATGGTGCTATCTACTCTGAAAGCAGCAACTGGTCTCTGATTCTTGAAAAAACTATTTGACTCCTTTGCGTTATAGCCCCCTCCCACATATTAATAAAGATATCCTTTTTAAAGGCATATTATACAATATTGTTTTACAGCACAGCAAGAGAATGGCTATGTTTTACAGCATTCCCCTGACTAGTCACACGACAGAAGTCATGAACAGGATGCATGCCTTCAGCGCAAAAGCAATGGCAGTTATTTGGAAGCCTATTTTCTGATTGGCACAGCCTTCAGTAAAATCCCAGGATAACTAGGAAATATCTTTTCCTTATTTATTGCTTTACTATATTTTTAGTGCAGCAAACAGAACAAAGCCTCTGTGGAAATGCTATTGTTCAGGCACAGGAGCAGAGGTGCGAGCTCTCAAGAGAAGTGCCGGCTGCACTGCCTGCACGGGCATGCAACCAGCTGCGCCGCTGGCGCGGGATCCCCCCTGGCCTGCCCCAGCTATCAGGGTTAAATGTGCACCCCTGAGGGGGCTGGAGGGTCTTCGGGTAAGTGACGCTATAAGCAATTAGGGACTGCGTTACTGGAGTCATAGCCAAGGGGAAGTAAGTATATTCCAAGATGAAATCAGAAAGTGCCAAAGCTCCAGTCACAAGCTCAGTGTGCCTTCAAAAAATCCTTTGCGCACTTCTGATGGTAAAATTCAGCTACATCCATTAAAGTGTATTTGTAAGTAATGCAAGGCTTACATTGTAGGTAAGAAAGATGTTCTCACAGGTAAAAGGCATGGAGTCAGGAAGGGTGGTATGCATTCTTGAACCAAGGCAAATTTGCTTTGTGAATCAGGGTACATAGTATTTCCGAATGTGAGCAATTTTTGTCTTGCTTTGAGTGCTTTTATTCAGGATAGGGACGGCCTTTTACAACGTACTCGTGCCTGTACCATACCTAAGAAAGACGGATCTCATTTGCACTGAAGCCTCTTGATGATGCTGAAATATTTTTATCGGCAATAAGCACAACTCCACAGGTCTCTGACAGACACTCAAGAAGCTAGCTGTCTTCCACAGGCCTTACTACCTAGCCTGCTGTGGCAAAGTATAGCAGTTGTGTCCTTCAAAGCACACAGAGTGAAAGGGAATATTAATGTAAATGGTATCACAGAAAAAAAGCAACTACAACACCAAACTAGCTAAAGAAGCCACATTTTTCAAGCAAAAAAATAAATAAAAAAATAAAAGAATTATTACTCCTCCACATCTTCCTGCTCCCCAAATGCTGGTTTGGGGTAATTACTGGATAGCAGATTGAAACCACTCAGAAAAACCCACACAGAATAGAAGAGGAACAGGAAGAAACACAGCATTAGCCAAGGTTAACTGTAATAGCTTTTGGGGTCCCTTGATTAAAGGTAGTGTTCTTATGGAAATAAAATAGCCAGAATATAATCTGGTATCCTTCCATAATTAGATTTACACAATAGATGTCTTTCTCCTATTGTAGATGACAGATAGACAGGGAGAGAGAACGAGCCTTGCAGCTAAACCTCAGAAAGTTTTGTAATTTTAGATTTCTGAAATCTCTCGGACACGTTAGAACTCTGAAGACAGATGAGAAAAATCTGATTATTCTGATTTGTTTCTTCTCTACAGAGTCCAGATTGCACCTCCTTACCCAGTTCTGTTCCTTTTGTGTACAGGGTTGCAATTCAGACTTTAGACACTTATTTTTTATATTTTCATTTGGGTTGTTACGCTTCTTCAAAACACATCTGTCAGCTGAAAAGACTCCAAGCAGCCTGAAGACAGTTCAGGTAGGTAATTTTCCAGTCTTACGATAAATAGTGACTTCTAACGGCAGAAGCTTATTGGGTCATTATTATCCTCGGAGTCTCCACCCGATGAACAGTCCTCGAACTCCAGTAAAAGTAACAGGGTAAGGTAAAAATTAAATAGAGACTCGGTGGATGATGCCCTTGCACAGGCAAGAGACGATACTGCAGTATGCCTGGAAACTTGAAAAACCCTTTTAATCTGAATGAGATAAGGTGTGAGAAGGACAAAACAAAGAATGACAAAACTCTAAAAACAGAATCTGTAGGCAAAAATAAAATTCATAGGACAGATTCTCGGGGGGGGGGGGGGGGGAATAACTTCCTAAAATGAAGGGCTTAAAATCCACCACACGTTCTCCCATTTGGACAGAAACTATCTCTGAGGGAAGGCCAAAAAACTCAGAAGAAAATTAGATCTAAAATATGTGGCAGAACACACACAAAAACTGGCTTTACACACTAGTTTTCAGTGGTTCAAAGTTTAGAAACGATGATGCTGGATAGGACAAGGAGGGTAAAGTAAAGTGTCGTCTTTCACACACTCTTCCCTTAAACGAAAAAAAAAATTCTGTTGCAAGTGACCTAAAAGCCCCTAACTCTGCTAACTCAAACGCCAGAACACCGCACAGAGGACAGAGAGCAGCCAGGCCTTGGCTTACTACAGCAATATATAGGGCATTCTTGAAGGAAGGGTAGCTGTGGAAGTACCTCTCCTACCCAGCTTATAATTCTGCTAATGTTTTGTTTCCCAAACCACACTTAGTCACCTCTGTGTACATAGGCATTTTCTTAAAATCAATTTTTAAAATAATGAAAATTATAGAAGGTCCAAAAAAGTCCTGCAACACCTGCCAAGAGGACACTGAAGCTTAATACTTAAATATCAAAACAGACAATAATGTTTTGGTTTACAAAAAAGAGGAAGCAGACCTACTATATGAAAAGGATCAGGAAGAAGCTTTAAAGAGGAGGCAGCTGCCATGGAGCAAGAACAAATCTGCTACTGCAAAAAAACCACACGGCCATAGAGCAGTTCTAGAGAAGAAAGTGGTAATATAACATTTCAGACATTATATATTCCTGGGAAGAAAAAAAAAAGAACACCCTCCTCTTTGCTTAAATAAGTTTTGCTCTTCCAGAATGTCAGGTTAAATGCATTGCAAACTTCTAAAAAATAAAAATAAGGTACACGCCAACTTTAACTCCCTGTTACAGGCAATGGCCACCAACCATTTTCTCTTTATAAGCCAACTGCATGTCTTTTGCTGGCTACAACTGTACTGAACTATTTGAAGCCACATGACAGCACTTTGATTGTGGTAGAGGAAATCTGGGTTTCCCAGCCTCACTCTCAGCTGTGATAAAAGACGCACAAGTGCCTTGAGAGAGCTGGTACTCATAACTGCAGCTGTGATTTCTTTATGCTATGCCAACAGCCATGCCACAGACATTTTCGTTCCCAGAAATTGTCAAGGGTGAGGTAAATGAGAATGTTATGTGATCACTATGATGAGAAAGTAAAGCTTTGCACTAAACTGTCCCATGGAGGACTAGAGACCTGAAAAAGTAGCAAGTGCACAGCTGTTTTCATGGTGTAAACTCACTGCTCAAGGAAGATACCATACTTGCATGTGTGTAACCTAGGGATTACTTAAAACTTTGCAATTTAGCAATCGTGGTAATATAAAAGGAAGTTTACCCCAGAAACTTCTCTCCTCCATAACCCCAACATCCGTACCTGCTTCTGATACAAGGGTTATTTGTTGACTCATTTTCAACTTCTGGCACTCTTCATGGGGAGTGGATTACAGGCATGAAGACGAGGCAGTTCCCTACCTCAGCACTTCACTTCCAAACAAATTTCCCATAGGACAAGGAGAACATTGGACACAGTCCTAAAGCAGTCACATGTCCTATTATATCTTGATGAGCATCAGCTGCAAAACATAATGACACTATGACACATCTGTCCCTATAACTGCGTTTCATAATTTCATAATTCTCAAATATTTGAGTTTTGCTCAAATTGACGTTTTGAAAGGGGATGAGATGAAAGACTGCTGTATTTTGATCCAAGGTTTTCTAAGCAGAAATAAATGCAATAGATGTGTTCTGCATACACCTCTGGAAATTTCAAACATGCAACCCTATCAGAATAGCAACAAGGCATTTGTAATAGCTCCGAAAAATGGCACAAGTCTTTAGACAAAAGTTTGGGGCAAAAAAGAGGACAAACGGTTAAATTCAAAAACACACCATCAGGGAATTAACTGTAGTAAACTTTTTTGGTAAGCGTCTCCTCGCTTTCAGTAGAAGTTACCAATTGAGTAAGCATCAAAGACAACGTATAAATTTGCCTCTGACTTGCTGCGTTGGTCCTTCTTCACATCTTTCTCCAGTGGCATTACAAATTTTCAGACAAGCAGCCCATAACTGCACAAAGTTTCAAGATGCACAGATTTAATAAAATGGGAGAAATTTGTCTTTTCTAGCCCTTCACTATTAGTTTCTGCTAGCGGATGTGCTTCTGTGTCTCCCTACTGTGTGCTGAGGTCTCCCAGTGCTGGGCTCTGGTGATGCTGCCCCTCTCCTGGGGGGCAGAGCCCGAGCCGCCAGGCATCTCCCAGCTGCCCATCTCTCTGCCCGCCCCGCTGCTGCTGCACACGCGTATCGCAGCTGCGTGTGCTCTGCCACGTGCATCTCGCGGGTGCGCTGCTGCTGCACACGGAGCAGGGAGGCAAGGCTGCCAAGGGCAGCACTGTCTTTAGCGAGGCCTCTCCCTTCAAACTACATGCTGGCTCGACAGCAAGGCTGAACTGCTGCAAGTAAAGACATTTTCTCTCCCGACGCATCTCTCAGCTCCTGCATCCTTTTGCCATCACAGCTAAAATAACACTGCTACAGGCAGAAGCAAAGGGGAGGCAAGGGTTCACATGCTTCCTTAGTCCCATTTGACTCAGTCTCCTTAGCTGTGCCCATAGCTCAGGCAATGCAGCCCCACTCACCAAACGCCGAGATGACTTGCTCCCTGAACGGGCGACTTCTGAACTTATGTGGGTTTTGCTTTGCTATGTGTCAGCTCTCCGCAGTCTCGGTTCTAACACACATTCGACATCGCAGCAGTTAGGTGAGTAATCTGTTTCAAAAATAGCTTGGAGCCACTTTGAATTATCCACTGCTTGGCATTATAGGTACCAAAGTGGGGGGAGGAGTTTGCTTTTATTTTAAGAGCTGCGACAGGCCTTATTAACAGATTGTTCTCAGATTCCTGCAAATAATAGGGTTAAAAACTAGAGCTACGACACAGCCTGTCTCCCTAGCGCAACCAGATTTCACAAAACAAGACTGATCAGAAACCTTATCGCCTAATCTGCTTGTGCGTTTAGCACATACATGCTAAAGAGATCAATCTGTTTTATAATTGCTGCTTCTCCACAATTACATAGTCATCTTGCATTAAGTACTGAGCAACTATGATCAGCGGAAAACCATTAAAAACAACGGCTTACGTGCAAAAAAAAAAGTTTCTAGGAGCTGATGATTTTATGAAATAGTGGACTAGAGAAAGTTGTATACTTCAAAGTCTTTGACCATTAACCTAATTCCACAACTCCAAGAACAGCAGCAAATTTCAAGATAAAGGTTCAGAAACATATTGCTCCAAGATAATCAAAACTGCCAGCGAAAAAACTGATTGCAGAATCAATCACTTTCTGAAATAAATACAGAATTTGTATTTAATCCTTTCTCTAGACATTTTTCCCATGATAGGCTGGCAGAAAACAGAATGCCTATAAATTAGCCAAATCATTTCTGGAATATGTCAAGGAAAGAGAGATTTTATGGTATTATTTGTAAAGTATTAAAACACCAATGTAACAAACGCAAGAGATAGTAGACTGATAAATCAGCTTTCCTTCTACAGATTCATGAACTCTTCCCACCTATGTTTATACAGTTAACGGACTTGTGTAACTAGAAAGTCATACAATTAATTTCCACAAAAAACTAACTGCTAGTTAGTAATTCTGAGGAAGCTTCTTGAAGTAGAATGTATTTGCATATAGTTACAAATATTTTTTGTAGAATTACCTTGAAAGAAAATTCAGACAACAAAAGTGTTTAGTAGGATTAGAAATATGACAGTGTATGAGTCAACACCAAATATTCTTTTAAATGAAACCTTGCTTAATGCCATCTACTTCTGCATGCAATTCTACCGCTTCTTTCATTAGCCTATAGTCTCATAAGACTTTAAACCATATATTTGAATTCCTCAAGTTCAATAATAAAGATCTTGGACTTCTTTGGAAGAATAATACCTTACCTCCAAATATCTAACAGAGAACTCTGCTCCTACAGTATTAAAAGCAGTGCTGGATATAAAATTTCCAAGGAGATTTTAACTAACCAGGAACAGTTCAGAAGAGCAACAATAATTGAGAGAGAGACTGAATTTACAAGAGAATTCTTCTAGAAGAAAGAACTTTAATAAATAAATACCATTAATCCTCTACTAAATGTTGTTTGGGATGCTTCAAAGTGACTAATTAATAAAGGATAAAATAACAACAGTTAGTTGTTAGTCATTGCTTTATTTGCATTTGTTGTTGCTTTATTTACTCTTACGTCAGCCCTCTAAAGAGATGGTCAAACAACCCAAAGGCTGCCTCAACTCAAGTGACCAACAACAGAATTATTTCGTAAATCTCTCTACACTGTAACTGTGATTTCTAGAAGACAAAGCATTTTTCATCAGTCCATGACTGGGGAGGAAAAAGCATGCAGGGAGGAGCACAGAGTCACAGAAAAAAACCCTAGATTTTCAGGTTTTTTGCGCTATATCCAAGTTGTTCTGCTCTCAGTTCTGCACTTAAACAGTTACACACAGACATTCAAATTAGCAAGCCAAAAAGCTATTTTAAAGTTATTTCTTAACCCAGAGATAGAAAACACCATCAGTAGTTGTGTCACTTCTATTATTGCAAAAGCGAATGCAACATGCGCCATCTGTGTAACACAAGTGCAGCAAAAACAAATTCCAGCTCTTATGCAATTTTGCCAACTTGGGATTTAATGTTATTTTACATTAAAAGAGAACTTTTGACTAGCTGTGCTATGTTGGTATTGTTTATACAGCTCTGTAAGTGAGAGAACTGGATGCAAAAACCCATCTGTTGTCGCTATAGCCAAACTTTTCTCCCAAGATCTATTTGTTTTACTACCTTTCACTGTAAAACCCACATATACCAAAACAATCTTGGGAAAATTCAGTCCAGTGAAAGCTAGAGAGACAAGATTAACCAAAGCATTAGCAGGTGGAATCTACAAGCCAAGTCTGAAAAATACGGGAATTACAGGTTTTGGCCTGATCCTTGCTGCATGCTATTCCTTATCATTAACTCTGTTTTATCCTTTTGCATTGCAGTTTTCATAGTGATTCACACAATGTTGCTCAAGCCACCTGCTGAGGCACTTGCAATACTTTGAGCTATTCGGCAGACCCATAGATGCTACTCTGGCCTATGTTTCTACTACGTGGTTAAATTATAGAAAGTCCAGCCCCAAGTACCACAGAGTGATCTCCCCCCTTCCCCCCGCCCTGAACTGCTCAGCCTCCCTTACTTCATTCTATTTCCCCCATCTGTGCTTTCCTCCTTGCCTATTTCCATACCCTCTCCTTCAGCATCCACTCTGCATCCCGCTAGTTCATCAAGGCCCAGCTCATCCTTTCACTTCCAAACGGCAAGAGCAAAGCATGCAAATGCAGTGCCACAGGAACACGGGTCTGACTGTGGGCGCAGCTTCCAGTCAAAGCAAGCAAAACTTGGGGCTTCACCACAAGAGTGAGCAAAGCAAAAGTGTGTCTAAATACCTGCTGTAACAGTAGCACAGGATGATAAATGGATTCAAAATGAGCCCGCCAAGTTAAGGGTTGGAAGAAATGCAATGCTGCCAAACAAGTAACACGGGGGGGAGGTAAGAAAGTATACACACAAGAGGCTTCATAAAGTTGAGCTTGCCTGACTAATATTGAACATAAGCTTTACAGATGGGACTAACAGGACTTTAAAAATTTCATAATAAAGTTACAAAGTTCATCCATGCAATACCCATAATAATGTCAATAGCATTTGCAATAGCACAGTAATGTCACAATAGTGCTTCTCCAGTGCTGACCACCTGAGAAGACAGCGTAACAGTAACCACTTTGCACACTGCAAAGACTCTGTGCAGGATAGGTTTTCCAAGCCCAAATCACTGCTACAAGTATGTTGTCTCAGATTTCTGGTTTACAAATAGTGATAACAGTTTTTAAACTGCTGCTGGCAATTTTCAGAAGCTCTGTGGTAAAGAGGTGAGGAAACTTAGCCTCAAAATGCAACTTTTTTCATGAGCCATCTGCTAACAATCCTGTTTCAATGCTAGCACAGCCTCAGCACAGGATGGAGGCCAAATATATTGAAGGCTGTGTTAGCTTGATCTGCACCTTTGGGCCTCCAGGTGAGCAGGATCGTTGTCACGGAACAGCACCCTGCCACATTACATGACGGCTAATGAAGTTCACAGGCCTACATTTTTTCCTTTCCAAACAACTTTGCAAATTCACACACAGAGCAATGCTATGACTTCTGAGATATGAACTCCATATAACGCTGCTGCCATGACTGCAAGCACAATCTCGTATGAAGCCATTAATAGTATGATGGCTTTACAGTAGCCAGGTAGCTATCATGCATTGACAAGCACGCTTATTTATCCAGCAGTTACCATTTAGTGAAGACAAGGTTTCAGTGCAGGATAAAGTATAAAACAATTTATCAAGAGCAAACATGCTGAATAACATTAAATGACTTGTTTGCTACGAACAAACAGGCAACAATCAGCAATACTTGCTAAATGTTCAGAAGATCACAGAGGACGCAATAAAAATCATGTAGTCAAAGTTCGCTGTCTTTTGAGGGCCTTGCACCAAGAACTGCAATAGTTACAGATGCAGGTTTATAGCACTATTTCTCCAGATACTAAAAATTACATTTCTGGCTTTAATTCCTCCTTTAAAAAAGCACACACTGGTCATTACTGTCAAGATAGTTATTCCAAGTAAAAGACCTTATAAAAAACATTATAAAAAACATTGATGAAGAGACTAGCAAGAACAGAGATAAGAATGTGGAATCCTGCAGTTTGACAAAAGAGTACAGGAGATCTGAGTTAAATTTAAGATTTTTGTGGCACACACACACAGAAAAAAACTTCCCAGAGATAGTTTATGGTAAAATTCTTACAAAATGGTCATGTTATTATATGACATCACATCCTTCACAACAATGAAGGGAAGGTCTAAGAAGAAATCTGAGGAGCAGAATGTCAAAATTACTAACGTAAGAAATCCTGTACCAGAAATTGAAAATGCACAAAAGTGTCACTAGATTCCCTAGATTATTGGGGAGTAAATACACTACACAGAGACAAAAAGCTTCACCACAGAAGACGAGAAGAGATACTTAAGCTAATTCTACTCTGAGCAAGATGCAAGAAAAGAGGTATTTCCAGATACTTATGCATTAAAACACAGTGCTGGAATAATTTTAATTAAAAGGGGGCATTTTAATTAAAACCAGAGAATCCAATATTACCTAGCCAAAAGACAAAAGAGCTTGAAAACAAAGCGGCTGAATTAGTGTTAAAAACGGTATGATTTAAACAATCCTACTGGAGTT
Source organism: Dromaius novaehollandiae (assembly GCF_036370855.1). Taxonomy (NCBI): domain Eukaryota; kingdom Metazoa; phylum Chordata; class Aves; order Casuariiformes; family Dromaiidae; genus Dromaius; species Dromaius novaehollandiae. Next base: position 39,897,916 of record NC_088132.1, read on the forward strand.
CATGGCTAATCCGGTACATTTCTCTTTTAAAAGGTATTGTAGTGATGACGACAGAACAACATATTGAATAGTATCTTAAAATAGGAAAGCTTTTGTTCATATGAAAACAACATACATATGGGAAAATACGTGTCGCAGTTTGTGAGGGCTGTGTTCCAATTTCAAGCTGACAATCCAAGTGTTTTGCTAATACATAACAATCAAACCATGCCCCTTTTCTTTTAGATGCCAAAGTCATTAATCATGCAAATGCTAAAAACATCACTTGCATATCAAATGCAATCTTATCCAGATAAAATTTCAAATCAAATAAAACTATAAAAATACCAAGCTATGAGAAAAACCTCCTTTTAGTTCAAATTTAAATAAAAGAGATTAAAAGAGGGATTTAAATGGATGCTAAATCTAAGCAGAGTTTACTCTTTAAAAATTCAGTTTAGTTACAGTTTACATTCACAAGCCAGATGTACCTAATTATGTGGTGTTCATTCAAAGAACCATATTGATTTCTGCATATTCCAAACTGGTCTTAAATTAGTTTATTATTTGCCTAAAGCTTAGACTGAACCCACATCAAGAATTTAGAAAAATACTTGTAAGAACTGGCTTTCTTTTGGGAAAATGGTAGGTAGGACTGTTCTGAACAAGTGCTAAAAATTATTTCCTGTGACCCAAACTTAAAATAAAAAAAAGATAATTTGTGGCAGCCTTAAAAGGAAAATTTTCAGCACTCACTTATCCTGGTCCATGGTGATATTTTCGGAACTAAAGTGCATTAGGAACTCTGCATCACGGTCTAAGTCAGAGTGATTCTCTAAAGACGTAGTATTATCTTGCTCTTCCTCCTCTCCATGTGCCATGCTAGCATAGGCACATCGTGTTCTGAAAAGGAGGATTCCTATTAAAGCCAACTTTTAATATACATGTAACTTTTTTTATTGGCCAGGAGAATTTTAACCTCAGTCAGCTCTCAGCTCTCGTGCACTGCTGCACAGCCACATGATCGTTTATGCTGGCATGAAGGTGAGGCTGATGAAGGGGAGGCATGACCAGGCAGGGAGGACAAGACAGCCGCTTCAGCAGTGAGTCTAAGGTGCACCAATCCTTTTGAAGAGTTAGGCTCACAAGTCAAATATTCATTTAGAAAATGAGATATAGATGCTTTTAAAACTGTTACTTTTATTTTTAAGACAGTAATTCTGTGCAATTGTTAAGAAAGAATAGCTATTAAGAGTAGTCACTAATAACACTGTACCTTCTACTGTGTGCTTTGCAAAGAGAAACCAAAGTTCTTTACAAAGAAAGAGTGGCATTCTCACTGTCATTCACAGTTCACCCATTTTTCCAGATATTAAAGAGGCTTATGCTAGTGAGCAATGCAGGTAAATTTTAGACGTTAACTCTAATGTTTGGCATATTAGCGTTACATTGAAATGGCAACACTGGATTTTGATTGATTGCATCTAAGAGTTCCAATGAAAATAAAACTGAGGAATTTTAGCTGGAGCCCAAATAAGTTTTTTTAACAAAAAGAAAGTCCAAGTCAAAGTACTTTATCTGCTTTACAGGAAATTCATCCTTTCGTTCTTAGAATGTCGTAGTAACAGAAATAACTCAATGTGCACTGGCCCCAACCTAATGCCACTCCACAGGATTATTCCAAGACCTTCACGAACTATTTCAAGTATTTAGTTGCAAGAAAGAGACATAACTAATAAAATCTGAATGACACTTCTAAGTTTATTTGTTCACTATCTTCTTCACTGAAAGCTGAATTGCAGCACAGCCTTACGACAGTTAGTTAACTGCTTAGGCAGCCTGTCTGTTGGAGCTGCACTGCTGTAATTTGTTTACAGTCTCAGCACTTCACCACGTGCTTTCATAATTCGAGACTCAGGATGTACAAGAGATGATATCTTCGGTCATTAAGGGGACTAAATGGGGCAAGGAAAAAAAAGATTATCCACACATTCTGGCACCACTGGCAAATGTATTACATGTTCATATGTGACTCTGGCATTTTTATAAGGACTCCCATCTGACAATCTATGTGTTGCACAGATGTGAACCTCAAAAATCGATCTCATCCTCTACCTTACAATAGGAAGAAGAGATATTAACAGCTCAGGAGGAGTGTTTGGGAGCAACAGGACACGAGGCTCTTCTCCCCGCCTGTGCTCAGCCAGGCGAGGAAGGCCTGCCTTGGAGGCAGGGCTGCCACCAGCTTGGGGAGCTGACGAACCATTTTCACTTGTGATTTTTGTCAGCGACTGCTTGAGGCCACCGAGCAGTTATTGTTAGCTTCAGCCATTGCCTCTAGGTGGCAACAGTGCCCCGAAAATAGCAGGTCCTCAGGCTCCGCTCCCGTTTCTGCCACTGAAACGGAACAGGACGGACGAAGCGAAGCTGCAGTGCGGGGGGGGGGAAAGGTGCCTTGCTTCGCACACGCCCGCATATTGAAATTCCATACTGCAAATCATACACAATCAGGCAGTCATGACAAGCAAGCACCTTTCATGTAGCAGTCATCACCTGAGATCAACTATCAACACATCGGACAGCAGCAGAAAACGTTTATCTTTTTTTTCCCCAAATCCCAGCTATGATAAGACTTCAATTTTGTACTACAGGGTGCCAATGTCTAGATAATAGTGTAATGGATGATACAGTGATAATAACTTGGCTCTATGACTTTAAAAGCATAGTAAAATTTTAGGTATCCTGCAAGGTATTGATGCGACTGTGATACCTGTGGTATTGCTCCTTCACCCACAGTTCCTGCCTGGACAGACATGGCTCAGCCCCACTGCTCCCTACCCTGCTGCTCCCCTTCCCAGAGGACCTCCCGCCTGTCGAGACACAAGACGCTGAAATACTGGGACCAAAAAGTCGGGAACTGCCACTCCTGTGAAGAAAGAGGTCAGAGTGGGCTGCCCATCACAAGCAGGAAATGCCCTGGCTCAAGACGGCGCACACGGCTTTAACCAAACCGGCAAAACACTCTGAAGGGTTACTGCTTTCTTTGAGCCGCTTCCAGGAGAAGACAAAGTCTCACTAATTCCACGGGAAGGCAAAATTATTTTGAAAATTACAAGCAACTCAAATGGCAAAGAAAGGAAAATTCATCAGAAGTTGGCCAATAGCAGTCCTTTCCGTGCACGCTGTAAGACAGAGATTATTTGATTATGTTGGGAGGAAAAAAAACTCCAAAAAAATCCCACAAAGCAATCCTTTTTTTCCTTGAGTATTATTCACATTTTTTGCTGAATGCCGATTAAAATCTTATTTTTCAAATTCAATTGAACTGTAGCAATACAGATGCAATATAAGACAAACGACAATAGTCAAGTTTAATCAGTGTTGGGCTACATTAGAGACATCTCCCTACCATGTCTTCAGAAGTCTGAGAAAATAAAAGCAAATATTAAATGTATATCTTCTACTTCCTGGTTACCTTAAAACATTATGTCCTAAATGAAAGTACAAATACCTTCACATTCCCTACAAAAAAAGATCAAGCAGGAATTACCACCACTCAAAACATTCCCAGGTTACATTAAATAATGCTACTCAAGAGGTAAGATTTCCCTCAACATTTTCATTAGCCAAGGTTTTTTTCTCTCTAATCAAAATTGAGTAAGTCTCCATCATTTATCAGTGGAAAGCTTATATATTCACTTAACTATAAAGTTATTTCCTTCAAATTGGATTGTTTTATCCACACAAGCTTACTTGATCTCAGCTTAGTTGATTGTAGGTAGAAAACAGCAGCAAATCTAGTAGATTCTAGAGAGGAAAAGCCGAGGTGAAATGTAGCATTATGAGGCCAGGCTACAAATATACTCGACTCTAAGCTAATACAGTGCCTTCCCAAAACAGATCATTCCAACACACACATAACAAAATGTATTTTTTACATCTGAAAAAAGTCAACAGAACCTTACGTAACAGTAAACAGTGAACATGTTTGGGAAACATAATACCAAAGCTGTCATGTTTCCCTGTTTCCTGAGAGTTTGGTTCGATTATCCACTGTGGTTTTTCACTCTGCAGTTTGTACTGTAAACGTGGACTGACCTTCAAAAGCTTGTGGTCAAGTCAAGATCATTCTTTAATGGACACTGCACAAATAATCTAATTCCTTTTCAAAACCTCTAAGGAATTTAAACACAGCACTCTCCACAGGTAGGTATCTGGAATGTAGCAGGAGGTGAAGTATTCCTTGCATCGAACAAAACAAAACAGGGTATAAAAAAAAACTTCACTGCAAAATCACAGGCATAAAAAAACCCACAAAGATATTTATCTGATCAATAGCAACAAGACTTTTGACCCTATTGACTACACAAAAAAGTCCTACTTGTCATAGAGGATTTTACCACGTCTCCAGCTTTTATTCCAACACTAATCAGAAATACATGAAATACAAACATTTAATAGTGAATGTATATTGAACAGAAAAAATCTACTGCATTAAAACATACAAGCAGTTAAGGCTAAGAAAATGTTTCTTAATATATTGTTGCTGTCTGGAGAAAAATGTTGCCAAAAAGACTTTAAAAAAGCTAGCTAATCAAAATTTGTATTTTGTGTATTATTTTGTGTGTTATTTTGTGCTTAGTTTTTAAGAAGCATTCGAACACACTCAGCATGAAGTGTAATTTTAAGAATAAGGTATAGCAAATGTCAGTATGACACTACATCACCATTGACAGTACACAAAAAATGAGGAGCTGCAGGGTATCAACTGTCCATTCAGCTTTCCACTTGCTCTGAAATATGGTCTCTGTCAGCACTGACCAAGAAATGTTACATATAAACACTATCTCCTTTATGTGTTTTAAATACAGCTTAAAAGCTCTTTGCAGAGCTACAGAGGTACATGGGCCAATGTGCACAAGAGAAAACATAAATAGCTCATAGTTAATAATGTTTGGGCTACAAAATCTGAAAACAACTAAAAGATTACTTTTGTAATGTACTGTATTTTGTAATGTATTTGAAGACCACATACCACTCATCTTATCTGATCTCCAACTAAGCACTGGTTATAGCTTTTCACCAAATGGTTCCTAAATGAAATCAAAATTGAACTGGCTTTGAGATACTCAATACTGACTGAAATTTGAAATTTTCAAAATCTTTTAGTTCCAACCCTCAGTATAAAAAATATATATATATACAACCTATTTCTACTCTGAATTTATCTATTAGCACCTCCACATAATTAGATCTTTATCATCATCAAAAAAACAACTCTATGTTCTTTTTGAACAACCACCACACAAGGACTTCATTCCAGAGGTGAAACTCCCAGGCAACAAATTCTGGGGTGAAGTAGGCAGTGCCCTTCTGCTCAGAGCAAGGTGCCTCACCGGGAGAGGCACCGAGACCTCCTGCATGCCAGTAGCTCCTGCTGAAGCTGAGGTAAGCCCTTCCTTAATCCACTGGTGGTTGTGAATGCCATCTAAACTGGCCAGTTCTCTTCAGGGGTTCAGGGATCTGACTCAGGGCTGTGTGCTGACATCCCTAGGTGCATTATCCTCTCCAAATCTCCTGTAGATACTAAAAAAATCCTCCTTACGAAATAAAGTAACAGAACTGATTTCATACAGTATCAGTACAGTAAAAACATGGTAGATGCTGACACTGCAAATACCTATCTAAAATTGGCTGTACATGGCAGTTAATTATTCACAGGTGTTTTATACTAAAACAAGACATAAATGTTATTTTGACTAAATAAGATAAATCAAACTGTATGTATCCTGAGCAAATCTGCCAACCCTCAACAAATAAATAGTATCTGTTTCTGCACCAAACCAGATACCAGCTATTGATCAAAGACTCTGATAAGCCTTCATCAAAAACAAGGCTAGTGATAACGTGAAAGATAAAGGCTGGGTAGTGACTGAAAATCAACAGCACGTGAGAAAGCACTTGCAAGACTCATGTTTAAGTGAATTTGTGATATCCAGTATTCCCCCCAAATCAAATATGTATTTCTACTTTTACATGCATTTTAGCAATTACAGAGTTGCTGGGGAACAGTTTCACTATGAAAATTAAGACAGTTATTTTTAGGGCAAATGTTTGTTTTCAATGTTGATACTCAGTGAATATATTCAACAGTCTACCTCAAGGCTGTGCTACCATTCTAGTCTGTATAAACCACAATTCGTTATAAAATCAGACAGCAATATTAGACAATGGCCTATCCGATACACAGTTCAGAAATATTCCAAAAACAACCACGCTTCATCCACAGACAGTAGTGCTCTCCAAGTCAGGCAATGTCATCTCTTACGAGACAGGATTTGAGACAGAAAGACAAAGAACTATGAATGTGACTATGGAAAATGCAATCAGAGTAACCTCCAGTGACTATTAAACAGCTTCCCTTTCTTCTTCAAATGAGTGCTTATTCATATTCACCATCATTTTCTTCCAGAAGAAACAGCAAAGTATTCATTTGTAGGCTTGAAAGGCCCCCTTATAAGAGACACCATTGCCCGATTAAGGTACCCTGTGGAACGGTATCTCTGATCAAAAGAAAATGCTAAGGAACCTTAGGCCTGATAGGAAGACAAAGTCTATCACTTGCATAGATTAACACTGACTGGTGTTCCTCATAGTTATGAGAAACCCACGCATTTATGTGGCAAAAACAGACCAGATTACAAAATGGAAAAGGTTTAGGAACCAGAGCTGTCCCAGCATACTCCTGACGACCATAAAAACTCTGGAGTGTTTTTGAAGAAGAGATACCTCAGACTGAGGGAGAAGGAAAGCATCCAATTGTGATGCTGGCAACCAATTGCCTGGGAAACAGAACAGTTGTTTTTTTTAAAAAAAAACCAAAATGAAACATTAGCCTTAAGAATTTCTTAATCCAAAATGTTCTATCTTCAGCCTTGTTTCTTGACCTCCCTCTTGTGGTCCAGAACCTTAACCAAATCTTGTAAGATAACTGCCCAAAGGTCAATGATTCTCTTACACAGGAAAAAGATCTCATTAAAATTTATGTGATACCTTATAGTTGTTAACTGTCAACACCGAAGCATGACAGTTGTTGATTCAATGAAAAAAATGCAGGACGTTGCTCTCTATAGCTTGCAGCTCCTGCACAGAAATGCAGGACGTCGCTCTCTATAGCTTGCAGCTCCTGCACAGAGGTATATGGAAATGCTGTACCTTAACCATCCTGGTGTGCTCCCAAGCTCAGGAGAGCGCTACATGCTATCTGAATCTGGATGGATATTTCCCTAAAAACGTTGTATTGCCTTGCACTGCTCAGAGGGATTTAAAATCCTTGGCAGGACTGTGATCACAGGTATCGTAAGGGATTGTAGACAACTTTGCAGCAATTTATGTGGAGTCTGGCATGAGATGTTATGTCAGTTGATGCCATCACATGCTCCACTATAGCTAGACAGGATGTTGTAACCATTAAAAGTGATGTTCAAGATCATACAGTTCCAAGTGAAATGGAAAATGTACAATCTGTGTCCAAACACAGAAGAGAAGAGGAAAAAACAGAGAAGCTCACAACTTCTGGCATACATTCAAAGATGTTGTGGTGAGATAGAATTGGAGGCAAGGACAGGAAGACGGTCTACATCAGCAATAGCACCACTTCCTTTTCTGAATATCTGGATGGGTATGACTGGTTGTAATGTTAAATCACAGAGGCAAAGTTTGTGGTTCTAGAGAAGAATAAATTCCATCTTAGCTTCTTTCAGTGACTCTGCAGAAAACTTCCAAATATCTTACAGTCCTTGGCTTCTTAAAGGAACAAGAGTGGAAAAATCTCTAATTCTCAAGTTGAAGATTTTAAACTACAGTCTGCTTGTTATCAGGAAATAAAGAGCTCTACCGTCGAGAAATTCCTCTAAAGACAACAGAAGCAGTGTAAGTCCTTACTGCTGTGACTCCAGCACCTCTTGCATCCAAACTAAGCATTTAGTCTCCTGAATATAAGCTGTTAGTGCTGAAAGAAAAGAATATCAATTTACTGTGCTAGTCTGAAGAGTAGCATAGAAATACAAGTTTTATCACAAGCACCAAGTTAAGCTATTATTCTTCATAGTCAAATAGCAACGAGGGAAATCAGTTTAAGACAGATAAAGAGGAAGTCACTGAATTAAGAAGGAAAAGGACGTGAAACTTGTGCTTCTGAAGTATTTGATACGAATATGGTGACATTCATGGCTTCTGACATCCTGCAGCAGCCTGCTCCAATCAGTGTAGCAACTGCACACAAGCAGAAACCCTCAGAGCCTCCATCAGATTCTGCAGACTTGTCACCATACACTTAAGCAACTTGGGAAAGGCCCTTAGATCTTTCATGGTAGCAGCAGACATTGAAAGAGTATGCTTAACTGAGCCTTAACTGAGGCAGCAGGGAGGATGCTATTTGAGATACCACTGTACTGTAGGGGATGGAGATCAACAGCATGGTTACATCCTTTCTTGTCCCTGTGCAAGAAAAAGCATCTTGAGATGGCACAAATACAAATAAACTAATGTATACTGTAGAACAGCCTGACATCAAGCAACAAACTGATGTTGACAGACTGAGGCTGATGTACATGAATAGGGATCATCTAGAACTGACAGCGCTGAGTGTTGCGTGCACTGTTCGAAAATGTCACCAAGGAGACCTGAATGTTTCCTGGGATTATACTTTTTTGTGCTGATGCTTGAATAGCCAAGGTCTGCATTTCTGAGAGCAATCCTCGTTGATGGAGGATGAAATTCTAATCTCACTTGTAGTACGACATTGTGCCAGGGCTGGCTCCACTATTATTACAATAATCATCAAAATGCCAAATACTGAGGTTACTCAGGATGTCAGGGACCTTTGGCTGCACATAGTTTTTCTTTATATTTTCTCAAGTAGTTCTCCTCTTCCACCATTATCTGCAGGACTGCCAGGATTTGCACAGAGATACTTTGCTATAGTCTGTGAGATGAGATGGCCCAGAGTACTCAGCTTTCTGACTAAATCTGATCTGCCCTTGAAAAAGCTGGAGACTCTTCCCATAATGCAGACTTTTTTTTCCTCCTCATGATAGTGAAAGATCCAAAGTTGGCATCTGTCTGACACTGAGGAGAAACTGCCAAGAGGAAGGCTTTCCTTGGCACCCCTTCTTACTCTACATTTAAACCTCAGAACACATTAGGCTCTTCATTAGCAGACACATCAGCTCACAGGACCAGAAACCTCACAGTTACAAACTGGAGGGGTTAGCTAGGTGACTGAAAAATTATGAGAACTAGGGAAACACAGGATTTGCAGCTTTTGCCACTGGGAGCTTAAGAGGTTTTTAAAGGTCACCTTTGAGAAGAATTACATTTCATCCCAAATGCTGCAAGTTTTCATCCCTTTAAATAATCACTTAAGAACATAAGAACAGCTGTACCAGATCAGAACAAAGGTCTGTTTGGCCCAGCACTCTATCTTCAACCATGGCCAAAAGCAGGAAGAGCACAAGACATATGGCAATACTGCCACCAAGCACTCCCCCAACAATCTGCAGCTCAGAAACCATGTGAGGCAGAGATGGTTTATACATAACCATGCAAAACACAACAGAATCTGAGCAAGCATTAGAATTAATGAGAAATAATATAGTACATAAAAAAGAAAAACAGGAACAACCAGAAAAACATTTAAGACTTCATAAATCTGTAAATTAGAAAATACATTTCATAACTCATAAGGTTAAAGCTTTCAGCTTGTATAACTAACGTCTAGATAACAGAAGACAATAAGAATTGCGACAATGTTTACATAAAGGATTTATATGCAAACTACTCATCTATTTAAACATCAGTGCAACTATTTTCATATTTTAAAATTTTAAAATGTTTGCTGGATCCACACCCAATATCAACCCATCTGCATTTCCTAAATATCACTCCTTATGAACAGAATTATGTATTATGGTACTAGTTTCAAAGTTATTCTTAAACTTCATGGAGAGACACTTCATGACGTGTTTTAGTTTATTATAATCAAAGCTCCTAAAATATAGAAATTACCTATTTAAACTGTAAATCTGAAATTAGAACAAAAGTTATATTGATTAATACATTAATTTGTAAGGCATTCAAAAGATCTACTTTTATGCATTTATGTCAGAAAAAAGGAACCAACAAAAGTACTATGGTCTTCTCTGTTTTTTCGTTTTAAGAAGAAAACCAGTCCACACACTTTGATGATGTTACTTATTAACTCACTTTGTCCCAGGACTGTGCTGCAACTGTTGTGCCTGCCTGTCTCTCCTAAATGCAGATGAAGTACCCTGGATCTCCACAATCCCAGCACATTTATCTTGCAAATGCTTTTGAAAAGCTCCAACAACCTCTCTTGACAGATAACAAGTGAACCTGGACCTATTCTGCTCAAACGTACTGTTTCGAAGCAGGACTGCAAAATAATACCAGATCTCAAGGACTCTGTGGTACTTCACTGAGTTTCTACAATTCTTCTGGGATCCCCAAAAGAGCTTTCGGAATCCCTGGAACAGGTATGTAGATGGTCATTCATCCTACTCTGTCCTGTAGAGATTCTCCAACAAAATCTTCAGTTGCTAAGATGACAAGCAAAACAATTTCATTGAATAACTGATGCATCCAGGAAGCTTCCTTGTCAGAAGTTTCCTGGTAGACAGCATGGGAACCAACAGATTTCATCTCATTCTGAATCACTGTGCTTCAGCTAGCTGCACTTGTGACTAAAGACTCCAAAATGTATACCCTCATAGACTGACCCGTGCTGGTTTACTGTTCCTTTACTGGAGGTTACTGTGCCTCTAGTATAGGCAGCAGGACAAACGGTTGTGTCACAGCTGTCCCTCTTCACAGATATTAGTGTCAGCCACTAATAAAGCTGGGTTTGCACAAAGATCCTGGGGTGTCACATGGAGTGGACAAGGTACTGGCACATTTACAGTCCACCACCCTGATATGTTTTATCACAAGGTCCTAAAACTTCTGCAGAATGGGGGTAAAGACTCCTTGAGAGCCAAAGGTAACACAAGCTGTCACAGCTAAACCTGCCAGAATCCTGTCAGAGCCTTAATTTTTAGAGCACTAAAACTTGTTAAACAGTTTACAACTTTTCAACTTCAGTATATAAGCCATATGGACAAAACATTCTGTTCATAAGGAGCAAATGTTAATCACAAAAGACTCTAAACAGCTTGTGAAAAATCTGGCTGTACTATTTCAAGACAGATCTCATAGGGCTTGTTAATTCAAGCTTTTAGATCAAACCTGGCTCACGTGTTATCAAAGTGGAGGATGGCACATGCTTGTTTGCCTACATCTGAACCTATCTATGTAAATATGTCCCAAACCTTCACAATAACAGACAAGGTAAGAGCTATTCTACAGAGGGGTTTGTATGTACCTGATGCCTGTTTCTGAAGACCCAACCGGATTTCAGGTCTGATTCACAAAGCTCTTCATTGTTTCACTTGCATTTCTGCATTTTCTTTGAATTATGAGGCAGCCTGAAAGAAAGTTCTCATAATCCAGAAAAAGATTTAGGATACCGCAGTATTATTGTCTTTTTCTTTTTTAAGAAATACTCTTTAAGTCATTTTCTCCCTGAAAGAAGACATTATTCTTCTGCTTTTATGCCACATTCACTGTAGTACTGGGCATCTTACACCAAATGACCTGTATTTCATCCTCATTTCATAAAGCCACAATGTGCAATGAAATCTCATTTGAACAGGTTACAGATCTCGTTTTTTAAGATGTAAACATATAATATATACATTCAACTACAACAAAGTTACCTTAATCTGGTGAAAGCCCACAACCAAACAGCTTTTCAAACTAAAGTTGTTTTTGTTATACTCCTGCTTTTAAAAGATGTTGTGATTAACTGAAAATAATTACTTCTGGTTTTGATTTTAATAGGCTTTTATTTGCTGCTGTATACAAAGCAGTACAGCATATTATATAATGGAAGATGAGCAGTTCAAGCTCTTAGCAGAATGTGATGTCAGAGAGCTTATCCACACAAACAGCAATAAATTTAATAGACTGGGAATGTACTAAATGTTCTGAAGAAGAATTTAAAACAGAGAAAGAAGTTAAGCTTCTTCGTAACTTAGAAAAAAAAATGCTAACTTTGATTTACACTTCCAAAATTTCTTCTCAAGAACCATAAACTAATGCGCAAAAAGACTGGGAAGTCTAATTGGCAGAAAGACAATTCAGATGCTTTATTCATCACAGCTTCCATTGTTTTAATTTAATGAGTCTTTAGAAGGGAGGTTTGAATTCATAGGGAATGAAAAGATAATTGACCATAAACTCTAGAGGGGTCTGCTTTGCAAATTAAATTTTAATTCCGACTTTGGGAATTAAAACTAAAATGCTTGTCTTATACAGACAGGTGCTGTCTTTACCAGGACTTTGTAGAATATTTGGATTTTTCAGGAGAAACTTAGTGACTCAGTAAACCTATCAAGATTTACCATACTTGCTGTCTTACAGGTGAGTGAACAAAGGGAAAGACCTTAAAAGTACTTATTTTATTACTTTCACTAATATGCATTTCAGCTGCTATGAATCTGTGCTATGGATCAACTTCTAGGGGCTTTGCTTTGTAAACCAAATTTAACTCAAATGAGATCACAAATGCTTTTCAGCGCCTGCTGCCTCTGTAGAACACTTGTTTTCATTATTATATTTGCTAACTGAGTTTGAGGCAGAGGAGATCAGGACTGTTAAAAGCCTTTAAGTTTATGTAAAGACGATAGAAACTCTTCAGTACAATACTGTATGCTACCAAATAATCATTCTTACGAATTAGGAAGAACAAACCCAAAGCAAAAGCCCTCAAAGATACAGAATGTTTTGTTACCCTAAATAATTCCTGTTATGGCATATTTTTTTTTGTTCTACTTGAGCAGTGATACATGAGGGAATTGGCAGAACTGAAATGACCATATAGCAGCATGAAAAAGTATGTACATCATTCCTACCTCTTGTTCTATATTCCCCCAACTATATTAGAAAATCTCTAGTTTCTCTTCCATCCAAGGATATCAACTGATCTGAAACCATTCATTTTTTAGTTTGATTACAGATTATATGATCTAGATATTCACCGCTAGGTACAACTGTGTGAGCAAAGAGGCATGTAGTACATCAGCTAAGCTAGATTTCATCTGAAGTGTACTACAGAGTTGAGAAGACAATCCAGACCTTTTTCCTAGACCAGAGAAAATGTCTCCTTTTTTAAAAAACTTCCATCAATAAATAACTTAGCTTGCTCAAGAAAGACATTTTACAAATCCCTAAAGAATACGCTCTTTACTGTGATTTCTGCAATTTCAGCTATCTCTTAGCCATCAGAGAAAATCCTAAACAATAAAACCAGACATCTGTGTCTACCAAGCCTTCAACACTCTGGCTCAGCAGATAATAAAATACAACTGCAACAGAGAAGCAAGTCACAGCATCTTGGCTTCTGTGTATTGTCTTGATTTGCTCAAGTATCTCTGTCGCAGCTAACAATATTTTAAAGTGACCTTCGGTATTATGGCTTTTAGAGAAGCAAGAAATAGGAACTGCAGCAAGTAACTCAGAAATTAGTCTACTCGGTTTAAGGAATAATACAATTCTAACATTTTCATATATTTTGAAAAAGAGATTGCAGATCAGGATTAAGTACTGTTTGTTTTTCATTCATTTTTAACATTTAAAATACTTAAAAACCCCACTGTATCATTTCTGTGCACTGACTTGTCACTTGCAAGGCAAAGCTATAAAATTAAGAGAAGAAACAACTAAGCAAAAGAAACAAAAAGAAACACTTAAGCAACTGCTAAAAGAGACTATTTCAAAACATCTGCATGGTTACCAGTATAAACATACTCTGACATACATATGTTTGTCAGCTACAGATTTATTTATTGCAATGATTATACATCAAAGTGTCTGTCTAAAACACAATATATTCCTGTAAAATTAACACACGTGTGGACTGCAGATGCTATTTTGGCCCTTCTCATATATTTGCTGCAATACAATCCTGCCATTGCTGATTCTCCTGGACACTGTAGGTATTCGTAAGACCATGCTACAGAAATCAAAGCACAGGACACAGCCAAAGAAAGGCTAACAGTAATGAAGAAATCTCAGCATCTAGCACCTTCTGCTTCCCGTACATCTATTCTACTACCAGATTACTTTGACATTCCTAGATCAAATGCCCTGCATTCCACAGCAAATCAGTCACTTTACTGTGGCAAGTTATACTAATAAATGCCAAATACTACAGCAGCACAGTACGCACTTTATGGATCACGAGTATTATTCAAGGGCAGCTTTTCTCTGATAGGCAAGTTTACATTTAAGAAACAAAGGCAAGCTGTATCCAAACACTCAATGCTCAAAAAAAGAAACCAAAACCTCATGCTTTAAAATCTGAGTTAAAGAGAAATAAACAGGACCTTTCCTAAGACAATTTCAGAACCCAAATAGTCTACAACATTTCCTGAAAAATTCTTGCAAACAGATGGTAATTATAATTTTGTTTATGGAAGGCTAAATAAAATACATCTGTTAAGTTAGGAAAACTGGGAAAGGGGAAAAGGAGGGGAAAAGAGAAAGAGAGAGCGTGCATGAAAGAGAGAGTGACCGGAGCAACTATGAGCCTCTTAGTTTACGGTAGCATTCAAAGTTATGGAAGACTTTTTAAAGAGAATAACCAAAGATAGTGAGGTTAATGAAACTGAAATATAATTTAGAAATGACTACCTCAAAAGTAGGCCATGTGAAAATAACCAAATAGCCTTCTCCAGTGAGGCAAGTAATTTTCTAGAAGTCTAGTAGACTTCATCAATCCAGACTTATACAGAATGCTATGAGTGAACGTTAGATGACAATTAGCGCATTGCTGGACAATGGACTTACTAAAGGAGAAACGGCAACACGAAGGGTAAATATCAGGCTAAAAGAATGTTGCTTCTAGAGTAAGGCTAAATCTTGCAACATATTCAACCAACACTACAGTAATAAATTTTGGCACAAAAGAATGCCAGAGTTTGTGTGATGCCTCCCACGAAACCGAGAAGCATCCTTAACACAGAAAGACAAATCATACAGGAAGAAGTGGACAGATCTGAGCACAACTAATTTTAGTGAAACGGGATTCACATTCGTATTCCCAAGTGCAAAGTCAGATGGAGAGAGTTCTTTGTATGCATACTTTAGGCAGTGCCTCCAAATGAGGCAGCCGCGCCCTTCCCTGCCCTTGGACATGTTACAACTCTGCCTCCTCCTCCTCCTCCCACCCCTGCCTGAGCACTCCCTGTGGCAGCATGAGGATTTGTTTAGCTGGATGATGAACTCGATGGGGGAACTGATCCCCATAAAAAATAAATTAGCTGAAAAAGAAATAAAAGACAAACTCATCTCCTGATCAAGCCCCTCAGTCTGATGAGCATGAATGTTTCTGCTGACACAAGGAAGAAGGTAACATGAGCATGGGAGCAGGACTGAATGAAATTTTTGGCAGCCAAAGATGTGAGTGAAATTAGTGCTTACTTGTTTCAATCTTTCAGTAAAGAGAGGATATCGACTGGAAACAACAGGAAAAGATCTTGTGCCACAGGATCATATCTGCAGACAAAGGATGACACAGACACTTGGTATGTGATTAAACAATAAACCACAACTTTAACTTTTCTACAGAAATTCATAAAAGGCATACATTGTGTGGGTTTAGGGTGCCTTGTTCAGGTCCAAAAAGGCTCACAGGCTGGGCTCTGGCTGCAAGATCACTACCCCCACTTGCCTGGCTCCCACCACAGCAGTCCTGCCTAAGCACAGCACAGCACGTTTCCTTCTACAGGCTCACATACCCTCTCCTTGGCCACTGCTCCATTCATGAGGCCTCCTCAAAAAACAACTGGCTCAAAACCTTCACTATTCCTGACACTGACTGACACTTGAAATGGTGCACGGTACATTTTTTATTACATTTTAAATTACTTTTTAATATTATTGAATGTGACTGAGCCTCCCTCCTGCTGACTGGATATTAACTTTATTCGATTGGACCTTCATTCTCAAGCCAACTCTATCCTAGCAGCTACCCTCACAGCACTCACTCAGAACAAATACTGTAACCATTGAAGGTTAATTTCAGGAGCCCAAAGATCTCCCACTACTCTTCTATTAGCTCAAAATGATGAACCCTGTCAACCTTTTCTAATTAAGTGGTCCGTACCATCTGCCACATGCAGACAGTGAAGAGGCCAACCATGCTGTAGCTCTTTTTGCTTCATTCAGGACTTCATAGCCTTAAACGCAAGCCCGTGCTGAATTCACCCAGTACAACCATTACTTCCATACCCTCTTAAGCTCTAAGAGCAGCTTCAACAGGGAGGCAGGAAAAATATTTTACCATATGTTTGTTAATACTGTACATAAGCACCTGACTGTCACAGAGCCAGATGACCCTAACTGTAGCTGGTTAGTATTCCCCACTGCATCCAGAGCCACTCTGTCCCTGATAATGCCAAAGTAAGCCTGTCTGTGGCCCCTTGAAGCATTTAGTTTAGGAGCCCAGCAGTCCTTCTCTGGTAAGAAGAGAGAAAAGTATCATGAGAAGTAATTCCAGTAGTGATAGAACACCATTTCTAACAGGTATATATGTATATAAAAATAGGTATCTGTACTAATTGGAAGTCTAGCTACCCCTGCTCAGAAGAGCAGAATTCAAACCAGAGGCAGTACAAAGAAAGAGCGCAATGATCAAGGGGAAGGAGTGCCTATCCTGTGGGGGAAGGCCAAAGAATCTGGCATATTTAGTCTTTTAACAGGCAGGCTGTGCAAGCGTTTCACTACAGACAATTGTACATCAGTTTATAAATACATTCAAGGGTTGAACGGAAAGAATTATTTCAGCTCACAGGCAACGCTGATATGAAAACAAGTGAGAACAGACTGGCCACAAAAACAAACAAATATAACTTTAAACATTAGAAATGTCAATTACTAGACCAATCTTCCACCAGATGCAGAAGGTGCAAAAACCTAAATGGAATTAAAATGAGGTTTTATCAGAATATGAGACACAGTCATCTGCTATAGCAAGGAGCAAGAATTTATGATTCAGAAGGCAGGCTTCTTCAAAACACGTCTTAAAAATCATAGCCATCACCAACCTAATGAAATTGCTATGAATTTATACAGGATCAGGGAAAAATCCTTTTCATAGAAATCTTACCTAATGAAAAAAAATTAGGGGGAAGAAGCGGTCCCAGAGGCTAAGTTAATAGGAGACTCAGTAGACATTGGTTCAATTTCTTTGCTCTTTCACTTCTTCTAAAATTAAGTTTAATACACTAAACATGTAGGAATGATTTATTTAAAAGCTGGGAGTATGCCAAGAAACCTGTGTTCGTTCAAAAGGTCTACCTGAATTATTTTTCAAGGTTAAACAGGTTTTAGATATTAAACCTGTAATTTCTTTGGATTTTTCCAATTCTTCCATTGTGAAGGTACCTTAATGATTAAAAGCAAAAATTGTGGAAAGTGTCAGCTGATTTCAGGTCAACTGTATAAACATTAGCAAAAAATAATTTAGTGCACATCCCAAGGCAATCAGTGGTAAAACATTAGAAAACATTTTCTATCAATCAGAATGGATAGTCTTCAACATTATTTGAAAAACAGCAGTGGAATCTTATATCCAGAGACATAATTTTATAAAAAAAAAAAAAAAGTTGAGCAGCCAGGGAAACTAACAAGACTTCCCATCATTACTTTGATTCTAATTCACATTCACTTGTTGTTATGATTATGTATCGCTTTTTAAGTTATATTTCTTTTAAACTTATCCTCCTATAAAAACATTGGTGTTCAGTAAAGTCAGAGACTTTACTACTGCTGTCTGTATTAAAAAATTATTTTGATAGGCTTCAAGCAACATAAGTTTAGTTTATTTTGGGGGGACAGAAGTTTGGAAAATGACTCTTTTCTACTCTTGGTATTTGAAAAATGGTGGAAGAGAACAATCTGACTGCAAGTGGCAGATGATGGCAGCATAAGAGTTGGTTTCAGCCTATGACTGGAAAAGCTTGCACTGGTATTAACATGCATCAGCTGCTGCATATTAAGCAATTTCTTAACAGTTATTGGCTTCAAGTTCTCCAGTAAGGCAGCAATAGCAGTCACCAGGGAATTCTTCTGCTTGCAAAGTTTCTACAACAAATGCATTCATAATTTGGGGAGAAAGCAAATATGAGTTACACTTCCTGGAACGTGCTGTAACCGGTCATCTTTACCATCATGTAATGTCAGCAAAGCTCAGAACATTTGAAACAAAAACTGAAGTTTATCTAAAAAACACTCTACAAAATGTCTTTAGTGTATAGCTATTGACAAAGCATGCTTCCTTACAACTATCCTCTGCCAACTATTTTAGTGAACATGAGAAGGTGCTTTAATTGCTCTTCTGAACTACTGTTAGAATTTCAATCTAGGCTATTCAAATAACTTGTCAGTAGTATTGCAAATTCCCCAAATTTTAGCTCTGAAAAACAGGTTCTTAATCTATATATGCCAGCAAGCATGAAGGGGCTGAAAGATCTCACTTCCCATGGTTGATAAATGAAAAAGATGTTCTCACAAAACAGGAGAGTTGCATTCACTGAAGTGGTACCTTCCTATCAACACTATAATGCCTAAATTTGGACCTGTGAACAGCATACTTAGGGAGTCACTGCCTGCGTTTCCACAACTTAAGTTGTATTTTACATATAAACAGAGAATGTAGAAAAAGCACCAAAATAAGTAATACCTCTAAAAACCCACAGAACTGATCCGAGAATACATTTTCTGAATATAAACTGAAAAACAATTCCTCTAAAAACATGATGCTCTGCAATTAACTGTTTCTGTCTCTTAAATGATCTTAATAGATGATAATCTTCTATTTAAAGCTTCCAGTAGTCATGCGTAGACTTGAATTTTTTCCCCACAAGAAATACAAACTTTTAAACAGTTATGTGATATCACAAGTCAAAACTCAGATTATAAGTCATGGGATAAAAAAATAAATCCCAGAAATTTAATATCTAAATGTTAAATGTATGAAGCTTTACGCAAATTGCATCTTCACTTGAATTAGCTGGGAATGTGTGCTTCTGGAAAAGGGGTACTACTCCAGGTCTGGGTATGTAATTCCAAATGAGGGAAAACCAAAGCTATAACCAAATCCTTCTAAAACTCCTGACTACCTCCCAGTGCTCTTAAGGGCATTGAGGTGGTCATCTGCCACAGTTAAATGACTTTAACTGTCTTCACCTTACTTTCATTGTTTCCCATAGGATTAAGGCCATTAATGCTTCTCATAAAATCAGTTCTACTTTTCCTGAAAGTATTACAGAATGATAGTGATTTTAAAACAAAGTAACTTGTGATTTTCTTTGAGGAGACTTTCTTTTGGTACCAGCCATTGCTCACCTGCAACCTCTTAGCTGCCCAGGTTAAGGTAGAATCTGCAAATATGGGCATGTGCACATAAGGGAATTTAAAACATAAGAAAAATAGGAAAATCCGAAAATACGAACTAGCTGCTTTGTACTTCCTTCATAAAAATAAAGCAGCTATGAAAACAGCCTAAACAACCAGAGCACTCTGCGTTTCAAACTCTAGAAACAATAAATCATCTATAATTTATCACTTACTACTATCCTCAGTAGTAAAAATATGAGTTAAAGTTAACATTCTGTATTTCCAAGTATTAAAAATATGCCAAAATAATACTGTCTTTGGATTTCTTATATTTTATGCCAAAATAGTAAATAAGGAAATTCTCACCAAGACTACACTGAGATGAAATTGGGAGTGCATAGTTCAGCAAAAAAATTAAAGCTATAAGATGTTGCAGTTATCTCTATGCTAAGCATTTTTCCAAGAAAATTCAGGGTTAAAGGTTCAGTGGAAAAAAAATTAAAAAACAAGTCAAGAATGAAAATGCAGAGTTTGGATATCCTCACCACGTTCCTTCAGCCCTATAACAATATATTAAAGGAGAAGAATTACTTTTTAAGAAACAACTCAATTTGGGGTCCTAAGCACTGAAAAGCTTTAGTTATAATAATCTGTATATTAGTAATACAGGAGAACATTGCTCAGGCATACTACACTTATTCAGTGTACATACAAGTACATGCACTTATAGGGAAATCTGGAGACATTTATCTGGATTTAACACTCTGCTAAAATCCCTATAAGAGAATAGATATGAATCACAGGAATAAAACTACTTTTTGAGCAGCTTTCATTTAATAATTATTCAATAAACAAATATTAAAACCAGGTATCTGCTATAAGAAAAGTTTCTGATCATAAGAACATTTAGCTTAGTATGCTTTAAAACAGCACATAAAGATGGATGTGTGTTACATAAGAAAAACTATGTAAAATTTTACTTACAGTCAAATATTATCAGCTACTACAGACCCCTCATTTAAATGAATGCAAAACACAATAGAAATCAAGTATTCCTATTTGGCAGGTGAAAGAGTTTTATTCAAATACAGAAGCTGAATTCTTTCATTCATGTTTTGTATGAGTTTAACATTTCACATAGAGTGTTTTCCTGCACCAGACTGCTTTCAGCTTGGTTTACATTTGTTCAAAATAGACACTACTCCAATATCCGTAAACTTATTTACTCTGGATCACACAATCAGCTACACACCTCTCCTGTCAATAAAAGACACAGTGTACTACAGCCAAACTCATTTTCCCTTTGTGCCAATTATTTCCTATGGGGTCATCTTGGGCTGCTTTCATCTTACACTACTCAAACACTGTTACAGGGCTTCATGGAGGAGAACAGCAAAAGAAAGGAGAGTTTCATACAACTGCTGTATGGAAGAATCACACACACAAGAGGCACTAGCTAGTCAGAATAACAGTTAACTGTATACATATGATGCTGAAGGAAACCAGAATAAACTTTTTTTGTTCTTTTTTATGGTGTCCTTTAACACATATGAACAGCTAATTCTGACAAAAGTTACTACACAAACAAACGGGTCTAAACTTAACTTGATCTTACACTCTCTAATTATAAAGTTTGCTTCCTTTAGAGCACTGGGTGGAGGGGGGGCACTAAGAGCAAACAAGTTATTTCCTTAAGTCTCTTTCCAGTTTTTTAATTTCATTTTCTTATTTCACCAGTTTATGTTAGAATACCTTCATCAATTTTATCATCTAATTTCCTCCCAGGTGTTCAGTTGGGCTGTTAAAACATCACTGTTCTCATTTTTTTCTGGCATGGCCTGCTCTGCTTTGTGCAAGGCCTCAGGATTCCCATTTTAAATATTGGAACTAACCTGTAAATGCAGATATATAACTAAAGATTAAATTGTGCATAAGTACCACATCTTGAAATAATTTCAAAAAAAGAAAATCAAGAAGTTATACTTCTGAAGCACTTGACTGTGCTATTTTTATTCCTCGAAGCAATCTCACATCCAAAGTTTCATTTAAAGTTTTGGACCCAAATAGGGAATTGGTTTTGCTATGAGCTGTCACACATTAACTATTACAGAATAACTATTGCACAATAATTGCATTTATACAGATAGCTATTTCCTATTTCAATCCTTGGTGTATTCAAACAGACTTTTCAGATATAAGATCATAATATTTGGGACAAATAATAGCCTGGCGCTATGATCTGCTGCTGGCTCAGCGCACTGCAGGATTCCCAGAAGTCGGAAGCAACTGGGAAACTGGGAGCTCTGTCAAACTGACATATACCCAAGAGTCCTCTCTCATCATTCAGCACACATTTTTACTATTTTGCACACAGATGTGGTCAAAGCAGTCAAAGATGCTCTGTGGCTGTACATGGAAAATAGAGCTGAAAATGTTGCAATGTGCTTTTTAACTGAAAATTCTGGCAGGGTCTAACAGGTCTTCGTAGGTTTACTTTGGTGAAGTGAATTGGTTTCCTAGTACATTGTTTTAATAAAAGGGGTTGAGGGTCAAAAGTGGGTTACAATGATATCCTTAGCTCTGACTATGAGCCTAGAAGAAAAGGGCGTCTGTTAGTAGGCTGTAGCTTTCAGCAAGCAGCACTCCATAGCTTGAAATTTATAATTAGAATCCAGTATTGTTTAAGGCATAAACAAATTTAAGGCATGTTATTTGCAGTGGGCTACCCTGCAGCAACATTAATTGCCTCTGACTGTCTGAAGTGCCTCCAAATTAGTGAGGCATAGTACTGCTGCTCTTGAGGGAACCTCAGGTGAACGTACACGAGCTGAGGAAATGAACCAGTGGTCACTGCTCTTTGCTTCATCTGTACAGGGGCAAGCAACAAAATGTTTATTTCCCTGCATTCTGAAGCGTAATCTCAGAAGATTTGTACTTAGTCACCCACCTGAATACAGGAGAAACGAATAACCCTGCTTCCTACCGCAGTGTAGCATTACTAAAGGTGGATGGTTACTGTGGGTAGACAAATACAGTCTTGTCATACACGTCAGAGCTGTGCATAGTTCTTTACACGATGCTCCTGCGCCCCTGCAGACAATCCTCAGAGCACATGCACTGTCCAAAACACTCACGAGATACTACGTGATCAGACAAGAAGTTAAAGGATTCTGTCACTTTTCCATACTATTGTTAATATTAAATACTATTAAATACTCCACACATTATTATGGCCTAAAACACTGCTCAAATTATTGACCCTAACAAAGAGCAATGATCCAGTTGTGAACTTCAATGGAGAGAGCCTGCCAACTTTCCTTGATGCAATTTTCTTGACGCAATTGGCTTTAAAGCCAATAGGCCATCAAAATATTTTTACCATGGGAAATTCCCCAAAGCGTTTTCAGGTCATATCTACCCAAAACAGAAATAATATCTAGAAAAGCTTTAATTCACTGCTTCTATTGCTTTTTCGTAGCAAGGCTGAGCTCAGAAAAAAAACCTTTACTGTCAAGTATTTTTTCCAGACTATCATGCTGCAGATCCAGGTGGGTATCTAAATTATTTCTGTAGTAAAAGGATCTTTTGAGAAAGACTTCTTTTCTGGCTGGCACTGTTGTCAAATGCCTTTGGTTACAGTTTTAGTTGACAAAATTACGGTATACGAGAAGTTCTTTCTTTTATTTTTGGGCCCAGTAAGTTAATTTCAGCTCTTTGAGATTTCTTATTGATGTCCCAGTAGTGGGTCAAGTTCTGGAAATCACTACTCTTTGCTAATTTTTAATTATCACTTTGCCTACCTGTTTATTGCCATCCTCCTCCATCAACATATTTTCCACTGAGACACAGGACACCAAATTTTAGTCCTGTGCCATAACCATTAGCTTTTTAAATAATGTAGTAGTAAGGCAAACAGGTGAAATACTGGGTGAATACACAGTCATGAATGCTTTTTTAGTTTCTGTGGGCTTCTGGTTTACTTTTCCTACATATAAAGGTAACAGGATGTTACATGGTACACCCTGGGTTTAAGTTTGCTTACCACATACTACTTCTGTTTTATCACCATTTTAAAATTAAATTTCAAAGTCCATTGTAATGATGCATGCTCCTTCCCCAAACTCAGTCACCTACATACACACTCTTGTACATGAGCAGAAAATAGCGTTGCTTTTCTGACACTGCTTCCTGTGCACATAACAGCAGCATATACTCCAGTTCTGGGCCCTTCTGCTGACATACTTTAGAGGTCTCAAATGTTGACTTCCTGTCAGCTGGATCCAGACACTCTGAAAAGATTTTCAAAGTACCTTGTTCTACAATGACTGAAACCCAGGACTGGCTTGATAAATAGATCTGGATACTTCTTCTTAAACAAGATCTTTACAGAAATACACGGTCAATGGGATTTATTTCTTAAAAATCTTAAATTTTAACATAAGCCATTATAATATGAGTATGCTAGAACACTGTGAAACACCTAAAAACTTCAGGATACAAAAAACACTTCTCTACACTGATCTCATTGGAAATCACAGTCATACAACTGGTTTCTAGAGATGACAGATGATCCGCACAGTACTGTGGAAACAGAACATGGTCTCCGCCACTAACTGCAATGCTCCTCACCTCCTGATGTAACCTAGAACGTGCTTTAAGAAAAGATGATATTTTAGTAATGATCCAGGCTTCCAATATTCTCTCCTACTCAGTCTATCTGAAGTGCAAGAAACGTATAAACATCTCAGACGGATTTGAACAGCTTAAACTTTAGGAGTTGAATAAAGAAAACGTAGCTGGTATTTCACAACCTATCACTGAGTTCACATTCAATATTCCTTCTCATCCATTCCCCAGTTATCCTCCTCATCTTTCCAACAAAGCTGTTTTTTTAAGTGGCTTACAACTATCTACCTGCCTATTCAAAATCACCTGTACAGCAAATACCACTAGTAAAACATGCACAAAAGCATTCAGCAGCAATCAGCATACTTTCTACATCATTGACCAATGTGGCCATTTGCAGACCAATATAACACAAATTCATAGCCCATATTATACAAATTTCTCTAAAAATTCAGAGGTTAATCACCTTTCTGCTATTATTCTGTGTTATACACACTGCTTTTTAAAAGCTTTCAAAAGATTCAGGAAGAAACAGATTTGCAGAGCTCGTTGTCTTCAACAAGTTGTTAACCTAATATACCAAAGCACTTTGGCAAACATTCAATGGATAACAAATTAAGTGAAGGTACCTGAAAATAATCAATTGAATTCACATAAATTCAGAGATAAGATCTTAATGTGAATGAAATTCATGCAAATACAACAGTATTATGTAAACTGTTTCTAGAATGACATCTTTAAACAAGAAATATCCACTTATCAATACGTTGTCAACTGCTGAAGAGAAAAGGAACAGAAGCTAGAAAAAGCTTTGATCAGACAAGAAGTTGAAGGATGCTGTCACTTCTTAATTTTATCTCATAAAAAGCATACTTAAGTCTCACACACTACTAAAACCCCCATAGCTGTTTATAAAATCATTCCAGACATTCCAGAAAGATGATACAGGGTAAACTGCAAGTAACACCATAAATAAGACCAGACTGCTTGAGAGAGAGGTTTAACTTCTGCTGGAGTTCTGAATTACTACAAGTTGGAGACAGCAGGAATTGGGGGGGGGGGGGTCACAATTTTTGCTGTTTTTTCTTTCATCTTGTAAAGAAGCATGAAATACAAGAGTCAATTAAAGTCCAGCTGCTAAAATACAGGATTTGTGCTCCCACTTAAGGAGGAGGAATGTAGGACAAGCCAAAGATGGGCAAAGGTTTCTCCTCAAGACTTGAAAATTATTTTAATTCTCAGAAAAAAACAGACTGAACAAATATACAAAAAATCCACTCTTCTATCAGCAAGTTTATCAGGGTATCAGAAATGAGTTAAACATACATATCTATTTAGGAATACTCCAAATTAGCCTAATCACAGGGCGCTTGTTTATCTAAACTCTTACTTACTGCTTTTATGCTTGCATATACTCACTATTTAAAGAGTAATATATTCCACAGTTGATTCAGTAAGTCACAGGTAACTTCTGACATCACCTTTTATTTATCTACAACATTCTGAAACCGCAATGTCTAAATATTCCAAAAATCTACAAAACATTTTGGTGGGTACGTAAAGATGGAGTTGTTTCACCCACATCTAACATATTAGTTATTAGATATTAGTATAACATATTAGTTAATCACAAGATATTGGAGAGAGCTCAAAAAAACTGAGTGCCTCTTATAAAACTATGATGCTTTCCTGACAGTAATAAACATAACAGCAACTTCCTCTTCTTTCCTCAAAGCAAAGAAACACCAAAAATTCCCTTTAGAACTATGTACATAAAAATAAAACTGAATGATTTCGGTAAGTCAAGTGGCGGTTATTTACTCCAGACATTGTAACAAAAAAGTTAAATCATATTTTCAGAGCATTTTGTTATTCACAGCTGACAAGAATAAAAGCCCTCTCTGCAATGCAATGGACCATTTATAGTTAAAAAGGAGCTGCTGAACAATGCAAGCCTTCAAATCTGAACAACATCAACATAGGGAAAGATTTAGGAACCCAGACTAATTCTTTATTTTAGTGGCTAACTTCCAATATAAAGGTCAACATTTTCTATGCCCACGTCTGTAAGAAAACAGTACAGACAGCTTTTTCCCCTCAACCATATTATAGTAAGACCAACGACTTAGTTATGGCTTAAGATTTCTCCAGACTTAGCAGGAAGTTAGACTGTATTTCTGTTAAAGACTGAGTGGCAGTAGTGATATATTTATGACAGAAATGCTCAATAACATATTCACTCAGCAGAGTTCTGACAGAGAACTGTTTTGACCATCTGCAATCTATTTTTTCAGGATTTTTGGATTAGCTTCCAGACCTTTAGGTTCACTTGTAGATAAAAGACAGTTACTTCAGGAAAGTATAGTATTTTGCAATAATCCAAATATATTTTTGATAGTTCAGGATTACCCATCAAATTGCAAGTGGCACCATTATATAATAAGAATTGAGTCCAAAGCAATTTATTTCAATTATAAACTAAAGGGAAATTAATTTTCACAGAAACATCGTATTTCCCAATCATTGAAATGTCGTGAAATTTTGTTTGATAAAGTCCACTTTAGCATGTTTTTTGACAAGATTTTCATCTCCTTCTTAAAGATTTTTTCCATAACAGGTAAAACATTTTCTTTCCTTTCCAGAATCACTTAGAACTTTATTATTTAATATGCCTGTCAAGATAGACAATTTTATAAGGTTATGTGTGTGTCATATACATATGTTGGACAGGACAGAGGGCTTGAAAATCCATTACTAGTAACTGAAGTTTTTTTCCCTTCATAAATTATATACTCAACCTCAAGGTTCAAGAGACAAGTATATTTGAAAACTATCATGTGCAGATATACTTTCTCAGCCTAGAGGTTTTTTTCTTGTGTATCAAAACCTTCTACCTTAATGTATTGTACCCTTTCCCAATTTTTTTCCTGTGCAGAGGAATAATCTGGAGTACCATTATGGTTTTTTCTTCAGTTCAGCTATTTAGGACAGAAAAACTTGAATATATTTGAGCCCCAGGAATTTTTTGCAAACAAAATACCAAAACAGAAAACCTATGTTGTTTCTACAAAAATATTTGATTAACAAAAAGTTAACTTATACATATCAAATGAAGACACTCAAAGAAATAAAATAAGACATGCGAAGTTGTAAGCCACTGAAAACTGATCACTTTTCTTGAAAGCAATCTGTTAGTTCTTAGAGTTTGTTCTTCCATTTCCTGACTTGCTCTTTCAAGACAACGTCCATAGAATCAGCACACTGCTTAGACATGCCCCCATCAAGCTGTGATATAAAAGCAAAAATTAAGTAAATTATAACAAAGCCTTTCTTTGAGGAAAAGAAAGAACTGGGCATGAGTCCAATGTTTTTCCATTATCAAACTCAGAGATAATATGGATGAATTCTATAGCCCAACTCTTGGGGATAAAACAGTAATAGCTTATTTTCATTGCTAATTAAGAGGGAATAACAGCAAAAAAGTGGAACTCCAGTATATAACGGGCACAGACCTTCTCTTCTATCTTGCGTTCAAAGTGACCAAAGTCTGGCAAACCTTATCGTCACCTATGCAATCTGGCATAACAGTATATAGATACAACAGTCAGTATTTACTTAAGATAGTTCATTTTAAATAATCACCACACAATGCAAATCGCCCTACTGATCCAGACAGTAAACACACAATTCACACAACGAACCATTTCTACCAGCTCGTACTGAACTCTAGGGCCTCTAGACACGGAGACTAAACATGCTAAATATTCTGCAGTGGAGGTAGACTGAACACAGCCCACTGCTCACACAAACCTTCTCCAAATGATTAACAACTATCACCCACACTCAAAGATGTATCTGAATAACTGCCATTAGAAACTATTATACCAGCCTGATTTCTTTAGGATAACACTGCTGTATTCTTCACTTCATCGTTTCGTAAAAAGGAAAAGATGATGAGTTTTAACATGTATGGCATATATTTAATATAGCAAATGTCATTCTACTTCGAGCAAGTCATAAGAGTTGTACATTTTGTTGATTCTATCATAGGAACTGAACTTCAAAACTAAATATTAAAAACATAGAAAAATAACCAATCTTATTTTTGGAATAAACATGTGATCTTAAATTAGGCCTGTCATATTTAACACTGAAGTTCACTTACTAGGAAATACAATTTCAGTTAATGAGAAAGTCCACAGAGAACCTGGGAAATAATGCAGATTTTGATACAGGTATCTTCTTAATCCTCAGTGTGCATTTTAATACTTTACCAATACCAACTAAGGGTTTTGTAATCTGCAAGGCAGATAACAACTCTGAAGTCACTGTAACAACTCTGAAGTCCTTGTAAAGTATGTTTAAGATGAGACACTTACTTTTTAACCATCTGAGTTTCCAAACAAAATCAAAATTGAAACTAAGCAATAGCTTTAATGTACGTAATTTAAAACTAAAAATTTCTTTGATATTCCATCTCACATTCACCTTGGACAGCAAGACCTATTCTCATTAAATTCAAGATCACTGTGGAAGTCCCAGGTATTGCCATGGAGAAAGAAAGACAAAAGGGACATTCTGGTTTTAAAGGACAGTTTCAACGATTAATGCAAAAAACAGCACCTGAAGCCCAATCAAAATTAGGAAGTTGACTGTTGTAATTATATATTATTGACTACGTGTTTATTATCAGCTTCTAATGTAAATCCAGTATTCTGAACTTTTCCCCCCCTTGAAACGTGTTGGAAATGCTAACGAAACACGCACGCACCGCTGATCTGTATATCCCTACGTCGGTCTCACAGCGCACAACGCAGGTTTCTAGGTGGAGGCGTGGTTAGTGCATATTCACGCCAGAAAAAGAAACTCTGGTTTGATGAAAGCATTAATTGGGAAGGGAGCGTAAAAAAGTCTAGTGAAACCTCGCTCGTTCACTTAACTGCCAAAATGCCATCTTAACTTCTACTTGACCGGAAATATTATTTTCCCCAGGTCTTGTGATCTGAAGATGCTGGAGGCAAAGAGGAAAAGAAATCCGTAACTAATTTGAAGCCATACTGAGTTTCTTTGATTACAAAGTCAGTATTTTACCTCAAGTAAAAATGACCAGACTTTCCACTACATCTTGGCTGAAAAACGTTACAGAAACTTGTATTATGCAGCAAACAGACAACATGGCGGCTTCTTGGCTCTAAGGAGAGACTTGGGGAGGCGGGGGGGGGGGTGACCCTAAATTCTAAGTTAGTTTGCCTTAAATCATCAGCTATTGGGGCACAACATTTCATATATCTACAGTCTCTCCAAACGACAGTTGATACTACCACAATTTGTTAAACTGCAATACATATCACAGGAAAGTATCTTGACGCTTGTTCAAATGTACCTTATGCTCTTTCTAGGGAGAAATTTCTTCCTATATATTTTTCAGTTAAATTTCATTTTGTTCATCAGAACAACCTGATGCACAAAGCCTAATTACAAAAAAAAAAAAAAAAAAAAAGTGAGAAGTTTACCAGTGGGGTAAAGAAGAAGAAAGTAGTTTCAACGATCTGCACAGGAACGAGCGGGAAAGAACAAGAAACGGCAAGAAACTATAAAGGGAGCGAGGGAGGGAAAGAAGGATGGAAGGAAGGTACAGTCCAAATACTTTGTGTTATATTTCAATGACACAAGGTAGCTATAAACCCCAGTTTACCCAGAGAGTACTGTCTAGCTGCTTTGAACCACTCCAGTACTGCAAGAACTACTGAAAACATATTAACGACCATTCAGGTTAATCAGGACATTAAAGTAGATAAATCAGATTTTATTTCACCAGAAATATCACTTGGTGATTTTTTTTTTTTACTGTTCATGTACAAGAAAGAAGAATGAAGAGAAATTCTATGCAAAAATCTCTATAAAGAGGTACGAGTACACATCAGCAATTTCAAAGGAAATTTCTCACAAAAATGTTGTAGCTTCTCTCTACCTGCAGTTTACATGCCATATTTTGTTATTCAGTACTTTTGTTATTTGTATACAAATAATTTGTGGGGACATATTACTTGCATTAAAGATTATCAAGCATTTTACTGTACAACTTGGAGGACTTGACGTATTGAAATAACAACTTGACCAAGGCTGCCATTCCTCAACAGTGATCATTTGAAGCAATAATTTTCCTTTACCTAGCAGGAAGCACTTAAAGAGTACTTTTTCAAAACAGGCAGATTAAGTCACAAAGTACACTAAAATCTAGGTTTAGTCAGATTAGTTACTACTCAACGGAAGTGAGTCGCTTCCTGTCACCAGGGCAAACCGTGAGCGACCTCCATTTCAAGCACGAGCATTTTGTGCTCCTACAAAGATCTGTGCCGTAACTTTTATTTTGACAATGCTCCATGTGAGGTTTCCTTTCAGGTTAAAAAAATAAATGAATGCACTAGAATAACTTAATTCCTTCTTCCTGCTTCTAAGCATGTTCCACATTTTGTCTTCCAAATAAAGGCCTTGGTTCTCCTTCCCCTGCAGAAGTCCGTAACTTTGGATTCCCCCTCCCGCCCCCCATCGACTTCGGGTTAGAGACTTAGCAAATTTTTGCATGTTTATTTGGCAGCTGGTAGATGATTCCCACCTTTCTGGAAACAGATCTCTGTTAAGAAGCAGCGAAGAACATCCAAACATCTTCTTCTAATACATGAGCTGCTAATTCCCTTCAGGACTGTTCTTTCTCTTCCCCGTTACCACCATTTTAAAATGATGTAACCACAAAAAGTTATTTTGTACATACAACATGCAGTACCTGGGTCCTGCATTTGTGTCTGCAACACATGGCATTACTTTTTGTACTCCTAATACACAGCAACAATATAAACAGCATATTCGGGAACAGAACGCATTCAGCTTAACCTCAAGCTATAATAGCTCAGAGTTGCATTGTCTCCAAAGTTTACTAAAAGGCTCATTAATCATTGCAAGTTAGGAATAATGAGAAACTTAAACCACAAAGAAATACAGATTTCCATGAAAATTCATTAAATGGAAGAATTATAAACAGCGCTTAGTAAGTGTCAATGACTTTTTCACATTTTTAAACAACATTCATGGATCTAAAATATTTCCCAACAAGGGAACAGCAAATGCGGGCAGAATTGGGACTTCACCTTGGTGCAGTGCCAATTTTCTCATATATCTTTTTAAATACCTTGTAATCTGATCCGTACCACCTCTGCCATACACACTCCAGGTTTACAAACGAGGAATAGCAACCTGGAGCGTTACGGCAATGCCCACAAGCGATCGGGTTCAGGCTAGCGAAGCTCCTTCCCCACCAAACCCGCACCCCGCTCGAACCTAGGTCCGCGGCAGCTCCAAGGCCAGTCTGCTCCCAAAAAGGCTGCGGCTCTCAGCCGCGCTTTCGACACTCTTTCAAAGCAGATTTCTGACTGAGAGCTGATAAGCGAGGCTGGTGGCTGTTAATCCAACCTCCGCGTACAATAGACAGCTAATCTGCCTTCTCGTTTGGGCTATCAGACTGCTCCGAGAGTTTTCTGACTGGGCAGTTTATAGCCTGAATAGCTTCAGTAGTCAGTTATGCAAAATAATGTGCATACCCGGAACAGCACATGCGTAAACTGAAACGTCGCTTGGACTGCGTTTTGCTTGACCAGTGCATGCACATGTTCAAGCTGAAGTGACAACACGCACATATAATTGCACACAGAGCTGCAGAATTAAAAGCTGCACTGCAAATTTCTCAACATTAAACACCTGCACTGAATGATAACTTATATTCTTCACTAACAACATGTAAATAATGTATATACCAATTTTACTAGCAGCAATTTTTGCAAATGTTTCAAAATCAAACTCATGTACCTCGAATAAGTGAGTCTTTGACTAGCACTATGCAGAATTCAGTTGCATTATCATAATTGTCCCTTCTGCCTTAAAAACCACAAATCTGTTTTTGAGTGAGTTCAGAAAAAGATGAATATTTTTAAATGCAGAAATACTTCTGGATGCATGCAAACGGAAATACTTTCGAAAGCACAACAGTGACTCCTTGTCCGGGTAAGAGCAACAAAAAGAAGATAAGCAATTATGTCTCCTCAAAAAAAGAAAACCCAACCTTGGCATGCATTTTTCAGCTAAACACACTGCTGCGTAACAAAAATCTCAACGTAAACAGTTTTGGACAGTTCCTACCTCAAGAGTTTTATCAAGATATGCTTTTAAACGATAGAGTTTGCACGGCTGTAGAAGACCCGCCAGCCGCACGCCGTGAGGGCTGCAGCTGGGCGCCAGAAGCGCTGCTGCAGCCGGGACTTTTCCAAGCGAGTTGCACCCTGCCGCCGCCCCTCGCCCCCAAACCCGAGCAGCTCCCCAGCTCCGCCGGGAGCCGAGCCCTGCGCCTGAAGACGCGCTGGGCGCCAGCTCAGGCTCCGCGAGCGCGGGGGGCCACGATGGGACCTCGGGGCCAGCGCCGCCGGGACCTGACGCGGGTACAGAGCGGCTCCCGGGCGCTCCCCGGGGCCGCCACACACGGCCCCCACCTGCCGCCGAGGGGCGGCCAACCACCCGCCTCAACGGTCGCCGCCGCCGCGCGCCCCCAGGGGGGCTCCGGAGCCCCGCGGAAGGGCGGGGAAGGGGCCCCGGCCTGGCGGGGGCGGGAGAGGCGCCGCCGGCCCCCGGGGCCCGTCGCGGCGCTGAAGAGCGGCGCGGCGGGGCCGGGGGCCAAGGAGGGCGGTGGGCTGACGGCCGGCCCCGCCGGGGCGGCGCGGCGCGGGGGTCCCGTTCCGGCGCGGCGGCCCTCCCGCCGCCTTGGGGGCGCGGAATGGCGGCGGCGGCACTTACTGTGTGGGCGCGGAAAGGGGCGCGGCGGCGGGGCCTCGGGGCGACGGCGGGAGCGGAGCGGCAGAGCGCCCCGCGGCAGAGCGGACCGAAGCTGCCCGCGCGGAGGCCGGGGCGGGGCCGCCCCGCGGAAAGGGTGGGCGGTGGCAGTGCCGCGAGCCCGGCCGGGCGGGGGGAGCAGTGGGGCAGGGCGGCTGGGAGGGCCCCGGTGAAGACGAGGGGGGCGCCGCTCCGGCGCGGCAAGGGAGCGATCGAAGCCGGAGTTGCTGCAGGGGTAGAGGCCGCGCTACCGCGTTTGCTGCTCTTCTGCGCGCTCGGGGTGCCGTGCTGGGGGCGGCGGCAGGCGGCTGCCTCCTCTAGCGATCGGAGTAGCTTAGGCTAAAAGTCAAGAGTTTCATACTTCCACGTACTGTCACATTTGTATGAAATTAGGCAGTGCTAAAAAAAAAAAAGTCATTGAGGCAGATGCCAAAAAGCCTAATTTCATTACGAAATACGACTAAGCGCCCAATACAAGTGACACGATGAATTTTAAAAGACCACATAGAAAATGCTAATGTTTAGAAAGCTAGCATATAAAAAGGAAAGCAGAAAGATGAATTACTTAATGACTTTATTTTCTAGAAAGTAATTTGGTAAGTGTGTTGAATCTGCCCATTAGAGGTGGTGTTGCTATTTTTAGTAAAAAAAAAAATTTGAAGAAAAATTATCTTTGAGAACAGGTCCAGTCTCCAAGCTTACTTCCTTTGAATGCCGGGTGCTTTTTTCTTTCCCCAAGGCCTCCCCCTTGTAAGTAATCAAACACTGCCTGCTGTTAAGAGGAAGGGAGCGGTACCTACTGTTGGAATTTGCAACACTTCATTTCTTGTAACTGGTAGCAGAGGCTTCCAAAACGCGGAGCATGTAAGCTCACCTTACAGGCCACAGCTGGAATAAAATTTAACTGTACTCCAATCACCATCTTTTTCCATAAAAATTTTGCAACATCAGCAAAACATCTGTTTACAACTTAAGCAGCAAGCCAGTTTAAGTACCCAGATGGCCAGAGTTTTACCTCTCACAAACTACTGATTGAAGTAATAGTGAAGAACTTGGATCACAAAGCTGGTCGAGGTAACCGAATCAATTAGCAACAGAAGAATGTAAATCTAATTGTATTATGTATTGCCCCATAGACTAACAGAAGTTGCAAATTCTAATCTGTGATATTTAAAAGGGCCATTATCAACTGCAAAGTTAGTTATTTTTTCTGGACATGGAGTTATTAGTGATTAAACAATGGTAAACATAATTTTGAAGTTAAATTTGTACATATGCCCACTTCATGCATATAACCTTGGGTAGCCAGTGTTAATTTTTTGTGACAAACAGCAACAGGCAAAAATCAGTAGAAGGTGTTGAGGACAACAGCTGGAACAGCTTGGAATTCAGCTTTTCCCCAGTTACTAGATTTCAAGTTAAGAGAGTCCCTTTAAAAAGTTTTAGATGCAGCAGAAGTTGACTCATCTTAGATTCTATCATTGTAAGAAAGCTACCAATAAAATGACTTAACACAGTTGTTAAACATCACTGAACATTATACAGACAAACATCTGGTTTATAAATGAAGTAGCAGCAACATGGAATTCTAGGAGGTTGAGTCTCTGCAGGATTTATTTGAAAGATTATGATGTGGCAAATACATTGTGATTTTACATAATTTAGTTTTGAGAGTAGCTTATGGTAACTACAAACATTATTGAAAATGCCTGCCTCCAGTCATTACTTTTCTGGTATAAGCATGAGTTCGCCAGGTAAAGGAAGGAATGGATATTCAAAGTGCAGTTCTACTCAGAAAATTGGCAACATTCTATGTCTTGGCAAATCCCACAAAATCTGCTCAGTTTACAGATGAAAAACAGCTTTTTGTAATTGCCAGTACAATAAGCTGAGCTTGAAATATTAACATTAACAAAATATATATATTTAAGGACAAAACATCACGGACATCATTATACAATGTTCTCATGATTTTGTACTTTTTCATTTTCTGAATGTAACTTCTATTAATTGAATGGATTCATAAAACTAATGCATGTACATAAGCATCTACAAAGTCAGGGTCTCAGGGGATTCTGTTAGTGTTACTCCTAATGCCATAGTTCTGCTTCTTTAACAGGAATAAAGAGGAAGAAAGTCACTGAGCAGATACAAGGTATGCATTGGGCAAGTCTGTTCTGTAAGGTGGTACTACTTTTATAGTCACTTTTCTGGTCCATCACTGTACTTAAACTGTTTTAATACCAATTTTGATTTCAATTATTAATAAATGTTCTGGAAGAACAATTAGAGTTGAACCACTGAACAGCTGTATCAGTTTGAAAATGCTGCCACATATTTCTTCATGGCAAAATATTCACATTCTGTTTATTGCACAATTTGAAAGTTCAGGTAACGTGCATAAAAACCTTCTTAGTGTTTGCACTGTGACTTGCGAAACACACATTTAAAAGGACCTTAATACAATTTACAAAATCTTTTTAAACAATTTTATATTCCTAAGATAAAAGCATCCTGAGAATGTTACAAAGTTCATTTTACAAGCCCTTCATTTCTACTATGCTTTATTTATCCCCGCAACCCCGAATCTGACTTTTAACATTTAATATCTTGATGTTATATTTCACAAAATATCTTTTAGCAAAAAAGTACACCATTTGCATTCAAGTAACCCAGCCTTGCATCTAATTTACAAATTAAATGTTTATCAAGCTTTCTCAAGTTTTGAAATAGGTCGGGAAAAGCAACTCAAAATACTTACAGAAACAGTTTTTAGCTGATTAAAAAAATTAAAGGCTTTGTGCATTAATATTTTGGTCAAATATTTAAGTTACACAGTTTAATATTTTGGCAAAAAAAAATCTATCCTCTTCAATATATTTTTCTTTCATTTTATACCAGAAGTAAATATACAGTACAAAGAGCAACAGTATTAAAGTACTTTGCTCTTTTTCTTTTTTTCTTTTTTTTTTCCCCTTTTTTAAAGTACTTAGGCAAAGTAGACAAACAGGAACATAAGTGCTGGAAATCAATTGAGTATCTTTGGGCTAAATAAAGTCTTACCAGAAAAAATGTAAAAATAAATTAGTTCTTTTTCTCTACAGACATGTAAATAAATATTCTTTAAAGAAATTCTAATGCCATATTCTAAAGCAACATCTTCCTGTATTTCTTGATCAAGACTAAAGCTTCACACAATCTTGACAATTTTAATAGGAAGATATCCATTAATATTTACATATTTTTGTAAAGGGAGTGTTCAGGGTTAAAAATATACTACTTTTTAAAAGGTAAATCTGCCATCCTGATGGCAGTGATTCAAGCTATAGAACAGAAGACAAGTTACAGAATATCCTTCAGTTTCATATACCCTAGATCAGAGGAAAGAGTTCAGGTGAATTGCAGAGGTAAACAGCCTGGATTCCAGGAATGGAGAGAGACAGTGGCTCATTATATGAACATTTGCTTGGCCAGTTTCTGATACAGTAGGTGTATCTACTGAAATAGGCTTTGCTTCTTTTCTAAACATAGCTATACATTTTTATCTGTGGCTGACTAAACAAGTTAAGAGGAGAGAGTGGTTGCCACAGTGAAAGAATAACATTATTTAAGGTTTCCATCTGGACCTGGTTTTAGAGAAAGACTAGGTAAATATAAGCAGAGGCCAGGCCCAGATGGTACACTCCAGAAGGGAGTGTAACTACCAAAACAGGAAGAGTAAACCACTTCAGCAACACCTTAAGAATATTATAAATCTATAATTCAATGTCATGTAAAGCTTATTTTAGGTAACAATCAAAATCTGAAGGACCTCGTTAATCTTTAAGGCATCAGTGCATTAGGGACTAAAAGCTCCAGGTAATAAATATGAAAACAACAAAAAAAGCAGTATCTTTGTGGCATGAGTTATCATGGTCTATTTGCTTTGTTGGCTATTACAGGAAAAGTATTTTGGGGGTGATAGTGGGGGAATTTTACACACCATATTGAGAAAAATATTAGATCATAAACTTCACATCATTTTTTAACACTTCATTTAAAGGACTGAATCTATCAGGCAAGATTCTCATCTTTACTGTTCCATCGGCACCACAGGAGAATATGTGATTTGCTGGTCCTGCCTCAATTTGCATGACCCCTGTCCCAATGTTTCTGAAGAGGGACTGTCGAGCATGCTCATTGATGAAAGTGTGAAGGAGATTAAAGGTAGACAGACTCCATACCTGAAAAAGCATCAAAACATCATCAATCTCAATATAAGGATAATTGTGATGATCTTAAAGCTCACTAGTAATCAGTCATGGAAAAATTGGACTGGACTACATATTGCATTTGTCTTTGACACTAATTGTAAAAAAAGATATATAGCAATCTATAATGACTAATATTCATAATCTATAATAAGAAATATTTCTAACTGCAAGGACTACTGCAAAATAAGACTAAAATTTCATAATTAAATTAGTAAATGCGAGGGTCAGAGTTGAGGACCAATGCAGGATGTAGGACATATCTGACCATTCCACACCTATTTAAGGTTTTCACAAATTTTTTAAAATGAATTTCAATTTATACATTATCGTCAGCTCTCTTCTCCCTCCCTCTCATTTAAAAAAAAAAAAAAAAAAAAAAAAAAAAAAAAAACCTTTATGTTGCCTTCAGCAGATCCTGTGACAAAATACTCTTCTGTAGGATCAACAGCAATTGCTTTGACTGGAGAATCATGACTCTGGAGTAATTGTTGCTGCTGTTTCTGGCGAAGATCAATGATACAAGTAAAGCCTTTTCTGCCTCCAGATATTAGCAGCTGATGTTTTGGAGCATATGCCAGCACAGTTGCTCCACTATCATGACAAATAAAAGCTGAAAGCCAAAGTGAATGAATTTAAATAAACACACTGTACTAACTTTAATTTTCCATCAACCTCTAATGGTTTAAGACAGTAACAGTGATTTTGAAACTGCAGTGGAACTGGACACAATCAATCCCATATATATTTAAGCCTAGCTTCACATCAAACATCCTGAAGTTGTAGTATTCCCAAACTGAGCAACTGCACTCTGCATGGAAAAAAAAAAAATTAACAATCTTCCTATCGCTCTGGAAACAGACTCTCAGAGATGGATTCTTCTCACATCTCTAATACTTGTTATTTTAAAGCATAGTTTTCCATACAAAACATCAAAACCATTCTTCAGTCCTCCTAAATTACTTGTCCTAATATCCTATGACAACAGTTTCCACTGGTTATTTTAAATTTGCTGCTTTTCACATTTGTTTGGATAATATGCACTCTTCCTAGTGAGACTGCATTAGTTACCATAACTAAAGAAACTGAATGAAGATCACAGTTATCAGAACAAAGCCCAGTATGTGCAAGACTAGATGCTATGAACCCTAACACTTGGCATGTAACATACTGTATTTGTGGTTCAAACTGTTCTCTGAATGTAGGTTTGGAAATCCCACGTGTGTCTCACATATGCCTAAGCTTTCACCATAATTTAATTAAGAAGGCTTCGCAGCTCCTCTCTGCCCAGCCTTATTCTGAGCTTTAGACATTGGAATTTACTTTTCTCATTACAATGAAATGTTAGTAAGAAAAATAATGAAACCCAGTTATATCTAGTTATTTCATCTTTCAAAGTAGTCTAATCAAATAGGTACATAGTTATGACAGCAGACTAATTCTTCTAAAGCATTTTTTAAAATACTGTAGGTAGGTATCTACACATGCACACATACGCTAAAAGCATCAAAAAATCCACCATTTGGCATAGTACCTAAAATAAAAATGAGGTAAAACTGGACATTTGAAATCAAACACGCACTGTATGTTTCACAAACATAACAGTATCTTTAAAAGTTCATCTGTAAATATCAGTCTATGAGATCTTGATTTGCACGTGTGCTTGCTAAACTTGTTCATGGAAAAAAGTCAATGACCATTTTCTAGGAAACTTGGTGTGTTTATTTACAACTATAAATCCAGAGATCAGTTTCCATAATCACAGCTTCCCTGGTGGTTGGATTTTCACAAAGACAATGAAGTTTATAACAGTTCATAAAAAGCATATCTGCTCATATTCTTTACATATTATATAGAAACAGCTAATGCATCTGGACATGTCCAGATGCATATCTTTACAATACTATTATTTGGTCTAATACTTCAATGATAAATTGAGTGGACCCTCTCTGATTTATCAGTACAGACACTGCCTTAGGAACATGGAATTGAAGGGTGTATATGTATAGTCATGCAAATACAGTAACTGTAGTTAAAAACTGTAGTTTTTATAGTTGTATAGCTATCGTCTTCTCAATACTCTAGTCGCTATAAGCAGGAGTTGCTCAAAACCTTTAAAAAAAAAGAACAGAAATTAAAGACCTGTAGCTTTCAGGGGTTGTGCTTGTGATGCAAAGATACTAGGTATGCAAAGGAAGATGCTCACGTCCATGAAACTGATCATTTATACATACTACTTATCAAGAATCTATTTTTAATATAGATTCCTGATGAGGCACCCACAGGACACTGCAAGATGTTTTGCTACTAATATTCAAGTTACTTCCCACAATAACATTTCCATAAAGACAGACACACATGTATTTAATATGATCACTTACCATGCACCAAGCTATTTGTAGGTGAAACCAAAGTATCCCAAAGACAAATATTTCTATAGAAAAAATAATGTTTTAATTAAGTGAGAAGTGTTCTAAGTAGTATTTTGAACACTTGAAATAATTCATCTGAATATTTTAAAAAGCTATTCCATACACAAAAGCACTGAAAACAGACTTTTAAAAGTCAATACCTTTCAGTTGACTCCAAATTACTCTCTTCTACTTCCTTTGCTTACATGTCTATTTTAAAGAATTTCTAACCTTTCCTAATAAGAAGCCTTCCATTACTTAAATCCCAAATAAGAAACCAAGTCCAGTCCCTGGACATGACAAAATCAGTTACACACGCACTGCAAGAACATGCCTGTTACACAGTCATTCTACTATTGGTTATTCTCATAAGGGATTCATGTTAAGATGCAGTCCTTTGTGGCAGAATTTACCTGCATGCTAGCATTGCTTTTGCTATTTCTTCATCAAAACTGACTTAAAAAGTTAAACATCAGTTGAAAAGCTATTGACAACCCCTTAAGTCTGTTTAAAAAAAAAACACAAAAAAACTTAAGAGAAGTTTATGTCGAGCATGAATGGAGGATTTGTGCTTCCTTATAGAATCATCTTTAGTAGCTTTGTGGACTTTAGATGCAAACCCCTCCCTCCTCCCCTCCCTGAGGAAGAAAGAGATCAGAAGTACACTCTCAAACTCCCTAAGGAGAATCTTTAAAATAGCCTCACTTCATTTTCTCTTTGTCACAGCAGCAATTAACAAATTCTTACCTGTTGTCTGTAGACAATCCTGCCGTGGCTATCAAAGATGATGAACTGATGAAAACAA
Organism: Dromaius novaehollandiae; assembly: GCF_036370855.1. Classification (NCBI taxonomy): domain Eukaryota; kingdom Metazoa; phylum Chordata; class Aves; order Casuariiformes; family Dromaiidae; genus Dromaius; species Dromaius novaehollandiae. Next base: position 39,938,379 of record NC_088132.1, read on the forward strand.
AGTCATTGGCTGTTTTGTTATGACACTGCCAGGTCTGAAAAATTGCAGTTTAGAAATTACTTATTAAATAAAGAAAAAGCAGATTTTGTGTTAACATGAAAGCTTACGCCTCCTCAAGAAGGTCAGATGCTTCAAGAACATTTTAAAGAATACAGCGCATAATGGTATGTATCTATCTTCTGATACTCTTTATTTTTCACTCAAATAGACTTTCCATTCCTGTTTTATTGAAATCATATCAAAGAACATTTACATTATTTCAGATGTAACACTGCATCTCCAAATTAAGAAATATGATTAGGATTTGAGAACTTATCTGTCAAATAGATCACATAACAAAATATTACTAAAATTCAATCAACACAAGCTTTAGCACAGTCCTGGCTCACTCCTAACTATTCTAAAGGGGGCAGGAAAAAGAGACCACCACAGTTTAGGTTTCAGCTCACCAAATACGGTTTCGGTGAGGTTCCAGTAAGTGGGCAACACTTCCAATTTGTTTGATATAAACTGATATATCCATCAGCATCAACAATTCCAAACTGAAATAAGAAATACAAGTTGTAAACATGTATGTATGTATTATATTGCATACTTAAAAATATATGCTTCATTTACTTCATACCTTAAGAGTAACTATATTATCATCATACAGTTCACTAAAAAGAAATTCCTTTGTCCCAGGAATCTTTACAACTGTTGTTCTCAAGGCAACTTGTCAAATCTAATCTGGTACATACACTGATACTGTACTAACACATAAGGAGATCTCTAGTGTACACCGTCACTTTGGAAACAGAGTGGCATGCCTTCCGATAATTTGTAAGGCTTCAGAAATTTTTAGTCTTTTCCTTATGTTGTGGTGTAGTTAACTACCAAAACAGCAGTTTACACAAGAGCTGCAAAAAGTGTTTATACAATTGTTATGGTATAGAAATACTTAAAATGGTAGCTATGTCCATATGCATTTATGTCTACAGAGACCTCAATAATGCATAAAGATTCCAAAAATATTTGCTCCAAGAAATTCTAGTTCATTCTTCAAATAGCACATACACACACATATATATATATATATATATATATACACACACACACACACACATACACAGAGAACCTGAACACCAACAGTATATATGAAGGATGACCTAGGATTTTTTTATATATATGTATATATATAAACACTATATAGATATACTATAGATCTATTTTAACATTTTTAACATCCAGCAGAAAAGCAGGGCCTTGAGAATTATGCTGTCTACATGTCTGAGAACACAGAAATTATCTTCTACAGTCGGAGAAACGACTTGGATTTGAAGAACCAGATGTTTCTGCTAATCTACGATTGTTTTTTCTGTTCAAATAAAAAAAGAGGATAAGTAGAGAAATGTTCTGTCAGTTACCTTATTTCCTTGATAATTGAATCTCATTCGAGTTACTCTTGAATTGCCACCAGAGCGAAAACATGTGATTTGTTGTGCATGACCCCATTCAAACATTCTTACACTACCATCTTGAGCACCTGTCAGATCTGTAACAGAAGATAATTTAATAACTTTTCACAAGTGTCCTAGTAGTGGAACAGGAAGGTTCCTTCCAAAATTTAAAGAAGTGTCACAGCAACACACAAAATCCTCAAAATAACTAGTGCTATAACAGCTGCATAGTACCTTCCATACCGTAGGAGTACTGGATACCACTGAAACTTAATAAGCAAGTATATCATCTTTAGATAATTTTGTTTTAAAGTGAACTTACAATATGGTAATGTTGGATGAGAAGCCATTCTTCTGACATTATTAATAGCTTTCTTGAGCATCTGTTCAACATGCAAAATAATAAAAAAATAGTTAAACAATACTACTGAATAAAATACCTACTGAACTAAAATAATTAGCGATAGACAATTGTTTCCTTGAGAAATTCCTACTGAAAGCAAGTACTGCTTTTAGAAATTCAGACAGAAGTTAGTTTCTCCCAAGACTAGTGTAGATGTTAATACTTATGCAGCTTTTACACACAGGTAAATATTAACTTTTCGCTTCAGAGATCTATGGAGCCAAATATAAACACTCCTTAGACTGCAGTCTTACCTCTTTTCTTGCCAATTCCTTTCTGATTCCATTAAACTTATTGGAATATTCCTGAATATTGTAAGATAAGCAAGAGAGAGGAAGAAGCAGAAGCATGTAAAGAAAGAGGTAAACAAACTTTAACAGAAATTAAAAAAAATAGGAGGGACTACATTAATTTTCAAGACTAGTTAGTTTATTGTCACTGACTGAAAAATAACTGTGATTATTTGTGGCCATCCAGAACAAGCAATAGAGCTAGCAATGGGTAAACCAAAGATTTTTCAAGAGCATTTATTAATTGCAAAAATACAGATCCAACAGATTCTCAACAGCACTTTTGGTCTTATATTCCAAACTTTCCTTTGAGCAAGATACATTACCAAAAATGCTATTTTTTCCATGTAGATTTAACTGATCAATTCCTAACTAGGAAGAGCTCAATAAACAAAGAGAACTGAAGACATCAAACAATTAAGATAACAAATCCCATCAAATTAAGCGAAAAGTCCAGCCCATAATATTACCCCAGTGGGAAGGACAATGTGGTGAATTTTCATCAGGGGAATGCATCTGTTTAACTTGAATGCCTCTTCCCTTGGTTTCTTTCTACTAATGTATTTCAAAGCTAAGTCTTCATTCATTTCTATCAGCTCTCCCCCAGAAGCTTCTGATTGTCTTGAGGACTGTCTTTCCTCAGAGAGTTGTTGGATTCAGCTTGCTCATGCATGAATAATTTACCCTAACTTTCATGAGAGAAGAGGGCATGAGTTTACATTTGGGCCACGTGTTACATTTTTAACAAACATTTCCAAAAAAGGTGTTGCCACAGCATTCACTTTCAACATAGCTTATCACCTACTAATCACCACTAGCAAGTTGACACTGAACTGTTTTCCTCAACTGCTATAATTCCGTACAGTATTCGGCCACTGCTTGACCAAAAAACACTACACAGCCACTTATATATTTTAAGAATGCTATTCTCCCTTGGCCTCCAATCACATTAGCATGCCAATTGACATGAAGCACTAACTACAAACTGTTGCTTGCTCCATACTGCTATATCTGATCTAAAGAATTGAAAAAGCAATGTTCTCTAACATTTCCAGCTTGCAAATGAAAATGAAGATGAATAACTGAAGTGCTAATAAATTATTCTCCTGCTAAAATACACTGCTTTCTGGATTGTTAGAGTAATTGCAATCCTCCTGATTAGATTTTGGAAGTAGATTTAGAGCTTCCAGCTCTCAGATTTATTATTTGTTGAAGGGAAAGCCTTATGCCTCTTAGATAACTAAAACTATTTCAAAACACTTTACTGAAGATCAAACAATATATGAAAAAAGGAACTTCAAAGATGTGTTTTTTACCCTACATCTGTAAAAACTTTAAATGACAAGGAAAAACTCTGAAGGTGTTGTTAAAATATTGGAGAATAAAAACAACATATACATTTGAGGACATTAGGACACAACAATAGAGAACAATATACTTCAACCAATACTGTGCATACCAGTCAGTAAACAGTTGCAATACTTCCATCTCTAACATGTAAATTTGTCTCTATGTCTAAGTGGCAGAAAAACTCAGAAGTTATTCACGCTTGTTATATTTCTTCACCAAAATAAAAAAAAGCTTTAAGCTTTATAGCTAATAGCTTCTATCCAGAAGTCAGTGAAAACCTTCTTGCTTCATTCAACAGAAAAAATGCATCATCTTCTCTTAAGCTGTAGTGGATGATGTTTTGGAAAAAGGAAAAATAAAAGCTTATGGAGATATGTCTTTCAAGGACTATGCTAACACAAGTCCTTGGTGCAATCTCTCTGATTCAGAAGCCAAATATCATTATCAAATGCAAATAATGTAATGGACACTTAATACTGCCTAGCCCTCAGCTTCCCATTAACTTTAGCAGATGGCTAGAACACTGGTTGCTTTGTTGGGGAGTTGGTTGCTGTGGGCCTAACATACTTAAGACTGAAAAAAAGAGCTTAAAATTTGACCAACAGTTATTAAACTGTAGTAAATATTGCTGTCAATTGTATTGACTTGGAAGGCAAGTGGTTGAATGTTACTTAAGCTTTAACAAAGCTGACAGTATATGCTATTTACTTGTGTTCTCTTAGAAGCATCTCATGTGATAACCATATGAACACACTGCTCTGAAGAATGTAGTGGTGAGCTTCCCCACTTACTTTGTATGAACTGAATAAAAAGAAATAGTGAAGAGTAACAACAAACTCAGAGCTAATGAAATGAAGTTAGCTGCCTTAGAGTCATAGAAGAGTCCATTATTTTCAAAATACTTTGTCCTGTTGATGGGGTAAAGCAAAGCAAAGACAAGACCGAAAAGCCAGTAGTAGTACCAAACAGCAGGCTATGTATTTATTATTCAGTGGGCTGCAAATTATGGAAGATGGGAACAAGGATCACAAGCAGTATAGGAAGGAACAAAATAATAAATAGCAACAACAAAACGTTTTCAGTGGAGCTGGTTTTCCTCCAGATTTGAGCCCTGCCACAAACTCCTGCTTCTCTCAACATTCCCTGCATCCTCCTCCTTTTACCTTGATCTCCATTAAATAGCTTCACCTCCCCTCCCCAAGCAACAGGTAGTACATGCTGCAGCTGTTTCTCTACTTCCCTGTCAGTCTAACGCAATGCCAACCAAAAATTAGGTCCAACATTTAAGACAAGGTGCAGATGTACTCAGCATAAGGTGAGTACAGGTGCTTTGCGTGATCATTCCAGTCCAGTTAAAAGTGGCTCCAAGCAAGCATCTCCCAGCCGACTAATCTACAGACCTGCATTATTAGAGAGCAGAGCACCTACCTCACATAGAAACTAAGGTATGTCAATGGCCAGATTAGAACTATCATCCAATCTGAATTAAATCTGTGCAAATAGCTTTTTGCTGAGGTCCAAACTTTACTCCAGACTCGGTGTCTATTTCTAAAAATAAGAGCTACCGTTGTACAGGTGTCACCACTGCTACCAGAAGGGTCAATCTGGTCTTGCAGACAGTCATGCTTTACCGGGTGTCCTTCACTAGTTTATTTCGGAAAGGCAAAACAGTGAAATTGATCATCTCCTCTAGAACCTATGCCTCAGAAGTGAGATATTTAATAATGCCATTAAGTAAAGTTACAGGGACACTGTACAGCACTTCAAAAGAAACAAGATAGAGCTGTCAGTAATCTTGGGGATAAAAAACCCCACTGTCCTACATCAGTAGGACATGGAGTTCCAACTACACAGGATATTTGTAGCTGGTACTATTTCTGCAATATCAGTTTATTTTTCTCATGACTCCAAGAATCCCCATTTGCCCAGAGTTTAATTCACTTCACTTGAAGCCTTCTTTGTCCAGCCAATGAAATTTACTTTAGGAGTTCATTCACTATCATTTCTGCAACACAGGATCATACTAATATACAGTGCAATAAAATAGCACTTTGTACTAGAGTAGAAGTTGATATTTACTTTTAAAAAAAGACTGGAATAGTCTGGAACTCAGAATGAAACTTGAGATTCTGCTTTAACTAAAAGCTACTTCAATATTTTACACAAACATTTCTACCCAATCCTCCTATATCCTCAATTTATGCTGTTCAGGTACAGCATTTGGCTTCAGCTCATTAAAGAACAATTTAAACTGCAATCTCCTACCTGAACCTTGATTTTTTAATTCTGTTTTTTAATGACCTATCTTAAGTAGAGAAAACAAATAGCTTGACTAAAAACTCTGCTTCTTTAGCTGGTGCAGCTTCAATTCTGTGCAGTATTTTAGCCCATTAATCAGATCATAAAAAAATTCCAGCTCTTGTCTTGATTATACACACAAGCTGCTTCTATTCACATGCTATATGTAAAACATAAGCAGCAACAGTGAAGAGAAAGTAGAGATACAGATAGAGAAGACTAGTCTTTGACAAGTTACTTACCACAGATGCGCCCCGGCCAGTTTGCGTACTACCCAGCCAAGGCATATTGATAGGTGTGCCAGGATTACTATGAGTATAAGGAGTAGTTCCCTGAACATTTACCAGATCCTCACGAGCATGTATAACTAAGAAATCATCAGCCCTATAAATGAAACAACATTACAAGTTATATTCCAAGCAACAACATTAAATATTGTGCTTTCTTACATCGTAAATTTATGCACAGTCAAACTGCAATACTGGAAGCATAGAAAGTATACCCTTTATTTTCTACTTCCATGTCATCATCAACCCAGGTATAGATTTGGGTAGCTAAAATCGCAGAAACATCTAATTCTTGAATGTCATGACTTGATGCAATGGCAATGCAGTTCCGATTTGCCTGAAAAAGTAACACAAAAAAGAACTGTTACAAAAAGAATACTCAAAAGCATGCTTTTTGGACTTGCCCTGGTTTTGGTAGAATTGTTCACAAAAACATATGGTTAATCAGTTTGCAAATACAAACATTTATGCCTAATCTATATATTCAAATGAGATAAACTTGATGTTTCCTTTTTAAAAGTTTGTTTCTGTCTGGGATAGCAACATACACAATTTGTATTTTAAACCTTCTCTCCCAAGCAGCTCTAGTTTCTCCTTACTTGTCCAAGAGAACCAAGAAATTACTACCCAGCATACTATACTACACCTCTTGCAACCTCCACTCCTCTCATCCACTACTTAAGGCTTAAATGGTTAGACAAGAGAAGACAATCACTATTTTCTTGTTGCATAGGATAGAGAAGGAAGAGGGAAAAACACTACTACATACAAGCTTAAAGAAAAAAGTAGAGAGGCTCCCTCTCCCTCCTGCCTATTGCACAATAATTAAAAAAAGACAACAGTCTGTAATAGAACTGGGTTTCTTTAACAGGATGATTACGAACTGCTTTAGAGAAAGAAGCACTAATAACTCAAGCTGTATCAGGGCAGCTGACAAAGGATACACCTATTCACAGTGGGATCACCACTTGTTTAACAGATGGAAGCACCACACAATTAAGTTACAATACCTCCTTTATACTCACTTTATTGACTGCAAAAGCAGTAATGATGTCAGACTCTTTATGAATTATTCTTGCCTTTCCTCCTGGGTGTCCCACATCTGTTTCTATCTGTATTTAAAAAGTAAAGCATATTTAACTGCAAGTTTTTATGCAACTTTTTTTTTCCTGGAAGTACAGAGACCAAACAATCATATTATTTGTCTCAATTTTAAGCACAATAAATATGACAAATATGATCAGTAACTATTATGGTAATGTTTCATCCGTAATCTAGCTTCCCAGTGCCATGCTGAGATTACCTCAGCAACACAGAAAACTTAATCTGTCCTAAGTCCCACTTACTGTGTTCATTCTCATAAATTTTTTAGGGATACTGAAAACCAGAGAGGCTACATGTACAGTAGGGGGTGGTGATAAAAAAGACTTTATGTTTTATGCTTAGGAAAAAAAGGGTTTTGCTAAGTTTCTTCATATTCTTAGCAAAACTTAATTTCACCACTAAAAGTGATGAACTAGTCCAAAAGAAAGCACAGACAAGATCCAGAACAGGAAAATAAATTTGAACATTTTCCAACTCACCCGTTCTTCACAATTGCATAAATCTGCTAAGTTGCCCTGCACATTCCAATACCACAAAACAATTAGCAGCTATTTTAAAAATTAATTTTACTAACAATTTTTGTTTTGTTACACAATCTAACATAGTATTTGACTCGTCCACATTTTATTTTAGAAAATAGAAAATTGTATTTTTAAGATGAATCCAGCTGTATGCCAGCACATAATCAAATTCTAAGCTGCATCTCTTAGCAGCACTGCAGTACTCCTATTCAAAATTAAAGAGCTCAGAACTGTAAGTATTAAATTGACAGACTAGAGGAACTGTTGTAGATACAGGACAATTTTACAGTAAGAAAAGGCATTGCAAAAGAGAAATGGTGATGTGAAAATTCAAGCCTTACAAGTGTAAAATTTTGTACTTCCTCTAAAATCAAAGCATTATCCTAGACCTGCTGTTTTCCAGCCTCACCAACTTGATTTCTTAATTCTCCAGTCTTCAACAGATTTACCCAAGGGTATTTTATTTCAACAACAGTAAGATGGTGCTGTCCAAAAAGCTGCTCATTGGCAAAATACATATGAACTGTGAACAGTCTTTTTCAAGGTTTGGAAAAAGTCCGTAGCTGTTACATACCACAGAATGGAATACCCCTTTTTTAGGCCAAAAAACAGAATTCACAAAACGTGTTGCTACTCCAGTAGTCTTCTGTCCTAGCTAAAACTGCACAAAACTGCAGTGACAATCAGGTAGTGACCTGTGTCATGTGGTGAACAAACTCTCAAGAAATTAAGCCCCCCGCCCAGTCAGTCAGCTCCAATTAGCTAATTGCTAATACTGTTCCATCATATAAACGATAACACAAAGTGATTAATTATGTATTCTCACCATTTTTGTAAAAAGTCAACCTGAAGACTACAGCAACTTTCTTGAAAGATTGTTATGAGAGACTGAAAAGTTGCAATACTATTTCTAGAAATGTGAATAAAAATATTTTTAAAATGTTGTACAGGCTAATTCATCACCACCTTAAAACTAAGGCTCATTAAAAGTTTTAAATATCAAACTAGTGTGATGCTAACAAACAGCACTTTGACTTCAGACTACAGTTATCTATCTTCATCAATGGGGGACTATTCTAGCCATTACGGATAGGTCAAAGCTCCTGTGTACCACTTCCCATAGTACTACTGAATTTTCCAAGCCATTTGGGCAAATCTCAGCCTCCACTCTGTGGCTGGAATAGCTACAGAATTTGATAATACTGTGGTTACCTGGTTGTTTAATCCAGCTTTCTAGGACATATTTAGTTTCAGATAGGCTCTATATGAAGAGTAGTCTAATTTCTAAGTTCTTGCAAAACTAAATTTTTCAGTTTTTTTGCTATGTTGGCAACAATTTTTTAAGAGTTACCAACACCACTTTTAAAAAAGGATTTCATAATAATGTAAAGTCTAAATAATTTGAGCATTACTATTGTGTACCTTATTGACGATGGGCTCTTCCAGCATAGAATTTTTCATGGTTTCATTGTGGTCCTCTAATGACTTCACCAACGAAAGAACAACCACAAAACAAAAAAATAAAGATAAGACACAACATACAAGGTCTCAAGGAAATCCTTAATTCCTTGTTATTTACTCCAACATAGAACAATTAAAACACAACAGTAAATTTGCATACACATGCACATCACATGTATTTTGTTGTGTAGCAACAGTAATTCTCAAATTCCAAACTCAATATTGAGTGCAGGAGATATTATTTTACATATTTTGTACTGTCAGATTTCTTGGAAAATAAGTGGACTCCATTGACATATTATTAGTAACAGCTGGAAACAATGCTAACAAACCTATACTGTGCAAGGCTGCCAGTGATTCTACTTAGAAACATAAAAAAACATCTGAAATACTCCAAAAAACCTCTCCATATAGCATAGCAGCATTAACATAAGACATTATCAGAAACAGGGCATCTTCAAAGGACAAGACAAAAAGAATAACTTTCAACTGCAATCTGCACTGAATACAAGTGGCTTCAGCATATAAACACCCAAGCAAGCTAGTAGTCTAGCTGTGCCAGGACAAAGACAAGCTCATGCAGAACTCCTTGCTGTCATGGCTTTACTGATGACAAATACTCTCTTCTCCTACATGCTTAGTGTGTTCTGATCTGATCCTCTCTCCTCTGTTTCTGCTGCTAGGTAGTTTTTCTATGATACAAATCATTCTTTCGAATGTCACTTACTGACCTGAAGCATATAACCTGGAAATAATTTAACAAAGGAGCAAAAATAAAACACTAATCGGAAGTCATTCAGTAAGTTTTGGCATGATGAGGTTAGATAATTAAGAACTGTAGAGTTTTAGACTGAAGAATTAAAACTAAAAATCGGAATGATTACAGCAGGAAGATGCAAGTTTAAAGGCATCCTACATTTAAAGACATTCTCTACATTGTACAGAGTTAGGTACAAGTATAGCCAAGTTCAAAATTCTTAGAATTATTATCCTACCTTTCATCTAAAGATGCAATTTTTAAAAACCATTAATCCAAAGGACAACTCTTTTGAATAATACCAATCTTGCCAACAGGCTGAGACTCTAAATGTCACAGTTTGACAAGTGTGGGACATAGAAAGATAAGGTACAGCTACATGCAATTTTACTGTGTTACACTGTGACATGGTCAAACCACCCTGTACAGGTAGACCTGAACAACAGAACTGCTCAGTTTGAGGACTGATAGCAGCTTTATTGATCAGAGGACAAGTGGCAGAGCTATGGGATAGAATTCCAGAGAACAGAAAAGATACTGCACACTAATAAATCCCTCCAGGAGTAGGGGGTTAAACAAAACACCCCAACAGCTATAGAGAGGTAAAAACAACAAACCCCAACATGCAGACCTACAACTTTGAAACATTTAAATGAGTCTGTGTGACCTGGAAAACAGCTAAAGAAGGTTACTGTCCCTGTAACTGTTGCATAGCCATTTTTTTTTTAAAAATGAAACATAACATGATAGAAACCAGTGGGTAAATCTGGAATGGCCAGAATAAATACAGCAAGGATAAACTCAGATATTTTTTTAGTTTTGACTGATTAGGTTAGAAGTATTTTGATCTTTGAAATTTTAAGGTTTGCCATTCTTTTGAGGTAACTTCTATAATGATCTCAAAGCTGACTAAGTTTTTCAGGCAGCCTACAATTCAGACACTGATTATTTCTGTTTTCAATGAAACAATGGGACAGAGATTTTCAATGAAAAATACTGTATATGTAGACAGTCATGGACAAGTTAATTTTTCATTCATGCCCTAGAAAGAAAGAAAAAGGCAGATTTCTTAAATAAAAGCTCACAGATTAACCTGCAACAGTTCATATATCATACCAACCTCATTTAAGCATCGCTTCTTTGTAAAAATACTTCTGATAAACGTTTCCTGGACTTCTTCCTGTTTAACCAAGTATTGCCAAAGCCTCTTCACAGATAGTGCAACATGACTGTTAGATCTACAGATCAGAGTTAAAATGAGTATTTATATCATACTCATACTTACAAGAGACTGCAATAATTTATATACTAATCAAACTAAGTCAGATGAAATAGTAATGCTGAACTATAGCTCTCTAAGCACCGGACAGTATCTATCCACAAATATTCTAGCACCATCTTCCTAGCAGACCTACAGAGGAGAGGGGGTGCAAAGGGAAGGAAAAATATTTTCACCTCCTACCTTGGGACAACTCAGAAAAAACTCTTTCAGAAATTATTACACAAAAGAAAGATCAGTATACAGATTATTTACTAGCCTACTTCTGTCTTCAAAACGCAGATCATTTACATTTATTGCTGATAAAGGCTCCTAACACAAGGACAATGAATGACTAACATTTCCTATTAAGGAACAAACCATCAGCTGTGCAACATCTCTGAAACAACTGTGACAAGCCAGAATACTGTGGAAGCAGATCAGAGATGACAGCAGCCTTTCATTGGTGCAGTTTATTTTAATAACAGTAATACATGTACAATAAATGTAAGTATTCATTAAAAAAAAAAAAGGACTTTAAATGTGGACACCCATGCCTAGAAACCATATGCTAAAGCAAAATTTGTGCATGCAACTATAGCTCCTTAAGGCAGCCCAAAACCATCAAACCCCAAATCATTTGAATTTAAAAAATAATATCATGCAGCACACACATGCCTCATAAAACTTAGACCACAACACAAATTTTCGGCTGTCATTCCCCCCCCCCCGTTTTTTTTTTTTTTTTTTTTTTTTTTTAAAGTCAACTCAAGTTATGGGGCAGGCGGGAAAGTGTGATGACCCTAAAGTATTTTGCAACAAAAAGGTGGACTTTTCTGTTGGTTCTACAACTATAAATGACAGTAAGATTAAAAAAGCAGAAGTCTGTAAGAAAGTGACAATTAAAAACTAAGAATTCTTCTCTGGCTGCAACATGCAGTTTTACGGACAACTGCACAATTCTCAGCGGTAGACATTTCTTCTCTTGATTTTAAGAAAGGGTATTGACAAGAACCTAATTTTATTCCCTCTAAAGGGGGAACAATTATTAATTCATTGTTACTCATCCTTAATGATCATTTCTCTCAAGGAAGTTTGGTATTTTTCCTTTTATCAACAGTCAGAGTCATTCTTTACAACCACTCAGAATCAGTAGACTATGTTAAGCTTCATTTAAAAAATACTAAAAACAAAGTTAGAAAATATGACCATTTTTCTTGGTTGTGCTTTGGACCAGATATGCATGATTTCTGATGTATACTCCCAATTTACAAATGGGATTATTAGAGCAAATCTAGAAAGTGGCATACATAGTTATGGTCTATCATCTGCACTGACAACATAATATGCTAGATGTATAATAAAATATATTATAGTCACTGTTTACAGAAATCACACACACCTGAATGGAGTGTTCGCAGGCTCAAGTAAAGTTTTATGACGAAGCAGTGCAGGGCCAGCAGCTAATGCATCCTCAGAAGCATGAACTGAAATATAATGTTGAGGTGGACCCCCATACAGCTCAAGACGTCGGAGAAGGACTTGTTCCCAGCGCTGTAGCGTTTTCAAAACTGCATGGCATATTGGGGAGCTAACTGGAAGCTCTAAAAACACAAGTAAACAATTTAACCCCCCTGTGCTTCTGCATTATACTCATTATGTGGACAATTCCACTGCCAAAGGCTGGATAGTACTTCAAATATCTCCATATTTAAGCTTCATTCAGACCTCAGCTTAATACTTGCAAGTATTAAGAGATGAACTGCTTTACACTGCCTGAGCCAGACACAGCAGCAGCATTCTCCAAGGCTGACTGAAAATAAGCATGGACTAGGAATGACATACTTTGAACGACAAAAAAGAAGAAAGGAAAAAGGGGGAAAGGAAGAAGGTGGGGAAGGGGGGGGGAAGAGGAATAGTGCTCACTGAGAAATATGTATTGTAAACACTCTTGTATGCCTAAGAGGCATATAGGAAAAACTAAGTGTGCAAATAAAGTACTTGAGAACAAAGAGACTTCTGCTGTGACAATGGTATTTTGGATCCATTATCTGCTAACTGCTGAGCATTCCTTCTCACCCAATCTTCTAAAACCACCCATTACGCTATTCTATAAATAAAGTGATCAGGACAATTTAATCCCAAACTAGGAAAAAAGTTAAGAACATTTCAATTAAAAATAAAGCTAGAGTATTTTTATTATTCAACACATAACTGATTTTTAAATATGGTTATTAAATATGGAAAGACAATTCTGCTGTTCATTACCTGAAAGATCATGTCCAGCCAAAGGGTAGAAAGTCTTCAAATTGTGAAGTACCAGCTGAACCATTGCCAACCGCATCAATGACCAACTAACAAGAAAGCACTATGTCATTTACTAATAAGAAAATAAATCTCATATATTCACAATTAGGATTTTTTTTTAAAGCTTTAAATCCTCATGTTATAAACTGTTGAGAACTATGAACAGTATTTTTAGACTTTTACAGATATTTTGAATGCAAGAGTCACTATACCGTGTATTAACAAATAAAACATGAACTGTGAATTACCGACTAAAAAGTCTAGGTAACGCATTTCTACGAAACATCAGGTAACTGCTGTATTATCTCAAAATCAAATGGCCACAAATCCAAGTCCGATCGTTGCAGAATATCTTGAATTCTAAGTTACTTACCTGTATGAATTTGAATTGGCATGCTCTTGATTATGTGAATTTGATGCAAACACTTCTCCATCAATATCATCTTCATCACTTTCCTGACTCTCTTCTGAATCATATTCTACTCTACTTTGCGATGGAAGAAAAGGCTAAAAAAATAGGCAATATTCCTTGAGTATCTTCTGTCCAACATTAGTAATATTTAATGTTTTATATAAAAAGCAGGTATACCATCTAACTCAATTTAGCAATATTTCAAGTTTGTACCTCATTAAAAGGTAAGTGTTTGTGGATATAGTGTATTTCAACAGCTTAGCTATTTTCTGAATTACTCAAAATTCTAATACCAAAAACGAAAGTTGTAATATTTTTCCCAAGTCTTACTTGGCATTAATTTTACTTCAGACTTTGTGTGTCTTGGTCCTCAAGTGGCTCAGGGGACTAACGAACAAAAAAAATCCTATCTCTTGCCTGCAGAGTTCAGTATTTATGACGAGCACTATCACTGCACCACTGTGTTATTCACTATTTGGGATTTCTTTTTTGTATTTGCTCCTAAAATACTGCTTACATATCTTTTTGCTGATATATTAGAATATGATATAGAAATGTGTCACATAACTGCATATAATTACATAGTTTTGTAGAGAGAAAAACACACATTTTTGTATCAATATAAAATTCAGGACTGTATCTGTGCATCTTTCTCACTCTTATTTGTAGTCTTCAGAAAAGGCGCTCTTAACACAGCAAGCCTTCTGCATGAGTACTCCTATATACATTTGGAAGATCTGCCACTGCAGACTTTACACAAGACAATTTAACTTGATTTCTAGTAAGTATACAAGTTTATTTCACCCATCCCCATTTGACACTGATAATCAAAAGCTTCTCCCATTTCCTTTTTCATCTAAATAGCTGATCCATAGTTACCTGCACATTTGTACTCTGTAACTGTAAAAAGGCAACATGTTACTGTTCATATCATTATCTGAAATTAAATCAATTTCATAATAAGTTTTAAAGAAAGCTGTTTCAAATACAGCAGCTACAGCTAATATTTTAGAAATAGTTGATATATGAATAATGACAAAAGTTAGCTTTTATCACATCTTAATTTAAGTATCTAGAATAAAGGCTAAACAGGAAAAAAAAAATACTACTCCAAAAGTGATAAAAAAACGCTCTAAACTTTGTAATAGCGAAAAATTACCTTTGCAATGAAATAATCCCAGATACTAAGCTCAGGAGGAATAAATTTTTCTTTGTCAGATGGAGATTCCTGCTCTACCAATGGCAACGAAGGTGACTGAGAACTCTCTTTTGGAGAGGTTTTCGACGAAAGCTTAAAACGCTTTTGCTGTTTCTCTCCATCATCTACAGAGGAAGAAACCAAAAGTACAATATATTGTTTTGGGTTGCTTGCCACACCCGCCCCCCTGGCCCCGCTTTATTTTTTTTTCTTTTTTGAATAAAGAGATTCATGATAGAAAGTAGAAATCTTCCTCACGACAAGTTCTCAGAATTTTAGCTTAGCATTTCTATATGAAACAAGCGTAAAGAAAATTAATCCTCAGACATACAAAACTAACAGAACTAGAACTCAAAAAGGGGACAACCCCCAGTAGATGTAATATATAGTAGTAGCATATGCACACAACTGCATTAGAAGCTTTCTTCTTACAACACGGATGACGTATCACAGTTCAAGCAACAATACTACGAAGAACTAGACTACTTAAATAAATACTACTGAATGTTTATCTAAGCTTGTTTTTGGGGGGTTTTTTTTTGGCTTGTCCAAAAAGACAAAACAAAACAAAAACAACAGTCTTATCTTTCAAAATATGTAGTGCAAGTATTTAAGCTTACCATTCCTACTGCAAGTTTTTGCACATGAAGATTTCCACCTGTTCTATAGTTGACCTGCTTTCAGAAGACTCCTGAACAGTACAATCCTGATAAATTCACTTGTCTTAACAAAGTTTGTCCAACAAACATAAAAGGCCCTATTTTCACCAATACAATCAAAGATCTATCTTATCAAACAGGGAAGAACTGCAATGACTAGTTATTTGTAGTAATACTCTAGCTCCAAAGAGTTGAAGGTTCCCCTCTCCCTCCAGACTGCCTTTATTCAGTGGAAAAAGTGGCAAAGAGATCTCTTCCAATGACATTCTCCAGGATGAGAGTACTCAAGGAAACCATTTATTCGCACTATCAGAAAAATCTTAATGTAGTTGTGCTACAACTACATGAATGAACAAGCTTTGTTTTGGAGCCATTATTTTTCCAGTTAAGAGAACTATCAACTTCATCAATAGGGAAAAAGTAATGGCTTGATTTAGAAATTAAGAAAAGGCTCACATAACCATCTGATGACCCAAAATCATTCCTGTTCTTGGTAGCTGAACTCTATTTGAATAAAGTCTTTTTATCAGTAGAGAAGGAATGTTGTGGATTGCCACTTTGAACAACAAAGCAGTGTTCCGATTTTCCGACAACACTTTAGTGCGGAAAGGAAGACTCAGAAAGGGAACCAGCTCGGAGATGTAATGTAACGAGACCACCTTCGTCCATCTTCAATTAAAAGATGAAAAAATAAACAAAAAGCCACCTTTGCATCCATTTCTTCATTGACTGTAAAACTGACTCTATATTTTCAAAGTAGTAGATAGATATACTAGATGGAGACTAATGACTATAGTGAAACAATTAAACGGAATCAAGGCTTAGATAAAACAAAGCAAGCTGAATTGTTAGGATAAAAAGGAAGTCGTTTTGAAACAGTCTCTGTAAAAAACAAAAAAAAAAACCCCAAACTTTTACCACCTATTTATCTGAGTACTGAACATTTAACTTTTTTCCATAAGTAATTCAAAATCTTCATTTTATGGTTATCCAATTAAGGTTTGAAAATTAGGATATCATCCAGAAGAACCATGGAACAAGCCTGGACTCTGCTTTTCCTCTAAGTACAACAAACAGTTGAGGAGGAAGAGTCTAGGAAAACCTTTCCATATAACCTTTGTTTCTTGTTTAATTAAGTGGCTTTTTTATTTTATATATAGCAATAATCAGACCAGACAGCAGGTCACAAAAGATGCCATCTACATGCCTTTGCTAAGTAAAGGGGAATGTTGGCTGCCTTATGGTTTAAATCTTTGACTGATGGAATAAAACAGCAGTAATAACTCGGCTCCAAGACAAGCAACCTGCAGGCTAAAAAAAAAAGCTGACTCAGAAACTAGATATTCCAAGTCATTGAGTTCAACCATCAACATAAGAACAGAGCTGAGCTAGACTGGTTTTCAAGGATGAATAAGGAGATCACAAATAAAAATGGCTGCTTTACATTCTAACTTTATTCCTTTCTGTTACCAAAGGCCCACAAAAGCTTCCACTGAAGCTGCTAAAATTACCTTCTCCTGTTAATAACACTGAGGATGACTCAAAGACAGGCATCAACCCTATGTATGACTGGAGGGAACTACTGCAAGAAGTACTTCCTAGCTTTTTTTTTTTTTTTTTTTTTTTTTTTTAAACAAACATGTTTTATTCACAAGAGCCTTTTTAGTCTTGACAGATGCTTGAGAAACTATTTCCTTCAAAACTTATAGGTACTCCCGTCACTTGAAAACAGAAGATCTAACAGTCTGGACAAAAGAAAAACACAGCCTGTTTAAGAAGTCGTACGCTACACTTAAAACTTACATGTTCATAACAGAAATGTTTCCCTGAGCCAACTGTGAACCCTGAGGAGAGCAGTATTTAAATTTTTAAGTTTGTATTTTTATGCCTCGCTTGCATGTAAAAAGAAATGCTTGTATTATGAGAAGGTTTTTTTAGTGGGCACAATCATTTCCCTAAATTCAGTGGCTGATCTTTTTCATATTAATTTTCTGAACAAAAAGTTGCCTAAGAATTTTCAAAAACACTTTTGACCACAATTGGACCATTACAACTACAAACAGATGAACTACAAAATAATTTCTGTATAATCTAGTAAAAGCTGGAGACAGTATTTCATCCTGCACCCCATCTTGACATTAGGATATTGTGATAGTCTGTTATCCTACTACGCTGTAACATAGACTTTTCCCCATTAGGGATATTATTTGGAATTCACTTACCTGTATTTAAAGCTGAAAACATAATAGCTAGAGTACAATGTATTCTCCTTTTATTATTTAAAGCTCATCAGCTAACAAAGAGCATGCACATGCATTACTCTGTATGGAATTTTAGCAACTGCTTAAAAAAATGAAACACTAGGCAGAAAAGTAAGGAGCATGATTGCAGGTTGCAGATTGATAAGGCTGCGTGATACAGAAATAAGCAAGAATAGCTTTGCAGGTTGCTTTTCAGTGGAGAATTCAAAACATAATGCTGTACTTTAAAACAGAATTCCTCACATTCTTTTTCATCCTTCATATTTTTAAGCATAGTACAGGCTTGTAGCATTGACACAACAAGCATTGACAGATAACAATATGAAAGGCAAATGAAAGTACAACTAGATCACTCCAGATCTAGAGTGATTTGAAATACATATTACTGGTGCCTTTTTTACATTCTAAAAATCTTTAAATACATGTACAAATTCACAAAAAAAATCCAACACTGTCATTTAGGATTTCAGATCATCGATTACTATCACTTCAAATTATTTTCATATATTTCTACTTAAAACTATTTCACATTTTGTGTTCAAAACCCATTAATTTTACATTTGTCTTGTAAGTATAACATCATTTTCCAAAGAAAAAATTGTGTGTTTCAGAAAAGGAAAAAGCTTCCATTTCCGCCAAGATCTAATACACACCATGATATTCCAAGGGTGGGTTGCCCACCTCACCTCCTTTCTACCTCCCCAGGCAGAGCAAAAAGACAGTTCTTTTTCAATTTCCCAAAAACTTAAAATGCAAGTCAGAGGTACTGTGTTTTACTGAAGATGACATGCACACATTAAACTGACGACACCCCAAAGAAATGCAAAATGCAAGCCATCAGTTAAGAGATGTAAAATTATGAAACCCTCCACTTACAAAATCATCATCCTAGATCGCAGCACCAATAGACAGAAGCCTTGCAGAAGCCCAAACCAAAATGGAATGCCAAAGAAGAGAGCTAGAGACCAAGCCATATCTTGAATCATTTTAGTAAGTGCAGAGCCCTTTACAGATTGTTATAATCCTTTCAGAAGCTACAAATGCCAACTTGAACAACCATCAGGTGAAAGTCTACGCTGCTGGACATTTTCAACTTCCAACCTAACAAGAAAGTGTACTTGGCAGGCATACAAACCCTGAAAATCTCACTATATTTTGTTTACTCATGGACAACATGATCTACATGACTCCAGTCATTCAGCCAAGGTACCCAAATTTAATGAATAAGCACTTGATAGTAGCAACCCGATGATGTTTCATAGGATTACAGTAGTCAAGCTATACAAGACTGTACCTTCTTTGTTGTATTTATGTACAACTTAATGAGCACTGATTGCTGAAAAACTGAAAGAAAGTATGTATTGAACGCTCAGATGTTTTTGAAGACATTATGTGCATTCCAGCACACTATGAATGGAAGTTTCCGAAAAAATTAAGAGACAAGCACAACAAAATACTTTGTGATGTATCCAGACCTTGTTGACCTTTCCTGTTCTGAAAAATCTAAGGCTTCCTCTACCAAAATAGCTCCTTCACCCACAGCGCAGACACTTTCGATCAAACATTTAATTTGGTTTTATGGCTGCCTTAACCAAGAAAAAGACCTAGTAATAGACAGAAGACAATGACTTTAATATGGAATAGGAAGGCCACGCAAGTAATGAAGATTGCTCAATGCTCCAAAATACCATAAGAAGTCAAGCCTAACATTGAAGCCTGTAATTCTGAGCTGGAATTCAAGGTGAGCAGTCTCAGATCCATGTCAAAACTTCTACTACTAACCATATCACAGGGAATTCTGCATTTAAAAGGAACAGTTTGACATGGCTGTTTGTAGCTCCTTCCACAAGCTGAAAGGCTTTAAAACTTGGGAAATCTGTATCCTTTTATCTGTTCTGAGATTAACCCATTCCTGCAGAAAAAGCCTGTGAGGATGCTTTTTACTGTTGTTCCTGATCTGATGGTGAAAAGGTTCATCAAGTATGACATTGTTGAATCCGGTCTGAAGCAACAAGTTTCTACTTTGACAAGGGTTTCCCTTTTTTATTTTTTTTTTTAAGAGGGAAATTTGAAGAAGTTTCCTGCACAGTAGTACAGCAAGCAGATAAACATATGAGTTTTGAGAGTTTTTTCTTTTTACACTTCCTTAAATAAACCTTGACCAACCAAACACTGAATTCATCTTTTGCTTAGATGCTCTGTCACTCCAAGTCAGACATTTATAAAATCTGTAATAGTAGCATCTTTTGTTGAACATCATGAATAAGTTTGTGGAAGACTAGGGAAAAGCTACAAATCAATCCAGAACATCTAAGGAAAAAAATACAAGCATAAGACTGACAGCAGGACTGCATGGTCTGTGGACAAGTTTTATCTGAGCATCCATATTATCAAGGCTTCTCTTCCTCAAAATCTCTGGCATGTTAGGCAAAAATCATCACAATAAGAGATGACAGTTTATCATTTCTCCCTACAGAACTACAACTATAGCAGTAATTAAGAACAAAGTTTATACTAAAACTTTTTAATTGCTTGAAAAGTTAGGACATCAGGGGAGAAAATGCAAGACAGGGATACCTGCTAAAAACACCTTGCCAAATTCTTTCACTGAAACTAACACCCTCTACTCTCTTGGTCAAGATGTGGTTCACATCCCAACTTTTACTATACTACAGTTGAAGGATAAAAGAATATTATAGGCTTGCCTAGGTGTAGGTCAATAGAATTCAAAGTATTCAATGCAAATGGTGCTACACATACTGGAAACTGTACATTTTTCAGCATCATTCCTTATTTTG
The DNA here is from genome assembly GCF_036370855.1 of Dromaius novaehollandiae. Taxonomy (NCBI): domain Eukaryota; kingdom Metazoa; phylum Chordata; class Aves; order Casuariiformes; family Dromaiidae; genus Dromaius; species Dromaius novaehollandiae. The sequence goes on from NC_088132.1 coordinate 39,959,182, forward strand.
TATAGACTATTTGTACACAGAACTTTTTTTAAATTAAAGGCATAAGTTATACATCTGAAATCCAAAATGACTACTTAGAGTATATAAAGTGTACTTGCAAAATATTCAGTTTTTGAAATAAGTTTTGCATTTAATTTATTCTTGCAAAATGGATTGAGTATATGAAATGAAACTATGGATTTCTAACTGTTCAAGTAAAATTCAAACTCATCCTTAAGAACCCTCCGGATTACAAAGAAATTACCATCTCTCTGTAGACTTGTTACATGATTTTTTTTTTTTTTGGAAGAAAAACTATATGGGAAATTTACTAGATTTTTTCAAAATCATGATCAACAACAGTTATTTCTCCAGAAGTTAATTTCCTCTTTGAAAACGTAGTACGTCCACAAACTTAAGACATCAGTAAGAATACAAATTCTTAGATGCTAACCCACAGTTTGTCATCATCATTTACTGCAACTGCAAAGACAAAAATGTGTCTGAAAAGTATAACGTGATACAGCTCTGAAACATTCAGACTACGTTTTGGCTCATCTTTACAAACAAGAAAACAATAGTTTTTCATACAAATTAACTAACAATAGAGGTCAAAAATTTTACAAGACTACCAAGACCTACTTTTTGGCTCCTGTTTTTTAGTTTTTTGTGTAAAAACTAAAATTGAAAAACATGGATCACACTAAATTACAAGAAATTCAAATTACTTATCCAAAGTTGATTGCATGTTCAAGTCACCCAAAGCAGGGGACAGAGAGAAATGACATAATCCAAATATTAACTTTGTTGATTAACTTTGTTGGCCAGCAGTGTATATAACACTATACCTCCTAAGTTTGAAACTTACAGAGTTCAACATCCACATTCAGACTAAACTGCTAAAAATCAAATAAACAAAGGGAATAAGCAATGCACTGACAGATTGTTTCTTGGAGGATTATCCTTTCTTGGAAGCTACATTTCTTTATAAAATCTGAAGCCAAAGACTAATGTCTTATTTAAGAAATACGGTGCAAAATGAAGAATCAAGCTTTAAGGGTAAGTCCTTCCAGTGGCTGCAGGTCTATTCAGTCAAGTGCTGCCAGTGCTTAGGAAAGTTATCAGTAGTGCTCTGGGTTATCTCGCTGAGAAGTGGACAGTTTTCAGTGATGCTATTGACAAAACCTGAACTTTAAGGAAGTTCTTCTAATGACTCAAATGACTGAAAGAAAATCCACTGTGACACATGCATTACTGCCACAAATAGTGGAGAGACAGCTATTCTTCTGAATGTATTGGCTCTTAACAGGAAGCAACTGATAGCTCAGCTGAGTAACTCTGCAAAAAGCATCACCCTAGTGAACTTCTGTGTCACTTGAGTTCTTCAGGAAACCTAATTTGATTCTGATTTAATGCTATTTCTATTTCTGAACATAAACAAAATTTGGGGAGCAGATGAAAAGATAGCAGAGTTAGTAGAACTCTGTGAAGCCAGCTGGAAAGAGTGAGGAAAACATACAATATATTGTGAAACTTGGGGTTATGGCAAACAGAAGGCTCACAGTACTCCAGAAGACAGAACTGAAAAGATACAGAAGGGCAGATCATCTTATCCAGCTTGTCCAATCACTTACAAGTATAATTCTTGAACAAGGAGTGCTTGGTTTTCAGTAGCACTGCCATTTGGAGACACATGAGTAGCAGAGAAAAATAGAGTCTATCCTCCAAGGACTTAGTAATTTGTGATTCCTCCTTTCCTGCTGAGGGGTTTAAAGAAGGGAAGTGATCGACTCCGGATTTTGGTTTGGCACCAAATAGCCTTCTTAACAACAATGGAGCAGCTGGAAATCTTACCCTCATTCTTCAGTGGGCACAAAAGGAACCTGGAAACTAGAGGTCTGGAGTATTCCTCTCACCCATGCTCTTTCCAGGAATAAGAGTACACAGAAGGAGGTGGCTCAGGACAAAATATTTTCAAGGGTCTTTCAGGTAAAGAGACAACCTTCAGCCTCACAGTTTGTAGGTAACAACAGCAATGACAATTAGGAGGACCAGCAACAAGATTCTGCTACATATTAGCACATGCAGGTCAGAAGGACAGAGATGGAGGTTCCAGCAGCTAACATACCAGGCATCTTCAGTTCTTCAGAAAACAAAAAACAAATACAAAACACAAATAAACTTAGCTCCAACACCAGAACTTAAGTTCTAATGACTGGATAGAAAGGCAAGCTGCATTAAAAACAAAACATACTGCTGACACAGACATGTCTGGAACAGTATCAGTCCCTGGTATTGAGATTCCTTAACCAGCACCTCCTAGCCCCAGGAGAAGATACCACGAGACACTATTGTACCTTAAACTCAGATCCTTAACATCAAGTGAAGAGACAGTGCCCAGACAGACCTAGCATGACAGCAACCAACTGGAGACCGCTGCTGATCCCAAGGAAGCACATCTATCAGGCTCTACTTTTAGCAGACCTTGTGAGATTTTTATTTTTCCCCTCTAAACTTGGTTGGATGAGATAGAGCCTTAACAAAGGTGAGGGAGAGAGAGAGAAACAGTGCGTGAGACACCTCTGGATTACCAGATCCCAGTGCAGAACAACAGTGGAAACAAGTTTTCTGCCAAAGCCTTCAGACTCATTGTTTTAAGCTGAATGAAAGAATGCAGGGACAAGGACCAGCAAACAGGGCTGAAAGAGAGTACCTAGGCCTTTCACTGTTAGTGCAGGGCTTGTATTACTAGGGAATCACATAATGTTTTTGATAATATGAATCCTTATCTTTTTTTTTTTTTTTGCTTTGGGTTTTGCTTTGGGTTTTCCCTCCTTTTGGGAGGGAAAATATTTTACAAAAATCTCAAAATAAAAGCTAGTGAAAAAAGTTTCTTGTTATGCATAACAGAAAATGGGAAAGCTGTCGTCTACAGGGGCAGAACGTGTCATAGCTGACTGGAACAAGTAACTTAGTATCCATTTCTGTGCCTTAAGAAAGCAAAGTGACAGTAATGGCACAAAATTACAGTTGATTTTTACAGTTGACTCCTCTGCTTCACTGAGGCTCTATTTTTTCTTATGTATTTTTTCTTCTTCAATATTTAAAGTGACTCAGAAGGACTTTTCCTCCAAAATCTGCACGAGGTAAACATGCATTAAAAACAAATCATAGACTTATGGAATCTTAGAATCATGTAGATTGGAAGTAGACAGGCCTTTAATAACCTTCAGAATATTTTTCTACTTAAAAAACATAATTATCTCATTATTTTAAAACACTAGCAACATTAACACACCTTAGTACATACTTACAAACACCTAATACACTTAGAATTGCCAACAGAAAAAGCTAGTTATGCCTTCAAACAATCGTGATATGACAAATATAGTTACTTTAACAAAAGGTTATTGAGAAACACTTATCCAATGCCACAAAGCAAACAGCAAGATCTAGAACAAGAACTCACTTTTGATTAGAGCACTGTTTAGAAAATTTTTTTCTGAACATCTGACAAAGTCTGTATTTAACCAGACTAAAATCTAGTTTTCCCTCAAATGCAAAGTTCAAAGGACAGTTTATATACATACTTCACATGTGACATATGATGTCACCGTAGTTTAAGAGATCTACATTTATAGAGCCTTCCTTTTTTAAAATTAGATACTTACAGGATAGTTGCTCTATGTTATATAGAAACTGAACTAAATTACAAAGCAGAAACTTGGATCAAAAAGAAAAGCATTACCAAAGTCATTATGGACCTCAGGATAAATCATCATTATCCAAATTTAAAATACGAAAAGGTACCCACTTTTCTAAAGGGTTCTCATACTATTAAAATTGAATAGCAGCAAAATAATTTTTTACAGTGTCTAGAACAAACACTTAGAAATCCACATGCATAATAATGCTTATATTCATGAAGCAAAACAAGCAGCTCTCCAAAGATGTGAAATACTTCTGATCTTTCCAAACCATGGTCAGAGTAATTTTGTATTTTATATTTGAAACTGGTTTCAGATGAAGTACTACATTAAGGCCTTTTTTTTTTTTTTTTTTTTTTTTTTTTTAAAAAAGGTCCAATTCAACTGCTGCTGTGATTGCAAAACATCACTTTAAATTTTGATGTCATGGCTTGCAAACAGAAGTTTTTCTCTCTTTCTACATATGCAAAAATCACACATTGCAAACTTCATGTAGAGACCTAATACTAAATCTAGTGTCTTGCCTGAAGATTTGGTAGGACTATGAGTACTGAAGGCAGTAAGGGATTTGGAAAACCCCACACATTCCATGGAGAACACTACTACCTGATGTGGGCTAGGCATTGGGAAGTGCCTACCTGCCAAAGAGAGAAAACACACTGTATTTGTAAAAAGGGAATAATCCTGTTAGGACAGAACTGGAAAGCTTTAAAATGAACATAAAAATTGTAACAGTACTGAAAATGTGCCAGTTAAGATTAACTTCATGCCCCACGTAACAGCAGCTGTACTACTTTGAAACTTTATTTCAGTATCATTCACTTGTTTTAGACTCTCTTCTACAGAACACCTATATCAATGATTTTAAATCTTTTTCTTCTTTGGAGATCTAAAAGCATACTAAATTCTTACCGAGCAAAAACTGTTCCAAACAATTTTTCTTATGCTTTCAGAAGTCAAATTATTTTCTAAAAAAGATAAAAGAAAATAGAACTAACCAGTTTTCGCCTTTAATTGCACCTGTCCTTTGCTGGGAGTATGAGCTCCTCCTCCAAAGATAGCAGACCACATTTTGTCATTAAGCGGATGAGCCATGATTCTATATAACTCATTGCTGGAATGCGTTGCTAGGCCATGGATGAACAGACTAAGATAAACTGCAGTTAGAATTTCACATAGTAAAACTGTGAGACCTGGCTGGGCTTCTTCACCAGCAGAATTCAAGAGTCGTATTAGAGCTGTTATACCTAAAATGAGGGAAAAGAGAAGAAAGAAAAAATAAACACTCCCTTGATTCTGTGAACTCATTGGCATTTTGAGTGACAACCTATAATAATTACTACCTTTCTGCATAGAAAAAAAATTGGTGTTTCAGAGAAAATGAGAAACTCCAAGAGAAAGCAAAGTTTTGCTTTTATTTAGCAGTTTAGTACAGCTTTTTGTCTTCATGTATCAGACTAACAGCTAATGAGGAGCTTCAGAACTTTTCAAGTGAAAAAAAATCACAAAAAAGCACCCAAATTTTGGGATATATCTTAAAACTGCCAGTTTAACCTGTGCTGAGACACTGTGATACAACAAGTAATTATACTACTTAATCTTCCTTCCCATGTCTCTCAAATCCTCTCTTCACTGGCTCCTTAGTTCTTTTAGAAGAGGGTTAGCTCTCTGTTCTCTAAGTTTAATGCAGTACTCCAAGATTTAATACATTATGTGAACTTCCTGCACTTCATATAAAAATTTAATTTTCCTATGGACTTTCCTGTGGTGCTTGTTTCACAAACAGGTATTAACCTAACTGCACCATAACACTGTAATTTGAAATGTTGTCTTCTCACTTTACAGTGGTAGAACCATCCATTAATTATAGGCATCAACTCAGAATATCCACTGTCTGACAAGTGCTCTTTTTCCTGAGTACTGATTTTTATGTTCCTATAAAAAGTTTCAAAGTTTCAGATGTGGCTCCTACTGTCTCACTTCGTGCACACAAGAAGTCAAAAACATGAAGAACAGTGGGCAAAGATTCTAGTTCACCTGATATTCTCCCATTTGCACAGAAATCATGAGACCATTCAAAAACAGAGAAATTAGTTCAAGCTGATGTTAACTATAAGCACAATTGCTTGCAATCTCTTGTCTCATTCATTGCAAATCTAACTCTGCAATTAATGAAATCAGAAAAACAGATGACAACCTGATTTGTCTCCAAAGCCTGTGCATTCACTGACAGAAAGGTCTACTGGAAAGAAAAAATTCACAGCACCAAATAGAAAGACTGCTACACTACCCAGGATTACACAGTATAGTTCACCTGTGATTAAACAGAGTGAAAGAGCCAAATTAACTTTTCAGTGCTCAAGCCCATAATCTTGAGGTTCTCAAAGTTTTTTTTGAAATATGAAATTTACTCCTTGAAAAACAAGTCCCACTGTATGAAGGCATATTTCTTGGTTATGTTTACATTGAAGTTATTGGTATAAACTGAAGCTCATATAGAATATTTTAGGTAGCTTACATACTCTCTAATAGAACCAACATAGTTTCACAAGCAGATATCCTGGCATGGTTTAAGTATTCAAGTTGTAGGGGCCTGTTGTATTTACAGCAGAACATAATTCTGTATAAACTTTCTATTTATCAATAGACTAAAGTTACCTCAATAGACACCCATAAGCTACAATCATATCTGTGATACATATGAAAGTATATGAAAGCAAAAGACTGGTAAGACTGATGTGCGCCTGCAGGTGGAGCAAAGAGAGCACAGGACAGCAGTTCTCCTTACTTTAAGTTTTCTTGCCCTTTACTAGAGCCTGAGCTAACAATTCTCAGTAAAAGAAAGCAATATAAGTCTGCTTGAGCTAGTGAATAACCTGGTCTACTAGGTTACAGCTTCTTAAAAAAATGAAGATTAAATATTTATCATATTATTTATACCAAACAATGTTACAAACACTAAAAGAAAGTCTACAGCATAGCTACACGCTCTTAGAGCGGATGCAGACAGTTAAGTTCTCCTTAAGCGGAAAGAAACAAAGCAACTCTGAATACCTGGCCACTGAGCAGGTGACGTATTGGGAGTCACTGTTTCATCTAAGCTTGTCGTTCTTAGAGAATGACGCTGAGTTAGAAGCAAAGTCTGATACACTGTTCCGGTGAACTGATTTGCTTGTAATGAGCTGTGAAACAAAGAACTGAGATGTCATATTTATTTTAAAAAAAAGTTTAAAACTGCTCAAGTGATAGCCCTTGCTAGATGCAGGAAAACTTCAGTATTGACTTTTGGTGCACTACATATTATGTCATTACTATAATGAGACATTATCTTGATTGCTCTCTAAAATTTGCTTGTGATAAATCTTTACCTGTAGCTGTGGCCATCACAAAGACATTGGTAGATGCAAGCAGAGAGTGATGCTGCTAAGGTATGCATTACATATATCTGGAAGACAAAGTTTTATAGAACAGATTACACTTCAAAATGAACAGTCATTAGTATCATAGTACTTCAACATATACAAATTTGTAACTGCAGAACAAACACTGAATACAGAAGAGATAAGAAGTGCTTAGAGCAAAACTCACTGACAAAGTATTTTTCTCTTCAGAATTCTTCTCAGTTAAATCTACTCACTTTGCACTGAAAGGGACGGGGAAGCACTCACACAACCCACAATCACAGCTCAGTTCTACCTGCACTGTTCCTCAATTAAGAGACAGCAACATCTTAAGCCACTATACTCACAACAGTCATAAGTGATTGTACTCCTAAAGAGTATTGATGTGCTGGCTAAGAACACAAAGGCTTTGCTTCAGAATGAAGACTGTAAAGCAGCTTGGTTTTGAACAACTCTTGCTGCATCTCTCAACAAGACACACAATTTACTTAGTATCACACTGAACATCACTATTTCTGTCATAGCTGATATATTTTATATATCACAAAATACATTTACGTGAAGAACTAGAGAACCTGTTGATCAAAAAGATTCAGTTAAAAATGAAGTTTAATATATACATCTGTCCATTCCTTGTGAAACGAAGCACCAGATTAGTAACTGAGCAATCAATCTCTTGAGGCTCTCTAGAAATCCCCAGAAAAAGTAAACTGGATCTGGGATCTAATACGTACAAAACTTCAGAATATACTCAACCCAAAGCTTTAAGTTTAGTTTTCAGTCCCAGATTAAGTACAGAAGAAACTTTACGCAAACATAACAAAAAAACAAAGATTGTATGAGCACAAAAATTGTTTCACAGAAACATTTGAGCTTTCTTCACTTTGCAGACCATCAGTTTTTGCATCTCAAAGCTATCAATTTTATTTAGGTCTATTAAAATACAGAACTTGTTAATATTAGAGAAATTGTGATCATATTGACATAAAAGTCAAATGTGACACTGACAGTGTAGTATAATGTGTTTTCCATAACAGATGTCATCCTGGACAAGTATCCAATCATGAGAGAGGCAACTTGCAGGGGATCAATGCTCAGCACCTCCAGAATGGGTAATAATTTTTCAGAGGACATTGTTTTAGCCCAAACTACAAAAAAAATATTTATGTTCCAAAGTTTTATTGCTTGTCACAGGTAGGCACATCAGGAAGTTTTCATGCTGTCAAAAAACATTCACGACTAAGCAAACTAGATAATAATCACATGCACAAAAAATCCAAATGACTACAATAAAAATACACACCTTGTTGTTCTGAGTATCTGGATGAGGTGGCGAGTCAAGGTCCATTATGCCATGTAATATATCATGAGTTAAGTTACCAAGATGTAGCAATGGATTAGCCACCACTGTTTTGGCACTAGCTGTGCAAGCAAACAGGAGAGGTATGGAGCTTTGCTCTGATAGAGGACTAGGAGGAGTCTGTACTGACTGTTCCTAAAAACAAGCAAAAGACAAAAAAAGCGATAGTACAGCTTCTTAAGAAGAAATTTTAAAAGGGGGGAAGGGGTTTCTAGAAAAGTCATACAGTATCAGATTATTATAAAACAGGTATACACTATAATGGAATTATTCATTTCCAAAATAACAAGATATTCAACGATCTATAACAAAACTGAAGCAAACACAAATTAAACTCCCCCACGTACCTGCTGAGATTCCTGCAACAGCAGAATTAATTCCATTCTGACAGATGCCAAGCCTCCACCATGAGAGCCATGAAGTATACAGTAACTAAGAAACATTCTTAGGAGTGACTGGTATTTCAGAAGCCATTGATGTCTTTTCTGAAAATTTTCTTTCTGTAGCATGTTTTTTTGCTGGTCAGGTAAGTCCTCAGCATTTTCATTTAATGCAACTTCCTCTGGCACCCCAGCAATACCTGACTGTATCTCTTCCACTTCAGCACTGTATTCACAGGTTTTCTGAAGAGCTACCACTTCTCTTTCAAGCCATTGATAAAGCTGATATCTCAGCTTCCCACCATCTACCTCATAACCAGTGGATAGTGTACGAAGCTCTACAGTAAGAATTTTCAGGCATGCTCTAAACTTCAGCTGTGCTGAAATTATATCTTCTGATGGACTTAAAACATCTTTTTCATCAATTGCACTAAAAGATTCTGTGTAGCTAGAACTTATTTCATCTAATTTTTCACTTTTCTTCAAAGGTTTTAGCTCTTTCATTACCAGGGAAGAATCTTCACTCTCATCATCATTGTCACTGTCCCATTGTAGTTCCAAAGGTTCATCTTGGAATACTAGACTTGGCTGACTCCAGTCAAAGGAAAGAGCTGAACTTGAATGTTTTCCTGATGAACAATCTGAAGATGACCCCAGACCATTCAACACTGGCTGTGACCAGTCAACAGTTGAAGACTGCTCTTTCATTTCCAACCCTTTAACTGGAGAAGATGGTGAAGAGTCTTTACTGGTATCCATTAAACTAGGGGAGCTACAGAATGGCTTTGACCTCTTAACTACTTTTGGCATCTTTGATAATACCTCTAAAGCCAACATAGGACAACCAGCTTTTAAGTGAGCATACGCAGTAGTGAAAAACAGTCTTCTTTCTCCTAGGTTGATTTTGTCAGCTAATCCATTTTCTACTGTTAGACAAACACGTGTGGAAGATGCATCAGAAGAGCCAAAATGACGTCTCAACAACAGAGGATGTGTTCTTAGGTAGTTATAGAAGTTAAACACTGCGGCGTTACAATTTGATGAGCCTTCTCCTTCATCTGAAAAGATATTGCATCATGAGGAAAACCTACAATTCTGTATGAAATAATCCATCTGCAAGCGTTATCTTCATCAGAAGGCTATTAAGTCTCAATATGCATTTTACTGTTGACTTATTTGCATTCCCCTTTTCACCTTCAGCATTTAAATACTCTTAGAGGAAAAAGAGGAGGGGAGGGGGGAAAAAAAAAAAAAAAAGAAGAGACAGACATCTTAAGACCTAATCTTTACTAAAGGAAAGAACAAAATTACAGGAGCTTGAATGGGAGCATGTAAGACCCATAATTTGAAACAACTATCACTTCACTTCCTTGCAGTCAGACTAGTTCTGCTGCAGTCAAAAGGAGACCATTTAGATTTCTAAAGTCTTCATCACTGTATCACTGATAAGATATTAACGTTGTACTAAAACCTTTTACCTCAGGAAATGATATTTTATAAGTTTTGGATTTGTCTGTCTTATTTCATCTATCTCTTAACAAATGCCGCTTAATAAAACTAGGAAATCCTTAACACACATACGTGTTAATACCTGTATTGCATACAACAAATGAAGTAGTCAGCAATGGCACACCTACGGATTTTGCTTCCATGCCCGAAACAAGCCTAGAAAACCAGTTACCATCTTATTTTGATATTTTACAAATGGATGGTCAGAAAATCATTGGAAAGCTACAAGCATCAGCACAGGATGATTCACATAGCTTTCAAAGAGTCTGAGCTGGCTGAGATACATCCTTACTGTTTGTTGTCTAGAGTTATGACACAACTAGCTACACATAATAGAAAGATGAAAAAAGAACTATTAAGTAAGAAAACAAAGCAAAACCCCACAAACAAGTCACTCAACTGGTTAAAGAAAAATTAGTAATATTTAACATAGATTTTACACAGGAGGATGTGATCAAGGTGAGAATAACTGAACAGTATCACACTAAATATCAAAACAATCTTTTCTATGCTGGTGTATCATTCTGTTCAACTCTTCCTGATAACTAAAAACTACAAAATAGTATGTCTCCTAGGCTCTGCTAGGTAGCTTTGCAGTCAGAAACTTTTCTTAGGTTGTTATGGAGTCACTAATTAAGTTAGTCTCTTCGTTTCCAAGTTTCTGATGGAAAAACAGCTGAAGAGCTACTTCTCATTATACTGATATTCACATATTTAAAGGACAAATTAAGTACCCATTCACACCATACGGGATAATCACAACAAAGTTATATTTAATACTGTAGCGATATATGCATTTTTTGTAAGTTATTTACTAGCAATAGCGAGCAACTGTGCTGTATACCATCACATTCAGACTATACAACAATACTACCCAAATGCATAAAGAGTTAAAAATCAACCCAACAGCCAAAATATTTATAGTCTTACCACCTTCATCTCCAACAGAATGTTTAATCAAAGTGTCAAGAGCTTTGCTATAATCTTCCAAAATCCAGTAAGACATACTTCGTAGAAAAGGATCACAGTGCATATTTCCTGAGCTATCTTTTCCAGAAGACACACTTCCCAAAATTCTCTTCTGTAGTACAGATTTGTAAGTACTAGATACTTCAAACTCCGACTCGTAAAGTCTTGATATTACAAGAGCCAATTGAATATCATTCAGTTTTTCAAGGCAGACCTAATTGAAAATATATTTATAAAACCCAGTATTATAATTTCTCCGCTGGTTAAAGTGATCACAAGACAAGACGCAAATCTGTTCAGTTGATAAAAGTATTTATCTCAAGTCCATAAAATAAATCAGCAGGAACTATACATAACAGCAATGGCCAACTGTTATGTGCAAGATCTAAATTACAATTGCCTCACTGCAATTCTGACATGACAGTGGATCTTTGAAATCATATGGCTTCAATAAATCTTTGTGAACAGGTACAGGCCACTTCTTGAAACTACGTATTTTGATTAAGAAGCTTTACAAAACAAATTCTTCATTATCACACAGCTGAATTCCCACCCAGTTGTTTTATTCCTATACGCAGACCCAGGAATTACTTTTTTGTGAAAGGATTTTGGTAGCCAACACACACCACTGCCAAAAACCCTTCATTTTCACATCTGGAACCTCCTAATGCAAATCTACATTGCTTTCAGATGTGACAGATCAGAGAGTTTGAAAGCAAGTTAAAGGTAGATAGATTTTATTATGGAGAAATGAATCATGGGACTTTTTGGTAACACTAAGGTGGGAGCTGAAACAAACAATATGCAAACACCAAGGATTTGTATTTGCCATTGACATAAGGGAGGGGAGGGGAGGAAGAGACAGCACAAACTGGGAACTTCAGAAGTCATACTAGTTCAAACTGAGAGCTTTCTTATGCATTTCAGTCACTTTAAATACATTCTATAAAATTCGAACACTAAATATAAGTCTTATTACCTCCACTGCATCTTTTAAGTGTCCTGCCAACAAGAAAAATGCTGCAGAATGTTCAAAACGCTGTTTGCCAAGCAAAGAGAAAGCATTCTTTAATGCTGCTTTACGCCATCTGTCCTCAGTAAAATTATTCCCAAAAAACTGTGTCATTTTAGTATCTTTTTGGGACCTGCAGATTGAACATAATTGACAAAAATATTACATATTTCATTAGATTATTTTGGCTTTTGATTTCCTCAGATATCAGCAGAATTTTACATAAGTTGTTTCAATAGGAAATGCAGAGGCTATCACAACACCGGAAAAATAAGAGTCTTCATTTTTTAGAAAGGAACAAAAACTTCACAAGTACAAAACCTAATGTTTTTGCATTAGAAACAAGTAACTAGTCAGGCTGAAACAAATACAGAAAAGCTCATTTGTCTCAGATGAATTCTTAAGAGTAAACTATGTGTTAAAAATTTGGGAAATTGAACATTATTATGAAATGCTAGACTGAAAGACAGCCTTAATTGAGTCTTCTGAATTTATGGTAAAATTTATGTAGTCTGCTACTTTTCTAAGAGATACCTATTGCATTCCAAACACAAGACAGGCAATCCTCTAGATGTAATCCACAATTAAGTAATAAACGAAAGTTACAGTAGATTTGACACTGAACTTCAGGCACCCACCTTTAGAAACAGCAACTAAGTTACCACAGTAGATACAGGACATTACTCATTCAATTTTGTAGGTGATTTAGAAATTGCATCTCCGCTTTCATGGCAATATTTGTATTTTTTTTGAATTAACACCACAATTCAACTTTTTTCCCCCGAATTAGACCAGACACTGAAATTCCATATAAGAACCTGGATGTCTCCTACCTGTACAATCCCCAGATCACAGCCTTCTTTTTCATTGCAAGGTAAAAAATTGCTGCATCAAGTGGATCATTGTTTCGCTGAAAGGCTGCTTTAGCCACCTGTGAAGACAGTTCAACAACAACAAACCCACCCAAATTTAAGAGCATCTTTAAATAGGATTCCTGATACTTCTGCATCCCATGTTCCCATAGTGCTTAGAAATACTCTTCCATATATTATCCCTCTTCTCACTATAAGATGTGATAAGAATGTATGTGGAAGATACTGCTACTTCAACCCCTTGCTTTTGTTTTATACCATTTGATTAACACTTTCCCTGTTCTAGGAGTTTTTTTAGGAGATCAAATGGGAATGCCTAAACCTGAAATCAGATCCATCATTGTAACAAAGTTACTTTATTAGTTGGTCTGGTAATCAAATGATAGATAAATACCTGAAGAACAGTCTGGAACCAGCCAGAACAGGACAAAAGTTGTTCTTTTGGTGGATTCCCTTCCGGGAGTGGACAGGTAAAGGGCATAAGGGGCAGTAAGAGTAGTGTAAGACCCACACAGGTAACCTTAAATGCAGGCCTAGGAAACTTGGGGTTTAAGTGCTAGGCAGATAAGTTTCATAAATCGATGACTTAGCTCCCAAAGACTGAAAGACTTGAGATACGCGTTTACTAGTTCATGTTCTATACTCAAAGTATCTTGTGCATGATATTTTCTAGCTCTGCATACCTTTAGTTATCATGGAAATGTATCAACTTGCAAGACAAATATATGGTAGCACCACTTTTCATCGTTTTCTAATGAGAATTTTTCCATAATTTGTTTCCTAGACTAGCAGACAACCCTTGCTACTAAAAAAGAAAAAAGCCTCAAAACAAAAAAACTACCCTACTTGCTCAAAACTGTATACTCAGCATCCACCATGAGGCTTGTATACTACACCCCTCAAAACAAAATATCTAAAAAGCCAGAGCGTGCTTCACACTGGAATCTGAAACCCAAACTACTTGTACAGGTGGAACTTTTGTATTTAACTGATTTATTTTTTACAACAAACTATATGCACATCAGATATAGCAAGAAGTACTCAGAAACACTTGTTACACCTCATAATTCATCAACAGTAAACACCAGAGGAAAGCTATTTGAAAATGATTTGGTTAAATACAGCATTCTGAAACAAAATTACCTTTTCTATGCATTTCCGCAGGCTGCGGATACTTCGGACCCACCATCCTATACCCATAGCTCTGAGTTCTGACCATGTTGGATCACCTTTCTGCATTGCAGGGAGCATGTTCAGTAGTTCTTCTTCTGCTACTGAATGAAATGCCCAGGCAAAATGACTGGTAGACAAGCCTAGATAATCAGCCATTTGAGCAAGAGAGAGAAGGGAGCAGAGGGGGAAGAGAGAGAGAAGGAGAGAGATTCACTAATGAAGTAATCAATAATATAAATTTAAGGGAGGCAGGAGGAGGAGAATGGAAAAAGGCCAAATTGTTTATTCTGGATTTTTAAGCATGTATTTGATCAGATTGCAGAAGTTTAGGAATATATGTAAGCATTGCATACCAGATATTAAAGAACGCGCATTACAGATGAAAACATTTTTTCACTTGCAAACTGTTCATTATACATTTCGCAAGGAACAGTGTGACTGACTAAAGCTCAAGATCTACTTATAATGAGGGCCCTTAAGATTAGCTACGATACAAAGTGCAACCAGCTAATCAAGCTTTTAAAAGTTGTGAAAATTACCTTCACTACTTTGATTTGGAATGGCTAGGAAAAGGTGAAATTTGGGATCATTCAAGTAGAAAACAGGTTCGAGAATAGGCACACAAAAGGAAACCAGAAGAAAAAAATAAAACATGACCTGAAGATAACAATTATTCATCAGCAATACAGCGGGCTATGGATCAAATTGCAAGTCCAGTGAGGGCCAGGGGATGCTGCTTTGCACAGAGGCACTCTGAACTGCAACTCTGCTGATGCCTCAGAGGCATTTCTAACTCTCACCAGTTTCTGGGCTCAGTAGAAGGCAGGAGTATCACAGCTAGAAGTACACCAACAGAGAGCTGGCTCAGCAATACTGTGCTGAGGCACACTGGCAAGCTTCAATCTCAGCTGAGGGGTAACAAGCCATAAGACTGGAAATACAGTCATTGTCCTGACGACTGATTAAAGGGTTAAGAAGCAATCACAGCCAGTCCTTTAGATTTGATTAGGCGTTAGCAAATGTATCTCATTTGTAGTTATCAAGTTTAAAAAAAAAAAAAATCAAAACTATACCAAAGAAAACTTTATTTGAAAGAGTTCACTGGATAATTACAGTAGGAATATAAGGACTGAGGAGGCCATTATAATCTTTTTCAAATAAGTATTAGAAAAACTCATTAAGCAAATACTCTATATTTTCTACTCTATTATTCCCACAGAAGGCTATTGGAACAACATGGTACTACAAGTACAAAAAAAGGCTCTGGGAAGTACAAGAAGTCTGAAACCAAAAAGTTATTGATACATTGAGGTGGGAAGGGAAGAAGGGAGAAAACCACATCCTAAGCTCCAACGCCTCTACCTAAAATAAAGTAGGCATTTTCTGCTCTGGCATACACTCACATTGAGCAATAATACATTGGGTTGTTTTTTTTTTTTGGGGGGGGGGATGTTAAACAAAAGGACAACATAATTCTCTCATTAACTCTGCAGAGACACGTCAACAACACAGGAATCACATGCACAGCTGCTTCCCTACATAAGATTCACATGACCTAACAAAACACTTCAGTTACCTTGGTGAAGCAGTTGAGCTCGATGTACAGGAGGGAGTGAGGTTGTTAGAAACGTGTGAAGCCGAACAGCTAATAAAAATTTTAAACCACACTCATCAAGAGTTTCTCCACCTGGAATTAGACATTTTCATATGTTTAAGAGAAACCATTAAATAGCTTTTAAGTTGCTTAAGAAAAAATACCCTGCAATTCTATGACTGCTGATGCTTTATATCCATAAATGTAATAGCTAAATTCAAAAACCTTCCCCTCAATAAAAGAGAAATTTCAAACAAGAGATTGTGAAGTTACCTGTTTTTAAACACAAAAACCAGGAAAAATGGTTTTATCAAATGAGAAAAACAACTTATTTTTCTGAATTTATCCAGATAGTAGAACTAACATTGGCTCTTAAAGTTCGTTCTTAAAAAGTGATTGAGAAACACAATTATGGTCTGTGAACTGAAGGAACAACAAACTCACATTAGCAGTTACCAGTATAGATTTTGATTTTTTGAAAAAGCCTGAAGTCATGAAACTTTAGTTAAAGCACTATTGGCACAGTAAATACAAGCCATACTATGAAACAAAACTATCACATACTTCAATAAGCCACAAAAAATTCAAAGGTAAACAGAAAAAAATTCCAAATAAAGTTTGTGAAACACAGTATTACTTCTAACTTGAGAGAGAAAGCTTACCCTGGTTTCTGTCTCTACTTTCTCCAATGTCAGTACTGGTAGTAGCAATTGTATCTGCCAAGGCCATCAGTGACATTTGCTCCATCCTAGTGAGACCTGGTAAGCTCGAATGAAGCAAGTGACGAGAAAGAACTTGAGCATGCTCTGGCCCAAAGTAAGTTGGGCTATACTGAGAAAGGTCTATGACCTTTGGTTTTGTGTTATCTTCATCTGCATCACACATTACAAGTTCATCTGTACTTGCAACAGAATTTTGAAAGAGATCTTCATAATTGTCATTGGGTTTATCTTTATTTTGATTATTTTGATTATTAGACTTTTCTGAATAAGAGGAATCATCATCGGCAGCAAGCAGAGCATATAAAGGCAGCGGTGGAACTGAATCTATTTCGATATAGTCTGTGTTCTCAGTTTTGCTGAATGTTTTGGGATCTCTTGCAGTGCTTCCACTAGCACTGATTGAAAGAGATCTAAGTCTCCTATCATAATTAGGTTCAGATTCATTTATAGCAACAACTTCTCCAGCAATGCACTTAACTAGATGGGACAGAATGGCTTTTGCTCTACGTACTTTACCAAGATCCATGAGCTCCAACAACTGGTGTGGGTGGTACTGAGGTAAAGTGGGAGATAACGCATGAGCTGCTTCAAAAAGACCAGAATCTTCCATTTCTGTAGACAGATCAAAGGCAGTTCTTTTCCCACTAAGTTTCTGTGCAAGGCTGGTCATAGACCTGGTCAAGGTTCGTTTTGGTGGATGCAGTCCTGAGGCAGCTGACTGGCTTTGCTTCGTTAAGCTTGTTATACATGGTATACTTCCACTGTAAGAATCTGTACTAACTAGTTCCTGCTTGGAAGGAGGTTGCCACTGAGAATAAACATGCATTTCACAATCCATTCCAACTACAAGAATGCCATCACGCACCCAAGACAAGGAGACTGGAAAAGGAGGCGACCCTTCTACAGAAGAAACCAAGTCAACGCAACGCAGTAGAACAAACCTAGAAAGGGTTGTAGTCTTCATACTGCCACTGTGGGAGATTACTACAGTCTCCTTACCATTTTGTTCTTGCAGCTTCCCAGACAGTTGGCCAAACATATATAATTTTGATCCAATTCCCACTGTCAGAATATGTGAACCATCTTCCCTAGACATCCAGTCTAAGTGAACCAAGTGCTTAGTGCTGGGTATATTCCCACTATGAGACAGAAAAACTTCCTGTCGGTTGTATGCCACTAAATTACTATCAATGCTCATAGCAGAGTCTAACATGGTGCCTATTTCATTTAAATGAAGAGTCTGCTCTAGAATCCACGAAGAACCCCCTGTAGATTCACATTCAAAAATACTAACATCCATTATAAAGTCTTGAGAAAGGTGACTGTTTTTACATGTTGTCTGCTTGTATGCTACAGCTAATCGGTTTGTGTGCGCACAACTAACTTCAACTGGCCTTCCTGGAACATTAATGGCACTACTACTAAGAAGTCCATCCTCAATCAGTAATGGCCATTCTTCCCATATATACGTAACACCACTGTGTATATTATATTCTGGTATGGAAGAAGCTGATGATTCAGTAGTCACTCTGCATCTCCAGAACCGAACTTTTCCATCAGAGCACGAAGTAGCCAGTAGATAAGGAGCATGACAAACAGGGTATATAGAAGAGGAACTCAGATGTCCTAAAATAAAATAAAATACATTTTTACCAGGACAACACATTAGAATGCAAGCCAAGAGTAAAGATCAGTATATTCTGTTATCATTTCACTATTCTGAAACAAAAAGTATGAGGAAGTCCTCATACAGAGGGTTGTTTGCAGGGTTTCACAAAGGAAACACGATGACAGAAACAGCATGAACCCATTTTACTCTTAGTCCCCACTTCATTCTCTAGAAAGGAATTAAATTACATGTTTTAAACCTGCATATTAATGTTGTTAGGTACCAGTTTTTACTTCCCTCTACCAAGGAAGAAAAGAAAAAAAAAAAGAAAAAAAAAAAAAGAAAAATCAGTCCTCACTTATATTCTCCATGGCATGATTTTAATAGATATTTACTTTTTCTCCCACCAGATAAATATTTCTCTCAGAAATCTAAAAAGTTCATAAAATATTTTTGAAAGACTACTGATGAAATCCTCAAAGTTTAAAAGCAGATCCTACAAAGAAAAATTTATGATGGCTTGCAAAAACAGACTTCAGCTGCTAGAATTTTTATTATTGACAGAATCTGGATTTCTAGAAGCATTATACCTTACATAAAAGCTTTATTCTAGTATTAGTTTCAGGATCAAGATACAAAGTCAGGGTATCATATTTTAGCAAGCCTTTTGCATCCAATCCAGTTGCAGGTTTTTAATTCGAACTACTACAAATACCAAACTACTAATTTGTCATAATTTTAAAACCTACTGCTATGTCAGAATGGCAACAATTCCTTATTTTATTCTTTTTAAGAAATTACAAACCTGCTGATGGCTTAACACTTATAATCTCCACTCCTTCTGGCAAATTTAGCTCTTGACTATACACCATTTTTGAAGAGAGTGTAAGCCAGCTGGTGCTCTGAAGGTTTGCTTTACAAGCCTGATACTTCTGAGTGAAAGGTGACTGTATCTTCTCTGGATCTGGTGAAAAATATAATCCTTCTTGTTGTGTTGCTGCTTCAGCTGTATTTGAATCTATCTTTTCATCTAAAAAAGTTTGCATTGTTATTAAAGAGAGTCAACTAAATTTAACTTAAGAACTTTACTCACTTTAACACACTCCAAAAAGACTGACAAAACCAGAGACTTAAAATTTTCCTTTCATGATAATGAAAAGTGTTCCTAAATTCACATTTAAATATTAGAAATATTAGCACACCTCCTATATTAAATACTTCTAAAATTCTGCTTCAAATTCTAGCTTCAAACACTCTTCAGATTTAAAGCAATCAAATTGTAACCAGAAGCAGCAAAACTGCAGTGCATGTGTATATGTGTGTGTGTGGGTGTGTATATATATATACACACACACATTATATATATATATATATAATATATATATAAAATAAAAAAATGTGTGGTATCCATGGAAATTAATGCTTCATGAGGCGCAAAATACCCACAGATAGAGAAATTTAAATGCAGAACTCAGTCTTAACTCACACTGGAAAAAAGTACTTCCAGAACAGTTCTGTTAATACTTGCTTAAAATGTAAGATCTTGGAGATTATGGGATATGAAAGTTTCACTCCTTTTTATGAAAATCAACACAAAGTAGGAATATGGTTTAAACAATAATGCATTATAACGGATTCCTCTAGTATGTAGTAAATATTGGATTTACATTTCCTTAATTTTCAGATGTTAACAGAAAACAACAGAAGTATATCTTAGCTTACTTTTAAGTTTTTTGTGGTAGCTTCAAAGTCTGAAAGAGAACCAGCAGAGAACAACTCCTCATAACTGTATTTCTGATATTTAGGTGCTTCAGACTACATCCCAATTCAGAACTTGTGCAAACTTTAAAATTACAGAACAAAAACTTCTGACCGAGAAGCAAGAATACATCCAAACTGTTAGCTTTAATTAAAAACAGTTGTTTTAAAAATTTTTTTTTTTTTTTACATCAAAACTCAAGGGCTTACCTATTGAGACGGGAATTGACTTCAAGTGCAAGTGCCACATGTGTAGTAATGAGTGGTTTTGAGTATATTCTATTACTATTAAGTAGAATTTTTCAGAGAATCCATTTTGCTGGCATCCTGATAAAATTCAGAACAGGAGGATTTTAGGGGTTATTGAACCAAGCACAGCACTAAATTTTACCAGCTAGAAATAATCATATTCAAATGATACTCAAACACAATGGTCTGGCTATACCTGATTGTTATACAACTTCTAGCAACAGCCATGCTCCCCCTCCCCCCCAATTTTATCACAAGTAATAACCATTAAAACGATTATAGGTGTATGTATATACATATGTATATATTTTAAATCGTCAATATTCTCTTTTAGAGATGACAAAACATTTGCCTGAATTTGCTATATGTTTAAAGCTACATCCCAGAAAATATTCTCCACTTTGCATGCTTGTCCTTCTCTCTTATACGTCTTTAAGTACTGTATCTCTTACTGGCCAACATAAGAGGTAAGACAGTGAGTCAGATGGAGATTTGGCCTGGGCTGCTACAGCTGTTATGACTGACATATAAAAACTACACAAGTAACATCTAGAGAGGCAATGCCATGTCAATAGCTGGGCAGGTCACAGGTTGGTCTAATGGATAGATCCATTGAACACAGCCCAGGCAGACTGACTATATAGTCTTGGAAACATAAGAAGTACGATGCTTCTTCGTAAGAAACCACTTGCTATATATAGTTTCAGCCATCAAGAAAAGGCGGCGTGAATTGTTATGTCAGGAGGAGCTCATTTCTGGAGAGTGCATCCAGCCACTCTCCCTCCTTAGTTCCAAAGGAAGTTCCTTAGGATCAAAAACAAATAGTCAGTTTAGCGATACTAGTGTGTACCGTCTTTTCTCCATGATTCCTCTAAACTTCTTTTGGGTACACATCTAGAAAAACATGATGAAGAATTAGCTGCACTACCCCTGTGGGTTCTATATTGGATTACTTCTGTTACAGTGTAAAAAAAAAAAAAAAAAAGGAAGTGAACCAGTTATTAAAACGACATGAGCTAAATTCTTACATGCTTTATCAAAAAGGAAAGGAGAGGGAGACATTTTAAAACTGAAGAGCTTTAAAGTACTAGAAAATAGTTTCCACTTAGAATGCATGTGAATGCTGCACTTCTAATCTACAGTTTCAAAGTGTCCATTTAGCTCAATTTCTTACACAGCAGTGGTCTGTACAGGATGCCTAGAGAAGAATGCAGAAGTAGGTATGTATATAGTGGCACTTTCCGCATGTGCTCTCCAGCTTTCAGCTATCTCCAACTCAGCAAGCTGCCAAGAGTATGGTTTTTTTTGTTTTTAATGATCTTTCACAGATTTTATTGCATTCTGTTGTGACCTTAAGTAAATCTTTCAGTATCCACAACATTCTGTGGCAATGTGTTCCATATATTTACTAGGCACTCTGCAGAAAAGTACATCCCATTGTTTTCAACTTCCCACCTACTAGCTTCATCTGATGTCTTCTCATTCTTATATTATAAGATGCAGTGAATAATCACTTCTTATTCATTTCTCTGTGAATATCATTATTTTGAGACCCCAGGTAACTAAGTACCTCTGTAAGTATTCAGTTGGCTGCTTCTTTCCCAAGCTGAGGAGTTGTAGACTTTCAGTTGTTCCTCTTACCAAGGCTTTAGAATAGTTTCTGTATTTCTTCTAGAGACTGTTTTGCACATTGTATTCAAGATGCAAAATTACAAACTTATGCTGTGGCCTAATACTTTTCTCTTTTGTTCTCTATTGCGTTTTAAAACTCTGGTATTCCATATGTATCTTTTGACCTTTACTGAGAGTTGGGCTAACACTTTCATAGATTTATCTCCATTACTCCAGATCTTTCTTGGGTAGCAATAACTAATTCAGAATTCAATGTATATACACAGTTCAGGCCATTTTTCCCATATCTCTCTCTTTTTTTTTTTTTCTACAAAATAAGTTTCATGTACTGTGCTATCACCCCCAACATTATGAGACTGTTCTGCAACTTTGCTCCTTTTTATTCAGCCTTTCTTTTACTACCCCAAATTAGTTGGTATCACAGACTGTCATTTTATCCTGACCCTTATTTTCCAGATCATTTGAAAATTCTGAACAGAAGTGAGATGCCTATATAACTCAACCATTAACCCACCTCACCAAGCAAGGAGAGTCAATCATCTATTCCAGTGTAATTAGCAATTGCCCAAAGATCTGCAGAATATCTTCTAAAACAATAGCTATGAAATATCCACACAATATTTAGAACATTGTATTTTACGGAGTGAGTAAGAAAAACTGAAGTAAGTTTTGTCTGTGTCATACTCCGTAGCTACAAGCTTTATTTTTAAAACACCTTTTCCCCTTTGGCACTGACAAAGTTATTAGTAACAGAATGTTTCGTTCAGTATACAATGGGTACCTCATCACAAGCTATTTCATCTAAAATTTGATCGAATGGTGCTTTGGTATATAAACATCTTAGATAAATATCTTTGACCTTAAAATGCAAAAAGCTATACAGGTTCTTTTTCATAAAATAAATGCTGAAGACCAGATACTATATTTTTCATTCTACAGAGGAAAAAGATTTCTTTACCAGACTCTGATAAGTTGTTCCTCATTTCAGCTGTTTCCTTCTCCTGGTTATTTAAAATGAAGTCTTCTTGAAAAACATGAAATAACTGTGTTTTCCTACCATGCTAAAAAAGAGAAAGAGAGCCACACACACAAGATGTGAATATTGTGGAGTGTATTAATAATGTTGCTCTCTAAGATGGGAGCTTTTAGGTTGTTTGTTAAGTTGGCCATATCAATGAAAGATCTCTCAAAAAAAGCACTTTCATTATTCAAGTTCTCTTCATTTACAGATATTATGAAACTAAAAGCAGGTATATGCCAGAATCGGTCTTTAACTACTTCATCTTTAACTTGATTGAGCACTACAGATGTAGCCTGCATTTTTAACACATTTTAAACGATATAATAATGCTATAAGAAGCATACAAAAGATCTTACAAGCTCTGTGATGGCATCCAGTTCAATAATACATCCTGGGCGGGCAGTAGATTGCTGACTTACAATGTTAAAAACTTCACCAACATATTTCTGTTAAAAAAAAAAAGGGGGGGGGGGCAGTTGCATGGTCTCAGTGACTCAGCTTTTTGTATTTCTAAACAGGTTGCAATTCATTAAGAACTTTCATAGCATTCTTAGTTTCCCCAAGAACCACATTATTTCTGGTGGCTACAAGGTGGCAAGAACTTGTATGTCTCATCTGGAAAGCATCACCATCAGCAATTTATCATCCTTTCACCATGCTACAACAGTATCTCAACTTTTTCTTAGGATGCAAACAGTGCAGTGTTTCTTACTCTGTTATTGCACCTCGCAGCACAAGTGTTTCACAGGTATTACCCAACCAAACACTGACCTGACTCTATGCTCAGTTTGGAAGATTAAATGGAATACAGCATGGCTACAATGCTAAGAAATTTTATCATATCTGATTTTACAAGCAGAGCTTAGCTATCACAGTCAGCAGAATCTCAGCAGCAAGCCAGAAACTCATGCTATAGAATTAAGTTATGACCTCCAAAAACTTATGACAGGTTTCACTTACAGAAATTTCAGGATTGGAGAGCTCACACAAAAGTTTTTTAGCATCTATTACAGCTTGATATAATCTCAAATGCTGTCCATCACTAGCCACAAAGCAGGCACTTGGAGAATTACAGTACGCACCTGAAAAATACAAATGCACAAAGCGCGCAAATATATATCAAACACAAACATTCTCCCTTTTTTGGCCAGAGACAATTTTGAAGTTATCAAAGAAAAAAATATAACACAAGAAATAATTTCTCTTGTTAATTTCTGTTCACAAGTAAGAACTACTAAGTTTAATGCTGAGCTTAGCAACCAATGTTAAAATGCATTAAAGGAAATCAGAATTCCATTTATGAACTACCTGCAAAATCTACCTCTGCTTTTAGTGTTGACCATAGTCTGTAATCATTGTTGAGATATTTATAATCTAAAGTATATACTATCATCTAAGAACAGCACTGCATTAGCTCCTAAAACATCAAGTACCTAATGATACATATAAGAAGATAGAATAAAGAACACAGTAAGTCTTCACAGAATGATACACAAGTGCCAGCAGCTTGGAAAACTGTAAAATAAAGGGTCCAGACTTACATTTCTTCAGTACTTTCAAATATATCAATATCGCCTATTTAATAGCATTTTTAGGCTAAATTACTTTTACTCTATAACACTTAACAAGTCAGGAAACTAAACTCACCGAGGCAATAGCTGGGTATAAGTGTGGGCAGCCACGCAACATTAGAAAATGCAGAAACATGGAGGGAATTGATCCGAGCAAGTTCAGAAACTCCACCAGAAAAGGACAATGGCCCAACAGGATCAACTCGCCAAAGAATAAGCTCACTGTAAACTGCATTGGGATCCTGGGCTGTTACACTTGCATTGCCTCTATTCTGATGTCTTAATGGTGACTCCTGAGATTTTAAAGAATCATTTGTCTGTTTTGCATTCTCAATATCTGGTGTCCTCAGAGCATTGTGATGTGAGGTTGTAAGCAGCAACGGTAACACTGAATGGCAAGCCAAGTCGTTAAGATGAAAACGGTGACCACAGTATCGGGATTTATGTGAAATACTGAGTACAGTTGAAAAAGCAGATTCCTCAGCAAAGCTCACTAACCACTGGTTCAGAGACCCATCTGCATGTTTGGAAATCATCATAACATTGGGGGTGAAGATACTTAATTTTAAGCTGTTGGTTGATTTACTGTGTCCAGAAGAGATAAGCATAGATGAGGATCGCGTAAGGCCAGGGGGCTTTTGTTTGCCTTGCTGAATAGCCAAGTCAACATTTTTGGTACAAGCGTACATCACTACACTTCTGCAAAGAGAATTGGCATCACCCGTCGGAAATGCAACCGGAATTCTTGAGACAAATGACACCTAGAAATTTAAGAAAGGGAGGAGGAATTAATATTAAAGTTATTTTCACAGCATACTTCTCATTGAGTAACAATGCATAATCCAGAAAAAATAAAGTACCTGCACCTGGCGAAACATGCCAGGCTGGTATTCATCTAGCCAGTCCACATGCCATACCAGCAATGAACCATCCACAGGATGTATACTGAATAGCATGTCAGCATTTTTACTCCATTCGGAAAGTAGTACTTCAATTTCATGATCGATAATTGCAGAAGATAAAGGAATAAAGCTTGAATTTGGAGTAGTTTTCTCACCACCTAGTTCCCTCTTTTCTTGGTTTCCTTTTTGTTCAGCTCCATTTTCATTAGCTTCTAGAACACACACAGATACATCTTAAATTCACAAGATGAAATATAGCAGGCAATGGAGAACCTTTCAAGCTTCTTCTAAACCACTCATACAAGCACAATTTAAAATAACAAAAATTCAAACTAGAAGTTCTGTTGCAGACCTCAGTCAATGACTAATAAAGTAGATTATTTTACACCTTAATATGAAACACTTTTTTTCCTCCCACTTAAATCCTTCAATGCATAGGCAGAACAAAAACATCTCCCAACTATGCATAAATAAATCGTTTATATAACATTATAAAACTATTTAAATTAGGTATACATTAATATTAAAAGCAAAAAAAACACCTTAGTTCTAAGACTATCTGCTTCCTTAAAGATATTAAAATAACACTACCATGCAAAAGCCTTCAGGTCAGCTTAAATAGCTAAGGAGACAGTGTTCAGCAGAAAGCACTAAAAATCTCTGAAACAACCATTAACAAATTCAGTATTTCTAGAAACAGATTTTTTTTTTTAAAAAGCCATGTAAGTACTTCCAGTGGAAGGGAAGGAAATGCAGAAAAATGCTACTGTAATCTATCTGCATCCTTAGATACTAAGTTATCTATCCCTTACTTAATGTTGAAGAACATTACATATTACTTTATAAAACGAAAGCCAAGGACTTTTACCTTCTTCTGATTTGCCATCGACCTGATTAAATTCCTCAGCACTGGTCTCAGGAGAGTGGTGTTCAAAACTCTTTTTAAGTTGTTGCAGAAATACTTCCATGGATAAGGTAAAATGAAGTTCCTTATTGTTTAGCCAATGCACAACAAAAGGTCCATTTTTTTCTTCATTTTCTCCAAGACTCAGAGATGTGATAGAAGGAAGCAGAGGAATATCTATCAAAAGAGATATTAAAAATGTTTTTCAAAACAAAGCAGCTTGAACAGGATAAAAAGTAATTTCATAATAATTGTTTTTAAGCAGAAGTTCTACTATGAAAAAATGCAATTAGGAATAAGCATATTGCTAGTTGTCATTCCTTTCACCAACATCATCCACTTCCAGTATTACTTTGTTCGGCTGCTATCCACAAGAAGATGTGCATAACAACCATGTTCTAAGGGAGGCTCTCAGCCACATTTACGTTAGAGTTACTGTATGACACTGAGCTACATATTCATGACAAAGCTGTCCGTACAAGCTAATTTACCTTGCTTTTGCTACTACAGCTCAGTACAAACCAAATCATTTCAGCATAGTTTGGTGATGCTTACTTCAGAAAGCAGGCTACAGGAAGGATATGTTGATACCAAGGATCATACATGATGGCTAGGCAGAACTAATACAGTGACCAGATATGTCCTTTGTAACACTATCACATAGTCAGGGTTTCAGGTTCTTATCAGTCCTCTTACTACTTCACACTGCCATATGATGCTACTTAGTGTGACAGGCCGTTATTAAACATAAAGAAGTAATCACAAAGTAAGTGACAGAAGCGAGTATCAGACTGATGCAGAGCCATAAATGTGGCAAAAAAGCAGCTAGTTGATTTACTGTAATTTCTCAAATGGGCCATACAGCAATAGCTGAAGGCTCAACCTACGTTTAATTCACACCTAGAAGTCTGCATGTTCTCATCTCATTCTACTTGCTATCAATGCAGTAGTACATAAATTCCATCTCCTGGGAGACAAAATATTTCTTATTCCAATTCTGTTTTTCACACCACCAATACTTTTGTATTACTTATGCTCCAGTCTAGGCTAAGAAAATGAGTGAGAGCACATATATAAAAAAGGATCAACAAGACGACCAGGAATTTTGTCCTAAAAAAGGAACACAGGATTTGAGAAATATAGTCTGTCTTTCTAGAAAAGACAGTTACTGCTAGTTACAAAAACACGATAATGGATTTGGCAACAACAGAAATCGGAGTGGAGAACAAAGCTATTTCTCATAAAGGCAGGTAAACACGGCAAACATGAACAAGGTGAACTAGAAAGATGACTTTTGATATTAGAATATAAAGCTACGTACTTTAAGGATTTTTTTTTTTTTTATGTTTGATTGAAATAAATCACTTTCTTCTCCATTTTCCTACTTCAGAACTTCAGTTATTCTATTCTAGGACCACTGCATCTTCCTGAGGATTACCAACTTTTAATTGATGCTCAGCTCTGGCCAAAATCCTTAGCTAGTGAATTTTTACTTGCTTCAGAGTCACACTTGTTCTTTCCAAAAACCTTCTAAAGTCTTTGGATTTAAAAAACAAGCAAACAAACAAAAAAATCAGTAACTCTTTCCAGCTCTCCTTAAATACAATTTTGTCCAAACAACTGCTTATTCCTTTCACTGAACTCCATCCAGGCCAAATTTAAATTTAAGTAACTCTTTACCATAAAGGAAAGTCTCAAGAATTTTGCCACTATAAGAAAACTGGTTTCAAAATTATTTTTAAAAAATTATAAAAACATATATCCTTTTTTGTGACATGTGAATGTTTTGGCCTTAGTTTTTATCAGATACTCTGAATATTGTAATAAGGACATATCTTGGAGTGAAAGATCATAAATTGATGTGGTTTGAATTAAATGAAAGCAAAAATACAATTTGGTTTTCAGATAAAATTTGATTCCAATAGGGCAAACTAAAAGAACTACTTAGAGAACCTGGCCAGAGTGAAGTACTTAGGGAATTGGCTGTGCAGGAGAACAGATATTTCCTCAAATTAAAGCTTAAGATAAGAGTTACTTAGAACAGAGGTTCCAAATAAAATATTAAAGAACCACCCCTTATTCCCTAAATCTACTGAAAGAATTACAGACCAAATGATACAAAAAAGACTCTCAAGCAGGATATTACTAAAACAGGAAAAAAAAGGAAGAAAAATTTAAAAGGTCAAAGACAACTAAAAGTCTTAGATACCTAAAAAAAATCTTTTACCATTCTTTTCCACAATTATTTCCATTCCCATTCGGCAGGTTGGCAGTTTGGCTCAGTTATATTGCAAAGACTATTAAAAGCCAAATTAAAGATTCCTTAGTCATTATGTATAAACAGAAATGCATCAAGACCATGGATTTAAAAAAAAAGTGTGCTAACCACATGAAAACGTTTATTAGCTCATTGTTGCTAACCACATGAAAAGGTTTATTAGCTCATTGTATACATTTGATGATGCAGAAATGCAAACAGGAGAACCTGAAGTCTCCAAGATTTGTTACACAGGAACTTTCTTTTATGACATTAGGTAGTAATTGATGTATTGAATGGAGACATTTTCTGTAGAAATAGTACTGAGAGCATTGCACAAAACAGCTGGAAGTCTATTTTTGGAAAGCTTTATGCAATTCTGGTCACATTCGTCAAAGAAAGAGGAACTTAAGCAAGAACATGTAGCTTAGCAAATCAAAAGTAAAATATGGTAAGTATGATTCTTTAACCTACCAAGGACATCATAGCTAAGTATGAACTAACCATAAATACATTTAGATCGAAAGAGTGGCCTTACAAAAAGAGTCAGTAGCAGCAAAGAGTCAGTAGCAGCAAAAATAAATAAAAACACTATGTTTAAGATGGAACTTAACTAGTATAAGCAAAGATTTATATGCTATCATCACCCATTAAGTTTAGACACAGGAAATCACATCATAGCAATAAAACTTAATGAGAGGAAGTTCAATATTGCATTTCTATTCAGTTTTTCAATGAGTGGACAATATGCTTCATTTTCAACATACACAAACTTTACAAAAGCAGAAGTATTAGTTCCTGAAGGGGCTTTTCCTCAGTGCTATCAAAATAGTGCTTGAGTGCAAGTAAATATTAAATTTATAAAACAAGAAGGTCTAAGTCTGTTTTGCTTGGTTCAGAGAGATAAGTACAGATATGTATGGTTACTTCAGACCTTTTGTGTTAGATATGCATTCTGAGAAGCTTGTGAATTGATTTATCAGCATGCTTTCAATATGATATTTTATGCAATCAACACAATTCCCAATGAACCTGTAACTCCATTTACAAATATTTACCCTTGTACATATCAGTCCACTGTGAATCCCAGGTAAAAACAACAGAAAATGAAGGACGCTATTCCTATAGAGAAAATTTATTCCAAGCATTTCATTACTGTAGATTTTTCCATGCGTTAAATGAAACCAATATCCTAGGGACCTTGCACAATCGTATTAATATTTTACTAATACGTCTGAGCAAGTTAAGCTTATGCAGCAACACATATCTAACAGGAACTGTAGTTTAGCCTGTAGCAAGAATTTACTCTGCTTCTTACCTGTAGCTGGATTGATACTGGCAGCAATATGAAAGTGACAGAGTGCATTTGCATGAGGAGGGATGTTCCTGTGAACTTCATGAGGATCTTGTTGATGTGGAGAGTATCCAGTATGTGCAACTACAGCACTTGACCTCCTCCTTCCTCGTCGGAAGTGCTTCAGGTTTAACTGCATGAAGAATAAGGTGTCATTTTAAATTCCTTTCAAAAAGAAAAAGCAGATTTCATCTGTAAGTGGTTTTCTAGATACAGTGCATGAAAGATTTTTTTCACTTCAAAAGCAACATCAGTGAATTTGCTCACAAAAATCACATCAGTCAGATTGTGTCTGCAGTGGAGCAATACCAATACTTTCCAATTTCTTTATAAAAAGGCCTTTACAGTATTCAGTAACTGTTTTGTTTTCTAGTGTGCTGACAATGCTCACATAGTTTTTTATACCCAAACAGATAAATATTACTGTGTTTTGTAAAGGCACCAAACTTATTAAAGGCATCAAAGAAAAAAGATCTGAATAATCTCTTTTCAGGGAGACTCTGAAAGGAGATTAGATCTGTACTTTGGATCTGATTAGATCAGTATTTCTACTTCCACTGCAATGTCCCACTTAGTTTTAAAGTCTCTCCACCATGCAAAGTGGATTCGCTTCTAAAGCGCCAATGTGTGTGTGTGTGTGGGGGGGGGGGGGGGGGGGGAGATGTTCAATTTTTAAAACAAAGTGTGCCAGTATTAAAAAAAGTCACACTCCACATACTGCATAGCTCCAGACCATTGTGCTATAGCTACCTGTACAAGTATCATTGTGCTATAGCTATCTGTACAAGCATCAAGAAGTATGAAAAGATAAATGATTTCTACTAGTTTGGTATTACCTTCTTTGTATTCCTTTTCGCTTGCTATTCTTGCCTCCTACTATACCAGGCTCATGCAAAATCATTTTCTCCCAATTTTTACCTAATTGTTATTTCTGATCTTTAATTTTGTCCCTTGCTTTCAGCAGGAACACAAAATTGTCTCCCAACTTCACTTTTCTTAGGAACAGTCTTTCTTCACTGCATTGTCTTTCAGCCTGACAAATTTATAGTCGACTATGCCACATTTGCTAAGAAAGCAGCCTGATCATGTGAAATATGTTATTCCATTAAGACAAGAGCACAACGTCCAAATACTCTCTACACAGGTTTGTAGACTTCTAATGCTATATTTTCCTTCTGCTTCCCATTGATAAACTAGCTAATAAGGATCATTTGCCTTAGAGATACTGCTTAAGAGCAATCTGCTCTACCTGAGGACTATAGCAGCAGAAAATATCTTTTTCCTCAATATTATCATTGTTTTTTCTAATTGCATAGGCCAGAAAACATCCCACAACTCCTAACATGAGAAGCAAGCCTCTACTATAATTTTAAGGCAGCATCATTAGTGGGTTTCACAGAACTCATGCACAATATGCCACTCCATACTGTCCCTAGCTCTTTGAACTAGTAGATACTATAAATGTCTTTGCTTCAGTGACCAGAATAAAATCAGTAGTAGGGATATAAAGTCCCTATATCTTCAAATGTGAAAGCTCAGACAGACTGCTGTCAGCTCAGCATTACTGTTTTCTGTCAGCTGAACACGAGGGAAATTTCACATAAATCCACTACCTTATACCGTAAGTCTACATAACGCATTAAAGTAGTTCAATTTATGACCCATGTTTGAAGTATTAATTACAATGCTGTCTAAAATCACGTGTGTGCACGTGTTGTAGTCTCCTCAATTTCATTTCTTACCTCTAATGCATTTTGCATTCGTTCCTTACTTGATGTATTTCTCTTGAAGTTATTTAAGTTCACTGCATCAGTCCAATTGTTGTATCCGCCACCATACAACAGACTGTCATTGGGTAACAAAGTCTCTGCCCAGAGACGACAGACATTATCCTTACAGCAAGTCAGGAGAACATTGCAGACAGCACCACTAACAAAAGAAAATTTAAGGCGTAAAGATGCCACTTGCATCATATAGCATCAAAATAAAACAGTAGCAAATGATTTCCAGTATCGATATTCAGAATTATACAATGCAACTTAGATACTAAGGAAAGGAAAACTCAACAACATATTCTTGAGCAACTGGACAAATAGTCTCAAAGACAGTAAGATTCAGCCAAGAACTATAAACGAGTCATGCATAATAAGCTTTGATAGCTATTCGAGTTTCTGATTATAAATTACTTGTGTAATGAAGTTCGACATAAGAAAATCACTTAACTATACAACCCTAAATCTTAGGTTCAATTTACAGAACTAGTAAGAAGCAATAAGCTAATTGTTTTTGTAGTCCTGTTGTCATTTATCCAGATCACGCTACTATACAGCGGTTACAAAACCACACATCCAAACCAGAGAAACCAACATAATATCAGGA
Source organism: Dromaius novaehollandiae (assembly GCF_036370855.1). Lineage (NCBI taxonomy): Eukaryota > Metazoa > Chordata > Aves > Casuariiformes > Dromaiidae > Dromaius > Dromaius novaehollandiae. Next base: position 39,991,496 of record NC_088132.1, read on the forward strand.
ATACAACCGCAAATCTTAAACTCCAAACTTCTCTAATGACTATTCTTCTAAATAGAATTTGCATTACATATGTATCAAAAGATTTCAAACAGCCTACACTAAGCTCTGCAAAAACTATACATGTTCTCAGATTTCCAGCCCATATAAGTTTACAATTTAGTTTTAAAGTTAAGACTCTAAAAAGAGATGGAACATCTGACAGTACTGTCCAGCAGCAAACTCCTTCGGGCATCATGCAATAAGTGGATTTTCAAAAATCAATTTAAGGACTACTTTAATGGTTTTATGAAGAGTCTTCTATTTAAAGGTTGGTATAAGAGCACATATTTATCAAACACACAAGGGTATGGTGAATTCAAATGGCTACTGATTGGAATATTACTCATGGCATTAGGATGCTCACAGGCCACAATTACAATTTAAAGCAGGTTTCACAGGAAAAAAAACAAAATGTCCCCCTCACACACACACAAATTAGTGCACTTCTACAGACGAACCTACTGAAACACACAAAGTTTTGTTAGACATATTCTCCCCTCCCCCTGGACAGTTTACAAACTTCAGGCTGTTAGAACTACTGACCGTGGCATGAACTTGCTGGTCTTCCTCCATGAAAATGCATTTACTGAACGAGGATGAGCCAAATAAACAAATGAAAAATCAACTTCTTGTGCTTGTTTTCCTGGACTTGCACCAGGAGGTGTTACAGCTGATCGCCAGCTGTCTGCATTGTACCATACTTTCACAAGACAATCATCCTAAACAACAAAGAACAAATAAAAACATGCTTACTGAGTCATTCACCTTCCAGCTGGAGAACCAAATAAAAGTTCAAGAGAACTATGTCTCGGGTGAAATGTGTAAGCTCTGTGTCAAAGTACCAAGTACTTCTAATATTCCTCTGATTCTCATTTGTCTTTTTTCAAGAAAGGTATTTCAGCCAGTATATCGTGAAAGACATCACAGGACATATAGCAATATGTTATTCTAAACAAGCAAAACAGGAAGGGAAGAACTTCTTGCTTCTTTATTATACAGAGCATAGTTCATCGAAGTCTGGTATTTCACATTCACATGCTGGAAACAAATCAACTGAAATACACTTTACCTGGAAAAAGAAATCTACAAGTTATTTTTAAGGGTTTAGCTGATTTGTTACATCTTTCTCTCTTCCTTAAATATAGCAAATACCTTAAAAGTCATAGTCCTCTAAGCAAGCACTACAACCTAAAGTGGCAAGCATAGAGATAACATAACAAATATGCAAAATGGATGTTATTCATCTGTTAGTGATGCATACAACGGATTCACAAAAAAAATGCATGACAAGATTACCTTTTAAAAGAAAGATTTGGTTGCAACTTGAACCATCTTTGAACCTCTCTGCTTCAAGCATGTATTAGGGGACGTTATGTTCCAACCAGCAAAAAAAACACAGACTACAACTAAGCTAAACACTCTTCTAATCGATCCTTATGTGTGCATACTAATTTTTCATTCACACTTTCAAGACAGACTAAAGCAAAGTGCATAATCAATTTTGATTCCTACATCTGCAGACTCATTCATGATATCTCTTTGTATTCTGTGAAATTGACACTTAAGCCAGAGGTTTCCATTACTCTCAGCAACTGCATCATCCCAATGATCCTTATTACTACCATTTTGTCTCCTTTTCAACAATTCTGCAGTGTATACTACATTCTTTAGTTGACAGCACAAACTTGACACCTGTGTGCATCTGTTAACCTGTGTAAAGACTGATTAGAGTGTAAGGTTTTTATCTCTTTTTAAAATCAGTAATCCTAACACATGATTATTTCTCCATAATTACTGTGATAATTCCATAAATTCTCACAAGAGAGTTCCAAAGATTCTTACGCGATCTTTTTGACCAATATCAATGCGAGTCTTCTCTCGAAGAAAAACAACAGTACTATTTGCAGCAACAAAATATTCAATTACATCCCTTTACAACTCAGAGAAAATTGCTTATGAATTAGCCATTTTTTCATTGTATCCTCTATACCATGCTAATTTTCCCTGCTTTGAACTGTTAGGTTATTCTCTTACAAAACCCAAATAATGGCTTTCCTAGTACAAATAAAAGATTGATTTTTTTTTTTAGTGTTTTAGGAAGTCAAAAGATATGATGGTGACACTATGTTTTAACCTTTGTTTATTTTGCAAAGGCATTTTATTGCTTTTGCAGATAAACCATTCATTGCTGAGCACACAAAACTAATCTGTAAGACTAGCCGCAAACACTGACATTAACTATGTGGAGATACACGACTGGAAGGGAACATGAATTCTCTTAAGTTAGACATACAAGTGTATATACAGAGAAAAAAGTGAAAAGCTGTTTTTGATTAAGTGTATCACAATATTGGGGAAATATTGAACATATTTCCTTAACAAATGAATAACCAACATCTTTCTTTTGCGCTTATTTCATTCACAGATCACCCCCCACCCAACTATTCACTTTCTGATGTCTTATGTTTTGGTACCGAAATGTGACCCATTCAAAGTAGATTTTTAAAATCAGTACTCAGTGAATATTTTGGGTTTTGGTACTGAATTATCTTTCTCCCAAATTGTCGTTTGCAAAAATGTAAAGATGCACAGAAGGATTACTGGAAATACTGAGTTTTCTCTCTCTCTCTTTTTTTTTGTTTACCTTTCCAGCAGTGGCAAAAAATTCCCCATCTGGTGAGAATTTCATTAAACAAACTTGAGAAGCAGTTCTGCAAAATAAAGACAATTAAAAACAGAAAATAAAATTTAATACTTTTTCAGAACTCTAAACATTTTTTCCCCTTCAAAATTATGAAAGTGCTTCAATTCTTATATGCAAATGCCTGCTGTATTGTGTGAAATGTTTAATTTGAGCTTTAACAAAGTCCAGAGAGACTGGGGATAAACTTAGGTAGAACACTGAGTTGGGGCCAAAGAGAAGAAACAGGAAACAAAAGCTGTAGCTGAGACACAGATACAGCATTCAACATTTCAAAATGTTATTAAGGAAAAGTAGCTGCTAATGGATTAAACCCAAGTGCTTCACTCCAAATACGTTCTACTTCCACTTCATAAGCCTTTCAAACCGAGTTCTTCCAGTCTGTATTATCTTCCTATTCATTTGAAATAGAGACTTCCTTTTCTTACACTTCCTGCAGGGTTATAACCCAAGAGAACAACAATGTGTAACACAGTAACTTGGTTAAGAAAAGTCTTAAGAAAATCTTAAAGCAGTTTTTATATCAACAGTCACAGTGGTAAAAGATGCCACACCAAAATAATCTAGTTATATGGTTCATTTGTGCTGTGTTTTATTTTCTTTAGCAAATATTGATAAATCAGCTTCTTTCACGGATTTTGAAGCACTGAGCAACTGCTTTAGTCATACCACTTTATTAATGACAACAGGGTGGTCATCAGAATTTAACTGTGCAGCACAAATCCAATATAAATTTTAATCTTGAATTTGTTAGACTTGCATAACAAGTTGTAAGGCCTAACTTTTGAGAACGATCAAGTTAGCCATCAGGTCAATGAAAGCATGATGCATTTAGCACATGCAATAACAACAAATCAATTACAAAACCTGTGCAAAGAAAGCCAATTTTCAATTCTTGGTTGAAGCAATATTCTCCTAGTACACCCAACATTGAAACATTTCAGAATGCCTATTCAGACATTAAAATCAATTCAGACAAAGGTCAGTATTTAAAAATTCATCATTGTGCAAACTTTTCATTAAGAAAAGCTTATTTTAACAGAAGAACTAATTCTAGTATTTGTACTAGAAGACATACAGGCATAAAAGGTGAAATGACAGAGCAAATTCACTTGATCTTTTCCAGGACCCATTAGTTCAAAGTGCACGAAACCAAGCTCACTCTCTCCTCCCTGAGAAGAGTTTATAAGAGGGAAATGAGAAAAACTATGAAATTAAGTCTATTGGACTGGTGATCCAAACACAGAACATACTATTGAAGAGACAGAAGAAAAGCAGTATCTGTGTGATCCAGACTGCTACAACTGCACTCCAAGATTCTCACACCATATCTATGGCATTCTGTCTGCAAGACAACTGCTTCTTGCATTAGACTGAGATGAGGGCCCAAAGGTGTCTGAATAAATAAGTCTTTGACTTTTCTTATTTATAAAATTAATCATATTCAAAGGATAACTTTTCAATTGTCACTTGGATGATCTGAGCATCTGCCCAGAAATGATGTTAGAAATGTCTTCTCCCTGCAGACATGGCCACAGCATGTCAAGTCACATAAAACTCATTCAGAACTGACTGAACAGTCATCAATTGTCCTACAGATACAACAATATCCCACTCCTTAGATATTTATTTGAAAGTTCACCTACAAATTTGAAGAATTTATCACAAATCAAATTCATACTCGGATGGTCTCCTGATAGTTTAACATTTACAGGCGAAAGTTAGCAGACATGCAAATTCAGTTAATAAAATAGGTTTTCAAATATTTGGGGAGGGAGTGGATTTAGTGTGTGCAAACTGAGATGGAGAGAAAAATATCTGAGTAAAGTTCACAGTTGAGAAAACATAACATACACCAGCAGCCCACTGAAGGATGAGAGAAGACTGGGCTTGAAGCTGCCCTTCTTCCTTATCCAAATGGCGGTTCCAATTACTTGGAAGACCTGAAGGACACTTCAGCTGCTTACGTACGTGATCTTAAGACCTACATCTAGCTTGAAAGTCAAAAGCTAGCCATCAAGAAACTGCCAAAGCCAGAGCAGCAAAACCACTCCAGATCTCCTTTATGCCACAGAGGATTACCTATCAATGTTCTCAAAGTTTTGTGGATCCACCATAAAATCTTTATCTACTAAATTCTACGTATTTGCAAGTCTTAATACCAAAGGAGTGGTATAAATACAACTGATAAAACTCTGAGTATAGAGAGAAAGAGCCAAACAACGTATTCAGTTGGTATCACTGGTGCATTCACAAGAACTTTTATGGACATCCTTTGTCAAGATGCTAGGTTAAATGGTTTATCTCCTTTTGATTGTATTGGGGAGGAATAACCCCTTACATCACTAAAGGCTGCAGGCCAACCAGCTTGAGAGCAGCATTGCAGAGAAGGACCTGGGAGTCCTGATGGACAGTAAGTTGACCATAAGCCAGCAACATGCCCTCGTGGCAAAAAAAGCCAATGGTATCCTAGGCTGCACTAGGAAGAGTGTTGCCAGCAGATCAAGCAAGGTGATCCTTCCCCTCTACTCAGCACTGGTGAGGCCACATCTGGAGTGCTGTGTCCATGTCTGGACTCCCCAGTTCAAGAGAGACATGGACATATTGGAGCGAGTCCAGAAAAGGGCCACAAAGATGATCAAGAGGCTAGAGCATCTCTCATAAAAGGAGAGGCTGAGAGAGCTGGACTGTTCAGCCCGGAGAAGAGAAGGCTCAGGGGGAATTTTACCAGTGAGTGTAAATATCTGATGGGAGGGTGTCAAGAAGACAGGGGCAGACTCTGTTCAGTAGTGCCCAGAGGCATGACGTGAGGCAATGAGCACAAACTGAAACACAGGAAATTTCACTTGAACACAAGAAAAAACGTGAACACATTTCTTTATTGTGGGGGTGGTTGAACACTGAACAGGCTGCCCAGAGAGACTGTGGAGTCTTCATCCTTGGAGATATTCAAAACATGACTAGACATGGTCCTGGGTAACTTTCTCTAGCTGACCCTGTTTGAGCAGGAGGGTTGGACTAGGCAGTTTCCAGAGGTCCCTTCCAACCCCAACCATTCTGTGACTCAACTCGTAACACTTCTAAAAATACATTACATATTTGTTCAAGCAGGGAGTAATGGACTCTTTTCTCTAAAATTAGACACCTAACTTGATCTTTTCCTAACACAGCACACAAATGCAAGATCCTGACTCAAGAGGTACTTCAAGTAAAAGGAACAACTGAAGGATTAAAAGACTTTTCTAGATAGGTCCTGGGAACTACCTGATTAACACCAAGTGCTTCATGAAGAATAATTACAAGTTAGTCCCTCCAGCCAACCACTTAGGGAGACTTACTTAAGGAGACTCCCACATGGAACATCAGTCCAAACAAAAAGTGCACCTAATGTATTAGAAGAGCCTTCCTATGGCAGGGAGCACTAATTTAGCTTATAAACCGAAGTACTAGACTAAAACTCTTTGGGCTTTGTGCCGATACAAGAAAGATTAAAATGATTAATCAACATTAACACAAGAGTAGCATTCTGAGATGCAGGAAAACAGATTACATGCATGTTTGCATGACTGTTCCAAATATTCAGAATAGAGAAAAAGCACAATGGGGAGGGAGGGGGAGGAAAAGAAGAGGGGACACATACATAGGACACTGAAGGAAGTTTATTTGAATTTGTCCTGCAATCAAAATTTTCAAATACACTGCATAAACCTTACCTGTTGTACAAGTAATGAGAAACTGGGACAATGACAAAAGGAACCTTCCCTCAGTATTTTACTAATGCTCAATATAATTGAAGAGCTGCTCAATAAACATAAGCTACCTGAAAAACCAACACAGCTGATCTTGAAGAAAGAAAGAAACATCATATATTCAAGGTAAATATGATTCAGATTTATATCTGAACAGTATTTACCAAATAACAGCACAGAATAATGTTTCACTGAATTACATCACGCATTTCATCTGAAAGGTGTGAACCAGCAAGGAGAAAGGAATGATTTGTTTTTAAAACAGTGTCTTACTTGCATTGCCAGATACACCTCCATTCTCCAGTGCCAGTATCTGTTCTTCCAGCATTCCCATTGTCAGAAGGATTTTCCGAATGACTATTGGACCAAAGCTGAAGACAACTGGAACCGGTTAAAAGGCGAGTGCCTAAAAATATTTGTAACAATAGAACCATAAAACAACTAAGAGTGCAAAGACTTCTCTATTGAGAAATAAAAAATATTTTTTTAAAAAATGCAAATTTGTGACTGGCTATACTGCAGAACAATATGCCACAAATACTGTATTAACCCTCCTTCTATGGCAACGTTGCTGTAAAAGGCACACTGCTATTATGAAACCCTTTATCTTGAAGGCACTGACAGATCGGGTCAATCTTGCAAAAAGCCAGCTTCTATTCTGATGAGATATTCTAATTTGAATAGCTACAGTTCAAATAGTCAAAATCCATTAAATTTTCCAAGTAGTTAGTTCTCTAGAAGAGACACTTAGAGCTACTGTAAATGTCCCTCCTTCACACAATATTTACCATTTAAGCCACTTTTTTGCAGTATTAGATACTGCTTAAATTAGGGTAACAAGTAACATAATACACATGCAGCTAATGTTTTAGCTCTCCTGTAACAAGTGACAAAGGGTAAGGAAATCTTTACTTTTCCTCCAAGGAACAGCCAAATTTAAATAAGAAGTTAGCTGCCATATCAAGTAAAGTGCTACATAAATTCCTTTCTTACCTGTGGGATCCCATGTTAAATTATGTGCTATTGCTTCTAGTAGGATTTGAGCATTCTTCTGCCACTGATAATGTGGTCTCTGAAATTAAGTATTCACATTACATTACACAAACATTACCATGAGAATTCTTACTGGGGTTCCCCTTTCCCCTTAATATAACATTAGATAATATTAGAAAAAATACATCTTTACTGTGCTCTCCAATTTTTACTAGGTATACATTTAAAATAAGTTACCACATATCTAATAAAGATGGACTCATTGTGGTTTGTTTTTCAACAGAACGCATATCTGGTGACACGAATAGAAGTTTCTGACTTTTTTTGAAAAGCTACCTTGAAAAAAATTTCAGTACCTAAATTCATCATCAGAATCTGAGTTTTTTTAAATGAAGTCTGATTTAGTTTTGGGGGAAAAAAAAGAAAGAAAAACAAAAAGAAAGTGACATATATTAAAGGCACCCAGTATATGGTATCAGTAGTAGGGCTAAACTGCAGGATTTGGATAAGTTCATGATGACATGTGTGATACTTCCCCCAGCCCTTTAATTTTAATAAATAAATAAAAGTATAATGGTTAAGTATGTTCAGATTTTGCACCAGTACTTCATTCGGTGGAACATGCTGAGGATTAAACTAAGGAAATTTATCTGGTTTGCCTTCACAGTAAGTTGCAAACTTTTGTTGCTTTGAATTATGCAAGAATCTGAATTCATCACTGAAAACAGAGCCAACAATTTTTTTTTCTTAATTCGCAAAGACAGATAGTATTAAAGTAACCCTTACCCACTACAGAAAATATCAAATTAACATACATGGAAGCTAAAATACAACAACTAAACCTTTGAGATATGTAGTGAAAAAACAATAAGCAGTACCTGCAGATAAGGATCTAAAAACCAATATATTTTTGCAGCAGGCTTTGTTTGTTTTAAGATTTTGAATATTCTAATAAATGGAAGACAATCTTGCATCAACCTAAACATGCTGGAAATTATTGTCTTGAAGTTACCTATGAGAATGAACTAACTGAATATTTCTTCAATCATAAATACTTCTGATACTTGAAAGCAAATCATGAGTGGAAACATACTTCCACTTACAGTTACTACAATAACTGCCAAGTTTAAGGTAACTCTTTTTTCAGGGTAAGATTTTCTAGTGGTATAGCAAAACACATTCAGGATGGAATTGAGGGCTCCAGTGATCAACGAGAGCACCATATTTTTAAGTGTTCATATGAGAATGCAAAGTCCCATTTTACTATTGTTCGATACCGCTGCTTTCCAGTGGTATAAAATGTTATAAACATTCAATACTGTATCTTTAGTAGATATATAAAATACCACTGTTTTACAGGGACACCAGGAACCACGTAAGTGAGCTGGTCAGTATAAAGAATAATTCTGCAGAGGGAATCCACTATACACCTCGTATAAACAATTCTACTAATACAAATAGAGAGACCAAACGGGGGGGGGCGGGGGGGAGGGAAGGGGAGAGATGGTGTCCTTGAGCAATTGTTGCTGCCAAGCCCTCAAATTGTCAAATTGACTTTAATTAAACACTAATACTTCAATTAAGTATACTGGTAATCATTTCCTTCTAAGAACAGTGGTTAAATACCTTGCCCTAAATCATATCAGAAGGCAAAAATCAAGATTCTGATGGCTAAATCACTAATCCCCTGTCACCAAAACTAAGCCATGCTATCAAGAGACTATTTTTCTTATTCATCACCACAGAACAAACTTTGAAATACAAACACTGTCACACGTTCTACAAAAGTCATGCTAAACTTTTTGAAAAATTAACAGAATTACAGATTCAAGCAAGAGGGTGCAATTTCATAAACCAAGGTTAAAATAACTGTGGTAAAACACATCAAGCCATAAAGGGTACACAAGATGGTTCAAAAAGGAATTCCTATTGTAATAGCTATACTCTTTGGAGGGCTGGGGGCTCACATGCCTTCTTGGGTTCGGGCATTTTTCAAACATTAACTGCAGGTCAAGATAAATCAGTGATACGAAGCATTATAATAAGACCTAGTATTAAGAAACCTGTATGCTAAGTAGCATACGCGTCTGCCCTCCTACCATTTTCACTCCCTCATGGCCACCATATCTCTCTTTTATTTATTTATTTATTTATTAAGCATTGAAAGAAAACATCTTCAAAATTAAAGCAAACCAGAGAAGTGAGACAAATTCGACAAGAGAGTAAATGAAACGAAGGAGTGCTGAATTACTTACAGTATGATGACTGCTCTTCTGGTTCAAGAGGCTAACTGGCTCAAAGATACAAATTACACTTCCGTAAGAAGCTGCAATCTAAAATGAATTACATTTATATGTAAATACACACACAAAATAAGCTATAGAACAAACGAGAAGAAAACGCAGAATGACAATTCTACATTTAAATCTCCTTGTAGATAAATTTGAAGCTCGTTTCCATATTCCCTTTTGATAACAGAAAAGATCACATCTAGCAAAATCATGAAGCACGTACTGATGATAACAAAACAACACAATTTTTTATTCACACACTTGTCCTAATCAACTACTAAAAGTATAGGTGGACATGCACATTTTTGTTAGATCTGATATCAATATTCTTTCCATATATAATTTCAATAAATGCTCAAAGCAGCAGTCCAAGTTTATGTGCTAAGAAATGGGACGAACATCAGTTCAGAGTGGTTTTGCAGGCTTCCCCAGCACATGTTAAATTTTAAAACTATTTCAGAAAGATCAAGAAGCCCAAGCTAAATATCCAATGCAGAGAACTGCAAAAACAGAAGAAACTTAATGCTAACACAAAACAAAACTTTTTTTAAAAGTTGCAGTAAGGTAACAGGTTTCTTGGGTATTTCAAAGTCTTACTTCATCACTGGCACCAGCCACCACAAACCTGTGTTGACAAGGTATTACAAGCACTTTATCCAAAGACAATTGTATAAAAGCAAGTTTAAAAGACCTTGTAAGCAGGGCTAAAATGAGTCAGATGTTTGTTCAAGGTCTCACACTGAGAGCCACTGCATGGCAATGTTTAAAACTACTCTGAAATATATAGATTTACAACAGGAGTTTGCATGGGTCATGCTGATAAAGGACATCCTGTGTTCTCAAGTGATGCTTGATGTCAAGAGAAGCAAGGCAATACCATGATCTCCAGTTCTGATATTCTGAAATAGTCAATATTCTATTCTTGTGAAAGTCTGCCTTAAGTTTTCTCTTTTCTTTTAACAACATTAAAGAAAGTCAGAGTCATTTTGTAAAAATGCATGTTGATTTCAGTATCCAAAACTTAAACAGCTTTAAGTATCAGCCTGTCATACCTAAATTGTTAATATTATTTAAACTGTAGATCCATAGTTTCAAAGACAAGAAGTCCTCTGCATTAAAAAGAGCAAATAAATTAATAAATCTTCATCAGACTAACAACCTAAACAACAGCCTGACCCCAAAACGCCAACAGTAATTTTGTCATAGCTGCTGAATGCCTAAAGAAACCTTTTCCTTACATCTCAGGCTAATATTTGCCTTCTCTCATCTTCTTTGAGTACCTCACCTATTCTTTTTTATTCCAATAATTCCCTCCCACATGTCAACAGCAAGTCTAAATAACTTCAGAGTAATTAGAAATGAAGAAAAATGAAAAATCTAAGTGTGGACACTTGTTTTGTCTTTCAGTGTTACATGAGTTTAAGACAAACTAACATTAGCATGCCAAAATACTAAACAAACAGCATCCAGAGCAACTGCTATCCCCATGAAAAATCCACAAGCTCCCATAACGATATAGCCACTTAGACCAGTCCTCACTGAGCAGCATGCCACAAACATGAATAACGTAAGTTTGTGCACTGAAAAACTTCCCAGATTAGCCAGATAAATTCTCCAGATAGCTACCAGATGCCTCTTGTATACTTAAATCCTGCTATCAGAAGTAAGATCTGTGGAGAAGCCTGACTGAATTTTAGGAGAGATCAGCACCACTCTTGGAGGTGGTACCTGAAGATCATTTAAGAATAAATCATCAGCCTTTGGGGCAATAACTTTGTCCTCTCTCACTACTTAGTCCAAAAGAGGCATATAACTAGCAACACCAGGCTCTCATTTTATAAAGCCTTAGTACAATCCAAATAGTTTCTTGTTGAACTTATTTTTTTCCCCACTATTCCTCCACGTTTCATAAAAGGCCTACATTTTTCTCATTCATCAGAAGGTCCATACTCTCTTACTGAGTTATAACTACCAAAAACCAGAAAAGTAAAAATAAAACACAATCACAGATCCTTTGAAAAGAACCCACAGCCTGCCTTCTACACTAAAAACAAACAAAAAAACCCATCACACAGTTAAAACTCACACAATTATGAACCCTGGAGTCAAAACTGAGGTTGCATATTCAAAATAATTAGCAGTTCTACTGATTAGAAAATTGGTTCTGTAAGCAGAAACATTAAGTTTGTTCAATATGGATTCTTTTTAAACAGATGTGTTATTAGCATGTAAACTAAATATGACATTTTAAAATACCTACATTTTTCTTCAAAAATAGTAAAAGCATGTTCCACAAATAAAATGCCTGATATATATTGCAACACTACTGTCACCAGCTATGACAGTTGAAGAACTTTGGTTAAATTTTTCAAGTGACCAAAAAACATTCATGCTTGGACCATTTTCTTGTACCATGTTAGATATTTGTAGAAGCCAGACTATGAGAACAACTACAGTTTTGTCGTGTTACAATTAAAAAATTTGGTCTTAATTCTTATGTTAATTAGAGGGGGCAGGAAGAGGCTTGCGGCTTACATTGTATGGCAGAATATCAAGTACTGTATCCACTTCCAGATAAAACATTTATTGCCTAGTTGCCCACAACAAGAGGCCAGAGACTGAGTGGCTTAAGATTACATCATTCCATTTGTGAAAGTCACTAGTCGCTAAACTTTCATAGGCAAGAAAGATAGACCACATTGTCTTGAGCTGATCTAAAAATTCTCATACATTTTTCTCATTTCATTCTTTTTGAGGCTGACAACTAAACTTATCCCCAAACGACATCGGGGAGAGAAAGATGGTGCTATGTTCCCCCCACCTTCAAAGCCCAGAGAGGGGTAGGTCAAGCACGAACTTGAAGCTGTGGCTAGTTCAAAGGCATCACAAGGCATTAGCTTCCCAAATAAACTAGAACTCGATTTACAGGTAAGCCATACCCTGAGGGAGAACATAAACCTGAACTTATTACTTTGATAGCCAGTAAATAACCCTTTTACAAACTGATCCTAACTATCATGCAAAGAGAGCTATTGATGGAGGTCCCTCAAACAGAGCAAAGGTCAGCTACTAAGGGGAAGGTGCCTCCATAAGATACAAGGAATTAAAAAAAAAAAAAAGTACCACAAATAGTGAGCTATAAAAATTATTACTGAATTCTTTCTAGAAAAGCTAAAAGCTGGAGCCTAAATAAACTATTATTTGCCTTCTGTTTTTCTGTGCACATCTTAAACAGCAAAGAATAATCCAGAGGTAAATTGAAGAGAGATCTGTGCACCAATGCTGATGAAAAGGCTGTAAGAAGAAATTTTGTCTTTGCTAACAGCAAACTGGAAGTGTATTGAACAATCCAGTCAATGAACAGATATCTAGCTATTCATTGCTTGGTATTTCAGGACTCTGCAAATACATCTAGTCTAATTGCTAACAGCGAATTATATCAACTTGCAGAATCAAAATGACCACATCGCTCCACTTAAGAAATGATTAAATCCAAAGGAAGCTCAATATATTTCAGAATTTTAATACTTAGTCCTTTGCAATTATTTAAGACAGATCATTATCCCAATGTATGCAGAACTACTACCATGCAGTCAAGATGACCTCCCACATTTGCATAAAGATATAGGACGGACAGTGACATGTGATCTGCACATGTATTTCACCATCAATTAATATACAGCCAGGTTGCTCACACAAGAAAACTTTCTAGTTAACAGCAACCAATGGGGGGGAATGTGCATTCTTCATGGTTTTGAACTACCAGACAGAGAAGCAGAGGAGAACATTACCTCATTTTCATTAATGTTCCTTCACCACTGGTGCAAGAGCTCATCACTCAAAAACATTAAAAGGTAGGAACAGAGGGCGGCCATCAATCATCTAGATTGTCCTCCTTAGACTTCACAGGTAAATGCAAAGCTGTTTCCATACAGCAGACCTTCTCTCAAGACAGACACCAGAAGTCTAACCAAAGATTTCATAAACTTATAAGCTTTGCGGCAATGTGCAGAAGGCTCACGTTACCACCCCACTGAAATCTGCTTAATGAAAGCAGTGGAATAAAACACTTGCACATCACATGTACCCAAAGACAATTTCCTGTTTAATTTGTAACAGAGTTCAACCACCTTGTGACATCCCAATAGAGCGAGCTACTTAGATCTTTCAAATGCTTTGTATAGAATTCTTTCTCAACTGTTCTGTGGTAAACTGTGGTCTGCTGTGGTAAAAAGAAACTGTAGTATCCAAAATGCAACATTTCTGATCAAGTTTAGCTGCATCAGAAAAACAAAAGCTGAGAATCTAAGTAAGGAAAACCCTGTCAAAGAGCAATTTTAAGCCTTTATGAACTGCTTGAAGGGGATGTTGTTTCTAGAGAAATCTGAAATTGATTTTTCTTTGAAAGCATTCATCTGCTGCCAAATACTGACATGTCAAGGCACATCCATGACATACCCAGCAGCGTAAAACCTGAGTGAATAATTGCCTTTGCTCCCACCTTACTCAGCTTTTGGTCAAATGCTTGCCACCTTTGCTATTCATCTTCCTGTGCAGCCTTAGATATTTTCTACAATCTCACAACTATGCTTACTAGTTCAGTTTTACTGTGCTGTTTACCACAAATAAAATAAAGCAATTATTCATTTTGCCATTCACTCTCATGTATTTGCCTTAACTTGCAAACATCTCTGCTCTTGAGAAAGAGCTTAACATGACATTGTTGGAACATTATTCAAAACACTGCTATACATACCTTGCCCTGTTGCATTGAACAGTCCACACATCCCACTTGAATGTTGCCATGTTTTGCTCCAGGGATTATCTGTAATCTTTCAAAGTCAGTCCCCAGTACCACAATATCACATCCTGATGCATATGCCTGGGGGAGAAGGAGAGGGGGGAAAAAAAAAAAAAAAAAAAAAAGTAAAACTACAGCTACTTAAAACAATCCGGTGAAGTATAAAATAGCATAGTCCATGTATCTTATCCATGTAGACCACCGTAGACAGAGACAGAGATATTTGCAGAGCTCAAACTTCTCCCAACAAGTCTACAACTTATATCAAGCAACAGAAGTAGCAGATTACTTTTCCCTCCACACTTAGAAGTGCAACACAATACTTGTGTAACAAGCAGAAACAGTGGTTCAAGACAGGAAAGAGGTGGCAAAGATGGAATTATAAAAGAAAAGTCTTTAAGAGAAAAAAATGGGAAGAACAAAGTTCATGCAAAACTGTAAAAAATACATTCATTTCCTACACTGGAGACAGACACTTAAAAACAGATTTTTAAAAAGAGGGAATAAAAGCAAGAAGCTAAAATGGTATACAGCATTTGTAAGAGGTAAAATGCAGAAAGGAAACAGAATGAAGCTGAGCTATTAAAAAAAGAAATACTACAATTTTAGACTTGTTGAGCCTCCTGTTGTTTGCATTCCACAGATTCATTTTAGTGGCAATATAAACTTCAGAGTAAATAAGTAATTTGATGTAGCTAACACATTTATACAGGCAGGTGATGAGCACTGGAGTGACTGAGTCAAGTATTTCTTCCTATCCTTACATACATGAGAAATGGGGCACAGATTAAACTGAAGAAGAAAATTAAACATTTGAGACTGTTCATTAAGTGATAGTGAGCATCCTTCAATAAACATGAGAATAAATCATTCAAGGATGGAAGTCCAGTAACAAGGAATGCACACACACAAAAAAACCAACCCATAAGAGCCAAGGATCAAGAGGCAGAATTAAGAGTAAAAGCAATAGTAATGTGTCAAATAAATAAGCTGTCGGGCAAAATGATTCAGGAGCAGAAGAGTCTCACAAGAACTGCAAATTCAGAATTTTCATATGCTGATGTAAGGGGTCACCCATGGAGAAACACCCTGCTAATTTTTAGTACACTTTTGACTTGAAAATGAGCAGAGAAATGGAAAGCTACATCTGCAAATTTGAAAGTGACAGTCATGTCTTCAGCTGTTTCAGGTCGCAGAATACTTTTAGCAAGTCTGTCCTGGACTATCATACAATACATGCATTAAAAAAAAGAAAAAAAAAAAAAGACATTTCAGTCCAAAGCCAATTTTCTCCTACAAAGTGTTCAGTGATACCTCCCAAAACAATCTTACCTAAAAGACTGATTAGCATTCTGTGCCAGTATTAATTCCCAAGCTGCAGACCATTGACCTAGCCTGATAATTGAAAATGTTGTCTAGAATGCTTCTGCAGACTAAATATAGCCATATATTGATTTATGATAATTTATTAGTCAGGTTTTCTGTGCCCCTTCCTGTCCTCTCCACTTCTGAAGTTCAAGACAAGGTTCAAGATCAGCTACACAGGCAGCATAGCTCTCCCTGTCAAAACAGGAGCATCTACTACAAATACAAACATTAAACTGCAGGCTCCAGAACAGCCTGAAAATTAATTCTGAAAGAACAGATTTAGCAGTATTTTTGTTCAAAATTAAGTGATTATTTTGACATCCAAATGCCAAACTGAACTTTGGAAAGATGTTCTATGAGGAACAGGTCCAAAGTTAAAAAAAAAATCCTCTCTCCTGATGACTCACTAAGTCCTCAGTCCACTGGGCAAAGTTGATTCAAAGATATCACACACACAACTTCTTCCAAAACTATTTTGTTAAATTTACTGTTTCCTTTAAAGGTAGTTTGAAGAAACAAAATGCTCTGCTTTACAGAGACAACACAGCTTTAACACAAAATATCTTTAAAAAAAAGTGCCGAAGATTGCATGAAGACCTCCAACTCTTCTGTATGCCCATGTAGAACCCATCAGCACCTCACAGGCTCACCAGGCTTCCTCTCCATCTGGTTCTGACTGTCCAGCAACACAGGCGGGCCTGAGATTCCACAATGTCACACCTTTACAATGTTTCCAACTAGTATGTAACATGCTGGCAACACACCAGCAATGAAACTAACCATTTTAACCAGATCTAGAACTCTCTCAGCTTTACCATATATATGAAAACAAACAAACAAAACCAAAAAACCTCCCAAACTTGAGTACACTTGGCACTTTCCATCAGAAGGCAGCAAAGGTAACTTGACAACCACCACGTGCTGGAGGCTTTAGGCACTTAAGATCATCAGCATTTCAGGAGTGAGCACTTACAAAAGCATCGGAAGTCAATTTCCTACTACTCCTGGCTGCACTGGACAGTAGCCGTGTTCAAAGAGATATGCTAAAATCTTAGATGTGGTATTTCCTGAAAATGTCCCCTTTACTAACAAACTTTTCTTTAAGAGATATAGCTCTTCTTCCCTTTTGCTACAACACTTAACCCCCCCCCCCCCAATCTTATGCTTAACTTCCATTTCTTGCCCTACATCATACGTTGTGTGTTAAAAAGAGTTAGTCATACCAGTGGTGATCATTTGAAGAAAAGTTGGGGAACATCTTCTCATACCAACAACTCCTAAGTCTAACAATTAATTATACGTACACTCATAAGCATGCAGATTGGGGGGGGGGGGGGAGGGAGAATGTCTTTAAAAAAAAAAGAAGAAAGAAAGAAATCTTATTCCATCAAGAAAGAGATGATCGTTCTATCCTTACAGTCCGCAAGTTGTTCACATACTGACAGAAAAAACTGATATTTGGAAATAAAGAACCACTTCTAATATCAATCTATTTAGATGTGTTAGACCACATTTGGTCATATTGAGTTCCCAATCCCCAGCAAGTTGCAGAATCATCGAGTAGCTCTTAAGCCTTTAGAGTTGATCTTTCCCCAAAGAGGCAGGTATTTTGATCAGTAAAAAAACATTTTCAAAGAGCTTCCTAGCATAACCACAGCCAAACAGAAGGAAAGTGGCTTGAAAGTTATTTTTGAAGTTTCGGCAGTGTTTGCCTGCAGGAGAGCAATAGTTTCAAAGACAACAGGCAGGGGATGAAGAAGTGAAGGGCGTTAATACACATATGAAAAAAACAAACAAAAAAAAGGTAGCGAAATAGAGCATATCCAAGCTGTTTGGCAAATGAAGCTGCATATGAAACCAAGGCCCCATTGGCTACTGTTGCCTACTGTCTCAATCGCATTATACCTCATGCTGATCAGATGCAATAGCAGGGAAGCTTGATAGCACGCCTTCACCTAAGAAAATCCCTCATTCATTACGCTTTGTGGAAATTATATACCAAAAAAAACCCTAACCTTCTGTGAGCTTGGTGTTCTTCTTCCTTCAGTTCTCTCCTATCTCCACCATATTTTTTTCTTTAGATCTTCTCTGCGTAAAGTCTTACATCCTCATACACATTCACTGGAACCCATATTCCAACTCTGAATGCAGTTTCCAAGCAGTAGTATAGTTTAAAAAACTCACTTCTCTAACATGAGAGCACAAAATTAACTGCTAGACTAATACTGGACTTCCAGACAATATCTGCATTTCAGAACACTGTATGAAGTATTTTAGCATAGTATAATGGAAGACAGTACTTAGAAGTAAGGAGTACTTTTTGTACCCTAATGATCTCAAATATAACAAAAACCAGTTCCACTAACTAATCAACTTGATCTGCTCTTTTGCACAAGGGTTACTTACCACATCTTTCTCATTTCTGAGATGGCAGGTACTACTGAGCTTGTATTTTTAAAAGCTACAGAAACTACGAGAAGTAATTCAAGCGTCCTACCATTTATAGGGCAAGAAGCAAGTTTGGGGTATAAGCATATACTCTTGTCTATGTCACCTCAGTCTAAATTAGTCTTTTGTGGGGAAAGAAGGCAGGAGGGAAGGGAAATGTTGTCATATAGTACTACTAAGAAAGGATTCCTAAATATATAATAAATTAAGAAAATATATATCGAGAAGCCTTTTTAGAGCAAGCAGAGCCTCGAAGCCTGATTTTGGCAAGTCAGAGAAGTCTTTCACCTTAAGAATGTCCTAGGGTATTTACAAAAAAGTTGTCTCCACACAATGACACAAGTGATAATGTTGACATTATCGTGTTCTTGGAATGTTTATTAAACAATGCTTTGTTCTTCTGTTACACAAATAAACAAGGTAGAACTAGTTCAAGCTGCAGGAAGATGGATTTCACTAGCTGGTCACAAAACAAAACATGCCTGAAATTAGGAAGTGAAAGATGTTTGGCGCCTGTAAAAACAAATGTTATTTTGCATGCAATACTAGATTCTCATACAATTTCTACCTATTCTTTTAATTAGATGTTAGCTTGTATTTTTAGAACTATACTTCTTTGGAGAAGATTAACTTATATTTTGATCATAACTGATCATTAAAAGCTTATTAGTTTTAAAGGAAGATATTACAGATACCTATTGGAACTATTCTCATTTCTTCCTAGAGTGAAAATCTGATGCAAATAACTCCTTAAAAACAGTCTGGTACTGGCAAACAAGACCTGAGTCTCAACAGAACAACAGCAGAGGAGCAAGACTCTTGACCTCTCACATAGTATGGCTCCTTCTAAAGCCATCAGCTTTATACCCCACCCTTTCTGTATTTCTTCTATATATAGATATACAAGTTTTTTCTTCAGAAATTGCTACTTAAAGTTTGAGGTGCATCTTACAGGACCTGCACACACTTTATCCATCCTACATCTGTTATATGAAGACAGTACACATACCAGTACACATACCATAATCTGCCTCCCTATTTCAGCTACTTATCTGCAGTTGAATATAGTACTGTGTGTGCACATGCACATATGTAATTATGTAGTAATACACACATAATACATGCAGACATATATGGATTTGATGAACACAGACTAGAAAGATACAAAACTCTGCTGGGCCCAAGGACATACAGAACTACGTAGCTGAAGGGGACCAGGGGACGGCATTTAACAGTTTACAAAAACTTCTTTTGAAATGCTGTCTCTACCTTTGGCAGACTGGAAGCCTATCAACACAAGAGCCCCCACTACCTTTTGCAGACTACTCAGCTACTGCAGAGGAAATTCTCAAGCCACATCTGAGCCATTTTTACCGGCATCCAAGGGTATTCACGTCCCTTGAAATTATGTTGCAAGTCCCAAAGGTCTGGATGCCTGAGCTAACAATCAAATTGCCAGACTAAAAAGATGTTATTGAAATCCTGTAATAGCTGAATAACATTTCTATGATATGTTTGAAAGTAGGGGTATTCAGTAGGTATTTCTACTGCCTTTATAGCCATTTATAAATTAGAGAAGATCAAATTCTCAGGTAAAAAAAGAACAAGCACAAAAAAAAAGAGAACATGAAAGAGATTTCCCAGGAAAAGCACAAAAAACATACAGAGCATCCTAGAGTAGCAACAAAAACTTTGTACTTAAAAAAAACTGATCTTTGTTAATAACATCAGGTACCTATTTCTTCTGCTTTCTTCATTTTTTCATTGAAGTAAGACTTAAGTAAATTTGTTTTAAGAAAGACTCTCACCACCCTTGAAAAGACACTTTCTAATTTTATCAAAAGTATTTTAACAGAAGATAATTCACCAAGTGAGGATTGATTGCCTATGCACTTCGAAGCAGGGCTTATTTACACTTCAGTGAAAAACGCAGTGCTGTTTCAAGGAATTTTATTCAGTTTGGACTTTTGAGTTTAGTTCAGTTAAAAAATAACCCATTCAGAACTTAAGCAGTGAACTGTTCACTGGAAAAGAAAAAAAAAAAGTATCAGAAAGGCCTCCTTCCCTTTTCTAAATTACAGTCAAGAAGTAGGTACAAATGGAGTCTAACTTCTTGAGGGATTCTTATGACCAATCATTTATTTTTTTGACAATAGATACACATGGATTTCTGGATACAAATAAATTTGAGTATTTTCTAGACAGATAAGTAAATTCTAGCATGCCACAGAGCCTGCTTTCATTTACAAAACAATTTTATAAAGCTAGGAACCTGTATTTTATATTGTAATCCAGTACGTTTGGAAAATACAGTGTGTGATCTTGATCAAACTACTCAAAAACACATTTTTCAAGTGCTTATAATTCTGTTAAACCAGCTAAATAAATTCCAGGTTCAGGATGAATTTAACACACATACAGAAGGGAAATCTGACCAAAAAAACATTCTGGATACGTTGGACAAAAGTCACAATTAATCATTCTTTGCCAAAGTCTCATCCCTGCAGAGAACTGTTCTTTTGCCACTTCCAACACCAGTCCTAGGACTTATGCTTGTGAAGTCCCCATTGCTTAGAGGGATTTTTGTTTCTTCTTCTGATGTTGGGGGGCAGGGGGATAATAACTGAAGCAGAACTTAATAAGGAAACACGCACAAAGTCACTCAACAGTAGAAGCGATATCAGTGCCGATTACCCAATAACTTACAACTCTGGTAATAACTATTATAGCAGTATCCTATCTATGTGAGAAACTCTCTAAACTTATTAACCAAGTGTTTTTATGCTCAAGTATTTCATATTTGAAAAGACTAAGAAAGCAAAGGACACATTCTATTGTAGACAAATATGTTGAAAACAACACAATTTCTGGAGAAGCACAGACAGAGCAAACAGCCAAACTCTAACTTTATCTGCAGGATTTTTGTAGTTATGTAGCACTTAATTCAGACAACACTGAATTATTTATAAAAGACATACAGCCCTCAAATTGAAAGAAGTGAAGTACTGGCACATGATAATCATACTTAAACAGGATGACCTGTATTCTGTTCTCAATTAAAATGAATAAAATGTACATTTGTGCTCACACATAGCTTTCCAAATTCAATTTGCACAAACAGAAAAATTCACTTGGAGATTTACAGATGAGTTCTTCATATTCATTTAATGTACCATACTTTATTACCACCTGCTCTCAACAGCTACTTAAAAACAGGGATGCTTACTGCATCATCTTGAAGCTTATGAGCCTTATGCTTGCTATATATAAATAAATGATGTGCAAAATCTCTTTATCAGTGTTTCTCCCTAAGGAAGCTTGAACTCTGCTTGACACTTCACATCCTAAAAAAGAAAACCAGTACAATGATGCTCGGCCACTTGCACACCATTAGGATAAATACCTCAAATACAGTCTTAAAGCAGAACTGATCTAACTGCACACATCCAAAAGGTTACATGAAATTCAGCGACTATGGACACTTTTTACTGGTTCTGCTTTCAATTTTCAGAGTTTTGGAGAAAAATCTGTTGTTCTTAACTTAAAAAAAGTTGGAATATTTGAAAACTTTTTACCTTCAATATTCAGTATAGCGCAGCACACAGTGTTTTGGACCACACTGTATCTGCAATTCAGGTATTACAGACCAAGTTCTTTTGCCAGGCAGATAGCTTTCCCCAGCTGCACAGTAAGTAATCCTGAAGTGTTAACTCCTGTGAGTTCTTAGCCATGAAAACTAGAAGCATGCAAGTTTGCTGAGACTGGCATAGAAAATCCATAACTGAGGGAGTGAGACTCTCCAAAATAACTGTGAGAGGGAGGGTTAATCTTTCTCACTCCCTGCTCTTCTCTATGTCACTAAATACAACAAGCCAAGATTAAATCCCAGCAAAGGGGGGCGGGGAAGGGGGAGGAGGCCTTTACAATGTAATGAGAACATTTCTGTAAGCTCGCTAAATAAAATACATACACAGACATAAACAACTTGTTCTCCTTATGCTAAGAATCCAAAATTAAGCATGTAGGAAGTCATTTATAAACTATTTTCATTTTGTTTCAAATGAGATTCTGAAAAACTTGTACACGTCCATATACTTTGCTGCAATTTGCAAGCTGAATGCGTCTTTTCCACTTCCAAGAAATCATTCAATGGTATTTATACTTATTAATGCATATCATAACTTCAGACATAGGAAGAGACCTGCCAATTCTTCTTGTTGGATTTTCTAGAGGTTTAAGTCTGCCATGCCTTTCCAAAAAGATAAACACAAGTTTCTGTACCTTTCACTTATTAGTCTTTTGAAGCCATCTGGTGAATTTAACATGGCTTTATAAAATGAACAACTGCAAAATAAAACAAGCAATCATAGACATTTCTTAAAAAAAAGAAACGCATTAATAACCTTTGGGGTGGGAGGGGACAGACAAAAACAAATCAAGATGAGTGTGTCTATTGAAAACATTGTTACTACATTTATGTCAGAATAACTCTCATAAACAAGAGTCCATAGAAACAGTTACTGAAAACTCTGTTTTTGGATTATTCCTTTCTCCCCAAAGGGCCATTCTCATTCTTCTCATGCATTACCGATTTCTAACACTTCTAGTAAGTTAGGTTATAAAAGGCAGAGAGAGATTTTCAGTGACATCAATAACTTGACCTCTTTTCCTCAAAAAAAGAAAAAAAAGGTGTCAAAATTGGAAACCTAAGAGAACATACTTCGAGGACTTACCAGCACCTTATTGTAAAGCAAACTTCATCGTCTCTTGACAAATAGTTTCCCACCACTTGTGGGTCTTTAACATTTCTGGATGTGTGAAATTTGGCACAGTTCGAATTTGAAGTCCCAATTGCTCCAGTTAAAGAAAAAAAAAACTTCCAACTTGAAATTACCTACATGGTCAGGTTTTTGGAAACACACACATCTCCTTACGAGGAGATAAATGAACATGCTGACGCAAAAAAACAATCTAACACAGTGGCAGAGGGTCCAAAGAAATCCAATGGTCTCACTAAAAGTAGAACTAAGTAATCCCAGACAGACCCAGCAGAAGTACTTCCAAGATGTTTCACCCTGGAACGCTGACCATACCCCAGACCTTCTAGCCCTAGCATTGCACTGCTACTACAAACTGAAGCTGGAAGAAGCCAGCTGAACTTAATTACATAGATAAGAAAGGACACAAAAAATAAAGTTTCCTAATTCTTACATTACTGTTTATCATTCTCCTATCAAAGACTGCACTATGCTGTAAGCAGTAACTAGAGGTGGCCAGAAAAAGTAAGATTAAAATACCTAAACGTGGTGCACTAAGAAACTTAGCTTAGTCCTATTTCACTCATCTTCAGCCGAAAAAGGAAGGCTAAAATGGCATATTTTTAAGGGACGGGGGAAAGAAAACACAAGAACAATCTGCCTACTTCACAAAAGCAAAAGGGAGAACAGTAAATACTTTAAAAAAAAAAAAGCCAGAAAAGCTTTGGTCTATGTTAAGTGCTGTAAGTGTTTGTTTTCACTAGAAGTATAAACGCTGAGAAGGAGCTCAAAGATGGTTTTAAAACCTTAAGGTTGGGTCACAGTATTACAGGATCTGCTTCACCTAAGACCAGTAAGTATTTTAATTATATACCTGCCTGAAAGCGAGCGCTAAGACTCCCTTGCACTCAAAGTCGCATGCAGAAGCTGATGTTTATGTAATCTTTCACACGCGCTTCCAAAGCCACCATATTCCCGCACCAGCCAGCCTCTGGCGGGACACACGGGCAGTCCCACCTTTGTCAAGCAGCGGTATAAAGCCACTTTTTTTTGTTTTTTCCCCAGTTGGAAGTACACCCCGCCCACCCCCCACGCCGCCCGCATCGCAGGCTCCGCAGTCCCCGCCGTTACAGGGAAGCTCCGCGCGCTCCGTCGCGCCCCGGGCAGGTGCACCGCAGGCCCCGCGCGGAGGCCCCGCACCGGCGGGACGGCGCCGCCCGCCCCCGCGGGCTGCGCCGTTAACGGCCGATAACGCTATCGGGGGCGCCCGCCCCGCCCGCCGCGGTCACGCGCCACCGGCGCGCCGCCGCCGCGCCTGACGCAGCCGGTTTCGGCGCCGGCTCCGCAGCGAGCGCAGGCCGCGCGGCGGCGGCGGCGGGCGCGGCTCGGCCCGGGCGGCGGCGGGCACGCGGTGCCGGGCGGGCGGGGAGGCGCGGAGCGGCGCGGGCTCACCGTGAAGGGCTGGTCGCGGAGGCTCCCCACGGAGAAGCAGTTGTCGCCGGGGTTCACGGCCCCCGTCAGCACCTGGTGCAGGTTCATGGCGACACGCAGTCGCCGGCCGCTACCGGCCCCCGGCCGCCGAGCCGCTCGGCCGTCCCTCGTCCCGCGGGCGGCGCAGGGGAAGGCGGCAGCGGCGGCACATATCGGGGGCGGAGCCGCGCCGGGGGGGCGGGCACGGGCGCCGGGCGGCGCGGAGCCGCAGCGCCCCCTGTCACCGGCCCGCGCCGCCGGTCGCGCTCGCGGAGCTGCCTCGCGGCACCAAACCTCGCGAGAGCGCGCCCTGGTGACGCGCCCGGCCGCGAAAGCGTGAACCCTCTGCCTCTGCCTCTGCCTCCCCTCCGCCAGCAGGGAGGCTCCGGCCGCTGCGCATGCGCGCTGGCATGCCGGGAGCTACGCCAAGGGAGGGGGAGCGGGGCGAGGGCCGTCTGCGCATGTGCGGCGGGCGGGGCTGCTGGGGCCCGCCCGCGGGAGGCGGTGCTCCTGGCGGCGGGGCGGGGCGGCAGCAGGGGCGAAGCGTCTGAGCGGCGTTTCGGGGAGAGCGGCCGAAGTAGACGTGGGGTCCCCTGAGGGAGAGGGCCCGTCCGAGCGGGGCGAGGGCCAGCGCTGCTGTTGCTGCAGCGTCACCAGCAGAGAAAGTGCGCGTCCCTCCCTCCCTCCGCAGCGGGGCACAGCGCTTCGGGTGTTTTCCGCATTGCACAGCGGCAAGGCCCGCTCAGCGGCCCTCTCCAGAACTTCCCCCGTTCAGTGCCTGTGAAAGTCCTGCCATGCTGCAGGGGCTGGCGGTGGTTTTTGTTTCAGGAGACGTTTAAAAAATTCAGCTTTTCAAATGGTTGCGTGAAGTAGATGGGTAGCAGCAGAGAAGTACAAAAATCAAAACACCACTGCCTCTAAAAAAAAAAAAAGCAAAATGTATTAGTATTTTTGCTCTCTTACCTACCAAATGACTGGACCGAACCAAGTAGACTGCCTTCATAATGAGTATTTACGATAGTGTCGTTGGTAACTTAGCAGCGCTGCCCTTCCAAATCTTACTGTTGAGTTGAAAACGTCGGGTTCAGATTTTTTCCACTGGCTTCTCAAAGTGGTAACATCAAGTCACGTCTTCAAGTCATGCTCTTGATTTTTGGCAGCAAAGCAGAGGCCTTAGTACTTGCCTAGTTAGTGCTAGTAATTTTCCTGTGTTTCTGTAAAATACAAATGAATACAAAAAAAACAAACCCTAACATACTCTTAAATTATTCATGGTCACCAGGATACACTGTGGATAATGGTTGCTGAATAAATGAATTTAATCTTCATATTAAAATAGCTGCTCCTTTGGCCTGGTGGCAAGGCAGTAGATGTGGCACACCCAGATGGGGGAAAAAAGGAGGCAGACTCAGTGAATCAAATCTGCTGCTCCATGGCCCTCCTTCCTGGAGCTTACGAAGGAGTTTGTAGCCCCAAATACTAGCCCATTTCATTTCACAGGCTGAGGGCAACACCTGCAGCCTTACTGCAGGGTGTTACAAAGGGAAGCAGTCTGGCTATGGGATGGCTGTTTGCTTGAGACTTAGGAAACTCAGAAGAAATTTTCCTGGGAGGCCAGATTAGCTACAGGCAACCAGGTTTTTCAGCATCTTGGTAAATCAGAAAAAAACGGGAAACCCTCTGGGATGGGTGTTGCTTTACGGAATAGGGCTTAAGAACTGGAGAACTTAAGAACAGGTTAGTGAAAGGTTCTAGCCAGTTAGGGCCAATGTGATGAGATAACCTCCAGTCTGACCCTGAGCTAGGAGGGTGACAGGCAGTGGGACTTGCACCTTAGGATGGCATGAAGATCTTCAGATCTGTCAGATCAGGTATCTAACCACCTGAGCAACTCTTCACCTCTAAATGGACTGATAGATTGAAGTATCTCCAAATTGTGGGAAAGCATGGACATCCTCTGTGCTACACTGAAAGCAGTTGATGTCTGGTTATTTCTTAGCATTGTTTTTCTATAACTAGTTTTTAGTATTTTATCAATTTCTCAAATATATTTCTCTCAACAATAGCATTACTTGTGTTTTTTCTCATAAATTACAGCTCCTATACCAATTTCCATTCTTATGTTTACATTAACCCAGTCGGGAATATTAGAGTCTCATTCTGCCTACCAGCTCTTATAAGAAGTATTTATTGTGCACCAGGGAGGCACAATATCCTTCTTTCTGGGTCTCGGTGAGAAAGAATGCCCATTTGAATCTTTAAGTATAATATGATGTTTAATCAGAATATGCAAATGTAGGAGCGGAATAAAAGATTAGCAATGAAGTATTACGTCCCTTCTGTTGCTGGGAACCTTGAGGTGATACAGCAAAGGACAGACCTCTCAGGACATGCTACACTACGCAGATCCTGCCCTTGGAGAAGCTCCCCAGCATTTTGGTCTGTAGAGCTCTTACAGGATTTTCTTAGACAAAAACAATTCTGTTCATCATTCCTACTATCAAGAGAAAGGATGTCTATGTGAGAACATGCTGTTTCACTTTTTGATAAAGATGAGGACACACAGGTGATGTGATTGCCGGTACCAAGCGAGAGCTGCCTACAGACTCCTCTGTTAGGATTAGCCACCTAAGTTTATCTTGCAGCCAAGGGATATGTGGAGCACAGCACAGGCCTCCTCCAGTCGACTGTTACATGGATCACTAAGTCCTCAATGTGTAGCAGTCTTCCAGTTAGGATCACTACAGTAATATAAAATCAAAATCATTTCATAATGTGCAGACATTGCTTTGTATATCACATCCCACAATATTTATTAGCTGATGCTTCATATTTGTGCACAACAATGCCTTCTCTCCTTGTGCTACTTTTCCAGTTCTCATGCAAACAAGGTCAACTCATAAACTTTTTGGCATGAGTCTCACACATTATTTTGGTAATTATAAGCCTTGCATCCTTTGAAAAGCGGCCCGAAAAGCATCTAACTATGCTGGTGGCTCCTGCAATAATTCCAAGCAAATGGAAGAGTCCTCCAATTTTCCAAGGTCTTCTGAATTGAGAAAAACCTATCAGATTTTTCTCTGCCTGTATATACACAGACATTCCTTCAGAGAGTCATGCTTCTCTTGTGCTGGATATAAACTGCTATCACCGTCATCACTTCTGTTTTGGAAAGGATCAAAAAGCTTATCAAATTATCATCACAGAATCATATCAAAGTGATCTTATCCTTGCCAGGAATGATTTGATTACAGCTGCACAATCTAATGAAGCAATCTCAGTGGACTTTTAAGTTCACAAAAATTATTTTCATTGGTTCTGGGCAAAAGAGTGAATTATAAATGAACCCAGTAAGAAGCCCCTGTGTGTAATTTTCCGCATTGCCAACTACTTCCGGTGCCAGCCTGTGAGCCATTCCAGCTGTGTCTGTGGCCAGCCTGCTTTAGGCGCTTCTTTTGAATAGGACTGTTTCAGAATGCTCTGGACAGAAAAGGCCAGAAATCGTGCAGAGTCACTTTGGTTCTTTGAACCTCATGCATGCCACAGTATGATTTGCAGTATGACAAGTTACGGGATGACAGTGGAAAGCAATCCCAGTGCCTAGTCTAAGGAAGGTGAAGAATTTATGAAGTGAAACTTAGGACACCAAGTCAAAGAATGAAAGCAATAGAGTTTTACTGATAACTGCTTTTTAACTTACATCTAATTACAACACAATATGATATATTTACAACTGACACACCCTAACATGCTGATATGGTACGAAAATTGGGAACTTCTCATTTCCTTCCTAATTAGATTTGTGACTATTCAGATTAGTATGTTTGGTTTACTTCGTAACAGAAAGGACATTTCCTTTTATCCTGTGTTCTGTGGCTAGGGTGAGAGCCCATATAATGGCATGCCGGGCACACACATGTCCTGGCTCCCATCCCCACTTTGATGGCTACTGCCTGCTCCTTCCCACCTGCCAGGGTCACCAGCCCGCTCTAGTGCAGGAGTTCTCACCGCACTCGGCTGTTTCCTGTATCTGCTGCTATGATCCTTCAACTTCTCGTCCAGGAGAGGAGCAGAGGAGCTACCACAAGTGGGACTTGGGCACGTGTCCTGTTTGGTGCCACTTCTCACCTCTCTTGCAACATCCATGAATTCAGCTACAGCTATAATATTTATTTTACTTTTTATTATAATAACAAAGTGAATTCATTCTTGGACACTGACAAATTTCAACTCTGGCCAGGCCAGTTCAGCAGTACAGGCATTAAAAGAATGCTTGAACTATTTAAATACAATTAAAAACGTATCTCTACGTTGTCTCCTTGACAAAAGCACACAGGCCGGTTTTGCTCAGACTTTCAAAACTTCGTAGTTGTTGGAAGGTAAAAAAATCTCAAAAGGTTAATGATCATCACAAAAGGATTTTAGAATTAAAAAAATTTCCCTGTGCACTTGTTCATTTTGTGTATTATTCTCACACTTTCAAGTAAGCAGTTTTTGTAAAAAAACCCTTGTTTCTCCTTTCTCTCAGAAGTTTCTAAAAAAATGAAAAGGCATTAAATTTGCTCTACAGAGTTACAAAATACTACTGTAAGCTCCTTTTCATTGTCCCCGCCCCCCCCCCCCCAACATCTTCTCTTCTCTCCTAGGAGCTCTCAGGAGCTGTGATTCTTTTCAGAAAAGAAGCTGTCAGTTCCTGTCATTCACAATTACTGCTGAACATGCTCACCTCAGTTCTCACCTTTTCCTTTTAAAGGGACAGTGTATTCTTAATATCAGAACAGCAGAAGAGAGGAAAGACTATCAGTTCCTAATATTTTAACATATAGTGGCTGTGGCTGTTCTTAGTGGCTGTCAGTTACAGCATTTGTGCACATACAGAAGGGCTTGGAAAGGAATGATGTGCTGCTTTTTGGATCATTGACCAAAGCATTAGTATTTCAATAACAATCAGACCTTTGAATGCTCCAAAAACCAGTAGGAAGTATATACATGCGCTTTTTGCATTAGTACATCTTGCCAGTACTTCACTAATAATGTCTCAGAAAAGTCCAAATGAGAATTTTAAATCATACTCCCATATGTCTCTTCTAAAATCAAAATTGCAATTCTACAAAGTGCATGATTAACAATATTCTTCTGGATACTAAAGTGGGAAATTAATATATATTTGTAAATTATTTTACTTGCACATGTCAGTGCCATATTTTGTGTTCTTTCTGTACAGCAAACATCCATGAGTCATTCATTAACAGCACTAAAATCACTTATGTCAATGATACACAGGCAGCTTTGAAAGAACCTGGCATTTTAAGTGGTATGCTTAGAGCTTGTCAACAGTACTAGTAAATGTTATTTTCTTCCCTGATATATTAATAATCATCTACGGGCTGGTAGCATTCTTTTTTTTTCTCTCTGAAATAATTTATCATATGCAATTCATTACATTATTACTTACTGTAATAATGCACTATAACCAGGAACAAATGTTCCACCTCATATACTCTTTGACTTCATCTGTCTTTGCTGCCCTTGATTCTTCTGCAGGATTTCTTCGGGTTGTGGATGCCCGAGGCAAAATTCTGACCTCAGTGAGGTCAAAAGCAAAAGCTTTATTGATCTCCCTAAGATCTGGAATTCACCCTCCACTCCCACAGTGGGAATGACTTGAAGGAGTCCTTGATTCAGGTCTTGAGCTTTTATGAATTTTAGCAATATAGAAAGAATCAAAATGCAGCCTGGCATCTTAGGAAACATAACATTCATATAAACATTGGCATTTAGTAGGATAGTCCTAAACAGTCAACCATGGTGAAACATTTCTTTGAGAAATTTCTGTGTTAATTTTTTCAGTACCCTGTGTTTTTTATCTTTAGCCTACAGGTTACAGTGATATTTACTTCTTTTTTCATATTGTTTTCATTCGGTGGAAGACATTTTGTGACAGTTCATGTTGTTATGACATCTCTTAGTATTTATAGTGCAGTACCTTCGCTTTTATATTAATTATCTGATATAACCTTTTCTTTGGTGCAGGAGATAAATGCTGGCCGGTATTGTTTTTAGAAGATATTAGAAATTATGTTTTGATTTATTCAGTGCATCTTTTATTTGGCTTTTGGTGATGCTTCCATTTTACAAGCTTAGAATATCTTCAGTAGTTGTTTCCAAAGTAAAAGCCAACCATTATTAGATTCTTCAGGCTTACAAATCAAAAGTTAACAATTAACAAGCTTTTAACATTTCCATTCACATTTGGAGTTTTACATTCATTTCATAGACTGAAATTCAAGCTACTTTTGAAGAGAATAACTTGCATAAAGGCTGCTGGATAATACATTAACTGTTACTTCCCTGTATGTTTATAGAATATCCTCTGACCACTAATAATTTAGAAAATGGAAATTAGAGCTTTTTTCTTCGTGTTTATTACTGCTGCCTGTATCAATGAGCTCAGTCTGTGCTTACCGCTTCATCTAGACCCAAGGGACTTGGCGGAAGCTTTGGACCAGGCCATTTGCTCCTACCTCTGTTCGCTGTTTCTTTATCCCTGAGCTCTGGACAGCAGTGGTTGAAAGCATAGTTTGGAAAGCTCAAGTCTTGTCCCCTGTCTGAATGGGCCATAGAGCTAGTGTGTGTTTGGCTCCATGCTACATGCACGGGGTGTCCTT
Source organism: Dromaius novaehollandiae (assembly GCF_036370855.1). NCBI lineage: Eukaryota > Metazoa > Chordata > Aves > Casuariiformes > Dromaiidae > Dromaius > Dromaius novaehollandiae. The sequence continues at coordinate 40,022,781 of NC_088132.1, forward strand.
GCAAGGAAGCAGCAGGGCCTTCCCGAGGAGGGCGCAGGTCCACAGCCCCTGAATGAGGAGAGCAGCGCAGGGCTGGGGACGGTGACCGTGGGCAGTTGGGGAGCCTACGGGCACCACACCAGCCCCAGCTCCAAGGTGGGTCTGATGTCAGGCCAGGGAGCCAAGTCAGCGGGTCCGGGTCAGCAAGGTACGGGGCTGGAAGCAAGCATGTCTGTGGCGCAGGTCAAGCTGGGGGTGAGGGAGGCCTGGGCACAAACACAGCTTCTGAATAAAGGCCAGGAGGCCCCAGAGGGGCTTCTCAGCTCTTCCCCTAGCTCTTTCCCAGCAGGCTGCTCCAAGGGCACAGGGCTGCACCATGGCAGAGCTATTAAGAGTCAGGTGAACTGCCTGTGCGTGGAGCAGCTCTACAAAATCTTTGCCAAGGGAGTGACCTCGCGCGTGCTGGCATGTCGAAGCTGCAGTGCATAGTCAGAGTGATCCCACGTGGCATATGGGAGCCTGGTCTCTTTGCAAATGCCAAACAGAGCCAATTTCCAAATGCACCAGTCAGTTTTCAAGTTTCATCCATTGGTATGTGAATGTACATGTACACACGGGGTACCTCATATATCATGCTGCAAGAATCAGTATCCTGGCAATGACTGCGTGAGACTTTCTCTGCCAATATGAAGATACCTTTTGCAGCAGGTCCATTCTTTGCGTAGAGTTGGGAGACTCCATCTGGCCTTCAGGTTTCTCAGACAGTTCACCTACTGGCATTGAACTCTGAATAGACTGCTCACAATATAGTGCGTTATTTGAAATGTATGTGAAAGACAATTAAAATATGTGTTACATGGTACTTTTTACCAGAATGTATTTTTTTAATGTAAACCCTGAGTTGTTCAAGAAGTTATTCTTTTTTCAGAAATATTGTAGATTTAAGGCTGAATATAAAAATACCAAATATGTTAACTTTTTAGGTTACCGTAGAAGGTAAATGTTAAATTACATGTAAATATACAGATGTGCCCACATGAATATTCTACTCATTCTACATGACTATTCTAAAGCGGAATATTGTACTGTTTATTTTGAAGCTTCTTACATGTTTTCCATATCATATTAAAAATGGTGACACTCCTTATATTTGTCCCTGACAAACTCCTTTGAGGTATAATGTATTTGCTTTACTGTTATCCATCACATACTAATATTTATGTATAGGCCTTTAGAATTTGCATAAGATGCTCAAGGGCTAGCTTGGAAAATTGAAAGTGATGTTATGTTCTTTTTTCAAACTTGTATCTCTTTGAAGAACTTTATAGTTAGGTTTTAACCTCATGGGAGGGAGTTATGAGCTTATGACAGAGTAATGATTATTACTCATTACCTATACAAAGATTTAAGCAGACAGGCAGTTGAGTGTTGGCAAAGAGAAATACAAAATACATGTCTTTTATTCTCTACTGTTACAGTGTAACTCAAACCATTTCCCCCTCAAAAAAACACCCTCTCTTCTCTCATGAGGTAGTCCTACTTTTTGTTATTTTGCCATTTTTAATGGTCTATAGTGAAAGCTTCGGAGTTGTTTAATTGTTTTTATGCTTTCTACAATTCAATAGTAGAGCCATGTTCTTCTGTTTAAGCGTTCATGTATGCATATACAGGCAACCCTGACCAGTCAGGCACACTTATTTTATTAATGTAACTGTTATCTTCTCTCTATTCTGCTTTTTACCCCCCAAAATGGAGAAGACAGACAAAGCAAGAGCAGTCAACTCAGAGAGAGCTGATTTCTTTGTTATTGCAAATTCCTTCCACTATTTGGTGGCATACAAACCCTACACATTCATAGCTTTCTAGATACACAAAAAGCAAAGGAGATCAGAGCAACAAGAGAATAAAATTTCTGCCTGTTGGTAGATCCACGCTTGGCTGTTGTATGCTGACTAGAAAATGGTATTGTAATTAATGATTTTCTGTGGAACTAACCACACTCACAAGGCTCAAAGAGAGCTATTCAAGTTGCCATCTTTCTTTTTGCTTGATTGCCTGTATGTAATCTGTGTTTCTTTAACTGGTAATAAAGTATTTATGTTCTTCTAGGAGAGAATGGTAATGAAACCTCCTCCATTTTATACATTACAAATTGTAAGATTTTTTGTTTAACACAATTGCTGTCAGGATCTAAAATTCACCCATGCATATATTAAGGCATATTAAAAGGCGGTGGGTTGCATCTCAGTATGAGACTTCATCTGTTGCGCAGCTGAAGACGTAAACTCTGCAACTAGATTAAAGTAAAAGGGTGCCCAAGTTTCCTTGTTGCAATGTTGTATGCAATGACTGTAAATTGTCACTCTGTTGTATGAAGACTGTGACTTTCCTGAAACAGCGTGTGGTTTTGTGATGTAAACTGTTTAATCTGCCCAAGAGCAATACTGCTTTCTCATGGCTCTTTTTCCACCACATACTGCATGTTCCACCTGAATGCACTGGGTTTATTTACTGCTGAGTCGCTATTTACCACGTTGCTACTGCCTGCAATAGTTTTAATTCCTGTTCGAGCAACTGAACCAGGAGCTTTTTAAAGTATTTAGACTTTAATCCTGTCATATTCAATGAGTGCCCAGTGAAAGTTAAGGGTGCTCAGCACCCCAAAGAGCTGGAATGAAAGTCTGGTTACGGAAACTGTGTGAAATGGAGCAGCTTTAAGAAATTACATTTATTTTTCCATCTACAGATTCTTCCTGTGGCGTAACATTATTTGTTACATGAATTTTAGTGTTTCATTATGTAGATGCATCGAGAAATATTTTTGCTGTATAAAACACTTGATTGCACAGCAGATAGTTGCCAGGGACAAGTTCAGAATTTCTACCTCTATCCTAGTCCACTTTAGCAGGTAGAATTGCGCAAGTCTGTTGAAAGGTAATGCACGGAGAGCACTTACGCGGGAGAATTCTCTCAGTGTTTTGGAAAGATAAAGGGCTATTTGATGTTGCAGATAAGTGCCCATCGCTAGCAGTCTGGAGGAGTGAACGGCAGCAATACTGAAAGGGGAGAAAAGCATCCCACTACTGGCACTGGGGCAGGCATGAGAGGCAGAGGCAGCTGCCCTGTGGGGCAGAATATAAGGGGATGATGGAAGTGCAGGTTTTGCTGGTATATATATATGTATAGCTGGTATGTCAGAAGGAAGTTGGCAGTGTTTTATCAGCCTAGGGCTTGGTTACTGCTGTTTACGATTTGTACTGCGATGGTTCCTGCAGGACCCAATCAGGGAACGGGGAAATACCGTGCGAGGTAGGGTGTGGATAAAACTTGGAACAACACAGTGTTGTTTTACTACCCCACAGAGCCAAGTAACAGGTATTTTCAGTGTATGTGTGAGCAGAATGGGGCCAGGGTTTATCAGAAACATACACTTGAGAAAGAACCAAATCTAAGGGAAAGTAGCAGGGAAATGAAATAACCTTCAAGAAGCTGGTGTCCTACTCTGTTTTGATATACCAAATCACTTGGTATATACAGACTCAGAGCCGGGCAAGGCTGTTTCAGTCTTACCTTCTTTTCTTCTACAGTAGATATATTTTTCTATAGGCAATTTATTCTGCCAGGTTTTCAGGCAATGATTTAAAAACACAAAATCAGCTTGAACGACGCAGACATTAAAATGCCAATAAGGCTACAGTACAAATATAAACAGCTGTCCAAAGCTTTATTCACAAAATACAGTTATATCACGTGTAAAAACATTGTAACTGGTTGGGGTGGAATATCAGCTGCAGTGTAGAGATGCCCTTAACTGCAGTTTGGAAGAACGAATAATTTTTTCTGTTTCCATTCCGGTGTCTTATCCTGTATGTTAACTGCTGAACCTCCCCTGCAAAGGCCACTGTGATTCAGATCCCCAGGTGTAATGCTTTATTAATACGGTGTCTCTAAGGAATTCTTTGAACTTACTATTAACTATGCTATCTCTGTTTTTCCAGAGGGACTTTGCAAAGAAACTGGTAGCAAATACAGCCACAAGTCAAAAGAGAAGCATAATATGCATTCTGTGTTTGTTTTTACAGAGTATTTTCTTCTTATGTAAAAATAGGAAGACCCACCCTCCCTCCAGAAGGAGAGAGAAAGATGGATAGTAATCAGGTATAATGTATAATTAGGTTCTGTGTTTAAACATGTCAGTCCAGAGAGGAAAAGAACTAAAAAAAAATCCAGTACTCAAAAGGCTAAACCTGTCAGTTCAGTCTTGGAAATCCTTTCCTGCTGTTGGCTTACCTGTCATATTAAATAGTCAAACTGATGTTTTTAGGAGTCTGTCTGTGTATGTGTGTGCATTTGTGTGGATATGTGTGTTTTTGTATGTGAGACAGAGAGAGACTATGAATCATCCCTAATGCATGCTACTTGGCATGTTTTTCAGAAGGCATAACAATCAGCAATGATTACTTAAAGTATGACAAGATATGAATCTTTAATGATTTCATTGCCAGATGATTCAACCCAAAGCTCATCATGTCCTGGTTTACGGTTTTTTAAAATCCTAGAAACTCATAGTGTTTTCCTACTACATAAGCAGTAGTGTCTAGTATAATGTGGACTTTTTCCTAGATAAAGGGACTATAGTGTCTGGATTAACACGATATAACTGTTTGACAAATCAGTATTTCATTACGTTAATATGCTATATAATAACAGAAAAGATGAGACAATATATCAAAACCATTAAGATCACCAATTTGGTTTTGGTTATAGCTAGATGAAATTACTGTAACAACTGCAATTTTCCATTGAATGGTTGATGCACATGTAATTAAGAATAACTGTCCTCAGGAAAATACCAATAAAGTATTGTATATTGGTTTTGGTATTGCTTACATAGTCTTACAAGTGTCATCTTCAATAACTTACAAACTGTAAGCAAAAGAAGATAAAAAATGTAATTGGAGACAGAGCTAGAATTGCTTAAGAAAGCAAGGCACCTATTTTATTAAGGGATACAGTTATTTCTGGAATATTAATTGAAGCATTGAGATTTCATATTCTATGACTCGTATGTTAATTCTAAACTGGTTTTAGTTATGACAGCTTTGAATTTATGGAGTTCCAACTTATATACTATCACTCACTTATTTTTATATGGATACAATGCATAAAAAACATAAATGCATTTTAGGTTTGGGAAATAGTAACGGTTATAAACCAATTTTGCATAATAACATATTAAATACAATACTTAAATTGGAAGAAATTTAAAGGTAAGAAACACAAATGAACAGACTTGCTGCACAGTTGTATATTCTCCACTGGTCAGATGGCAAAGGAGAATGGAAAACAAAGCACAATGTGAATCATGTACTAAATGTGTCAGCTCTTGACTTTATTAGTTTTGGAGAAACCCAATGAGAAAAATATCTACAAGTAATTTTATTCCCTCCTAAGGCAAGTGACCTAAGCTTCAGTTAAGTGTGGATTTGGTTTACTGCTCAGAAGAAGGAACTGAGGGACAGTCTGGGGAGGTTTCCAAACTCTACCATGTATTCAAAGCACTAAATAAGAATGTGATCCTTTTTTATGCAAGTCAGATAAGTGACATCTGACGTGGGATGTGCAGTTGATGGATAGTGATGCATATAAATATTAGTGAAATACTGCGCAAGGTCATATGCCCATAAATCAGCTAGAAGCTCACTAGTGACTTCAAAGGATGCTATTTGCAGGCTTTCTATTAAGAGAGTGTGTAAATTTTTGGCAATAGCCTGATTAAAAGACTGTCACAAGTCACAGCAAGCAGGAATAAATTAACTAAGTAAAGAGAGAAGGCTGTCCCCTCTGTAGCTTCTCTTCCACTAGCGCTATTACGTGAAATACGTATGCTCTTGGCCAAGGATGGCTGAGACACTAAATTTACTCATAGGTGCCATTATTGAGGTGTAAGTTCCTTTAAAAATACCCTTCAGTGCTTTGCTGACAGACATCTCTATCACAGCAGCAGTAGCAGCAGCAGCAGCAGCATAATACAATCTTTCATGTCTTTTCAGGCTTTTATCCAGCTCTGTTGCTACTTTGAACCTCCTTAAAAATGGGCTTGTGGTCATGGGGCAAATCAAAATGTGATGTATACATTGATACAAACTACATTATTTTACAATTAGCTGCTCTCTGCAGAAACTGCCTACACTTCTCTGCCTCTATATGAAGGTGTTTATTCAGCGTCGTGCACATGCGGAACACCTGAAGGTGGTGTAAACTCGCGTTCCCGCTAATCTGCTTCATGTCAACTAAAATTCTGTGGCACTCAAGTACACAAGCCGTGCGCAGTTCAAGATACTCTGAAAATAATCCTTTTACAAGCTATCTGTGAATTTGCCACCAGCATTCATATCAGCATGGACTCTTTAATGGAAAAGCTATTTTACTAATTTTACAGCTGAGAAGGGCATGCAAAATTGACATTTTACTCTCTATTTCCCTTCCTCTGTTCTACATCCTTAGGTGGCAGCATCATTAGAAAGACCTTTGCTGTACGTGATCACACACATTCACATGACAACAGCATCAGCATCAAAGCGGCTCAGACTGGAAAACGCTGAAATGCACAGCTTTGCATGCTGTTGTGTGGCCACAAGCAGCATTTATCTACAATAATTTTGTTGTTTGGCCGTTAAGTGGGTTTTCTTTTCACATTGCATACACTCAGTGCTGTTGCTTTTGTGATTTTTTTTCCATGCTGATGTCACCTTAGCTGGCGTTGATCATGCAGGAGATTTATTCCTTCCGGCCTATTTCCTACTCTTCACTGAAGTGCACGCTGGTTTTTTTACTGATCTCAGTGGAAGAGCATTGAACCATCTTTTCATATCATCTCACAGCAGTTCTCTTTACTGTGGGAGCCACAGAGTGTTGCAGCATGGGACTTTGAACTCGCCTGTGCTACAGATCATAGCTGTAAGGGGAAATGATAGGGTTTGATTATTTATAGGTCTCTTTAGAAAGGTACTTCCAAATCCTCAAATAAAAGTCTGTATATATGCGCACAATTAATACTGTGAAAAAATAACTTTCTATGCTTCTTTCTTCTTTTGGATTTTCTTTTTTTCCATGAAACTTTCAGTGTTTATTTTCTGACAAGGAGAATACCGGGATGTTTCAGGCTTCTTAAAGAAGCAGACTGGTAGCTGGACCCTCAGTTCAAAATGTGGCTGATGGAAGGATTCACAACAGATGGGGTGATTTACACACATAACATATGGATCCCACATTCCCGGGCTGTTCCAATGCTGTATGGAGAAGCTAAGGGCCAGGGCTGGTCCAGCCTGGAGCAGGGATGGCTCCTACCAGCAGCCCCCAGCACCTACCAGGGTTATCGGGGGGATGGAGCCAGGCTCTTCTCCGCAGCGTGTGCCTTGAGGGCGAGGGACGACAGGCAGAAGCTGGGACGAGAGAGGGTTGGGCTGCCCATAAGGAGCCCTTTTCCCCTCGTGGCGGCTGGGCAGGGGCACAGGCAGCCCAGGGAGGCTGGGCAGCTCCCTTCCTCCTTGGGGGCTTCCAGCCCCAGTGGGATGAAGCCCTGAGCAGCCTGGTTGGACCTTGGGACTGACCTTGCCGTGAGCAGCAGTGTGGGCCAGAGACCTGCTGGGGGCCATCCCCACCTCAGTTATCCCCTGGGCCTGGGGTCCTATGAGCCTAGTCTTTGCTTGCTTTTAGTGACAGCCTATTTTTGACATTAACAGAAAATTATTTAGCCTTACAATTTGATACTAATAAAACACATATTTAGCAATATTAACCCTCTTAAAAGTGCTCAGGAACCCTTTCAAGAACTTGTCTAATTAAGTCGGTCTCCTCAGAGGCACTTCTTTCTCCTCACTACTTGCCACAGCTGCTGACTCTCTTTTCCCATTGGAGAGTTGGTGGAATGGTCTGTTTCTACATATGTTCCGCTTTATGTTTCCTTTGCTGCCACATGTTCCTTCTTCGTATCCCTCACTAAAGATACAGAAACAGGGAAAAGGCAGCCCATTCCTGAAAGATTGTCTTTCAAAATTTTGTTTTTCACAGGGACGGGAGCAATATCCTCAGTAACAATAGCCCTCTGAGCCCACGACATGCTGCTGTACATGTAAATACCATCTTGAGGCTTTAGCACCCTGGAATCCCAGTCATTTTATTATTCTTTGCATCTTTATGATTTTTTTATTCATCAAGGTAGACTATACTTCTTGCTGTCTTGCTTAAACAAGGATTTCTGGTTACTATTTCATGTTAATTAACATTTATGCTGGCATTTGTCTGTTTTTACAAACTGTTCTCAAATTCAGCAGAGCCAAACTGGGATTCTTTGTAAAAGGCTAAACTTTCAAAGATCTATTTACTCTTTTACTCCACTTTCCAGTAGATAGTTCAGTGGGTGATACGTGGTACTGTACGTTTCTCATTTAACTCTGAAATCCTCCACTATTTGTTTAAAATCCTCACAACTTACTATGAACTATTAGTAGACCTATCAATGCTAAGATTTTAAGTTTGACAAATACAGATTTATTGTGTGCTGTGACATGATTTGTTTTTAGATTCTCGAAAAGTACAATTTCAGCAAAATAACACAACATTATAACATCATCTTTGCCTGAATGTATCTATCTTAGTGTTTGGCTTCTGCATGTCCAGAACTGTGGGGATTTTTTCCTTTGTCCCAGTTATGATTTTTGACAAGTTTCATACCTTTTTATATCTTTCTATCTCTACAGACTTTTCTTTTACACTTTTTTATACCATGTGACCTCCATAATTTTTCTCAAGTATACTAATGCCCTGCTATAACACCTGTGCCAACATTATTTTATTACCTTAAATAATAAGCCATTGATGACATATATATCTGAACTGAAGTGATAGTAGGGGCTTAGTATGCAGTTCCCTGGCTATCTCACTAGGACGGCCTTAATGACTTTCTGCAATGTGTCATCTTTTGCTGTGGTCTCTGCAAGTTTATTCCTCATTATTTCTAAGACTGGATAATCTAAGAAAATGACTTACATTATAACAGTCTATCATCTTCAATTGTCAAATACCTTTGAAAGCAATCCTCTTATCAGCTGCCTCTTATCAGTCTTTATTTCCCTGTTTATACTCTATTATCGAGCCATAGAGTGATAGCTGGAAACCCTCCCTGTCGTTGTATTATGGGAGGCATCAGTGTATTCCTCCTTTCCTGTGCATATCTTGAGTTTCCAGTCTGCTTCTACCACGAAGAAAATGTCATAAGAAATGCCATGTATTCACCTACTCCCAAGCATCACAGTCAGAATCTCTTCCATTGCTTTACCTACCATAAGGAATAGGCTTAAGTATTTCACAGCCTCTTCTGTTTCTAATGATTACTTCTAGTGTAAAGGGATGTTTACTTTTTTTGCTTTGAGCTTCATGACCGGAGGAATGCCTCTGGGGTAAGGAATCTCTGGGCAGTACTTCACATTCCGTAGCTTCAATAGCCAGATTATTTCTGCTACTAAAGACATACTGATGCCAGTTTATTTGTTAATGTTTCTGGATTCCTCTACCATGTGCACACTGCAAACTGCTGCCAGAGGCAAAAAAAAAAAAAAAAAAAAAAAGCTTATTTTAGCTTTGTTCCTGGCAACTATAAGAAACAAACCAATCCCAAACTTTAATTTCTATTAAAGAATGTGAAATTTCGAATGGGAAGTTAAATTTGATTTTTTTTTTGGTAGATACTATGAACTCTAATTTTGCCTTTTGCAATTTTTTCTATTTCTTATTCAGTAGTTACATTTTCAGATGCAATGTTTGCCTGGCTGTCAATGTTCAATTTATAATTTATATGAATTCCATCACTAGTGAAAGAATCTGTTCCTTTGGTTCAACTTTTTATCTATCTAGTGCTCTTCTCCGTTGCTGTCTGCACTGGCTTCCTATCACTCCTTGTTATCTTGATTGCTGCTTGTTTTCTTTCACTTCTTTTTCTCTTGATAGCAAATTCTTGCGAAACGTTTGCATCTTTTTGCAGCTGTTGCAGCATTTTTTAGGTGCTGGACGTTTGAGCAAGCACACTTGAGCATGCTGCTATCTTTTTGTTCTAGATTCTCTTCTGCAAAATTTTCCAGCTTTCCAGGTTCCTCTTCCAGGGGACAGCCTGCTTACTGTAGTTGTATGTTGTTTCCTCTCTAACATTTTCATTCTAGCCAATTTTTTTTTCAGGTAACACACCTAAAGAACTGTACGAAGGTTGGTCTGTATCTTCTATCAGTCTTTTCCACATTTTCAATCTTTGATTTCAGCCACTGTGTGATATCAGAACGGAATACAATGAAGTGTATCTGAATCATTATTTAGAGATCAGTCAAAAATTCTGTAGAGGATTCTCTTCCCTTCTGCAGTCTGAGGTGAAATCTGCATTTTTTCAAAAGTAACTTTTCCTAAGAATGCAGTTATCTTTGAGCTTTCAGTCTATAAAATTTATTGCTTGCTTTCTTCTGCTGGTTTGTTATAAACTCTTAAAGATACCAAAAATCCATGATGCAGCAATATTCAAGAAAAATAATATTTTCCGTGAGTCTCCTTTCTCCTTGGGACGAGTTTGTTAAAAGCCTTGTTAATTTTTTTTCCCCAGGATCTTTGCAACATTATCAGTAAGTTTCAGTCCTTCTAATTATTCCTTTTTTTCTCACATCCCAGAAGTCCTTACGTAGGATCCCACTTCTGTTAGTGAATAGTGGCTGGGATTTCTCAGAGATACAGGCCTGAATCAGGACTAGAATGAGAAAGGCTTAATGGAATAATATACAAATAGGAGAGTGGAACATATGGGCCACTGAGCCTTCCCACAATCTCCCAGGCCAGCCTATACCAGTTCTCTGTGCCAACCCTTTAAGGGCCTATTCCTTAACAACGCATTTTGCATACTAGTTTTAAGCGGGTTAGTGGCTTTTCAGACTGGGTCAAATGACTGAAGGGAAAAATCAGTAAAAAGTTTTGGAAAGAAAATGATGCTAATAGGCTCTTTGGGATTCACTGCTCCCTCTCAGCTCAAAGCATGCTCTGATTCTTTCGCAAACATGCTTGTTATTGGAGTGTCTGCCCAACACTGTAAGTGATCATTCTCCCTTTTAATGGGCAACACTATAAAACAGAAATATGTGCCTTAAACTCACAAACCTGGCATTCCTGAAGCAGGAAGGTACCTCATGGTAAGTACATATCCCTGGGCATCCTGTTTCCCTGTGCTATTTTTAATGATTTTGCTAGCCTGTTATCTACAGTGCTATATAGAATAGCCCCTCACTCCTCTGTCCTCCTGTCCTGTGTAGCCTGATGATTAAAACTGTCTGCACGACGTACCTGAAGGAGCACACTTGGAGCCCACCTAGGGGTGGCCCCTTTTAGGAGTGATTCCTGGAGCTGAAGCAAACCCTCTCACTCCATTTAACCTGGGCCCAGCCCGCCATTCTTGCAGGGACATCGTCGGGGAGAAAGAGTCCCAAGGTCCTTCTAAAAAAAGCCCCGTCGTGACTTGTTGCAAGGCCGGAGGGCATTTGTGAACAGCCAGAGGTCAGGCTGAGCTAGGGTTGCTGACCAGGGATGACACGGATGCCGTGTCCTGGTCTGGGGAGCGCCCTAGTATAGTGCAGAGCCATTATGTCTACATTACATCAAGGTTTCTGCTGACATAATTATTTTGGGCATTGATTGCGCCTGCTACATTATCTATTGCAGCAGATGGTAGAGCTGCAGTAACACAGAATAAGCTGCGCTACCACAGCTATTTACTGTGCAAAGCCACTGTGGAACTATATATGCAGGTTATTCAGCTTTGTTCAAAGTCTTCTTTGAAACACACAAAACTTTGGGGGAAAAGAGATTCGGTTCTGTCTAAGAAAAAGAATTCAGTCAGGAATTGGCAGAGCATTCAAATTCTGCTATTTGAAAGAAAATTGAATGCTCAGCAAAGCAGGAAAATTCCTAAAATAGTTTATTTTTACGCTCTCTGATTTGGTAACTAGTGGGAAAAAAAGCATGTTTTGCCTGACAGCACTTTTTATTATGCAAACAACTGTTTGTAGGTGAAACAAATCCATGAACTTTAATGAAAGTTTTCTTACATGCCTGAGACCATTAACAATATTGTCGTGATGTGGAAGTATTAGTATGTGCATTGCTAGAGTAAGCAAAATGTTCAGAAGCAGAGCAAAAACAGAATCACAATCCCCCAGGTGTTTCAGCACAGATAACTAAGGGGGACATTAGCGCATCATGTATCTGTACTAATATTTTGTCTAAAAATGATCTCAGTTGTCCATGTGCATCCATTCAGCAATTCAGGCTCAAACATCAGAATATATATGAACTAAGGGTATGGTGTGATAGATGCAGTGTGTCTCAACATGGAACAAAGGGACTAGAAGTTGTACCTCAGAGTGGGAGATCTGGGCCATCTACACTGCAAGATACAGAGTGAGAGTGACAGTGAGCAGGCAGCATGCAGGAAAGGTGCAGGAGCAGGTGATATCCTGAATCATTCCTCTTAAATCGTTCCTCCTAATGCACTTGTCAGCTCTGCTAAACTAGCACAGAGGAGAAAATGATCTGCTCTAGCTCTGTGCTGTTCTGACACACAGCTTTGTTCAAAGTGCCTCCTACTGAAACTGCGTAGCTTGTAGATACTTGCTGTGCTGCAGACTATTTTCTCCTCTCCTAATACAAGGGATGAAGTAACAGTTGTAAAGTTACCAGTGCAACCTGGTTCAGTATTTGCCCCTCACACCCTTTATTGGCATCTGTATTCTAACCACAGTGTTCTTCTACAAAAGAGGGCGCGGATGCTCTGCTGATGTCGACTGGCCATACTATCTATTACTAGTTCAGGGCTTGGCCCATAAATCCAAGACAGCTGCTCTGCGTGCTGTCCCTTTGGCAGAGGAGAGTTTTCTGGCCTGCTGCACACTTTCACATCTGTCAATAATTTTCATAAGCAGTCTAGAGATGAAATTGTGAAAGAGTTATGCTCGCATTTTGCAGACTGGTATGGTTATTCTGTTGTTCTTTTTAACAAACTTCAGCCAAATCTCCTGTGCTATTGCTGTAACCAGAGGTTTTTACTCAATTTGCTTCAGGTTTGTCTAGGAGCCTGTGCTTAAAGAACCAGAAAAGCAGAAATACGGAATTTATTATACATCTGTTCTGTGAAATTTCCCAGCCTAAGCAATGGCAAGATGTTGCTAAGCACATGGGCATGAGTAAAGTTGCCTTGACATTTCCCTTCTGTATTGTCATGTTTTCCAAATGATCAAAAACTCTAGATTTAAAAAGTGGTACTTCCTTTTTTGGAGATACATTCTTGTGGCCAAGAATAGGTCACATCAGTCATCTTTCTTGGCTGTAGATATGTTTCTGATAGAAGGAACACTGAACAAGCCGTATCTTGTATTGCAAGATAGGTACAGTTTAGGCTTCTTTTAACCTTAAAGCTTTTTGCTTGTTTGTTAAGACCAGGAGCAGTGCAGCTATTATTGTGGGAGGGGAGTGAATGAACAGGGAGTGGTTTCTGCCTCGTGGCTCCACTCTGTGACTCCACTTCGTGGCTGCCTCTTTCACCCACGTAGGGAAGGATATAGCATTACCCACACTGGAGCAGACAACACTAAAGCTAGAGCAGCCACAGTGATGAGAAATACTGTAACTGTGAGGTCTGGCCTGATTCCCAGCACAGGTTTCTGAAACAAATACTTAGGTACTGTTTTCATTATGACGTGGAAAATAATTCTGTGGACGCAGCGCATCTAAAATCAATGGGAGAAGGGCTTCTGACATCCCCGAATGCCCTGTAAACGTATGATTGAGCGGAATATGGATGACCATGGGCTTTAATAAAAGCTTACAGTCAAAGATTTCAGTCAGTATTTCTTACCTAGTGCTCACAGTCTTTTCTCTGCCTGTGACTTGCCACCTCTGCTTGAGCAGTACAAGCTGGTAAAGGTAGACTCTCCATTAGTGCTTGTCAGCTTCTCAGAGACTTCACATAATGAACAGGAGTCTCTATTGGATGGTCCTGAAAATAAGAATTGTGTTATAAATGAAGTAAAGCCACGAAGCCGTGAAGTGGAGGACACATTCACTCTTACTCGCATGGTATTTTAGCGGATACCACTTCAAAGACTGCTGCTTATTTTAATCTGTCTGTTAATGTCTTGTTAATATGCTTGTTTAGTTCTTCATTTGCTTTTTGTATTTTCAATTGCATTTTACAGATCCCAGGTGATATATATAACATACCAAGACTATGAGACCAGCTACAGCTGTATCTCTATGCTGCATGGATTTTGAAGTTTCATCTTGATTTTAGGCAGGGATTTTCAAATTAGCAGGTGGTCATCAGTTAACTATCACTGTACTGAGCTCCAGGTCATCAGAGTTGTAATCACAAACTGCAATTACAGGTTTAGCTATGAGTATTACCTCTGTTTTTAGCCCAGTATCATGAGTGAGACCATGATGCAATCACCAGAAGCATTCTTACTAAATTGCAGACTATCATTGAAAAGATTGCATTCAAATATAATGTGTTTACATTTTACAGACATCCATTGCCTTTTTTCTTTTTTAATATGAAAAAAAAAAGGGAATAAAAATGAACAGCCCGTACATTATGTATTTTTTTTTACTTGAGCTGGTTAGTCTAAGGCAACTGGCTTTTTCTTTCGAAAGGGAAATGACTTTCGCATGTGACCTCATAAAAATACCATTGTGGAATTCCATGAGTGTTTAATACGCAGCGTGTGAGATCTAGTTGCAATATATAAAAACGAAAGTAATTGAGAAGGTAGTTACTTTCTATAAACATAAAAATGATCAGATTCATGACCAGACTTCTGCCACTAAACTAGTATTTTATTTTTCCCAATTGTGATCTCTTACACATATTATGCACCCATTAATAGTGAAACTAAAACCCAAAGAATATAGAGTTTTGCTAAATCATAAAAATGTAACTTTACTTAATATAATATGCTGACAGCAAAAGTGTGCTGCCTTACCCACTGACGAAGCATTAGCACTAGCAGCAGACTGGTATATCACTTTAGAAAGCACCCACCGTTGTGTGGAAAAGGTTAACATCATAGCAGAAACAGAAACACAGGAAATGTAAGTGGTGGTTTGTAAAAGGAAGAATGGCAGAAAAATATTAGTAAAGCTGTCATGACTTTTTAGCTGGAAATATTGGGCTATACCACCACATTTCCTTATAACGCATTTTTATAGTACTCGGAGCAGGGTTTACTCGCACACACGCTCGCCGGTGCGGCAGAGCCGGGACACCTAGTGGGCACGCAGCGCACTCCAAGAAAAATAACCTGCTTACTGGCATTTACATTCTTACTGGCGTTTTACTGTTTTACTGGCAGTAGAGCTCTGAATGACGCAAACAGGACTGGAAACAGCATTCTGCATTGGCCTAGTTTTATTCTGCAACAAGGGGGTTGCAGGTCTTGCTATTGCAGGCAAGCCGTGAGTCTTACCGTGGGTGCTAGCGTCATTGAATCCAGGCCCAGTATGGGCAGCTCCCGAATTAATGGACTTTTTCTCCGTTCCTCAGTCCTCCTCCACCACACTTATGCCAGCACTAACACCTGGCTGGCCACAAGGTAAACTCAAGTGATTAGGCTGAAAACAAGCATGAAAAAGAAACTTGCAGGTTGTTTGTGCGGCCACCTGATCACTGGTGTTAGCGCGAGGTGAGATGGGGATGGGTCGAAGAAAGGCAGGATCATCACCTCCAGCAGCAGGGACAATTTACGCCAGATTAAGCTGACAGGGAACTATGACAGTAATCTGTGGACAGATGTTCTCTGCTAGATCCAGATGTGCCATTTGAAGAGGCTGAGTTTTTTCCTGCCCGGCAGCTAAAGACTGCTCTTCTCAGCCAAGACGGCAAAAGAGATGACACAGAGATCGCTCTGCTCTAGAGCCAGTTTTAAAAAATGGATTAGCTCAGGCTGTGTCTCAAAGTCGGCCTCTCCGTCCAGCTGTGCCAATGAAATAGGTGACGGTACTGAACTTCTTCTCAGCGCCCACTGCCTCGCCTGAATAGTTGACGCATGCTCTGTGTGGCAGGGCCCTGGGGTGCCCCTTTCCCCTGCCTGTGCCCAGGGCCAGCTGTGCTGTGGGGCAGCCCCACAGCCAGCCGTGGAGCAGCTGGTGGGAAAGAGCTGGGGACAGAGCCGTGAGAAACCCCACTTACACTCTGGGTCCCGCCATTGCCCGAGCTGCGCCTCTGCCTGCCCACAAGCCTCGCCGACGCGGAGCTGCCCCGACCTGCTGTCGTCCCGGCCCAACCTCAGACCTGCCTTGGTGCCGGGGCTGGGGTGGTGGCCACAGGCCCCTCGGCCACCTCCAGCCACCGTCCCGGTGCCCGCTCCGCTCTCCTCATTCAGGGGCTACGGGCCTGTGCCCTTGTCGGGGAGGCCCTGCCTGCCCCACTGTCGCCCTCGGCTCCCAGCTTGTCCTCTTCCTACAGTGCCTTCAGAATAAATTTTACTATTATTGCTGTTATTATCCTTATGTGGCAAGAGGCTAAGTCAGACCAGTGGTAAGTGCTCATTTTCAAATTATCTGTTGCATTTAGAAATGTACTGTGACTTCTTAAGTTTGCTAGGTACATTTAGGCTTGAACAACATATTGGTTTGAGCTTCATGGAGCTTGACTGGAGACAGCCTGCAGTGGTATTGCATAACACTCATTATGCTGCCAATATTCAAGAGTTTCTGAGTTGAAACAAAGGGAGGAAAACCATTTTTCATTCAACTCATTATTTTCTTGAGAACTCAAGGCATGGATGTTTGCTGAAAGCCCTGGCTGGGAGAACAGATAATCCGCCATTAAAAGTGACTATCTTATTGGGCACAGATGCCTGCAAAACCACTGGCATCACCCCACTGAATTCAGAGTGCTGAATGCCAAGCACAGGTGAATTATAAATAGCCATGTGACCACTGCAGAATTTATAAAATTGCTTCAAAGAAGCTATCTCTCTGCCTAATTGGCATAGTTTAAAGTAATGAAGATAACCAAAATGCTCAAAAGCTGTCTCTTCAATAATAAAATTATGCTTTCAAAGATATATTTAACCACTTCATGACTTTTTTTTTCCCAATAAATTGTGTGTTTGTAGCAATGTACTGGGCATCATTATCAAATGAAATAGGATATATCTGCTGGCATAACTGCATCTATGCAGTTCTGGCTTTGGGCTTTGCAGGCGTATCTGTGTTAGGTAAAATGTATTCACAGGTGATAAATGATGCTTGCAGAACTCTGCAGATTGGTTGCAGACCAGTCTTTAGGCTCCTAAAAGTTTCTGTGTTAAAAAGGGGACTAAACTCTCTAAGTCACTAATATTAAGCTTAGAGATATTTAAAAAGCAAAGCTGTTGTCTGTATTGATATTCATCCTGCTCCAAAGCCTTCAGGTTTCTTAGAAGAAAAATACCACAATATTATATAACCTAGTTGAAATTAGTTCCAATGCAGCTTCACAAAAAAGTTTTAGTGATAAAAGACTGAGTGAAGAATTACGGCTCTGCTTGTAACACTATTATTGTGTACACTATTACCTTTTCAGAGTGGGAGATGATTTTCTGTAAGTGAAAGGGAGAAAGAGGAAAAACACTTCCTCATATTTATTGCATGTGAAAACATGCACATTGACAGTTTTGGGATGTAGCAGTCACCCAGTAAAACCACACCCTCATTTATTGCATAGTAACTTATTTGTATAGTTTAAATAGAAAATAAAAGTGTCTGTACAAGAGCTAGTATGAGACAGCTGGGATAGAATAGTTATTTCAAGCTATTTCCTCACTTAAAAATAGCTCTTAGCAGCTTTTCCTTATGGGGTATCTCCAGGCTGATGGGGAAAAAAGCTCAAATTGACGAATATTACTATTCCCCAAATGCTGTGATTTTGAGAGGAAAACTATGCTATGGAAAGTGTTTCTCTTTTGGCACATGCTGTAGAAAAGAGGAGCTAAAAAGCAACGGTCCACTCTGCAAATGGATTTTCATCAGCCAGAATAAAGGAATAATCACTGCTGCACAGCACTTTGGACATGATTGCACGAATTTAAGTTCTTATGTCAACAGAAAGAAATGCAGATGAAGATTAAGCAACAAACAGGATGTTTTTCTTGCTGCTTTCTGCTGTAGTTTATGTAAAGGACATTTCAAACCACATAATAGTGACTAAAATATCTGTAATGAACTGTGTTTTTCAAGTCACTTGCTATCAGTTGTTGATAAGCAGTAAGTTAGCTAGAATGATAGACAAATCCAAAGACTTTAAACAGAATTGGCAATATCTGAAGCCCGCTTAGGTACTGAGTCATGACTTCAAAGAAATATAATGTATGAACAGATTAGGAAACAACATTATACATAGTTGTTACACTGTTGCTTACCACGCAGTCAATTTTTCCCTACTGCATGGCTAAATCCTTTTTGCTGTTTGTCTTTTGTATGTGCAATCCTTAAGTGCCCAGGCAAACAAATACGACAGCTTGCTCCCAGCTTTAAGTTGTAACTCGTTTATAGCATGGCACATTTTAGTACAGAGGCAGTCCCAGGCTCAGCTTTTGCCCTTAAGCCTCACAGAATCTCTGTGCACGTGGAAAAGTATGGCACTGTCTGGAGCAATAGTCATGAAGGCAAGGCAGTCCTTTGTGGGTGGTTGGCGCTGTATTATTCTGACCGGCTACCTTGTCCCTCTAAACCATTCTTTTCGTTTCAGAAAGGCCTTCTTCAGGAAACAAGGTGGGTGGCAAACCAGGTCAGTGCACGCTTGAGTCAAACAGAAGCAAAGCTCTTCTCCAGAACTCCCCAGTTCCTGGTTTTGAGTTCATGGACCTCTCCTGCATGTACCTAGTGTTGCCCATGGTGGTATTTACCAGTGTTGCTCATGACAGTCCATAATCATCTGTTCTTCTTCCCTGCAGCGTGACAGTCTTTGTATGACTGCCTCCTAGCTCACCTGTTTCCAAATTTGTTTCCACTTGCAACTGCACTTCCCATTCCACAGCACCTGGATTTGGTTCACAATCCTCCTGCTAGTACAAGCTACTGAAATCACCCTGCGCTGCGGTCCCTGGGAGTTCCCCAGGCTCGATCGTGGTGTGGTGGTGTGCTGAGAGAGCAGCTTAGCCAATGAATCACGCCTTCCCGACTCCCAGCTTTGAGCCCACTTTTGCAGCCTATGCCTCGTGCTGACACTGGTGGCCCTGCAGTGACCCTGTTCAGGCAGTTCATCCAACTTAAATTGTTTTTTTATAAGGTAGGTTTTTGCATCAATTCCTTGAATGTATGGCCAACCATGGGAGTGGACAGGAAAGAACTACAGTAGCCCTGAACCTGACTTAGCTCCATGGCAGCACACCCTGTATGAGGCTATAGCTTTTGCAACAAAAATAATAAACGCAACAGGATTTCAAATGAATATGTTGGTATTTGAAACCATGAGCCAAGCATGCAAGTAGAAAGGTGGCACTTTGACTTAAGCTGGCAAAAGACACTGGAGAACTACACATGTCATTCAAATACCGTTGCTTGAGAACTGCTGTCTTGAGAGTTCCTTCACATCTCTAAAACATGTATTAAATTTGAACTTCAGAGAGGGGATTTTTCTGGGTACACCACCAGTTACAGCAAGAAATTTAAGTTGTTCATTCTTACTAAAGGCAAAGCCTAGAATAAAAAGGATCTATGTAAGAAAGCAGAAGAGACTGGACATGTAAAAGAATGGTACTTTCCGTAAAATTTAATGGACTTTCCATACTACAGTGAGTCTACAGCTAGTCACTAAACATGTGATCATCCATGATCCCCCAAAAAGGGAACAGTGCAGTGCATAAGAGAGTATTAAGTGCAAACAAGAAGCTCCCAAATTGCAGAACGCAGAAAAGCGTTACAAAGCAGTCACTGCGGAGTTCCTCAGGTCTCTGACATGGGGTGGAGGGGAGTGTTAATTTGGATTTAAATATGAATATTGAATACTCAGGCTAATTCTGCATTAAATTGGTAGTGTGGACATACGTACCTATTAGCCTGAAGAACAGATTATCAAGATCTGTCATAAAACTAGTTTATATTTTGCCTTGTATTTAGCATTGAGGGATTTCTCTTAAACTTGCTCTGTTGTTTAAGACTCTCTAGCTTAGAAATCATGCTTCCAGTGTTTTAAAATGAAAATCTGGTTTCAGATTTTCTGGCCTGTAGTGAGAGGAGTTGCTGGTTTCTGTGGAGTCCTGGAACCACATGCCTAGAGCAGATGCTGGCTCTGTTCCAGAAGCAGCTAAGGTTGGGCTGGTTTTTGATCACTGCCACTTGTGCTGGTAGGCCGGGACAGCAATGCTTTGCAACACAGGAACCCTCTAACTTCCAGCCTACATTTATTCACGGGCAATGTATGCTCATTTGAACTTGTGGCAACATTTTCCTTTGGCTTAAACTGCTCCCTTTGCTCTTCAGATGCATACATAGAAAGAACATTTAGCTACAACTACAAAACCGCAGTGGAGAAATATGAAACCCAGCAGCAAAACCATCTTCATGTTGTACGTGTATCTACTACCAGCAGGTCTGAACTACATCAGAAGGCCCTGAAGATGTACATACACACAATATACTTTATTTTGGATGCAGAACTGATAACATCACAATTGCCCAACCTATCTGCAGTTACTAATTTCAGGAGATGATCCCTTGTGTAGTAATTCACCAGTTAATTATTTCAGCTGATTTCTAGTAGGCGAACTGCAAAGACCTAGGAGTTGAATTCAGTTTTACTATGCCAGAGACTCTCTCTGTATTGTTTACTATTATATCTGGTTATTAAGCTGAATAGAGCCTGTATCTAAAGCCTGACCTATATCTACAGTTTTTTTTTGACTCCTTAAGCGCAGGCACTACTGACGCTGGAAACCCCGGGCCGGGCCGGGCCGCCTGTGAGCGCCGCGCTCCAACGGTTCCCCCTACCCGCTAGCCCCGGCACGCTCCCTCCAACGGCGGCACAAGCACCCGGCGCCCCCATAGGCGGGACGAAGGAGCCCCCGCGCTCTGATTGGCTGAGGGCCCACGAGGGGCGGCCCCACACGGAGGGGCGGGGGCTTTTCAGCTCCAGGGAGCGGCAGCGTAGGCCATTTTCTTTGCCCTCGGGCGGCCCCTGGCGGCGGTGGCCCTGCCGCCACGGGCCGGCATGGAGCAGGGCGCCCCGGCAGGCGGGAGCGCGGGGGCTGCGGGCGCGGCTCCTGCAGCCGTCGCCCCGGTGGTGGTGGTGGAGGAGGAGGAGGAGCGCGAAGGCTGTGCGGGCCTGTGGGAGCTGCCCGTGGAGCGCTGCGAGAGGCGGCCCGAGTGCAGCCGCTGCGGGTGAGGCGGGGCCGCGGCCGCTGAGGCGCCGCAGAGGGGGTAGGCGGAGCCGGGAGGCCCGGCGGGGCGGCGGGAGGCGGTGCCGGCGGCTGCGCGGTGCGGCCGGGCCGGCAGGGGATGGTGGCGGGTCCTCGTGAGGCCGCGCGGCGACCGTTGGCGGCTCGCGCCCGCGGGCGGGGCGCTGTGCTCGGCGGGGCCGCCGTTGCAGCCGCTGCCGGCCGTTGCTCAGGCACTTCAGCGGGTTTTTTGTTAAAACATTTTTTAAGTAAGTCTACAGTAGAAAGGGTTGTTTTCTTTTCAAAATCGGTCGCAGGGTGATGCTTACATCGCTGTAAGCAGGAACCTTGTAGCGCCTAAGGAAAATGGGTTTACTTGTTTAAGTTTTGGTAAACTGAGTGTTTGAGAAGAGCTTAATTATGGTGGTGGCTTGCTTATTAAGCCACTGACTGTCACACGTGTAGTGCTCTCAGCTACTTAATTGAAGTTGAAATCTCATTGAACCCTGGGACGTCTCTGCGGCTGTTCATTGCTATGTGTGTGTATATACTGGTGTTGAAGCTAGCTGTGGAGTTGAGTTTCAGGTTATCCATTAACGGTTTAACTCTTCCAAAGTTGTCTTCCTTGTGTTCCTTCCTAAGGGTTGGGAAACAATTTCAGTTGCTTTTCGCACAGAAATGTAATGGAAGCTTGAGATACAGTACAGGTGGGAAAAGTTTGTGTGGGTTTATTACTGTTGGTCAGGCACTGGTTTTAAAATTATATGTACTATAAAAAAAGCTTTATATAGTATATCTATCTATCTATTTATATATGTGTATTTCCCTTTGGAAGGGTTCCCTGCCTGTTTTCATGGAGAGCTTAAATTTGGTTGTACTAGATTAGATCCAGTATCTGTCTTGCTTAGGATCTCTTGTACACAGTCTGCCTCACTGAAGCTCAGACAACTTGGAAAATGCCTCTGAAAGACTTCAGGGGTTTAAGGTGGGGAGGGGAGAGTCTGGCATGACTGAGTATCATATAGTGAAGTACATAAAACCTCAGTAAAGCTGCCAAGTGCTGCTACCTTATCAAAAGAAGTTTAAAAGCAAGAAACTCCTTCTACTTAACAATTTTATAGATGCCTTTGAAATCTATTCAAGTGCTGGCAAATGGATGTGTTAATACAAGGTGATGTGAACTCAGATTTGTAAAGTATTCACTTACTTTTGATCTTGTATCACATGCATACACACATGCACACAGTTCCTTTTAATGAAGTGAGTTGGCTGTATGTCAGCCTCAGAATTCAAGAGTGTATTCTTTAGTGAAGTTCTGCAAATAACTTTCATAAATAGTCTTTAAAAAAGTCAATGAGGTTTATTAGACCTGTTATGTGAGCATTCTGATACTATTTCTAAGTTTGAATTTATAGTTTATAATAGAGCACTTGGCTCTGTTTTTAACACCCTTTCAGTTAGTTGCAGGCAGCTACTTGATCACCTCTTTGCCTCAGTTTTGCCAGACTATTCAAGCATAGCTCAGTGTCCTGCAGTATGTTTGTGTAGTACTCATTTTGAGGGAATTACTCATGGGTAATAGAAAATGCTGCTACTTATGTGTAGTGTATGAGATATGCTAATATTTAGTATATGTTTTTCTTCTGTTTCCCTGTAAATCACTAAATAGAATAGCCATGTGTTTGCTGAGCATAGTACTATGTTGGTTTGTGTGCCTAGATCTAAAATATTATGGATACCATACTTAATCTGTGTACTGTATGAATGTTCTTTGGTAATGGTTGATAATGACCTATGAAGGAACGGTCACACTTCATTTTTTCTCAAAAAATGTATAATGTTTTTGGCAGAATTATTAATAAATGCAGGGTACTTATGTAAGCTCATAGGAAGACTGAAGAAGCAATGTGCTTTTTCTTCAGCACAAGTAAATATATGCAGCTTCCTTTATAGCATGTTGCTAAGGTGTTTAAATGGAGTAAACATGAATTTTAATGTTCAATTAATTATCAGAGAAAGTGGAAATAAGCATGCAATAACTTTTTAGCAATACCTTCTGCATCAAAATTGCTTCATGGGTTTTGATTTCTTTGCTCTGAAATTATGAGCTCTAGGCACTTATTTTCACAGCTTTAAGTTTTATTGCAGTTTTTTACTTCCTGAATGTATTGATTCCTTTTTGGTGCTTAGTAAGCTTTTTATGAAGCTAAAGCTGTATATTTTCTTGTTGTTCATGACCTGTAAAAAGTGACTTACTGTCCTGCAGCATAAGAGATTAAAAGAAATCCATGCATTTCCTATGCATTATATTTATATTGAAAAAGGGAAAAAAATACACATGGCTAGGTGACAGGCATCACTTGAATGCATTTAATTATTCCTGCTTCTTAAGTGTTGTACCAAAGGTAATTTTTTTTAAAAACAACTGTTAGCACTTCTAAAGACTTCTAAATCAGAGCAATATTTTTGCTGAATTTATTCTTGTTGACTATAGTTAAATGTATAAAGTGGGTTTACAAGTACATGTCAAAATTTTATCATCTGTCTGGGTAGCTAAGTTGATTGGAGTTTAGAGGGAGCTGAATTTGCACAGCATGAGGAGAGAGAAAGGAAAAGGCTGAGCAGGTGAAACAGAAAAGTGAGATCTGTTCCTGTGAGTGTTAACAAGCTCTGCAGCAATTAAAGGCCAGGTTGTGCCAGTAATTACTTTCCTCTATCAAGAGGGATAGGTGTGCCCTGTGACTAGGCACAGTCTTGTAGGGCTCCAGGAGGGAGTTGCAGCATCCTGTCAGTCGATGTGAGTGTACGTACATTGCTGCTGTGAAGGAGAGCAAGGATAAGCTAGCATCATGGAAGAACCAAAATACAATTTAGGTTCAGGTCAGAGCAGAAGCTTTATTACTGTAGCTATAGGAGAGAACCCAGAGCAGCAGAGTGGCAGGCTCTGCCAATTTGAACTTTGCCCAAGTGAGGTGGTTATGGAGTTGATATACATTTGGGTTATGTGACTTGTTTTTCATAGAACTACAGCTATGTGTCAGATGGAAAAAAAGGATGTGATAAGTTATAACAGGGAGTAGGAGACATGGATAAGGATCTCTAACAGTACAGCTAGTACTTCCTTTTACAAACAGTACATTTCTTCTGTAATTGAGTCATACTCACTTGTCAATGCCATTAGGTCATGCTGCAGGTATGTCTTTGCCAGACAGGTCTGCATAGGCCTATGAAGCATTAATATTTCACTTCTATTCCCCCGCTTGGAGACTTAGTCTCATATCATCTTTCTCTCAAAGGTCTAGAGGATGGTGGAAGGGCTGCGAATGCCCTAATTATGACTCCTGGGAACCCAGGGTTGATCATTGCATATGCTGTACTGCCCCATCGCCTGTTCTTGCCTCTAGTCCTTAAAATTATAGTCATTAGTCTAAACACTTCTTTCTCTTCTTCCTTATCCTTTAATATAATCAGCATTGTCGTTCTGGCCTCTGCTACAGTTATGCCTCGTTCTATCCTTTTACGCATTAATTTGCCCCAACATGGGATTAACTGAACCAATACATACACAAGTCATCAAGTCAGTCCTAAGGAAATACACAGTCTTAAGCAGTTTTGCTAGCCATCCTTCTAGGTCTGGGAGCCAACCCCACTAATCAAAAGATTTTTCTTCAGCTGCTTTATGTGAAACTGCTATGGTGTCTTTAATTTGGTTGTCCTGAAACACCATCAGCATTTACTGCCCTTGAAGGTAAGGGAACCGCAGGAAAATTGGGAGTGTATAAAGTAGATCAAGTAATGCCAGTAATGCCTAGGCAAGAAACAATCTTGCTGTTAACAGGGTAACATAAATAAAGGCTAGTCTGGCCTGAAGGTAAAGGAGTGATGATGTTTCTGACCTTCTAGCTATCCTAACTGCATTTCTGAGATTGTGGCATGGAGGGCGGAGAGGTAGGGTTACTGAATGCTGCTGGACCGAAGGATTGTCAATTTGGTCTGTAAGGGTATTCTGACTTGCAGTGTCCTTGTTTGCAATAGTGACATGAATTGTCAGGAGGACTAAAATGTCCCCCAAATTGTTGATCAAAGCTTCTTCCCACTGCTCCCCTTCTCCTGCCCCAGCCTCTTGTAGCTCCTCTATATCTGTTAGTATTTCTAGGAGTAAAATGTTGGATTTGCGGTGCCAGGAGTTTAGTCTCACTGTTGATCTCTGCACTGTTGATATGCAGTGCTGTGATTAGCAATGGTGACTGTCCCAATAAGAGGCTTAGTCTGCCACCCGATGGTAATAGATAGTAATTGCTCTTGAATATTTGATTGCAAGCCTTGAACAAAGGCAGCTGTCACAGCTTCTGGAGCATTTTTAGCAGCCTAGTCTATGTCAGAGTGCCTGCTAAAGACTTCCTGGAGGCAGTCCATGTAATCTGCAGGGCATTACCCCTCCTTCTGTTTACAATTATTTTGGCCCAGTCTGTTTTTCTTAGGCAGACTGGCTGGATTGCCTCAAGAAGACAATCCTGAGCTGACACAAGTTCTCTATCATTACCTGGGATGTTGGGAGGCCAGGCAGCTTTGGTTATTAGTTGCTATCTGACTTCACGTGGCATAACAGCCCACAAGAGTTCGTTCATATTGGCTCAGTTTGGATTGTAACAACTATAGGAGTAATTATAACAATTACAGTCTCCAATTCCTCTCTAAATTTTTGAGGTTCTTCCCTTATGTTTGGAAATTCTTTGACGAGGCTTCTTAAGTGTCCAAGGGTCTCTGGGGTGTGAACAATGAGCATGTCTTCTGGTCCTGGTACTTGCCATTGAAAGTGCCCGTATTACAGGTCCCTTCTGGGTTCTCTCAGCGGTTGGAGAAAAATTGGGCATGTCCTGATAACCTGGGGGTGTTTATGGCACCTCTGGTATTACAGGGGCAGGGCAAGGGAGTTCTAAAATATCATCCTTAGTCTCTTCCTCTTCTTGTAGAAATTGCTTGGGAGCAAATGGCATAAGATACTGCTAGGGTTAGGAGGGAGTCAGTGTTTCTAATGGTTCTGTAAGATGCTTTACTTGATCTTTCAATTTTTTTCCAGAGAGTCTCAAATGTCTGCTTTGGGATTCTGTTTTTCTTTTGGAGGCCTCCTTTACCAATCAAAAAGATGCATGTTATGAAGAGAAGTCATTTCAGTATTTCTTCCTGAATTGTATTTATTGCCACTGATGCTTTCTAATACTCAACAGCATGATAGCAAACTTGGTTTTGGAGGTCCAATAGCTGCATCATGCTGTTTGTATTTGGCAGATGGTGTGCTGTGCTCTTCTGTATACTGCATATGCAGAGGAAAACATTTGTGTGCACTATGATACTCCTTTCTAGCAGAGAAGGATGTAATTGTCACACACAAGCAACAGCAATATATCTTTGTGTAGGAGGGGCATACAGAAGCTTCTTAATAGGTACTTGAAGTATGTCAGAAGGTGGGTAACAATGCATGGGACTGAGAGAAACTATCTGATTTGATGCAGGTGAATTAGCTGTTCTGCTGAGTTACTTTTCT
Source organism: Dromaius novaehollandiae (assembly GCF_036370855.1). NCBI lineage: Eukaryota > Metazoa > Chordata > Aves > Casuariiformes > Dromaiidae > Dromaius > Dromaius novaehollandiae. The sequence continues at coordinate 40,049,745 of NC_088132.1, forward strand.
GCTGGTCAGGCATTAACTGCCTGCCTGCTGTGAGCAGGGGTATTGGATTGGCGGTGGAAAGTGGAACTGGGGAAGCTTCACTTGGATGAGCTTAAATTGCCATGAAAGAGAATGGTGAGATTACTTAATACTGCTAAGTCAAGAGTATCCCCATTCAAAATAAATGAAAATGAGTTTTATATATAAGTACATATAGACTTTTCTGAAATACAGGAGATGGTAGTGTAACCACTGATAGGGGGCACATGTTAATGCTGCCATTCCTGGCCCTTTGATCAAAAGCTGGCAGAAGGAAGTCATACCTATGACAGAGGAGTTGGTCTTGGCAAAGTTATAGAATAATGGGACCCTGGCAGACTTCATGTGCTGTAGCAGTTCGTAATAAAATTTAGTTCTGAGATGAGGCAAAAACCTGTAGAAATACTCGGTTATCTTTTTGTAACCAAGAAACTTGCTTTCTAGTTCTTGTAGTCACCGTCAAAGGAGGTTAGATTATGGTAATGCTACATACTGTAGTTTTACATGACTACAAATTGTAGCTTATATTAAAGTAGCTCCTGAGTGTCCACAGCATCAGCATTTGAAGAAGGTGTTTTGGTAAACAGGATTCAGTATTTTGCAGATGGGTCTAAAAGTGTGTGTGTGAGGTGATCACTGTGAAGAATTAATATTTTTGTCTTGCTTTGAATTTGTGAGGAAGGACTTCCTCAACAGCATAACTCTGGTTTTATGCTGGGGAGTTCCTAGCAGGGAAATACTGGAGAGAAAGATTAAGTTTTTAAAATAGTAGTTTTCAGCTGCTGCTGCTGCCAACTGGGTAAATATTTTTGTGTTTCAGTGTAACTGAAGGAAGGAAGAACACTTTATGGACTTTTGACCTTTGGAAATTAACTTGACTTTTTTATTTACTACTTTTTAAAAAGATATGATGCATTTGCAATTCTGTGGTACCCTTGAGTTGGCCTAGTAATTGCATGCATAGGTTAGTCAGGGTATTCCAGATGTGGGGGCAGAATTCCCTGAACTAGTAAATTGATAGAAACCTTTGTAAACTAATTTAAACACAGATGTGCCTGATTAAATATTTATAGAAAATACAGTCTAGGCACCTACAAGTCTGGTTTTTTAAAATAAACAAAGTTTACAAGTATTATCAGAGATTTCTCAAGCTGTCATTCAGTGTTTTTTAAATAGAAACATTTCAAGATTGTATGTGATTTAATACAGAGGGGTAAAGATGTAAAATCTTTCTGTTTCCACAAGCTTGTGTACAGAGGCAGCTGATAAGGTAAGAGATCTCGGTGCAAATCAGGTGCATAACCCTGATTTGGGGCTTTGTCAACCCTGCAGCAGACATGAGTTGCAGGAGGAAGAGCTTTATTATCATGACTTTATTCTTTTTGATACCTGATTTCTGTGTGTAGAGCCAGCTTGGGTATCTGTATACTTTAACAGAGGTCTGCATTAGTGCTCTTAGTGATTGGAAAGCTAGAAGGTGACTTAGACAATTAAATTGTTATCAGTGTGCCCGCCCCCAGACTTTGATTTGGTTGTGCCTTATTAGCCAGCAGAGAATCCATCTGGAAGACCACAGTGAATTACTATTTTTTGAAGCTTATCTTTAAATGTATGTGCATCAAGGAAAACATTTCCTTAAAGTTTTCACAGCCTAATGCAGACTTGCCTAACAATAAAAGTATATTTCTACAAATGCAAAAAGTTTGCTTACAAACTGTTGAAGTTTATTTCTATGTGAAGTGGTTATATAGATTTTTCCTGTTGCTGGAGCAACACAAATATTTATGGAGTAATATGTCAGCTTATCTGAAGAGCCTAAGAAATTCTAATGGTGTTGGGGATGTGGAAAGCAAAAGTACCTGAAAGCCTGGAAGGTTGTCACTCAGTTTTTTTTCCTTCTTAGAATTATATGTTCCTGTATGTCTTAGATATTTTTAATTTATTTTTAATAGATGATTCTCAAATAGGAATTTTAAAGAATGTAAGGAGGGACTCTTGAATTTCTGCACTTAAAATCCATGTAGAATTTACCCACAGTAGGTGAAGCTGCAACTTCACTGAAATTGGTGGATATATGGAAGATTGCAGAAATAAATAATACTGCCTGATGAAATGTGAGGTCTTTACTCCCAAACACAAGTTTATGGCTGACTTGTTGGCAGTATATCTTGTGTCTTGCTGCAGAGCTTCTAGCTGCTGCCATGTTGTTGTTCCAAATTTAGTTTTTTAATATTTCTGACTGCTTCTGTGAATACTGCTTGTTACCAAGGTATAAACAATTTGTACCACACTTTAGGAGGAAAAGCTAAAGGTAACTGAAAAAATTACCAAGCATTAGAACAGTTCCAGTGATGAGTGCCTTGGACCTCTCATAATCTTAACATGCTTTTATTCTTGCTGCTTTAAAATTATTATAGTTTGTGTACTAAACTTTCAGTGGCTTATATTGGTTAGAATTATAAAAATCAAGATGAAAATTGGTCAATGGGTTTCAGCTGACTTTCATTCTGTGCTTGGTGGATGTGTCTAGAATTTCTCATGCTTGTGTTTCTCTGGCCTGTATTAACCATTATGAGTGGTGCTAGTGGTCTTGATTAATTAAATTTTGGTGACTAGAATGTTACTACTTTCTACTTGGCTAAACTTCTAAGGCATTTACTCATTTCCTATTATATTGTGATTAGATTAATGAGTAGTGACCTTTCTAGGACACTTTATTTTGTGCTCAGCTGTTTTGGTTAGCATTCATTTTGATCTGCTGGCATGAAAAAAGGAGGGGGGAGGATGGCAGCTATGTCAGGATGGCCATGTCCTTTGACTGCGGGTAGCTGTTGGCTCGTAGCAGCACATCTAGAGACAAGAGCTGCAGCAGAGAATAATCTTGTTAATTAAAGCAACTCTAGTACCTTTTGATCTGCTGCTTTTCCGTAATTATATCAACTGCAACTTTGCCCTGGGGAGGGTAGTTATTGTAAGAGAAAGCAAAGATGTTTCAACAGTGATTAAATTGGTGAGGTCTAATCATAAGGAATACTGTAAAGACAAATAGTTCCTTTACAAGAATCACTATTGATTTTTATAAACATAGCATAAGGCAAAACATAAAACAACATCCATTTTCCTTTTTATGCCTTAATGGTTATGAAAATAGATTAGATCTGAAGACTTTTTGTTCATAAACCCATAAGAAGCTGGTTTAATCACAGCTCATTCTGGTAATATTTTCTTGTAATTTCTGGTAAAGAGTATGGCATAGGTGGATTCACTTCAAATGTGGTGCCAATAAACAAGAGCAGTATTTTCTTTTGAGGAAAGCTGGTCCTGGCATATCCCAGTGCTTCTTATGACAGTCTGGTGCTGCAGAGCTTTCTTGTAAAAGCGTGTGATTGAGATGTTCTCAAGCCTAGTCAAATTTCATTTTTACAGTCCCAAGCTTTCCTGTCACTTCATATTCACAGCTCAAACCTTCTTCACTTGCCTCTGTATGTCTAGGACTTCTTAAGGCTCTTCCTGCCTTCCCTTGAGGATGTTATCAGAATGATCTGAATTCCTCTACCTGTTGGTTTTTGCCTGCTTTTCACTTAATGCATTTTTCCTGCCTTCTGTTTCAGATATGGAAGGTGGGTTTTGCTGTCTTCTCTGCTTCTTTTGGTTGACTATTTCATTCCATCATCTTATCTCTCTTTCAGATTCATCTTTCACAATGCAGCTGTACTTTGCTTTCTCATTTCTGAAGTCAAATATTGTCTATAAGCTCTGGATTCTGTTTCTTTTGGCTCTTTTGTAGTTGTGCCTTGGTCATGCTTCTGCTCCTCAAGCTCTGCTGAAATGGCTGCTGTCAAAATCTGTAATGCTTTTTGCTCAGAAATAATCCACCTTTAAGTTCCTTGCTGTGTCAGCCAATTAGTAGTAGACTGTTTTTGCTGGAAACATAGCTTTCCTTTGGCTTCTCAGACATTTTACTCATCTATTTCCCCCTTTCCCTCACTGTCTTTTTCCATGCTGTTTTTGGCTTATACTAGTTATGTTTGCCACTACTAGTGAGGGCGTGTACGTTTTGTTTTTTTATTCTCCTCAGTTTCTAAAGCTATTTAACTTCTGTACAATATGGAAGACCTGCAGAACTGTCTGTAACAGATGGCTTTGGTTTCATCTCAGATTTGCCTGTTTAATATGTTTTTGTGTATTTCCAGATATGAGATGAGCAAAGGAGACTGTTTCTGTGCTGTGCTTCATTTTTTTGTCTTGCTGGGCCCTATGTAAAAAAAGAGTTTTTGGAGCCTCTCACTTTGGCTTTTCTGGCACAATAGTAGTAGGTAGAAAATTTATGCTAAGAAGTTGAATGCAATCTTTTCTTACCTAATGCGTAGCCACCTACTTACTGTTGCTACTTTTCTGTGTGTGTGCAGTTTCATTAAGCTCTCATTGAAAGCTTCAATGGACAAGATGGTTGATCTTGATTTCTTTCTACATGTCTTTCCTATTGTGATGCATTCTGTGTCTGTGCTAATGATTGACAATATAATTCTTTGAGGTCTTTTTTAAATAGATAATCAACTGTCACCCAGAACTCTAGAGACTTTAAATGAGTGAGTGTGCATGCTGTTAAACTTTCAAGAGTACCTTAAAAGACACTTTCTGTGTGAATTTTCAGTGTTTGCTAATACAGTCTTTGAGTATCATATCTGTATCTTGTATTAATAAATCTTTGTCTTATGGTGTCATGGAAATGGGCATTGTTCCCTATATTTATATTTAGTTCAAAAGTGTAGTTTAATGATGCTGAAAATAGGTGAATCATGCACTGGGGAGACAGTAAGTGGAGCAAATTGGAATGACTGTGAAATGTTCAAGAATGATTTACTTAAATGCTTCCTTCAGAAAGTGGGAAGAAAGTGATCTCTAGCTTAAGTAAAAGAAAACGCCTGGAGTTCTACGTTTAGTAAAGAAGCCAGACAATCTGGAGAAATCCACTGCCAGAAAACTTAGTCTTTTTTGGTATTGTTTGTTTTTCCTGAAGCTATAAAGAATGAAAGGACGCTTCTTTATGGTACTCATTGTGTGCTAATGTTTCTATTACATTCTTAAAATGTTTTTAAAGTATATAATTTAATGGGAAAAAGGGTGTATTTGTATCACGTGACACTTTCCAGTAGTACTTGGAATGCATGTTAAATAGCAATGACTAAAGCTAGATGGTTTTACTGGTCTCAATAACCTTTTCATCTAAGATGTTTCAAAAGAGATGTCAGAATTGTTTCAAGGTAGCTAATAGTGTGTTTGTTTCCTTTTTGTAAAGTCTTGAATAAAGGCAATCTCGGAGGAGTGGCAGAAAGCCAATATTGTGATTATGTATGTTTGAATATGATAAACTTCAACTTAATGCTGGTTACCAGCTTGATGTTTTTCCAGAGATCAGCGCTAAAACTGGCATAGAACTTGACATAGAACTATATTTATGAAGGGGTTGATTAAACAGAAGGTTTTAAAAAAAACTTCTAAAACTCACTCTCTTTGGTATTATATATTGAGTCAATGAAGATATTGATATAACTAAATTCCTGTAGAAAAGAGAAATAGCAGTGTTGAAAAACTGATATGATAAACATTAAATGGAAAATTAGTAGGTCTCAATATAACTGCAGTTAAGGAACTCTGGAACAATTGTTTCTTGGGCTGATAACCAGAGGCTTGGTTTTTAGTCTCTGAGTAACTCTTTTGTTTTTTCCTCCCTGTAGCCCAAACTTAGTGACAATTTTCAGATGTTAAAAGATGGAATAATAAGAACTGTCCTTGAGTAATCTAGGGGTGTTACAGAGCAATGAATTGATACAGGAATCTTCCACCTAGCAGGAGAGAGTGTATGGTGGAAGTGCCACTGAGAGGCGAGTGGATGATCGCTGGATTATGGGTATCTTAGTCACTGGTCTGTAGTTAACAGACTTGAGTTTGAATTCAAAGTATGACAAAATCAGCTCAGTCATGAGGTGAGACTGGTGTGAGATGGCGGTAATTAGCAATGGCTCATTTTGTGAATACTGGATTATATTTTTGATGGCTGGAACGTGGTAAATCAAGAGTGTTATTTTATAAAAGATCAAGAAGGGTGATTTAGAGGGTTCTTACGATTTGTTTCTTGTATGGGACAGCAGAACTGGTCCCCTCTAGTTTTATAACATCTGGAAATTGTTTTTCTTGATAGTTCTGTATTCAATGTTACATATGCACTATTTGGGAACAATCCTAACTTTTTCTCTGTATTTCTAGTAGGATTTGGTATAGAAAATTAACTGCTCTTTAATAAAGAAATGGAGTTTTGAGTCTGTAACATGATTAGGGTTTAAATGTGTCTTGTTATTTTTAATAGAAGAGCTTGTTAATTGTATCCTCTAATGGGGAATTTCTTCATTAAAATAGCAAAGAGGTGGGCAATTAAATCCAGGTGTGCTGTTTCTATTGGAGACCTACATCTAATTCTCTATGAACATCTAAGCTCTTTTGAAAAGCCTAATGTATGAAAAAACAGGCAGCTAGTGCTGATTAAGTGCCTTCTGGAATATGTCATCTTCAAGGAGATGGTGGTTGGTGGTTTTTTAGCACAAGCTTTTCTTTCTATCTATGGCGCCCTCATGCCTTATAAAATTTAAGCAGAGATTCTGAAGGGTACGTATGCATTTTAAACTCAAGTGGTTTCAAAGGGATCTAGGCATCTATCTTAGTGCTTTAGTCTCTAAAACCGCTTTGGTAATGATTTTGACATCTACAACTGTACAGTGGGTGTAATTGTTCAAACCCTGTTGAAGCTAGTTTTTCTTTAATATCATTCTGTTATGAGCCACTGCTTTGGTTTGGTGTTTAGAGGCATCTGTTACTGTTTGCAAGCATAGATTAAGTATCAGTTTTGAGGGGAGAGGGGAAATAAAATTTAACCAGAGCAGTACTACATCACTGATGAAATAGTGTACCCACAAAAGCAAGTGGGGGAAGGGGAAAGAAGGAAAAACAGCATGCCCATGTGCATTTGCCAGACCGGTTAATGGCTATAATGGTGTCTGACCAGGTTTACAGGCTTTCAGATAGTGATGGTTACATTCATTTGAGTTGGTAAGAACATTAGGGTTTTTGACAGCTTTCTGCAGCACCTTGGAAGCCAAGCTAAGGAGACATGGATTAGATAAATGGGCTATGAAGTGAACAAAGAACTGGCTGGACCATTGAGCTCAAACGGTAACTCAAGTCAGCAGTTGAAGGTTTATCTGGCAGCTGCTTAGGAGAGGCCTTTCCTCAGGGTTTCATATAGTGCCCAAAGCTGGTTAACACATGCCCAGACTTGCAGGAGAGACTTCAGAGAGGTTGCTGAACTGTCTTGTCAAGAGGAACTTCATGAAAGTCAACAAAGACAAACTGAAAGCCCTGCACCTGGGACTGAACAGCCTCTGGTAGCATTGCAGGGCTGGGGACTGGCTGGTGAGGGAGCAGTTCTGCAGCAAAGAGCCTGGGTGGGCAGCAGAGCAGGTCAGGTGTAAGCCAGCTGGGTGCCTTGGCAGCAGAAGCAGCCCACTGCACCCTGGGTTGCTTCAGCAAGAGTGTAGCCAGCAGCCTGAGGGAGCTGGCCACTCCCCCAGCACTAGTGAGGCTGTATCTGGAATAGTGTCCTGTTCTGGACCTCCCAGCACAGGTGAGGAGAAAGATGGGAGTGAGTCCAGCAGCAAGCTGCTGAGGTGCTAGAGTATATGGTGTGTGACGAAAGGGTAAGGGAACTGGGCTTACTTAGCTTGGAGAAAAGAAAGATGGATCTAATTTGAGCCTTTCACTGCAATGGAGGAGGAATTACAGATCCAGATTCTTACAGTTTCAGGGATAGGACAAGGAGTAAGTCACAAGCTGGAAAGAGGTAAATTCTGTTTGAATGTAAGGAAAAATATTCACCATGAGAGTGGTTACATGTTGGAACGGGTTGCCTGGTAAGACTGTGAAGTTTCTGTCCTTGGAAGTGCTCAGAATTAGCCAAGGTCCTGAGGAACCTGATCTAACTTTGAAATTCACTCTGCTTGAAATAGGAAGCTGATGTAGATGACCTGCAGAGGTTCCTTCCAGTATAAATTATTTCATGAACCTGTTTTTTTTAATAGTTTTGTACTGGTATTGTGCTGTGCCTGGACTAGTACTTATAGCCTCAGCACAGGAAATGCTAGTTGTTTTTCCATTTAAAATCACACTGTTGTGGCACATCTTGTTCCCATCAGTCTTCTACTGATGTACTTGGGTGGACTTTATCCCTGTTTTCGTTGAATTTTGAGCATGCTTGCCAGATATGCTGCATTAATTATTTTTTTTAAAAAAAGCCTTTCTGAATTATACAAGAAAGGTTCATGTATGTGTTAGACTTCTAACTTTCTTAAGCAAAAGAAAGTATTATTGTAAGGTGTTTCTCCTCAGGAGTGCTGCTTTCAAAGTGCCCTGAGTAGTCATTAGTTAGAAGTCAGTATGGGGTTCTGGGATTTGATGTGGCAAGTGCTATGTCCAGCATTTAAAAGTACTTGTGCTTATTTGCATGTGTACCTTAAACAGCATCTTACAGTATCCTCCAAAAAGCTATAGAATGACTTAATGAAGTTGATCTCTAGTTAACTAATGTGAAGTGTCCTATATTTTAATGCATTTTGTTATAGATTACTTGCTTTTTAGTAATGAAAACTCATTTTAAAAATGCCTGGCCTCATAAAATAATATAAAGTTATTAAACAGTTAAACAGCAAAAAAATTGTTGGATGTATTTCAAGATACTCCAGTTCATTGTGGCAAAAGGCAGTCAACAAATAGCTGACAAACAGCTAATAACATTTATGTGAAAAGTAGAATGTTAAATTTTGAAGAAGTGAAAACATATTCAGCAAAGTGTCTCCTATTTGAAAAAAGGACACTAGAGTGCAGTGTGGCATTTACAGTACACTGACAGCTTAGAGCTACCAGAAAATCTCTTGAACACAGCATTCATCTGCTTGCATGCTGCCTTTTTATGCAGTGTTAAAACTGAGGTATATAGAAATTCTCTGAATGAATGGAACTCCATTCTTTTACCACTTATGACAAACTTCTTTTCTTCTATTATTTTTTGGGGTGTTTGCTATATTAACAAAAGATTTCTAAAAAGTAACCTGTGGATGGCCTAAGTGAATGCTGAAATCTCTAAAAGTCGTGATGGTCACAAAATATAACAATTTTAGCTTAACAAGGTTGTGTAAAGCTTTACCAGAAGTGATGAGTTCACTAGACAACTTTAGCTGAAGGTTTTTTTAGTATTTAACCACTTTCCTAATACAGGTTATTTGTCATATGAAACTCTGTTAACTGTAATTGTTTGCTTATGTTTTGTTGAAGACAAACTACAGAGAATGGTAGAGTCTCCTTTTAACATGAATATGTACCTATTTAAAGAAGTAAGCTTGTCTGGTAGAAAGCATCCATGTTTTTATGTGAAAGCATAGGTTGGAATACTTCTGAAAGGTGTATGGGTTCTGAGCCTGCTTTTATTAAAAATCAGTGGCAGAGTTCACTTGATTTCATTTGGTGCAGGACTGGGCTTTTAATTCAACTCCTTTCTCATCTCCTCGTTTTATACTGGAATATTCTTTGTAAAGGTGTTTTGTATGGAAATGTGTTTTGCTAGTAACATACAATATATGTGCCATAGATGGTCTTTAAAATCCTGTATTAAATAAGGTAATGTTGCATAGTTAACTCCTTTAGTATTTGAAATTCAGGTTTATTGCTTATGTGGAGATAAAAAGTCACTTAAAATCAGTTTTGTTGATATTTGCTCTGTATGTTTTTGGAACAAGAGGAAGCTGTGGATGTAAAAACAAACAAGCCTCAAAACAAACCAAAAGCCTTTCATAAACTGTGACATGGAAGCTGAGAATGTTGGAAGCTTTTACTCTTGCATAGATTATTGCAAGGTTTGCCTTAATGACAAGGTGAAATGATCCTTTTTTAATAAAAAAAACAATAAAGCAGTGTGTGAAGCTTTTTGGGGTAATTTCACTTCAGATGGTAGACTAGTTTTACACCACTTCAGTTGCTGTTTGGACCACTGAATGTATCTGAAAGCTACTGATGCTGGCTCCAGCTAACCTTCTTCTAATCCTTCTGTTTCTCTAGCTGCCTTTGCTCTTGCTTACTTCCATGTCCACTATTATTTTCTTCTATACAGAGTAAAAAGAGCCTGTGTTTCCTGACTTGCACAGATGCCCTATTGGGGAGGAGAGGGGGAGGAGGACTGACTAGCCATAATATTTAAGAGTTCTCAGCAGTGAGGCTTTTGGGGCTGGTACTTGAGGGCTACCACTAGTAAGGCTACTGGGGACCCCAGGCTGAAGAGTATGCTGTCAGCTAGTCCTGGCAGGTTGGAAAAGTTATCTGTCAATCAGAAGTCTACAGTCATGTGGTGTATTTTGTCCTCTTATGAATTATCATGGAAGTTAGGTGCCAGCAGGGAATCAACTTAGTCTTGATACAGGAGAACTCTCAGGCTTGTAGTGTAGTTTCCTAAATGTTTTATAAGCCAGTTGAGCAACAAAGACACTGCTACTTCAGCAAAGCAGGGATAAACTTCCTGGGTTTTGTTAAGATCACATCAGGGCATGGATATTCCACATATTTTTTCAAACATTTATGAAATTGTAACATAAGTAACACTAGTGATGTGAGTAGTAAGTCCCATCCCAGTGCTGCTTTGGATCAAGATGGTATGCTGCTTTGGGTATACTTCACTTTTGAAGGTTTTTCTTCTTTATAGCTGGAAGGAAGATGGACAACACTGATTTTCAGTGGAAATAGTGGTATGCGTTGCAAAGCACACTTAGTGACTAGGCTAGTGACTTGGAGGAAGACAGGTCTGCTTGTTTGGAGTTGGGTGTGGGCTCCCCAAACATCTCCCACATGTAGACATGGGAGATGGGTGTCTGTTTCTGCAGAGCAGCAAGCTGACACTTTGCTACCTCTTCCGAATTGCTCTCTAGAAGAGTTGAACACCTCATCTGTAGTATTCATGACACCTGTTATGGTGTCTTACTCTTTAACTAAACTGTCTCTCCATCTCCAAGTACCTCGTAGTTTCTGAAAGCATTTAGATTAAAAGCTCATATCTGACACAGTATAAACTTTTCCTTTGGTAGAGAGCAGCAGTCTTCATGACAAAGAGCTGCCTATTCCTGAACTGCTGTTTAAACAGCAGCTTTGGGTAGGTTCTGCTAAAACCGTATGTGAGAAAACAGTATGGCAAGAGAAGTGAAAAACCTTGTGGCAAATTTGTTTGCAGTTTGATTTGTGTTGGCTCCTTTTCATTCCTGAAAAGTACCCCTTATCTACGTGTTCGTGAAAGCCTTAATTTTTTTAAAAAGAAATTCATGTGTTAAGTATTGGTCATTTTTTTCATTTAAAAACAAAACAAGGAAGTGTGTGGTCAAATTGAGCAGAAAACATTCTGCTCTACCACCTATTTGGGTTTCCTTCTGTTTTTTTTATTGGTTTCCTGCATTCTCTCTACGACTTACAGAGACTTCTGCCTTCTGCTTCACGTCTTCCTAAAATGTAGCTTCCTAAAACAGCTTGTGGCTGTTTGCTCCCTGTTGTGTGCTTTCTGTTGTCTGCATATATGCCCAAACAATTCATTTAGTGAGTTCTGTGTCTGATGGCTTATCACTTTGGAAAAACTGTACTTTTTTGCTTAAAAAGGCAATTGAACTGGAGGTTGAAGCAAGCTTTCCTTAGGCTGTGTTAATGTTTCTCTAATTTATTAGCTGTGTGTGCTCTTGTGTGTGGAGATACAGATGCTAGCAATGCACTAGACTGATTTGTATTGCATATTTTTATATAAAAATACAGTGAAATTTGGAAATAACTTTGTACATATGCAATTAAGACTTGCATAATTATTCATTGCTAACCTAATACAGAAGTGGAGATACTGTTAGGAATATTAGTTGTTTGTGGGTGTGTTACGCACAATAGCAAATACATTTTATTATCGAACACCATTTTTGATCTATAAAATGACAAGCTTGTTGGAAAAGAAGCAACAGAGCAAAGTGAGGCTGTAGAACAGTAGGTGGCACTGGCATTGCACAGGACTGATGTGCACTCCTGGGGCTCTAGCACTAAGTAGCAAAGGCACAGATTGCATATAAGGAAAAAACAGATTGTGTTCCTATTTAGTGGAAAGGCCTATGTTTAAAAAGTAGCTGTTGCACAGGTTTCCTGTGTTATGAGTGTGGATGAAAAATGTTTTTCTCTTCAGTTTTATAACTTAGTGGCCTCTGAACTGCTCCAGCTCACACCTTTAGGATCATTTTCAGCTTTCTATGTTCTGTTCTAGTGAGGAGAGTAAGGTAGTGGAAATATTTCCAACCAGGGTAGGGCAGACCATCATAGATACCCTTGTTGCAGTTAAGTGCAAAAGGCAATAACTCTAATTCTTGTCAAATAACTACTCACAACTTTTCACCTTTTTGTGGATGATCCCTTAGGAAGGGGAATATATCAGAATCTGTAACTGGACTTAATAAAATCCTGTATATATGAAATTCAGATTCAGTGTCTTGTCAATTAAAATCAGTGGAGTGACATAAATTAAGGAAGGGTTAGAGATGAAAACTACAATGGATCCTCTTTAAGAGTCTTCAAGAGCAATTTGTGTTCTTATGTTGGAACTAGTTTGCAGCATTTTCAGATGTAAAGTTGTGTTTCAAGTTAAAGCATAGCTGGACCTAGCTTTATCTCCTGGCAATGCCAGTTTCTCATTTCCTAATTATTATTTCAGACACTAAAAGGATAGAAGCATTTGGGGAAACAAGTCTTCAGTTTGAAGCAAGCATTCAAATGAATGCATTTCTGTGATGTTGCAAAAAATATCTTCAGCCAGTGGTATCAGTCTTCATTTAACTGAAGAAATATTAATTTAGAAACTTGATGTGCTCTTTGAAAATATCTCTATTTTTACATTATGCTATTAACCAGAGTGTTCTCTGCACATATACAGATAGATCAAGTATCCAAGATACTGAATCTGTATTGGTGGACTTTTTCCTTCCTGGATCTGTTGGTTCCTCTATTTCCAGGGGAATTTTGAGCTCTTCCATGACACCTTTCTGGTTACAGAATTTGCTGAATTATCTTGGCTCATGGCAGCCTCTGAGCTTCTGAGGAACAGATGAGGAGTTATAAAGCTGGCAGTGGAAAACTTAAGTTTAACACCTTAGCCTTAGTGTCTCAGTTTTAATGGTTGAGTTCAAATGGCGTTACTGCCTCCCCTTGTTCAGCAAATTTAAGGCTCTGTTAATTGTCTGGCATCAAGCTTGTCAGAGTGCCAGCTATCTTGCCAGACTGTAGACCCAAGATGCATGAAATGTCAACAATCTCAGGCTCATTAGTTTTTGGCTTTCCTGGCCTCTCTGTAATGAGTCCAGTGCTGCATAAGCTAAATCTTATTGTTTTATTAACTCCTATTAGGTATAATGGAAGCTATAGCCAGCTGTTGAAATAGCTGAAAGTGTCCTCCTATTGATTTGTTCATTTCAATTATTGTTAACGAAAGCTATCTGCCAAGATCTGCCTCTATATAATGTGGTAATAAAATATGCAGGGTGGATACTGTGTTCTTGCATCTTTTGTCTTATGTGGCATGGAAAGATATTTGTTGTTTAATATGTTCAGATTAGTCTTGTGAACATCGGAGGATTTTAAAAGTCAGATCCCCCTTTCTCCACCAAACTTATTTGTTTGTCCTTTTCTTATGATGTAATTTATCTGGTAAAAAATTTTTGTCTTGGAAAATGGTTGTGTTAGAACTTTACACAATTTGGAGCATTTAACAAAGGCAGCATAGACCTTGTCCACATCTATGTTACATGATGTCTGTTGACTTTTGTCTTTATATCTTCAGCATGAAAATATGTAAAAAAAAAAAAAAAAAAAAAAAAAAAAAAAAAAAAAAAAAAAAATACTCCTTAAAGGCAACTTATCCTGTTTAGTTTTCATACAAATGCTATACTAACCAATTCAGGAATTTTGTTGGTAACTGTTACTTTCTATTGTAATGTCAAAGATGAAAATAAGTGTCCAAATTTAAAACACTTCTAATTGCCTACCACTGTAGTGTTATAAATTTCTCCATAAAACTGAACTTCACCCTGAAATGGTAATTCTGTAGATATACTATATCTTCAATACAAAAAACCTGAAAATTTTCTATTATACTGTTTATGTAGTGTTCAAAACCACATATATCACTCCAAACTTCCCTTTTTTTATTATATGAACTACAAAATGCTTTGAAAGGAAAGATTTTTTGTTTACTAAATACAGATATTTAGATACAGATATTGCCTTGTCTGTTTGCAGGAAATGAGTGTTTACTTATTTGCTTAGTTTTTCAAGAAACATGCAAGCTGATTTTAATTTCCCAAAAGACAGGAATGTTGTCCTTAAGCAGAACTCTGAGCCTGTCATGAAATAAGTTACTGCTTCCATCCCTCATCTCCAGAGAGGTGCTTTTTCTTGTCCAGTTTTGGTCTTAAATCTAGGAAGAATGACATCTTGTAATCTCTAAGTAATGCTTTTCAAATGTTTTGCTACAGTTGAAATCCAGACCAGTTCTGCTTTGACTGAAAATCTTTACAAACTGATGGCTGTTGGCTGAAAAGGAAATGAATTGGTGATGTCAATCTCTTTTTTTTTTTTTTTTTTTTTTTTTTTTTTTTTTTTAATGGTTGGGTGTCAACAACAGAAACCCCCAAGATCAAAATCGGCACTAACAAACTTATTTAAGACCTGTCCTGAGGATAGTTTTGCTGTTTGCCTTTCAGATTTTGGCACTTTTGGGATAATTTCCCAAACACATCAGGCTTCTCGGAAAATAAATGTTGAAATAAGAGTTCCTGTAGTGTGTGTGCTTGTTCTGAATACTTATTTTGGTGAACTTAATTTTCTTTAGTTGGGTGTTGGAGCTGGATGTTGTCTGTTGCTTCATTTTTTGAGATCTGTCATCCTACAATTTGCTTTGTTATTTGACAACAGTAAAATACATGCTCATGCTTGGCCTTCTGATGAAGCCTGAAAGACCTGAGAACTACTTCCATGTGGCTTTACAGCTCTATTCTTTCACATGCTGATCTGTGCCACAGTAAACCATACTGAGAATGAGTGGCTCAGACTAGGGTTCATGTGGTGGAGGGCTGAACAGTAGAGTATAGCAGCTGCCTGGGGAAGAGCATAGTACAGGTCAGCTGTGCAGTGGTATTTTCTGGCCCATGGCAGTAGTGGTTCCGGGATTCTCTGAACCGAAAACTCATCTTCCTGTTACAATAGCTCCTGATGGTGGGTACTTGTTTCTTGCCATGAATTATGTTTCCATAATCATAAGGTCTGGTCTTAACTATGCAGTTTGTTAATAGCTGTTTCCTTTTGAACTTAATGCTCGCTTGTATTGTTTGTGTCTCTTTCCTATTTATAGGAAATAATGTGTATTTATAGGTGAGGAAAATATTTTCTATTGAGCTTCTCCATGTGACTTGTGACTTTCTTTTTCACCAGTTGTCTCTGCTCCAGGCTAAAAATTACAGGTCTGCTTAGTCCTTCTTCATATAGGAAGTGCTTCTGGTAGCAACCTGCCTTATGGTTTGTATGAGTTTACTGAACTCTTTTGCCCAAGGCAAAGGCCCAGGGGTTAAACTTACAAGGGAACAGTACTTCTCAAATTGATGAATTCTCCTTGCTGGAAGATGATGGAAAACATATTGTGGGTTCTGTGGGGAGAATTGATGCCAGTGTTGCTGAGAAGAGTGGAAAATGTAGGGAAGGGCAAAGGGTTGTCTTCTCACTGTAGCACTTAGCTGCAGCAGAATTGCTGAGAGCTGGTACAGAGGGGATCCGAATGTCAGGATCTGTGGTGTGATTTCTTAGCTGCTTGTCAGTAGGAGCTGCCTTGTTGAGAGGTGGGAAGATGGCTCTGTCTCCATGTGCTGCTCTTGGCTGCTTAAACTTTCTGTATTTCTTCACTGGTGTCTCTGGTTTGGGTCGGGGGAGGCCTTTTTGTATTAAATACTGCATTGCTTTTGTGTGCCTTTGCTGTCACAGCTGTTATGGCTGTGTATCATGGCTCTTTACACCTTGACCAAGCTAGGTATGTTGGTGGCACGTTTCAGCGAGAAGAGCAGGTACAATGTTGTCTCAACTGTAGAACTGTTGGAAGATTTCTCTGAAAAACTGCTTCTTCACATAAAATGGTAATCTGTCTGTAGTTGGTCACTTCTGTTTGTGTCAGTTTGGGATTAACCCCTTAAAAATCCATGCTTCTGCCTTGAATATTTTCTATGATAAAGTGCTAAACTTAGTCCAGTATGTTTTAATGAATTTAAAATGTAGTGTTATAATAGCTTTTATCGGAACTAGATAGCACAGTATTGGAACATGTAATAGGCTGTATTGCTTCTAGTTCCAAGTTCAAACAGATCCTGTCTGATATTACACTAAATGCATGCTTCTAAGATGCCTCCTTATTTCTGCCTGGTACTCCAGAGCACAAAAAAAAAAAGGAAGGGGGTTGACATTTTATATACCTTCATATTGAGTCCTGACATTCTACCTCAGAGTGCGTCTAGCTACTTAATGCCATTCACATGTGTTTGCTATGTGTCTGAAAATGGTCTTTTGCAAAGTGTAAAGATGTATCAAATTAATTCACAACTGTCTCATGGAATAGTGATGGGGCTTTTGTATGAGTTGGAAATAGTGCTCCAGACTTCTGATTGCCTGAGTTAACTTGTTACTATGTTAGACTGCTTGAAGTTGCTGGGCCCTTTTTTATTTAAAAAGCAGTAAGAGCTTTTGTATATGATAACTTTAAAATGTCTTTACCTCTTCACACCTAGAGGCATTTTATTTGCAAAGTGGTTGTTTGCATGTTGACTGGTAATGTGAATTTTTCTTGTTCTGTGATCTTTTTCTGGTTGGATGGAATGCTGCTTATGTGCATGTTTTTATGGAGAAGCTGTTACCAGAATAGTTAGTCTTGTGCTCATTTAATACTTCTGGAGCTGAAGAACAGGTTGAAGAGCTTGGGAAAGGGAATGAATATTTGTGTGAATTTTTTTGGTCCAGGAATGCAGGTTGAGTAATCTGTAGGTGTAATCAGTTTATAAAGCTGTATTTTCCTAATATAAGTATGTAATTAGGAGCCCTTTAAGTTACATGTTTAAAATTCAAAAAACATAACTTTCAATGTGATTCATATTGGATGTTTCTCCCTTTAAATGAATCGGTATATTTAGGAAACTAGTATGTACCATTAAATTCATTGGCTGCACTATTTAAAAAAAATACACCTGTTTTGTTTTTAACTTCTTGTGGGAAGCAAAAACTCAGCAATTTGCCTTTGGGTGGGGGGGGTCCCCCTTTCCTGTACCAGGCTGGTGCTCTGCTGGTTACTGAGTGAACAGGAAATGTTTTGTTGTTCCTTCTCCATATTCTTCAAGCTGTGTTTCTGATGCTGTCTTTTTTTTCCTGTTGCTGTTCATGAAATTCATAAAAATTAATTTTAAAATTCTGCACCTCTTGACCCAGAGGGTTTTGGAGTCTTTTGAAAGAGGTTAGAGGAAGGGGTGGACACTGGAACATGGGGGAGGCAGAATGTAATGTAACTCATAAGCCTGATCTGTTTTTTGGGGGGGGAAACAATATTAGACTAAGGGTTGGCAATTTTGCTTGAGTAAAGACTGTTCAAAATAAACTGAGTGGAGACCTAAAAAGTGCTGCTGAAATGCAGAGAATTTCATGTAGTTATGAGAGCTGTAGTACTTATCAAAGATGGTTTTTGAAACCCGTTATGAAGGGAAGTGGAGAGGTTGGTATACATGTACCTGGAAAACTGAGACTAAAAGCATGGATTTCTATCATGTTTCTGCTAGCAGTTTTTTAACTCTTGATCTTGTCTGTGGGAATTAGTCTTCTGTAGGCTAACTGATTTGAATAGTCATGAGGATAGTCATAGACATCTTAGCTACAGTAATGCAAGCAGGGCAGTTAAAACAACTAAACCATGAATTTTGCAATTAAATCTGAAATACAGCGCAGGTGATGTTTTGTTATTGTGTACCTCAGGGAAACTGAACATGAGACTTAGGGGCTTGTATTGCAATCACTTGAGAAATGTTTACCTGGTGATGCTACACAGGCATCTTGTGCCTTAAAAATCACCCAGTCATATTACCTACGTAGTGCCTGCTCCTGGGAAAGTAAGGGCAGCTCATAATTGAAGCAGTGGTAACAGTTGAATTGGGTCATCCTGTTTTATTATAAAACAAAAGAGAACCCCAAATAACTCATTCATCTTTCAGTGTTACAGCCTGTAGCTTGCCCCTTACACAGGGGATTAAAAGCATGGGTGAGTTTCAATTATCAGAGCATTGCAGTAGAGCTTGTATATTTGGGCCATCAGCTGTGAAGTTCCTAGTTTAAATCTGACTCAAACCTATGAAGGTTAGAGGATGGGCAAGTCTTCAGAAACCTGAAGTCGACTGTGCAGGTGTAGCTGGTGTGAACTTTAGGCCTGTCTTCAACTCAGTGCAGCTGGTGGCCAGGACATTTTGGCTAGAATTGCAGGATCCATGTTTATTGTAAGCAGAGCTCCAGGGAATACCAAATGTTCCTCCTGGCTGTGCTTGCCCTGAATTTGCCAGATGGGCCTCAGCCATGTAGAGGAAAAAGTAGTCAAATTATTTCCCCTCTGCTTAAGGAAAGAGAGAGGCTTTCATTTAATAGGGATGGCTTCTTATTATCCATAAAAGTTGCAACAATTATATCAGGTCACATACTATAGCCCTGTGAAGAGGGAAAGCAGAAATATGATGCATCTGGCAACATCTTTAAGATAGCAGTTATGTCCTGTCTGTTACAGAAGGCTGCCCTAAAGAGCAGTAAGACTTTTGCTTAGAGAAATTCAGAAGTGTATAAAAATAAAATTTTTACAGCTGCAATACAAGGACTAAAAAATTATAGGTAGATTATCTCTACCCAGTGCTACTGGCATTGTGTACATTCATTTTTAAGTTGTGCTGAGATGACTGAGAATGGAAGAATGGCCATACTAGAGTGTATCAAAGGTCCATCTTGTTCAGCATGCTGTGTCCAAGCATAAACAGATTTTAGCTGTGAGTATATATCTGAGGACAAGTTAAGAACAGGGCAAGCATATGCTGCTACTTCTCTCCTTTCTCTAACTGCCTGTAGCTCGGGGGACTTTGAGCCAGATGTGGCTTTGTTTATTCAGTGGTGGTGTTTGTGTATTCAATGGATTTTTATTCCATGATTTTTTTATTAGTTTCCCTTGAACCCATGTAAACTTCTTGTATCCACAGTGTCAGCTGGTGAGGAGGCCTGTGGCCCCTGGCCTGAGCAGTTCCATTCTGTTTGTTTTGGACTGGCTTCTGCAGCCTTTCCTTGCACTCAGTACAAGGTGTGGATAAGCCAGAGATTGATGCTGTGGCATCAGCATCTTCTATCTCTAATTCTTTCTTCCTTTGCTAATATTGCTTAACATCTGATTTGCCTTTTTGAGCACTACCAAGCATTCAATTGCTGTTCTCACAGGACTGCTTATCATAAGGGCGCACTCCTGAGTGGTAACATTCACCTCAGACTCCGTGGGTTTTGTATGTTGGGTTAGGATTGTTTTTTTTCCCACCCCCGTTTGCATTGTTTTATCTATGTTTAATCTGCTGTTCTATTGTTTTGCCACTCATAATTTTAAGGCCTTTCTATAACTGTAACAGTTAATGACAGCTTATATAATTCCAACAGTTAATGTTGGAGGCTGCAAAATATAGTTGAAAAATTATTTTTAATGTTAGTTCTCTAATATAAAATTAGCAAAACTAAGGCTTGTTCTCAGATTTTATAAAATGTATGAGCTTAAATCTTTAAACCCTTTGCACAGAGTTCCAATGCATCTTTAAAACTCCTGAACATTGTTTTCATTGAGATATATTTGCTCAAGTTCATTTTATATATATATATGTGTGTGTGTGTATGTATATATATATATATGTATATATATATGTGTATATATATATATGTAAATGTGAAGCATATATTAAAACACTAGTATAAAACAAATATGGTAACTCAGTTTCTCTTCAGGCTTCTCAGGTGGGTTTTGACCTTGAAACCCTTGGTCCTTTGACCTAAATACCAAAGAAATCTAACTTGAAGCAGCCATTTCTGTTTGGCCAGGCATGTTTCTTTGAAAATACTAACTCTGGTGCCTGACATTGGCAATATGTGTCGGAACATGACGATGTCCCAATGTATAGTTGTTCAAAAACCTCAGTTTCCTTTTTATTTTAGTATTGCAAGCATTGTTTCTAGAACATCTGTGGCACATTTAACCTCTTGGTAGCTTTCCTTAGAAAAATTTGCAAATGCTGAACATGAACATTTAACATTTTTCTTCACTTATTCTGGGATAAAATGCTTGAATTCCCTTTAGGTTTTGAATATAGACATGAGTATACTTGCTTGCATTCCCAGGATGGTGCTCAGTTTCAGAAGCCCTTTAGGCACATTGCTTCAGGTTTAACCTTTTCCTCGTTACAAGTGAAGATGTCTGTATTGTGAGAACTTGTACAGAGCCACTTGGAAAGAATTTCGTAGTTAGACAGCTGTTCTCCAAGCTGCTGCAGCTTCACTTTTAGAGCATCTCTGCCCAGAAACTACTAGTAGTAAACTAACTAAACTACTAGTATACACCACAGTATGGCACAATCCATTGTCTGGATTCAGTTCTGCTGGGAAAATGTTTTTGTGAACATTATAATTTAAATGTGAAAAAGAGAGACAACTGTGACATAACTCTGTGCATGGCTGTCTTCTCTTGCATGTGAAGCACTTTTGCTAGACATAGTGATTTTTACTTCCATCAGTGTGACAGGTTGCTTTGTAATAAGTTTGAACTAGAAATGCTGTACTGAAAAACAGGTAAGAACCTGTTGGATAGCTTTGAGCTATAGTGAAATTGCATGTAAGTGGATAATACTGCAGAAATCATTCCCTTCAAATCCTTCCCCCGCCCTCAAGTTTTCCATTAATATTCCAAATACTACAGTTCTTGCCTGTGATATCCTTACTTTGGAAAAGGTTTGACTAGCGAAAGCTTGCTCCCTCCTGGAGTCTGCAGATGACTACCATTTCCAGAAATGGATGAAGGCTGATGTTTATCATTAAGTTCCCTGTTGCTGCCTCTACTCCTCTGTACCATCAGCTGCATGTGGAGGGCAAGAGTGCATGAGAAACTTAAAACAAAAGAAAAATACAAAAGGCCTTTTCTGCCTAGGTGGCCTTTCTCAGAGTATAGGCGGCTTTTTGTGGTGGTGGAACAGAGCTTCTCTTGTTCTGAAGTGCTTTCTACCCAGCTCTTGCAGGCTGATAATATAGGTTTCATGTAGGGATAAAGTTTAAAGTATGTGGTTTTGTTTTCCTTTTTTCTTTTTTTCTTCCTCTCTGCAAGAGCACAATAACCATTAGGTACCAAAATGAAAGTACAGAAGTAAGTCCTTGTGCCCCCAGGATGGGGTTGTAAAAATACATATTCAACATAATTAGGTACCTAATTGGGTGCTTAAAGTTAAGTGATGTATATACATATGTAAGTAATTATATTGAAAAGTGCTCTATTTGTAATGGGTTGTGCTCTGTTCTCTACAAATCAAATTATAGGTAGGGTTGATTCTGTAACTACTTAAAAATGCTTGCTTTCTGGGTAATTTCCTTTATTTTTTATAAGGTTAACAAAGCTCAGAAAAGCTACCTGTGAAAAACATAAACCAGTGTGGAAAATACAAAAAGCATATACAAAAGGGAGATTGAAAATAAGTAAATTATATCTAGCCAACTTTATTATAGTAAACACCCTGAGGTCAGAAATCACTGGAAACTGTTTCTGTCTGGTTATAAAAGCTAGTGAACAATGCAGCTCTGTGAGTTGCAGTCACGGGCTAACTGTTTTGAAATAGTTTTATGTAGTAGATTTTCATGCCTTAATCTCTCCCTAGGAGAAAGTGCCATTATGGTGAGAATGTCAACAACTTCTCTTATTAATGAGAGTAAATATGTAATAATGAGGAGAAACCAAGGAATTGCACTTAATATAAAATTGAGTTGTCAGTAAATATGATGATCAAAAAGAAGGTGAGCTTTTATTTAACTCTCAAGGCAGAGGTAACAGCCTCTGGGAGTATTTGCTGCTTCCAGCTTGTTAACAAACTGATTTCAGAAACTTCTGTTGAAGTCAGTTACATATAAAGAGAAGTTTTTGGAAGAAAGACGGTGGTACAGTGTTGGAGAACTGCAGAAGTATAGGCTGATTGGACCCAGAAGTGAGGTTGGTTTCAGTGAGCTTGCAGTAAAAGTCCCCACTGACTCCTGTAATTGAGTGCTTAAGCTTAGGCTCAAAGCCTGTGCATTAATACAGCAGGATATTCCAAAGTTATGCAGAGTATCAACAAGAAACTGACAACACTAGAAGTGCAAATTAAAAAAAGGGGAGCGACTTGAGTGTTTTATCAGAAATGTGTACCTGAATAATTTCCATCTTAAATTAGTTCAGTTACTTGGCCTTGAACCTTTTACTCTAAATCTTTGAATTTTAATGTTTTTCCTCCAGTGCTTATTTTGACCAGTACCAATTCCTTCCACCTACTCCCCGGCTTCTCCAGTTTGGACTTAGGCTGTTAGGTAACTTTAACTGGACCCCATAGAGAAGGGGAGTAATCTCAAAACAAACATCTGTCTTAGTAGATAGGGCTAGAAGTAGTGGATTTAGATTAACACAGCCTGTCAGCTGTTAAGAGTTCTTATCTACTGTCTTTCTGCAGTGCTGCCATTTACTGGTAAGAAGTAATGCTTTGTTTCAGGATGCTCTAGAGAATAGCCATTCTGGTATGGGTTTCTGTAACATTCTTCCACTAGTTATTTTAACAAGTGTATGGTGCACCAAAGACTTAAATAGCTGGATCTATTCTGTGTTCTTTTTCATTAGACTTGAAATAGAAATTCCTGAAATGGCTTTTGTTTTAATGCTTCTTGTTTACAGTCCCACATTATGTATCAGCGTAGCTGGAGTTAAAATAAAAAAAGCTTGCTCATAAGTATAGCATGTCTGGGTCTTCCTGTGTGTATACTTCTTTAAAGTATTGTTTCTATTGTTTTATATGATTGAAACACTAACTTGGTGTGAAATGCAATAACAGATTTCCCTGGGTATGGCTACTAATAGGTTGTTTCTCTTAAAGAAAATAAAAGGGTTTTTAGAGTGCTTTAATCCTAACCACACTGTAGAAGGTATTCGAATGCTGTTCTTAAAACTCTTATCTGAATAAAGAAAGGATTTTGAACTTTTTTGGTTTTGTTTGTTTTTAAAATTAAATCTTTTCTTTTTCCATTTTTAGGAACGATTGTTTTTGTGAATAGAAAATTACTTCAGCTGGTTTAGTATGCTGTGTTGTAAGGGGGGAGTTATTAGTGTGGCTCTTGGGATGGGCTATGTATTTGTAATATATTTATTCTATCTGTCATTACTTTTATTTTCCTTCCCTCCTCTGTGTCACATAGCCGTCCTCAGAAGGTGTGCTTGTGTCCATTCCTGCCAGTACATCCACTAAAAGTCTCCACCTGCTTATATATAATTCAGCATCCAGCAGAGGTGAGTAATTCTGCAACTTCTGTACACACAAGACATGTTTTCTTATCTGAATAGTCCTGTTTTAATCTTGAGTCTTGGTATGGTGTGGCACAGAGGCTTCAAGTTGGTCCAGGGAGGAGCGTATTTTAATTACAGCAGTTCTCCTTGCTAGTGTTGTGTTAAATACTTGAACTAAGGAATTCTTCTTAGTGGTGACCCTAAATATTTAGACAACAAAGACTATAGCTGCAGTTCAGAATGGTATGTTTTGTAAGTACTTTATTAGAGGAGCACATTTGTGAACCACAAAAGCAGCAGCTTTCTTTGCATTGTCTCCTGCTAAAGGCACTTTTGCTTTTCAAAGATTCTAGGTGATAAAGTGTGTCCTATATTGGACTTAATGTACCTACAGTATCCTTTTCTTTCCTGTTTCATGCTCTTGGAGATTTTCTGGACTCATTTTTTTAATTTAACCAATAGCAGAGTTTATGTTAATGCTCTTCTTGCCTTCTAATGATCAAGTATGATGGTAGATTATAAGGATTTTACGAGCTGGACTGCAGTTGCACAGAATTGGAGAGATGCTGGGCCCACAATAAGGATGTGGAGTTTGGAAACCTGTGTTCTCCTAGTCCAGCTCTTTACTTATTCAGCATTATACAGTACCTCAGTTAGCAGACAGTGTTAGTGCTTGCAGTGGCGCTTGCAGTGGCGCTGTCCTTGCTTGATAGAGCTTTACATGTCTCTTGCAGTGTCTCGACTAGAGGACATGCTGCCAGGTAGACTTGTGCAGGTGTTAGGTATTGTGAAAGAGAGGAATCATTTATTGTACAGCAGCAGATATCTTGCCATTCACCTTCTATTCTTGCGTGATAGTCCTTACATTGATTATAGTTTTTAACTTGTGAAGCAATTTAAAAACTAATTAGATACAAACCTGGTAGATGTTACAGGAATAGTGGGAAGGTGAAGGTGTTATTTGCTGTTGCTTGGCCTAACTTTTTTCCTCTCTGCAGGTGTTTGTGGTATGTTTCCTCTTTTTTTCTTATGCTTACTGTCATGGCCTCTGCCAGGACTGTGGCATAGTTAGGTGTGCTAGCCCCATACACATTTGTTTTACCTTCTGCCTTTTGTCATCCTTGGCAGGATCTCTGGGAAAATGTTGGCTGTTCTGTACTTTTCAAAACTGAATTGATAGCTGTGGCTCAAGACAGAACCCTTAAAGTACAGTGGACAGTATCTGTTCAGGATGATTCAGTTTCTCTGCCTTCTCTTTCCATAACTGAAAGAATTTTTGGTGTTAAACATCTGAGGAAAACTTATTTATATGTATTTAATGAAGTTATGTATTGATCTCATGCTAGCTGTTAAATTTGACTTGCTTAGTATAATACTCTATATACTCCTTTTTTTTTATTGAACAGTAAGGATCAAATATAAGGCAAATACTTCTGCTAATTGTGTTTAAATCATGGAAAAAATGATTTTGGTGTAGAAAGGATGGGAGAAATGTCTACTTTTTCTTAATAAATATTTTTAGTAGTTAAAACTGTCCTGGTCATTGTACATGGATTATGCTGTGCTAGCCAAAAGCACTGTTAATTTCCAGAAAAGGAAGGGAGGGGACCCAAAGCCAGTCCTCCAACCCTAATTCTGTGTTTAGTACTTCGAATAGTGAATAAAAAAAGCATTGCAAATCACTATTAGAACACTGAGAAAAACAAGAGAGCAACTGTACAATTTTACACTGGTAAATGCAAAATAGCTGGTATAATAACAAATAGGCTAAATAACTAAAAAATGTAATAAATTAAAAATTAAGAAAAGTCTAAACATGAAATGTATTTGAACGTGTAGTTTCTTGGTTGCTTCAGCTTTTGTTCTTGATTCCTTCAGCTTTGGGTTCTGTGTTTTATCTGATAAACATATTTGTTAGATTAATTTGGACAATTCCAACTTCTTTCCTCTTGGTAGGAGAATGTATTTATTTGGTAGAAATGTAATCCTGACGTAATGATATGACATTGAAAGGAACAGTCGAATGACTCACTTGACTGATCTTTTGTTTTTTTGCTTGTCAGAGACAAATAATTGACAGTCTTCCAGCTCATTTATTGCTGCTCTTTACATTATTATGAAGAAGGAAGTCTTCTGAGTAGTGAATTAGTCTTACTTGATCATGATGAAATAAATAATCTCATACCATCAATACCAATGTTTTTATTTTTAGCACCTGTCTATAAAAGTCAAGCTCTCATTTATATTGGCAAGGGAGGAGTTTCATATTGGAAAGTAAGTGAAGCTAGCTCCTCAACCTATTATGTTAATGTGAATGTTATTTTCTTGCCTAATCTTAATGTTCTGTTAAACTTGTTGTTTTTCTGATATGGGCAGCCTAGCTGAATTAACTTACACTGATGGTCATAGGTTAGGACAAGACTAAGTTTGATATTGTTGGTCACAAAAGTATGATTTGAGTACATCACAATTGGGTGCTCTTTCTTGCAGATTTTTTTCTTCCTGTTAGCTGATACAACTTTTGTGGGTTTAGTCAAAAAAAACTTAAAAGTAGATGGAAACTAAGAATTCATAGACACCTCCTTGATTTTTATTCAGAAGTAACTTCTTTTTTTCAGGAAAGTCGAGTGTTAAGGACAGTACCTCTGCTAGTGGCTTGTCTCCCTCCAGACAAATGTAA
This sequence comes from Dromaius novaehollandiae, assembly GCF_036370855.1. Taxonomy (NCBI): domain Eukaryota; kingdom Metazoa; phylum Chordata; class Aves; order Casuariiformes; family Dromaiidae; genus Dromaius; species Dromaius novaehollandiae. Next base: position 40,076,192 of record NC_088132.1, read on the forward strand.
AGTTTTGATTGGTCGACGTTTTAGTGAAGACAGGTGAGCAGGACTGCTGATATCTTTTTCTGATTCTCTGTGTATTACTGAGATGTTTCTTCCAATTTCTCTATTAACAGCAATTGGTGTTCTTGGTTTTTATTTTGATGGTGTATGTTAACTTTTGGTATAAGCTTCTGACTTTCAGTAAATGTAGATTTGGTATAATAGTATGAAACACTTGGTAGGTTTTCTTCTAATTCGCAGCTCCCGCTGTCTTGATTTTTAGCAAGATGCGGTTATAAAATCTCTTTCATAATGGGCTGATTTCCTCCCTTATCTTTACTCTTCCACAGCATACTACAGTGTCATCTCTATTTCAGGTAGGAAGAATGGCCAGTTCCTTCTTTGCTATACTAGTGAATGATAAGGCAGCCAGTTTGCTGGGTCACTCTCTTCAGCTGTGGTGTTCTTGAAAGTTCAGGTGGTTACTCTGCAGCTCTTCATAAACCTTTCTGTAACTGTATTCTTACCTGGTGCTAGCCTTGTCTTGCTGTTTTGCATGGTTCTTGCTGTGTTTGCTTTGTTTGGCAGGACACTTGGTGCTACTGAAATATAAGCAGTATTTTGTACTTGAGTGTCAGAGATGAAAAATCCTTCAAGAATATTTTTGTCCAAATTTTCTTTCTGGAAAACTGATTATAGGGGATCATGGCACTTTCAAATTTGCTTTTTATTTCTCTGAGACTTAATATTGGTCTCAGAAATTTTTATTTTCATTTGAAGCAAGTTTTAGAAACCAGTTCCTGGTACAAAAGCACTGTTAAACTTTATTACATACACTTTCAATGAAAGCAAACAAAAATCATGAATATTGATGAAGCAAATTTTAAAATTGAGTTTAATCTTCGAAGAAAACTTTTTTCAGTGTTCACCTTACAGAAATGTTGAAAGATGATTCAGAATGCTGCTCCCACCCCACTGTATATAGTAACTAGAGCACATTAGAAATACATTGCTTTTCTATTAGTCTTCTATGGTAATAATGGTAATAATTATCCAGTTTCAGGCTACAGAGAAACTGTACACTCTTCCCATTAAAGCTGAAAATGAAGTAACTCTTCATACTGACATGCACTGGGTGGAACACTATCAACACAGTCTGCTTTTGGAAAATCGCTTTAGAAGTTTTTCTTGGAAGTGATGAATACAGTCTTTAAAGCTCCTTCAAGTTTCACCACAAGGACATTGCTCTAACATAAAGGATCCTGTCTAGGTCAAAACGTGTTGTGGAATATCTCAACCCCAAAATAACTTCAGTAGTTTCAGAATTACCTAGTTCCTATGCGATAAGTATTTTCTGCTATAAAACACACTGGAAATGGTGAATTATCAACATACTACAAATGCACTCGAAAGAGATGAGTTTTTCTCAGGTTAATGTGAATTTTGGTGATCTGACTTACCCTGATGCAGGGCTAGAAGTAATTAACAAATCTATGCCTGCACTTGAATGTGGACAGTGCCTGCAAGTGGGATAATTTGGTGCATGTATTTCACTGTCCCCGGTGTTTATTTAGAAACCCTACTGCACAGTCCGAGACTGGCCTGTAAAAGAACAATACCCTTGGTGGTTGCTTGTACACTTGTAAATTGTGAGTATAGAATAACAGTGGGCATACTTGTTATGTATGTAAACAGGATCCAGCAGTCCTTTACAACAGCTTTGAAAACTCAGCATGCTTCTGGCTAGGCTTTGGAGACACAAATAAATTCTGTTATGGTTTTAGGTGAGGATGAAGCCATCAGCTAGCTGATGCTCTGCAGTCTCCATCACCACAGCTCTAGCAGTGGTACACCAGCAAACTGATCACCTTTCAGGAGAGAACAAACATACTGCCTGAGGGAGCCGGCTCTTCCAGGCTTAGTGCCCCCCTCTCTTCAAGGGGAAAGTGGGTGTGTCACTCAAGTATATGTAGTTTATATTCCTCAGGTTGTCCTAGCTCAACAAAATTGTGTTTGTAATCAGCATCTGAAACTAGTGAGGGATTTCATTTAAAAAACCTCCTCATTGAATTGAGTGCTGTAGATAAATGGGGAGCATTAAAGCTTAAATTCTAAGCTTTCTGATGTTTATGACAATAAAATTGAAAATCAGACAGGAGTTCTTATTCTTAGTGTTTTTTGGTTTTTTTGAGTTCTTGTGTTCAGGTGAAAGAATAAATATCAAGCTCAGCTTTTTAATGTTTCTTCTACCTAATTCTACTTTCTTTGCCCAGCTTTTCTTGTGGTTGATAGTTGATACACAAACTAACTGAATTTCACTTACCTTATTATTGACATATTGCAGAACAGTGAAAGAACCAACTTTTAAAGTTCTTCTAGAAGAACACTCAGCTAATGAAAGCTTTTTCAAGTTGATATCTTCAATATAATATTGAAACAGGAATGGAAAAAGATGGGGAAATGACTTGTTAACATTAACTTTTGTTCTTTCCCCAGTCTTGTCTATTCTTCCTGCAATCTGGCATTTTAATTCTCCTGAAAGCATGTAATCAAATATACTGTCATATTAGTAGTGAAGTTTGCTGACTTCACTGATCAGATGACATTACTGACCTGAAAGACCAGTTTGGTTGAGTATCTGTAGCTTATGGTTTTTGCTGTTGGGTTTTTTGAAGTACTGAAGCTTTAACTTCTGAGTTATACACTTTGGTGTATATTATATATATAATAATGTATATGTGTATTTCAGTATATAGAATGCTTACCCTGACAAAATGTGCTTTACAAGTAAATATGACTGGAAACTTTTATGCCTTAGACTTTTTTGAGCTTTCTGCGAAGGAATATGTGAACGTTACTATTGATGTATCAGATCTTTTTTTAGTATTCGCAGAATGGATTTTAATGGTTTGTAATGATTTTTAGTGTCTGCACCTTAATCTCCTTTACTGAGAATGTTAGGAAAACTTCTACTTTTTTAAATCATCTCTTACTTTGTTTTGCTTTTCCTTAGCTTAGAAACACTGCTTTCCTCTTGACTAGAAGCTGTATCATGTCTTAAGTTTTTTTTCCCTTAGTGACTTTGACACTCAAATGCCATTCATGTTGCTCTTTTTTTGCATGTTAGCATTTAGATGGCTGTTACTTATGCATAGTTTTCCTTTCCTTTTTCCCTGCCTTCCTAGGTGTGTACACATGCTACAAGTTGTATCATCTCTTTTCCCATTCTTTGAAGTCATCTAGCAGCAGAAAGCCAGAGAGCACGTCTTTTTTTTTTTTTTTTTTTTTTTTTTTTTTCCCTCCCCTACCTTCAGTGTCATTGCATCTGATTACTTCACAAATCCTCCTTACAGTTTGCCTTGGCTACCGTCTATCCAAACTCTTTTTGTTTGACTTATGGTTCTTAAGTCTTCCTTAATTCATGGTCTCAAATTCTATAGCATTAGGATAGTTTCTGGTTCACAGTTCTTAATCAAAACGTATTAAATCTGTATTTCTGGTTCAGTGCTTCTGATTATCAAGAGGATATGGAAACTTAACCTTCTCTCCATCTTTGAATACCCCTGCCTTTCTCTGAATATTGTCCAGCAACTTCCTCCTTCATGCTCCTATTCAGTCTTCAGGTGTTCATCAATGTTAGCTGCAATGATCATCAGCCCAAACTTGCTTCCTGTTCTCTGTTGGTAGGACTGATCTCTCATGCTATGATAGAGCTTTCTTTGCTCACCTCGCTCTTTCAGTTCTGCTATATTTCCAGCTAAATAATTCTAAGTTTTTGTTTAATTCAACCTAGTGTCTTTTGCTACCAACACTTCTACTGTCTTTGATTCTTTCCTTGAACCATACAGTTCTGCTGCAACTCCTTTTAGTGTCTTTCCTCAATATGGAAGATTTCTTCTAGGATAATATTGACAGAATGCAATAGTGTGTATGTTCTTTTTGTTGCCTTTCCTTCATTCTGTTCTGCACTGGCAAAAGATATTTGTCTTATCCTTCCTTTTGTCTTCTAGTTTAAGTATTTGACCTAGTGACTGGATCTTTTGATTTCTCTTGGCCTAATACCATCACTTCTTACCCTTCTTTCAAAAGTTTATTTTCATCTTGGGGGTATCTTCTAATACTTGATGTTCTTGCACCTTTTAATTTCTGTCCCTGTACTATTTTAGCTACAAAAACTGCTGTTCTTTGGCTTGCCAGCTGCTCCCTTGTTGCATCTGTATGTGGATTCTCCCTTTTGTTTTGTGCATTGGTTTGAGTTGTGTCTCTTGCCACTTTCCTGTGCATCTGATTCTGCACAGATTATCTACAAACACATGGTCACATCACCCATGTACCAAAAACTTTAAGATCTACTCTTTTGGAGTAGAATGAGCAATTTTAATTTTCTGATGAGTTCTGGTGAATATTAAGCTTGAGCTGACAATTCTTGTCCTGACTTGCACCTATTTCAAAGCCTATAGCATGCTTTTCCTTGGCCCTGACAAACAAAACAGTCTTCCTGTGAAGACTTATCCAAAAGACTATTAACAGCTGTTTTTTCAGTGTATTGAACTGCTTTGTTCTGGCTGTTTGACAAGTCAAAATTTTATCTCCTCTCGTCATACCAATAATGAACTGATTGCTTACTTTCAAAGTTGTTCATTGTACAGTGTACTGTCATTCCATTTGCTCTTCAAATATGTGCTGTCACCTCCAGTTGCTCAAAGATGTCAGGTTCTTTTTGATTATTGGTTAAATTTTCTTCCATGTCTGTTAAGATATTTTTAATAGAGATAATGCTTTAAAGAAGGGGGTGGGGGGGAAGGATGTGTCCTGATTTCTCTTGGGATCATTCATAGGACCATATCTAACAATTGCTGTAAACTCTGAGCAGTGGGTTTGCTATCAACTATGAAAATACAAAGGGAAAAACCCAACCAGATTCTCATTCATGAATGAAGTATCATTTCTGGAATTTCTGTTCATTCTTAGGCTACTAATAAACTTTTTGAAGGCAGTTTTTCTTGAATAATAATATTGTTCAGCTCAACAGGGTGTTCTGGCATATGCTGTACAGAAAAGAGCAACTGTATCTGAACTCTAACCAAGAATCTTTTTTTGTTAGTCATATGAACAGTCTTGCAACTGCTGCTTTTGAGTTTCATTTTATGCTTTGTCATCACAGTTTGAGGGGAAAAGATGATTTTGATCTTCATTCATTTTTTAAAACCAAATGGTAGTCTTGCCCTCAAACCTTTTCCTGCAGCAAATATTCGTGCTTATGTAGTTTGTTAATTCTATGCACTGTGATTAAAATCATATGCTGCAATGATTGATCTCTACTGGGAATACTGACGCAGATATCTTTGTCCATAACCCTGTTGCTTGGAACAGTGAGGAGGTAATTACAAGTTTATTTGCGTGGCTCTCCAAAATCAGGCTGCAGAAATCTCTGCAGTAAATTCTGTACAGTAAAATTGCCAGTTCTGCTACAGATCAGTAGTTTAGATCAGAAATGAGTTGGAACACCTGGTGAAACTTTTAACTTCAACCAATATTGAAGTAATAAAATGCAACTTTAATTTCATAAAGGTCTTTGTGGTACTTTTGCATGCTTTAACTATGGCACTTTTCTTTTGCTTACTTACAAATAAAAATATTTTCACTGTATCAACTATCACCTAATGAAGTTTTACCATTTACCAAATAATTTAAAACTGTTTACAATATATGGTTCATTATTTATTCAGGTAGACTTTATTTTTTCATGTTTTTCCGTGCCATTATTTGTATTAAACTAAATCTGCATCTTTCTCCTTATCTCAGTCAGCACTAAGAGCCTGAGCATAGCCAGTCAGCTTTGCTGTTGTGCTTAAAAGTAGTGAATGCTAACATAGCACATTTACCTCTAGAACTGTACTTTACCATATCGGGTTTGAGATTCCTCAGCGTAACTCTAGGTATGTTTTCTCTGGCTGTACTGGTTTTGAATATCGCACCTTTCAGCTCCAAGGTAGACTTCTGGTCATCTCTTAAAGTAACTGATGGAATAAGGGATGTTATTGTCTAAGGCTGGCTTGAAGGGAGCGACACAATATAAACTGAACTGAATTCAACCCTTTTTATAAAAGCAACATTAGGAAGCTGGTACTCTTATTTTCTTATTATTATTTTTTGCTGCTGGGAGTGGGGGTTGAGCTAGTAGTTATGACAGTATGGTCTGCCTCGAGGTAGCCGTTTAGCTAGGAATGAACACATGATATTTAAATCTAAACTGGTACCAGGACCGTATCTACTGATTGTACCAGACACTGACTTACATAGTTGTGTTGCAGGGCATACTAGAGAAGGTCCAAGAATCACATTGTCAGCATGGAATAGAGGGACATCAACTATCAGGAAAAAAGTCTCAATATGTGGCCAGGTGTTTATCACTGGTGATTAAAAGACTGGTGTTTATCACTGTAGAAGAAAATTCACTTCATTACAAATACTTCATATCATTATGAATACTTCATGTTAATGGTGAAACAAGCTGTATTAGTCCAGGTTACAGAGGAGAAACATGCATTACTGGAAGCAAAACTTGCTGCTTTTTTGGAGAAGTAATTGTGGATGTACTTTAATTAAAGGGATTTGACACTTCTACATATATTAATTACCACTGCTGTTGAAATATATGCTTTACTTCTAATACTAATTTCTTGGGCTTCAGTTGCTAATTTTCTTGGATATTTTTGCTTTAGTTTGAAGCTTTCTTCTAAATTCTGTTCTCCAGGTAGTTCTCTGATTTGCTTTCTTATTATACTTGGTACTAGAATTGCCTTGTCTTTCTCCTGGGCTTGGGGCATGTTTGGAGAATTCCTCTACTGGAAGGAGTGGAAGACTTTTGTCCCTTGTGAAGCTACTTCAAGTGTTCATTAAGTTGCCAGATTCTGTCTCAAATTTCCCTTTTCTCTCCAAAATGAGTTTGAAGAAATGCTGCTTTTCAGAGTACACGTGGTTAATATACTCATAGTGCACAAAAAAGTTAGGTAATGCAATAGAGACATTACAGAAAACAAATGTTTAATAGAACTTTTACAGGCTTAGCAGGAAAAAAGGAATCTTGTTGAAATTAAGTTTTAAGGTTTTAGAAGTATTAATGGATCGCTAGCTTGTGCTCCATAACAGGCATCTTAAGGCTCAGTAAAAGATCTATGAAAGTCTGTTAGCATTGCTAGAACTTCTGATTCTCCCTGTATAATTCCCACATGCTATTTGAGTGAGGGTTGACTTAGTCTGCATGTATGTGTTATGTAGGAGAGAGGAGTTTTAGTCTATGATTATAGCTGCTAGATATTGCTAAGTATCACTGTATGCAGTATGAGCTAGGCTTCTCCACAGTTAATTGCTTAAAGAAGCTGGATATAACTTAACCAAATGATCTTTCTTGCTGCTTTTTTTATAGAAGGAATTTTCACAAAAAACCTGTATACTGGTTTTCTTACCTTTTTCCATGGTGCTACATAAGCCATGAAGTGTTTTTGCTAAGTTTTAGATTATATAAGCAGTAGATAGGAAGTACTGAATATAATGTATGGGGGGAAAAAATAACTTTCAGTAGAATATGGAAATGTATGTTTTCATATGTGATTTCCCCTCACAATAAACTTATCTAGAAAGTCATTAAATATTCGAGGTTTTTGTTCAAAGCATGAAACTTGCAAATAAGCGTAATAGTTCACTTAAAGCAAAGCAAAACAAACTCAGCAGTGGAATGACTGGAGCTGTTCTATAGCATTTATACCTTTATGCTTTTGCACAGTGCGAGACTTACTGGCTTTAAATTGTTGCTGCTTCTTTGCCCCAGGTTGATTTACCAAAAAGTTACAGCACCTATCCAATAGTGTGCTATAAAAGCAGATGGATAAAATGGTTCCAGTTTTCAGAACAGAAAAAACTGTCAAAGGAAGGTTGTAGAAGTGAAGATACAGTCTGAAGGGAAAATGAAAATGACTATTCTTGCTCACCTACTTTAGCTTTCCAAATTGGTATTGACGGCCACTGGCAAAGCAAAAACTGCGAAGATAATGGTTCCTGTAGCTCTTTCTTGAACTGTTCCTTCAGCTGCCATTGCATTCATCTTCAAAACTAATCTGTCTATATTAACAACTATGACTGTTGGCACGAAGACGGGGTGAGATATTCTGCCCATGCAATTTAATCCATAGATGCTGATGGGTTTTGTGGGATTGAGGCTACAATATTCAGCTCTTGGATGATACTATATCTCAACCTATATTAATAATATTCTTAATACAAAGCTTCAGCCATGTTTTTAGTCCAGTGAGTTGAGAATTTAGAGGAATAAAGTGTTCTTCTGACTGCATTCCTGTTTTGTATATTGTTTTTCTTCTTTCCATAGTCTTTATGCACAACTTAAATATGTCAAGTAACTGAATAAATATAGCTTATTTATTAAAATGCTTTATCTGAATGTTTGTTTTCTGTTCTAATGTCTGTGTTCTTTGAGAATTATCATTAAATACTGTGATGCTACAGATGGTACAAATACCAAGATAAGTATGTCTTAATTAGAAATGAAAAGCAGTTCCTGATCCCATAAGTCCAAACTGTAAACGTACCCTGCTACCTTTACATATTCTTTTCAGTAGTGCTTAGTTTACATTGTGATAGGATAGGTAGATATCTATTTTGGTTATTTAAAAAACAGAAACAAAATGCACCTCAACTGGTCCTTAAGAAGAAGTATTTCTCTCTCTTGTTCCTGCAGTAATGACAAACTGAGAAGATAACTCTTTTTCTAAAACAGTTGCCTACAAGCTGCTGTACCACAGGTGTTTTTATCTAGTCTACTGCAGTCTCGTGGATTAACATCGGCTTTCAGACTTTTGTTTAGCCTGAGAATGATTCATGTCACTTATAAACAGTGACTTTGATTTTCCTTTTCATAGGTGTAGTTTCAAATTCACAGCAGCACTTTTGCAGTTCTATTTTGACCGATAGTCCCCAGCTGTGGTGGTGGATAATTCTTACTGGGGGGTGTGAGGGGGTCTGTGGAGAAAGGACATCAGAAATGACTGTGTGCACATTAGTGTGTTTTAGGTTTAGGTTAGTCAGACACATGATTCATGATTTTTGTCAGTCTTCAAAATTTTTCCATGCTGCTTTTGGATAATGGAATGAGAACTGAAAATAGTTACAGATTGAATATAATTATGAACCAAAATGATTTGTTTTTAAGGTGGCAGAGAGAAATAATATTAATTAAAATTAGTACTTGAACTAAATGCCAAGGTTGGCTGCAATCGGTTTTTCCAGAAAAATCTGCAAGTACACTAACAGTAAATGCAAGAAGCAGTTCTCATTTTATGAAAGTACTAAACTAAGTATTATAGAAGAACAACAGCTCAAAGGAGAAGTAAATGGAAATAGGAATAATATCGGAATAAAGAGAACCCATTATCCCTTCTTTTTCTAGCTTTTACACTGTGGCAGACCAGTTCCACCTCTGACAGGAAAAATGAATTTAAGATCACACTACTAGCCTAATGATAGTGATGTACTGGAGTCCTTAAACAAGCAAGCTCCTGTCCATTTTATTTATATGCTTGTGTTGTAATAGCTAATGTTGTTCAGAGACATGGGCAATGGTGGGTTTTCATTGTGGAACTTAGTAATTAGTTATAAAGTATGTGATATACAGGTTTTCCTAGATTAAAAAGAATTACTTAAGTGTTTTTTGTGGACTTCCCTCCCCCCTGCCCCCTGTAGATGGGGGAGTAGTTATAAAATTACAGGTGTCCAAGAAACCTTAATTATTAGTGACTTAGATTTATCTTTGGTCACAAAATCATGCTGTTTAAAAGTGGTGACAGGGGGGATTATAGACCCTGTTAGAGACTAGTATGGAAACAGCAGTTTTCTCTTCCTGGTTGTCTCTTATGCTACAGCACTGATCCCGAGGAACTATTTCTAAGTGTGCAGAGTAAAGGGAGTTGTTGACTTGATTCATTTAATGATCTTACAAGAACTGTGGGGATCAGTATTCCCACAGCTTCTCAGGTGCAGGAGTTTGTAAAAAGTCAAGTGACCTGCGAAGGTGAACCAGTAGCAGTAATGAGGGGAAAAAATGAGAAGTTCCTGTTAACCTACTTCTTTTTTAAAAGATGCTAAATGAGCATCTCTTCTATAATACTAATACTATTTGATGCTAACTGGCAATGTGGCTTTTTAAATTTGAACACTTGTATTTGACACTGAAGTTTAATAGTTTCCAGTTGAATTGAAAGCCCTTAAAGAGTTTGAAAGAAACTGGTTCTGGATGTGTAATAAAAATGTTTATGCTGCAAAGACTGTATTATAATAAGATAAGACAGTGTTTAACTTGCACAGTTCTAAAGCATGCATCCCAGGAACAATGAGATGCTACTTGTTTTAAGTATGGTCATGAGAACATATCAATCTTCTATGACAAAGTGGTTGGATACAGTTTAGGCAGAAATGAAAAAAATCCCAGTATTTCTGGTTAGAGCGTTGTTGTAAGACTAAACGGATTACATAGGCCCAGAGTGCCTGCTGCATACTAAAACTGAGGCTGGACAATGATTTGCATGAGATGTATTGTAAGCATTTCCCTTGGGGTTCAAGGCCATAGACATACCTTAAAACACCTTTAAAGCACATCTTTTCATGAGCTGTACATTAACTGTTGTAGAAAGGAGGGTAATAAGGAATTTTAATGTGTGTATATATAGAAAGAAGTTGATGATCTTCAGGTTGGTCAAATTTTTAATTATTGGAGGAAAATGTTAAATGGAATGAAATGGAATACTGCAACCATAAATAATAATTGTTTTTGGGGTTTTTGTTTGTGTTTTTCTGCATGGGAATGCTTGTAGTTTGAAACCTCAGAAGCTAGTAATATATGCAGAGACTGTAAGTAGAGCACCTGAAGTGAGTCTTCAGAGGAAGATTGTTATATTGAGTGCATGTGTGGGAACACTAGAAACATTGATGTCTATAGATAAGACATTCTTTCAGCATAGTGCCATTAGTGGAAGTCATATGCAAGAGTAAGAGTAAAGAAGGCCATTAGCATTTGATATTTGCTATACTATATAGTAGCACACTTACAGAAGTAGAGCTTGGAAGATCCTCAGGATGTGACTATGTTATTCTTGTACAGAAGGCAAAATCAACTGTATATATGCCTGGTGTTAATACAGTCCAGTAGTGGAGTCTCTACAGTAGTATCAGTGAATCTATTTTAATATATGGACTTAATTTTTTACCATTAAAAATCTTGGGAGGATTTTTCCTTGGTCACTATGCATCTTTGCTGCAGTTATGCTCAATATTTCTCTTCCTGTCTACTGGGGACAGGGAGAACAGGCAACTTCTTGTGTTTTTTGTACTTGGGTTTTTTTGATACTGCCTTGATTTCCCTGTGGCCTTCTCTTTTATAAAATATTCAAACCTAGTCTATTCAGTTTCTCTGTAAAGGCTTTGATTACTCTTGCTGTTCTTGTCCTTAAACTTTCTTCAGTTCATGTTTTTTTGAGGGATTTCTTCTCACAAACAGTTCCAGATTTTGCACAAATTGTTATGACTGAGGTAGAGTACTTCTTGAGGGGCCTATATTGTAACTTAAGAGCTGACTTGTTTGTTGAAGCTCTTTGCATTACTTGTATGATTCCATTGCAAAATTCAACTGTGGGATTCAACTTGAGGTTTTATGTATTGCTGTTCCCTCCCCCCCGTTGAGTTGCAGGCCAGTGTTTGTGGGTTTTTTCTTCCTGCTCTTAATGTACTTGTGGAATGGTTTTGTATTCTCATTTTGTACCTAGCTTTTCTGATGTGCACTTAGATTTATGGTATTAACCATCTGTAGTATCTGAGTGAGTTTCTATTGTCTGTATATTTATTATACTACTTTCTACTAATTTTCTGACATAATGTAATAATTATGACTTAGGTTTTGGGTTTCTCTTTAATCCCATGTATTTTATCATCTTAATTTGTGCTGCTTCTTTCTTTTGTGGAAATAGTAAGACTTGAATTTCTTTTCCAGTATCCTACCTTCCCACTTCTTGATTAACCTCTTAGTCTTGTCTTGAAATCTTTTTGTCCTTAGGCATTGGCTTAGAGACCCGCAGAGGACAGACTGGATCCTGCTCTGCCTTGTAGGTTTCAGAGAACAAAAGCAACACCTCCTTCTGTGACTGTAACCTTGAGCAACCTCCCTCTTTTTCTATTAACGTCCAGTGCATGTGAATTTAAGGCCTCTTTAGTTTCCCTCAAGTGTCACTCATACCACTCAAATCATAATTTATTATATTGCCTGCTCTTTGTTCTGCATTAACTTACAAACCTAGATCATGCCTTACAGACAATGAAGCCATGTTCATTATCAGGCTCTTTCAGGTTACACCACCTGAAATCTGTTATGTAATGGTCATGATTGTCAAATTTCCGAAAGAACTAAGCTGTCTTCTCAACTCTTTGCACAATATTAAGAATTAAGAACTTAGTCATATTGGCTGAGGTGGAAGGTTAGATCTGCATGTTTTTCTTCCTTGTTACATACGTGTGAGTGAATTGCATACATTTAACTTCATCAGTGATTCACTGTAATTTTTTTCAATTTAGGGAAAAAAGGATCTGGGTTCATGACTTTGAAGTCATAATCATAACAAACCTGCATGAAGCTTTTGATAACAGCTGTTAAAAGTGCATGAATACATGTGACAAAAATAAATGAAGGATTTGCATAATTGATTGTTACTAACATAGAACAACTCTGCATTTGAAGTACTCTAGCAGGTCTGCTTTTTAAATGAACTTATTTGAGTAATAGCATCCAAAATGACTTAACTCTGAATCCCACCAAGTTTGACAGTACACTAAAGTATGGTACCTAAAGTCAGAAATGAGTTCTCATTTCAGTTTTGAGTTTATAGCGTACTTGCAGGCTCTTCGAAAAAGCTAAAGCTCAGGAGGAGCTGGACTGTTTAAGAAAACTTTTTTTTTTTTTTTTTTTTTTTTTTGCATATGCAGGAACTTTCTCTTTTTTCCCCTGACTGACAGAGTTGTAAAATCTTTTTAAGGTCAGCTTCTGATATGTAGGAAAAAAGTACTGGTTGTTTAGGAATTCAGCTTCAGTCCTCTCTTGAGATTTGGTAGCTTCAAAGAGTCTGCCATGAGCATGCAGGCTGTACTGATTAAAATGTCAGGTAAAACTCAAGTCCCTTTTACGTATTTCAGACTAAGCAAAGCTTCTATGAAAGCATGATGGAATGTCCTAAGACAAGCTACATATGAATAACATGTAACCAAAGTCTGTCTCTAGCAATGGCCAGCAGACACAACGCTTTGCTCTCTTCTTCCTGTCCTCTTCTGACCTCCTGTGCCAACTGCTGTGCTCCTGACTGTGCCGAGCCTTGCTATCATCTTTGACATGTTTGCCAGCATTAGGCCACAATTGTGTTCAAGCATTTGCGCATGAGGCTTCAAGGAAGGACGACAGAAGATTACCATCTCCTGAACACCAGTGAGAAGGGATTTGATCACAAGAGAGTTCTTTCACTGAACTGTTCATGGATTCAAGTTATAATGAAATTAGTGGCAAGCCTGTTTGAGAGGTTTCCTGAAGAAAACTTCATCCTGAAGAAAGTTTCATTTTTGAAGCATGTGGTCCCAGTATCCTGTCTGCAGCAAATGCAGACTCCTGAACAGACAGGTCCCTGTTCTCCATCTGCACTGCCAAAACTGCATGGCTAGATGGCTGATGCTATGAAAGCTGTCAGGTGCTGTGCATCAAGGTATGGCAAGATGAGTAAGAAAATCACCTTTCTGACTGCAGGCAGCTGCTGTGTGAAACTTTACTTCATAACAATCAACTAATCCTTCTTTAGCTTAGACTAGTTTTCCTGATGTGACTGCCTGCACTTGTGCTCCTAACTTATCCTTGTGCTTACCCCAACTGAATCCTTGCATTCCTACTCTACTTCTTTCTGTTGTATTTCATTTCCCTGTGTTCACCGGTTTAGGTGGACTACAGAATTATGTCTCTGAATTTAAACAGCGGTTTGAAAAAATAAATAAATAAAACCCCAAACCCATCCCACCTCAAAAGATAAGCTCACAGTAGAGTGGTTTATAGCAGGTTAAGCCTCTAATGAGACTTTTCTGATTCCCCTCTCAGCAATTTAGCAATTTGCTGGGCTTAGATGGTGTCTTTGTAAAGTTGCATGTCTCCTTCCTAATTTACTGATCTGATGTGTGACCTGCGTTTTGTCTCTAGTCAATGGGATGCTTCTAGACAACGTAGGGGTGGGCTGGGTAGTGCATATATGTGAGTGGTCTGGTGCTGAGTTTTTCAACTCCATCTTTGTGTGGTGGAGATGAAAAGCAAAAATACATTTCAATGTATAGGCATAGCACTGAGCAAGGAGCATCTGCTGTGGCTCTGAGGAGAGTTTCAAAGCTGGCATGTTGGTTAATATTTCATGAGTTGTCATGAATACAAACATCAACCTTAATAAAAGTCTTCTTTATTTTTAATGAGCCATGCTATTTGTCTCAAATTACTTGTGTACTTAAACAATGGAGTAAATTAGTGGTATTTGGGGAAAAAATCAATATTGACATTGTTTTAATGTATTTTTATTGTAGGACTATATGCCCTTGCTTTTAGAAGTAGTTACATGGAGATGAAATCTAATTCATAATCTTTTACTTTGTGCTATAGTAAGCTTAAGCATACAAGTCAAAGCTTGTATGCCAAAAAAAATTATATTATTAGTGTGTGGATCAGGTTTTCAAAAGAGCTGAGCAGGCAACAGCTCTTTCAGCATTTCAGTGAAATGGCTAATTTTTCACAATTGTTTCTTATAATGGCTTCCTTCTAAAACATCTGGCTCGAGCAGAGAATATCCTTCCCTATAGCAGTATTTTAATAGTAGTGTGTGATTAAATATACCGTATTGGTGTTTACCCAAAGCAAGCAGATCAGAAGCATCCTCTTGCCAAGTGGCTGTGAAAAGTGGTATTGTTGATAGGTACTTGCCTTTCAAATGCTGCATCAGTTTGTTCAGTTAACCAAGGTCCACTTATATTTTTCAGTGTTGCAGACTTGGTCTCTCTGAGACTTTCTCAGTTTTTATGCAGTTATAATTAAATGCCACTAAAGGATTTGCATAAAACCTGTTTGGGGAAGGGAGGCAAATTCTTGATAGTGGTAAGTCATGAGCAGGAAAAGGGCTATTGCACTGTGTATTGGTAACAAACTAACAGGTAGCAAAGCCTTAGAAAACAAGTAAACCCAAAGCCTACAGTGCAATTAATGTGAGGTACCGTGGCCTGCAAGGGGTTGAGCAGCATGCGTTTTTAGGAACCTTTTACTATGAAAGAAAAGTATGGTAAATCTCTCTACATATGCCCAGCATCACTCAAGATGGTGGGTGGGTTTTTTGTTTGGGTTTTTTTAGCTGTCATCTAAGATCTTGATTATTTTAAAGCTCTAACATCCCAGAATTAGGATACCTAGCTCTTCTGAGGAGTTGGGCACTCAAGCATCTGAAGCTAATGACCAATTTTGTAGATTTAAACCTTGAGTGTTTTGGTAGCCTGTAGTGAAATACCTATTGTATATGATCATATATAGCATGACTTGTGGTTAAGCTGAAGTGATTACAAATTACCAATGTAAGTTAAGGTTAAAACTTGTTCAGGTAAGTTTCCATGTAGTCCTTGGTAGAAAGTTATCACAGACTTATTTTACAACTGTCTTCTGTTTACACTTCTTTGTTTATTTTGGAGGAAAAGTTTATTACTGGATTTTTTTTTTTTTTTTGGTAAATAACATTGACAGTGTTGAGCAATGGTCTGATTCAACACTGCCATCTGGATTGTTTACTTGGAGAGTGATGGTGGTCAAATATTGGAAGACTAGCTCTGGGCTAATATTGGCACACTGAATTCAATTCTGCCATTTTGGATGACTCCTATGTGGTCCTAGACAAGTCTTGAGCTCACAGTCTGTCTTAGGACTGAAATTCTGCCTAAACTTAACATTGATCAAATTGTGTTTCCACATCTGTCCAGAGTGAAGTAGCATGCAGGTTTGAGGTACACCTAATACATATCAGCTCAAGAACTGTTATTAAGCATTGCTTTCTTAGCCTTTTTTCCTCCTCTTTCTTTCTTCTAAGGAAGGAAAGAAAGGAGATGGTTGAATTTTAGAGAAATGGTACAGGTACCCAGGTCCTGGGGCCTCAAAACTGAGAGTACAATAGCATTAGGAATTTGCCTTTGTGAGCTGGTATCTTTAAATCCTGCTTCTGTTGATGTCTTGGCACTTATACTTGTCCTTTGTGGTTCTTGTTAGATAGCATGGAGAGCCCACTTGGTGCACTGACTATTGTAAATCCCATTGTACCTGATCTTCCCCATGCATTGGTCCCTTTTGTAGATCGTATGCAGTAGGTGCTTTGGTTTCCTAATTGTTTTTAAATGGATGGTGATATATCTGATGTATCTCACTTGACTGTTTTGAAGATACTCTGAAGATAGTACACCAAATGAGGGGCATTGCTACTCACTGAGCTTAATGATTGGGTATGCTTTTGGTCCTCTTAGAAATCATATCATATAGGAGGTAAGGAGGCCAGAACAGTGTTAAGCTGTACTGGCTTCCCATTCGACTTCAGAGCGTGAAAATGTCAACTGTGTATTACTCTGCTCCCTCTTCCCCAACAGTCAGTCACTCTATAACCTCTGAAGTACTATGCAGAACTGATTTCTTAGTCTGCTGCACATGCTTCAGTCAACCCTTTTGTTGTCTCCGTCCTGAACTGATGCAGTTCTGAGGACTGTGAGCCGATATTACTGGATTTGATTCATGACAAGTAATGAGCTGTGATTAGAAGGCTAGCTTTTCCTCAGTTTCTCCTTTGCTGACTAACTTGCCCAGGTGGGTTTTTGAAGCTTGTAGTATGACCTGAGTAACAGTGCCTCTCACTGATTCTTATGGTAACTTGTTCAAAATGTGAACACTTGAGAGAATAAGTAATTCATCTATTTTGTGCCAAATCTACAGACCAACAGGGAGGAAGAGAAGAATGTATGGGGTTTGGGGGTATGCCTATAGAAGTAGTAATTTAAACCAAGTTGAGATGATAAAAATTTTCAGAAATGTCCTATGGACACTGACCAGAAGGACTACTGATAGTCTTTATGTATTCAAGGTTCAAAAAGGGGAGGCTAGTATTTTTGTATTTAGCATCTGAATAAATTTTATTAGAATATTTATGTTAAACTTTTAGCAAACAATTCAAAACATCTTCACTTCAAACAGACATTAGAGGATGTTCTTAATCTGTAGTGATTCAAGCATTGGAAAATATTCCCAATTGCTTCATTAAGCTTTTCACTGATTACATCTGTGGGGGGTGTCCCCCCACTACACCCCCCGATTAGGAGGTAAGGGGCAACCAGGAACTTTACCTGAAGTTTTCAGAAGAGATTGGTGGCTGAGTGATGGACATTTATCTAGAAACTTAAGTAAAATTAAGATGAATTGAATTTAGTAGGTTAGAATACCTGGAAGTGTGTGTTTGTCATGGAAATGTTTAATTATTATTATCTTTTTGTGTGTGTGCGTTGAAGGTATCCTGAATTAGCCACAGTGTGCAGAAATCCCAATACTCTAATTTTGTATCCTGGAGCTGAAGCAACTAATTTGGAAGAAATTGCCTTGATGCCTTCCAGTCCATCTGTGATGATAATCATCGATGGAACATGGAGTCAGGCTAAAGATATATTTTACAAAAATTCTCTCTTCCGGCTTCCCAAGCAGGTAAGTCGTATGTATTGTTTTTTACATGTGTAGAACATATGTTTGGTTTCTGACAAGCCAGAAAAGGAGCCTTTTTGTTAAAGGGGGATCTCATGGAATTTCCCCCTCCTTCCCCCCTTCCCCTAATTAGAACCAACTGTTAAGGAAAACTTGCACAATAAAAAAAACCTGCGATTATGAAAAAGATGACTTAGTGGGATTTTTACTTTTATCACTTGGCATTTGTTTTGGTTTGTTGAATTAATGCATCTAAGTTCATAATCAATTCCTTTGCAGATTGAGAGCTACTCTGACTTGCATGGAAAACTTTGCCTCTCTGTTACCTGAGACATTAGAACATGTGCAACAAAATATGCGTTTTCTTTCCTGGATAAGTGTTTTGTATTGCCCTAACAGGGAGATGAAAGTAGAATAGTCCCTTATGAAAATGTCAGACTGTCTCCTATGTTTGGCCTCCACCATATGAAAACCTTTCGGTAAGCTTTGACAGTAAAGCTTAGTTACATGTGATTCTATCACTGTTTTTCAAGAAACTTTTTTCCTATTATTAGATTGAACTTGCTTTATATATATTATGTAAACACATCAGGCTGTGTTCCTTTACACTACAATGCTGTACCTGGGTTAAATGCCTGCGTTACAGATTTTCTAGGGAAGGTGCTCATTTGGCACACTGCAGTTCTGTGTCCAGATTGTCCTTTTCTTGACTAACAGTTATGTCGGCAGCTAGTGGAAGGTGTGGTAGGTTTTATGGAGTGCTTTCTAGGAACCGAGTTCATAATGGAAATCCTGTTCGTGGTCTAGGAAATACAGACAACAAACCCTTGTGATGGTGTACTTAAACTGCATTGGCACTTGTGTGTGTGTTGTCATTTTCTGTAGTGGAGGATGGTGTGCAAGTGGCTACTTCTCAAGTCCTGCAAAATCTGTTAAGGAGACTGTATGCACAGGGGATCTGCATGGTGAAGGCTGTAGTGTTTTGAGGCCTGGTTATGGCACAGATTCTCTGGTTGCTTCTTCCTTGATAAAGTTGTAAAAAATCTGAGTGCTGAAATCTCATGGCCAAACTAATTCACACTCAAGTCAGTATCTGCTGCAGAAGCATGGAAAAGGGAGCAGTTTTGCTTGGGATCAAAATAAGAGGCAGTACTTTGTCCTCATCTCTTGGCTTCTTGTAGATGGAATGACATCTAAGATATTTCTCCCCATATATTGGCATAGTGGTTGGGGCTTAGAGGGCAGTTTTTCAGCATGTATAAAAATATTGAACACTGGTATAAACAAGACTTCTGTTTTTCTTTCTGCAGTAGTTCCAAGAGATGAGGATCACTTGTCCAGGTATAATTTTTTGACAAAGCTGTCTTATTCTCTAACTTATTGTTGAAGGTATTTTGTGGAAAAAGTATCGATATTCCCATTTTTAATAATGGAACAAATTATTTGTTACTGAATTTCTCTTTAATCGGTGAAGAGCTGGCTGTATCCTTTCTGGGGATGAAAAAAAATTTGGCAATTTGCAAACTTGCAGACTTTGCAAACCATTATTGACTGTGATGTTAGAATAGTTTAAATTGAATACTGTTAGTTAACATGCTGTTAATGCCAAACTAAGCTGCTATATGTCTAAGTTGCAAACAACTTCCTTTAGAGGGCAAAATCTCCATTTTATGTCAGATCTGAGAATTGCTTTGGGGCTTTTAACTGTAGCATAATGATTAGGTTATACTGGTGCAGGTGAAATGGAAAATAAATGCTAGGTTTTAGTCCGGTTATTTTGACTTTCAAATAAAGATAGTAAAACAGATAAAACTTAAAACTTAAAACCAGTAACTTATGGAATTCATTTCACTGCATTTTAGTTTGACTGCAACTTTATGAATAGATTTTATGGAATTTATTTCACTGCAATTCATTTCAAATTCTACAGAACATTTGTCTTAAACCGATGCACCTGACTGATACATGACTGACCTTAAAGTGAGAAAGTGTTTCCATAGAGTCTGCTTAGTTGGGTCCTACCAAATTTGCCAGTAAAAGTCACATATCTCTAACTCTACACTCTGGATGGAGAATAACTAGCTTATTCCCAAATTAGAAAAAACAAGTCATTTCTCTTAATACATTCACTTAGAGGGGAGATAAAGGAGAAACTCTGTCATTTTTTAATTCTCTTTTCATAACTTTGAATTACTTCTAGTTTTATTAGCCAAGCCAGAAACTAACTATTCCTGTACTTAGACAGCTGCTTTCTCTTTTTTTAGATGAACTAAATAGATTAATCTCTTTAAAGATAAGATCCAATGCTTACAGCTAAACTCCTGCCCACTATTCTACAACACAGCTTTTGAATTTGTTCTCTGACTGGTATCCCTTATTTGAAGATTAACTTGGAGAATAGCTTAGGTGGCTTTTGTTGCCTTGCCTTTTGCTTGTGTTCTCTTATATCCTTGCTGCAGACTGAACTTTCTCCCTGTGATTACATATGAGGCAATCTCCTCAAAAACTGGAACAAGAAGAAGGGTATCGTATGCTTTCTAAAGTGTTTTTTGTTTTGTTTTGTCCAGTCATTTTAAGTGACTGATGTCCTTTACTTCTGCATCAGTCAACCTTATGTGTTTGGAGGGCTGAAGTTCATGCTGCCTTCATCTGTAAAGTTGAAACTTGATCATCCTGTGAGGTTCTTCTCTGCTGACAGTTGGATTGTCTTCTGCAATGGATTTTGGGTGTTTTTGTGTGTTTTTTGGGTTTTTTTTTTTTTTTTGAAGAGCAGTTATTCGAGCTATGTTGCAAGTGATGACAACTTTATGGCATTTGACTATTAGCTATGTCTGCCTATTGTTAATGCTTTTGACAGATCAGATCAGTAGGGGCATTATGATGAGATGACTGAGTAGATAATGCTTTTTTGTCATCTGTCTCTTCAAGATAGCATCTTCTTCCATTTCCCTTGGAAAATGTTGGTAAGAGTGAGTAGCCCCTAGGTTTTCACTTATTCAGCTTAGTTTACTCTTATTTCCTAATCTTTTTAAGCTCCTTGCTCAGAGGAGCATGACTGGAAGAGCTGGCTGACAATCTTGTTTTTCAGATCTTGTTCTAAAGTGTTTAAAGCTATACTGTTCAAGCTTATTGCTGTGGCAGAACCTATTTCTTGTTCTGTATCATAAACTATCGAATTTTGTTTTTGTCCAGTCAGTAGTTAACATGTAAGCTAAATTTAATTTCTAAATGACTCCTTGAAATAAAAATATCTGAACTGGAAGAAATGGTGTGTATTTCTTTGTTTAGGGAAAAAAGCTAATAACAGGTTATTAAGGTAAACAATTTTTTTTAAATAAAGCTCAACTCTTATTTTATTCCTTCTTTGCACTCGTTTCTGTGTAGTCCATTATCACACATTATTGTTGAGAAAAAACAATGAATGAGCTAGTAAAACAATGTTTGATCACAACAGAACTCTTCAGGATAATTAAGAGAATTAAGTAAAATGAGGTGCAGATGTGTTTTCTGATGGAAAAATATTGTAAATTAGTAATATACTTGGAAGACACCTTAACAGCTATATGCTGGGATTTTGTTACCAGTGTTATGCCTCCATGCTGCCTGTGAACATAGCATTACTGAAATGAGTGTAAAGAATAGTCATGCATAAACCAGCAGATTTCAGTGATTAGTAAAAAATTAAAAGGGACATAGCCAGCCAGTTTTGTCCAATAGTTGAAAAATTCTTTAAGCACAGAACTGAACTGTTCAAAATAGCAGAATATGAAATGTTCCTAATGTAAATGCATGGGGACAGAATATTTATTTCTTTATACATAAAGCTAAAATATTTGTTTTAACCTGCTGAACTTTAACATTGAGTCAATAAGGAACAGAAAACAAACTTCAGAACAAATTAACCTCTCACTTAACCTTCTGTAGCAGATAAATTTGATCATACTGATGCAACTAAAACATGAAGTGATTCTTCTCTCAAGCTGTACTACTCAATGACAGCTTTCATTGGTTATTGAACAGAAATCCTACCTACCTTTTCATAGTGTGTAAGCTATGTGGGTCAGGGACCTGTTTTGAGATGTCCAGTTTAGATACTGTGCATGTACATTTCTGATGTTCACATTATTAATTGTATGACATCTCTTGAGGAAACAGGATCTGCATAAAGAATTTCAGTAATCCAAGTGGAAAAATGTATACAAATTTGTGGTTTGGAGCTGTGGGCAGAAGATCATTTTCTTTATTAGAAGAAAAGGCAAGGCAACTTGTGAAGAAAAACATCAGTCCAAAAACATTATGCAGAGATTTGTATGTATGTGTGTATATGTGTGTGTGTGTGTGTGTGTAATATCCTTCTGACCTACTAGTGATCCTAATTCTTACTTGCATAGTTCTGATTGTAGCAAGGAGCTGAAGGCACAGAAAGTAGGTTATGAATCTGACTTGTACATCAACATTATGGAAAAGCTTATTGTTGAAAATAAAATCCTTAAAACTCTTTTTCTTTTGAAAATCCAAGGGGTTTTAACTGTGCATTTCTGACAAAGCCCAGAAATGTTCTCTTGGGCCTTTTGGGAGATCTAAGTGATTTGATCTTATGAAAGAATCTATAGGTGAAACTTTGGGGGTCATAGAAAGTATTTAATAATTAGTCCGCAGAAGTCCACAGAGACTCTGAAAACTACGAAGTTTATAATGCAGGCCTTGCAATAAGTCATAAAATTTACTTTGTTCCTTCCAGACTTTCGTATATTTTATGATCAACTTCTTTCATTTTCCATGTGGGACTGCTTCTCTGTGCACTTTTTTCTTTCATACCAGGCTTCTTAAAAAAGTCTGCTGGAGCATATAAAGGCAGTCTAGCTAGTGAAGATAGCCTGGAAGCAAAGGAGTGGGTGAGAGCTTGGTCTGGGCTTCAGGAGAGCCCATCTAGAGAAAATTTTGCAAGTTTGCTTAGATTCTTATGTAAACGACTTGTGGAAATGTGAGAGTTTCAGAAAGCAATTAAGTTCTTTCAGAAGACTCTCAAGAAAGGATGGATCTGTTTGAGATCCTGCAGAATTTATGAAGGAATAAAAGACACCCTGAAGGAAAGCGCTGAAATCCTGCGATTTGTGTTTTTATTACGCTAATTATTGACTTAACATGCTGGCACACATTGTCGGCCTTCCCTACTGGCAGAATCAACTATTTACTTTCATTTCATCTTCATATTTGCTCATAACTAATGCATTCCTTGCTATGGGATTCATTAGTCTGATTAAATGTTGGTGCCTCTTTTCAGATAACTCTTACTGCCTTGACTTCTCTCAAGTCAGTCCTGGCTTTGTATTTAACTTCCTTATTATTTATAGATGTATGCTCAAAATTGTACACCGAAGACTTTAAATTTCTATTGAAGCTCTGACAAGTAACAGAAGATACTTTGTGATGATTTTACTGTACTGAGTTTTGTTCCAGTTTTAACATTTAATGACATTGAATGTTAAGAGAAAGTTTAATAAAGTGCACTTTTCTTTATGTATTATCTAAATGCAAGAATTTATCAACTATCTACCTTATTGCTGCTTCATAGAATGTTACCATCTCTGAAGGTAAACTATAAGGACAAATATTTTGTATTTCTGAATATTTGCATGACTTTATTTAGATTTCTGACATTTTATCTAATTCATGGCATGGGTCAACACAGATGTTGCAGTTATGATAGCAGCCAATATACAGTGGGGAAACTTAAGCAGATGGCATGAGGCAGAGTTAGCCCTCTGCAGGATTGCTGCCTTAGAATACCTGTAATTGCTTAGTGAAAATGTTCTTCCCTTTTAAGATGAAAATTATTCTGACTGGAGTGCTCCCCATGGTTGCACAACTTTGAAAGCTTCTCCAACCGAAGCAGAGATTATAAAGCCAACTCATTCTTTCCACTCCATTTTAGGTTGGTAGTCTTTCTTCAGGGGGCAAAGCTTGTTCTTTTCACTTCTGATTTTTATATACTGATACTGAATATACAATAAGCCACACTTCCTCAGTTAAACTAATCTGACAGGTGTCTCTGACATCGTAGGACCTAAATTTATAGGAGGCTTGTGACAGAAACACAATGTATGTAGACCTTTGGAATTGTTATAATTCTGTAATGTTGAAAGGATTTTTTCCTTTTTTGTTGAACCCTTCATTTTTGTCATCCATGAATATGTGAATCTTTATTTTGAATTTGTTTAGTTTTAAACTTTTAGGCAGAAAATGTGCAGTGAGTTCTTTCTAGCTGTAAACTTTACATCCAGTTGTGCATTGCACTGTGTTTTGAAAGTGAACTGAAGAGTGTGTTGCTTGAGTTGCTCCCTCTCTCAGGGGACTACCTGTTTTATCTGTGAGTGTACTCAGCCCCTGAGAGGGGAGAAGCAGGACAGATTGTGTTTGCCTTTACATGTTTCTCGATTTAAGCATCTCTCTAGGATAAGCAAATTGGGATCTTCAGTTTATTTCTGAAGTTTGTTCCTCTTCATATTTTGTGTTAATATCATGTTTTGCTTCAGAAATTTGCTGCTTTGTATTTTGACAGAAATCTTGCTGGCAAAATGGGTTCTTACACCTGTTTTAGTTGATAGGATAAAGTCTGTACCCTTTACAGGAATCTGCTTTGCTGATGTACTATAAGTACAGTTTTGGCAGTCAGGACTACCATTTTAACCATGTAGCAATGGCTTTCTGTTGTCTTTCTCCAGTTCTGTATGCTCTCCAGTTACAGAGTTAATGGTACATATTAAAATTTTTAAAGCATTATTTTTACAATTAAAATGCTTTTGGAAAAAGTCAAATATACCGGTAACTCCAGTTTCTGATAATATCATGGAATATGCTTGTAGAACCTCAAGGTCAGCAGACCCCTTCAGTAGCAAGCTTCATTTAAGAACTCTGAAATGTAGCCTCAGATATGTAGGTGTCTTGGATTTTAGTTTATGTTCCTCTTTTCCTCTTGCAATACATTTGGCAATGCCATAGGCAGAATGCAAGTCAAAGAGCACTTCAAATTAATTGGGAAAAAAAAAATCTTTAAAATCCTAAAAAGAAATTAATGCAGAGAGCTCTTATAAAACATTTCCTGAGAATATATTTTTGAAAGAGAGAGTGTGCCATGTTAGCCTTAATG
The DNA here is from genome assembly GCF_036370855.1 of Dromaius novaehollandiae. Taxonomy (NCBI): domain Eukaryota; kingdom Metazoa; phylum Chordata; class Aves; order Casuariiformes; family Dromaiidae; genus Dromaius; species Dromaius novaehollandiae. The sequence continues at coordinate 40,101,157 of NC_088132.1, forward strand.
ATATGCTAATGCTCCTACATGAGAGCTGTATGGAGGCAGCCTTCTCATATGTGACAGATACTTATCTATTAACTATCCAGTATGGGTTTTAAGATGTCTAAATTTAAGGAAGAATGCTTTTTTCTTTTATACTACCAATGCTTTCTGGGATACTTTAAGCACGGGTCTAAAAAGTCAGGTTACTTTTTCTCATGGATTAAAAAAGACAAAGCTTCTTGGGAAGAGTAAAAAATGAACCTAGTTTTTTCCATTTTAAAGCTCCTTTGTCGTTCACACACATTGTCAGTTCCCTTGTGGTAAAATTTCTGCCTTCTTGCTTCTAATGCTTATGCTTTCAGATGGGTACTGTTCCTTAATTCTGTGTTAGTCATTGATTGAATGTTTTGGTCTCCAGATAAGGAGGACTTTCTGAAAAATTGTAGGTCATCTTGAATAACAGTAGGATTGAACAGGTAAAATTCATAGCATGGGGCGGGGGGGGAAAGGGCATTTAGTTCAGAGATGGGAAACATGTAGATTCTTCTAGCTGGGAAACAGATTTAAGTTCCTCACTTTGAGGTTGAATGCTGGGGATTTAAGTAAGACATAACTCACTGAAATTAGTAGGAGTGCTCTGAGGGGCTTGGTGAGTTGGTCAAGCTGCTACCTCAATGGGTGGAGTGGTCACCAATGTTTCAAAATCTCTTTTGTTTAAGAGCTGCAATGAAAGAGTCCCTGTTCGTACTGTGACAATTTGGAAGGTTATCACTTGAGCAGGTGTGACAACAGTAGTCAGAAAATATGCCCATCTCTTGCACTGCTACTGCTAGTGAGGAGCTAAGCGTGTCCTGTTTTGCACAGCAAAGCCATATTGAGTGGTTTAACATCCTTAATAGAGACCATCACAGTCGGTGTTGTAGCAGGAACTTCTAGCTGTCCTGATCTAAAAGTAGTTGGGGAAGGTGAAGTGAATTGCTTCCCCTGACACGCACACACTATTACAGTTGAGTTTAAGAAGTTCATGGCTGAGGTCAGTGCATTCGGATAATTTAGCTTTAGCATGTTGTTTGACAATAACAAAACTCAGACAAGTCAGCTTGAGGCTATAATATGCAACAACAGGACTAGAGGCTGACACAAAAAGCTATTGATTTGGTGTAACTCTATATTCATTGTGTTTTTGTAAACTACAAGCCTACAGCACTTGTTTTGTTGTCATTCTCAGCATTTCAGATTTTTAGGACCCCTATGTTAACTCTGCACCCCAGAACACTTCCAAATATGCTTTTAATAAGGCAGCCCTGGTTAGTGGTTAAAAAAAAAAAAAGCCCAACCTATAGAAAATAATTCATTAGAGAGGATTCATCCTTTTCCAGTCAGATGCGTGCAAAGGATAATTGGAATAGATGCTTTTTGTGCATGGGACAAAAGTGTGCCCTTTTTCAGATTATTTATATGAGAATTAAAATAGAGTCCTTCCCTCCCCACTTCTACTATAATCTGTGTTTGCACTCATTCTAGTTTGTGTGCAATCTGTATGTGCACACAGATTCTAATAATTGCTTGGTTAGGGAATTCATGAATATGAAGTAATATTCTGGTTGTTTCTAAATACTGCATTTTGCTCATTGAGCTCTTAACTCTTAGGGAGGAGAAATAGCTTTATTAGGTGTACTAACTGGGACTAATGATTGTGTTCATAACTGGATCATTTTTGACTGAGTTCAAGTTAAATAATTTAGGTGGACCTCTGGCTCTGGGACATAGAGAAAAGTAGTAAATTTAACCACAAAATACATAACATTCCCCCTCCTCCCCACCCCCTGACCATCTCCAGCTTTGGAGAAACGGTTAACATCTGATTAAATGCATAATTTCTAAATAACTTGAACAAAACAAAGTGTTTTATCAGATGTTGATTTTATCAGATACTCATTTAAGGACTGCTTATAAATACAGACATACATATCTGAATGTCATTTATGCATATACTTATGTAATTTGACACTAAAAACAGATTTGCTAGGATAGTAAACTTAGCAGTATGTGCTATCCTCAGGCTTTCACTGCTACTTTCCTGGGGTCAGTATAGATGAGCTACACTGTGTGTGACTGCACCTGGCATGATGTGCATCATCTTCATGTAATGCACTGCTGTGTGGTTGACTTGGAGCAAACAAGCTGGTTTGTGGGACCCTGGGAATCCCTGGGATTTTAATCCCCTGGGAATTTTAACAATGGCCTTAGATCATGTCTTGAGTACAGCTGCAGTTTTTAGGATTCTGAGCTCAGTGTGTTGTATGTACACTATTTGTACATGCTGCTGCTGAACTGGGTATGTGTTGTGTTCAGCAACATGCATGTATGAGCTGCTGGGGAGCATGTCAGCCTTAATCCATTTGCTGGCATTGTATCACCCCATGAAGTAGCACAGATGTAACCTTGACTTTCTGGTCATGGCAGGACATGTATGATTTCCTGGTAATATCTTGATATAAAGGTGTATAACACTGAAAGAGACAAATTGTTGGAGTGTAGTAATAGTGTTAAGTCTTGATATTGGTGGTGGCAGTCCTGTGGCCCCCTCTGCAGTGTTCAGCATAGCCCCATTGCCCATCCACTCTGGGTGCTGTATGATATGTGCCTACTCACCAGTCAATTATTGAAGTGTGAGTTTATGTTGTAACTTTTTATGACTTTAGCATCCTGAACTTTAAGAGCATTAGAATATTTGATTGCAGACTGGGATGGTGACATTCATAGTCAGATAAAACATGTGAAAAGTTCTTAGATACAGTTTTATAAATTCAAGTTAAAGTAGGATATTGCCAAGGGGAGAAAACATATTCTGTGACAGTTTCATTCAGTGTGAATCAGAAATACAATTTTTGGATTGATACAGTAACAGTAATGGCTTGACTACTAAAACTGTTTCTCACATAGATGGCAGATGTCCTGTGAGAATGAAAATGGTTTGCTTTTCAAATCAAGTAATGTCAAAGAAGCAAATAATTGACATGTTTTTCTTTGTTTGCACTTTTAAATCTCTGGGATTTATTTGCAACCTGACACTGGCCTTTCTTATATCTAGTACTTTCTTCTGCTACATCTTGTGGTGAGATAATAAAATTATTGTTTGTTAAAATAGATAAGGATTCTTACAAAATTCTGAAATGAAGTCTAATGCAAGATGAGGCTGAAAAACTTTGAAGTGCTATGACAAAAAAATGATGTAATGGATAATAAGATATTATGCCAAGGAAATCTTGGGCAAGTGGACAGTAGTATTGACCATGCAGTAGGAAACATTTTTCCATTTCTGAGACAATGCTGCTAAGTGTTAAAAGTATTAATACATAGTATTAACAGACAGACTGAAAAGTTTAACTTCTTACTGAATCTAAAAAGTTATGAAATATTTGCATACTAGGAGAAACTAAAAATCAATTGCTGTCTACAGAGACAAACTGCTAGTACTGTAGGAAGTTTTTATGCTAGAAAGGCTAGGTATAAAGTTAGTCATGTGATTTCAAAGAAGCTTAATTTGCCTATAACTGGTATGAATTTTTTGTTGAGTTCTTTGTTTTGCACAGACATTTATATGTGTAAGAACAAATGGCAATGTTAATCTGGAACCCTCCCTATGTGAGTATGGATAAAAACTTATAACTGCAGGGTGGCCCTGAAATTCAAGAATCGGCCTTTCAAATGCCGATTGTTACAGGGTACCATGTACTTTCACTTAGTTGTAGTATGTGGCTTTATAAACAATTCAAGACTTCACAAAACTGAACTGTTAGTTTTTGTTTATCGTGGGGGCTGATAAGACGGAAGCTTTTTTGAATTTTATGGAGCAATGCTGAAAATGATCACACTCTGAGCTCTTGAGGAAAAATGTGAGCAGACAACAAGATTCCTAGCAGATTTCTGCATAGTGTAAATCTGGTGCTTTGTGCCAACTTGAACCTGCATTGCACAGATCACAGCCTTATAATAGTGGTTAACTAGTGGTTACAATTAGTGCTGTCGAAATAATACTCTGTATTTTCTATCTGATCTTTCTTTAAATGAAAAGAATATTTTGCTGTCCCTTCCCTCCCTTCCTTTTTTCTTGAAACTGCAGTGCGTGTCCTGTTTTTAAAAAGCTTTAATTTTTTACTGAAAATGAAAAACACTGACTCATGGCATATTAAGAATCAATAAGTATATTAAAATATTTTTGAAACTGGCAGGTATTTTGGTGTTACTAAATTTACTAGACCTGATATGAATGTTTTTAACTGTATATACTAGTTGATACCTGCAGATATTCAGAAGATACTCAGAAGAGGTAGAGCTGTCCAGAGTTGTAATGACACTGGTAGAGTTCTCCAATGTAGATATAACTTCCTGCCAAACAAAAACAATTTTTTTTCCGATATTCAAGTGGGAGCAAAGTGGCTTCTGTCTCTTCAGTCAAGTTTAAAGATTATATATAATGGTTTGAGTATGAGTTCAGCTTTGCTTGTGCAATCCTGGTAGTACAGTAGCGAGCTAGAGCTAGTGCTGTAACTCCAAGTAGTCGTCATCTCAGACAAGTAGTACACAGTTAAGACACCAATGGAGTATGGAGCAGTACAAAGACAAGTAGGCTAGGTTTAAGCACTGCGTGAACAACTGTGTAGTAAGCTAAGTTAGGTTACTTTGCTGAGAAATGAACTAGAGCTACTTGTGCAATCCCCTATAGCTGATAAGGTTAACAAGCTACTCAGTTGTTGAAATCACCAGTCAGGTGGTAAACAAGGGTTCTGAAACTATCTGGAAGCACACACCAAAACTCTTGCAGCTTGAATTTTGTTCACCCTATGACTCTTGTCTCTGTTTCTTCTTTCTCATTAAGCAAGACAGTGGCCAACAACGCAGGATTTTTTGGCCATTTCCTACTTCTGAATTTTTGGTCTTTGCTTAACGAGAAGCATGGGACAGTGACTTTGTAGCTGCCAACTCCTTCAGTTGTGAGCACATGGTTCCTTCTGCTTCCTAACTTTTTGTCTTGAAATCAATTGAGATAATTATCTACATTGGCTTTTAATAGTCTCCAGTTGCTGAATTTAGTCAAAGATCGAGCCAAAAATTGGAAGCGAGTGAAAGGAAAGGCTGTCACTCATGGGCAAGGAGAACGTTTATACTTGTGCTTAAATATTCTGTGAATGGTTCTCTATTGGAATGAGGTTTTTATTTCGCATTTTCAAAGTTTGGGTTGATAACACAATTACGCTAGATCAAAATAAGTAGAATATCATTGTTTGGAATGTAGGAAGGCAGTTTTATGTTTCAGAAAGATAATGAGGTAGATATGGCAATATCCAAAGAAGAGGTATTAGATGAAAAGAGAAGGTGATTCCTATAGGAGTTACTTATAAAGGAAAAAACTTGGCTGTAATTAAAAATCTCATAAAAAATACTTATTTGAGCTTTTGAACACAATGTTTTATACATAGAAAAAATGTCTTAGTAATGAAGAGATTATCAATTCTTAATTGCAAGATATACTATGAAGAGCCAAACTTGGAGGCATTGGAAGATCGCATTTAATTGTTCCTTCATTGCTTCACTGATTTGGGGTAAAACAGAGTGATTTTTAAAGGTAGTGTCAAATTTTTAAATGAACTTCTTTATTGTTTTAAATTAGAATTAAAGTCTGCATGTCTCCAGTAAAAAGCTGTAGAAATCAATAGCTCAGTCAGCAAAGCCTATTCCCTTGAAAAGAATCTTTAAAGAAATTCCTATTCGCCTCTTGTGGAAAGAGCCAGGGGAAAGATATTTATGGTTGTGTATTTAACTTTATCAGAAATATTTAAGAGGGCTAGTTTAATTTATATCTTGAGTCTTTCTGATCGTCTGTTTTTCTAAATAGAAAAGGGGAAGCTTGGGAAAACAGCAACTTGTATGTATGAGATGTATGGTTTAAGGTGACTTTTATAGTTTGATAATATGATTACTTTGATTGGTTTGTACTCTATGAACTGGCACCCTTTAGAGAAGCACATTATTCCAGGATGTTTTGCATAGCCACAACTGAGACAGAGGCCACAAGCATCAGAGTTTGCACTGCAGGCTTTCTTGCAACAGCTGTCGTGGTTGGCAAAGGTGATATGGAAAAATATTGCATTAACTTGGCCCAGTGGATGCAGTTACTGAGCGAGAAGAACGAGCTGGTTTGCACAGCAGGCATGCTTGGCACAGTTAGGCTGTTGGGATATTGTTTGAAGCAATCACAGAGCGAAACTGCTGGGTGAAACTGCTTCCATTTATGAGGAGATATGCATGGCATAGTGGGAACAGATGGCAAAAAAACACTTGACCTTCTACTACTACTTCACCAAAAAAAGTTGGAGGGGGAAAAAAACAAACTAGGGACAAGCACAGATATAAAACATGGACACAGTATCACAAATATATGAATAAAATTGTTTTACTGTTTATGACACTTACCAGAAGTAGATAGTGAATGAATGAGTTCTATTTGTTTGTGTTTCTGATCCATTGTTTTACATCTAGGCATCTGTTAGCAAATACCTGAAAGGATTATTTCTGTAGGCTGAACTCATTTTCCTACATGAAACAGCCATCAAACAGCTCCCTGTAATAGTTAGGTTGCTGTTTATACTGTATATTTCTAAAAAGAAAGAATCATCCATTCCTAAAAAATGGTGAGCTTTGAAAGTGCTGCACAGTTGATGAGAATTGGAGAGACAGAATTCATATGCTGCTGTTTGAGTATCAAAAAAAAAAATCAGCTGGATGTACACTGGTGTATGAAAACTGAGTTTTACCTTCTAATTTTAAACTGACATCTCTCTAGCCAACTGTCAAGAGAAATGCGATTTCAGATGGTTAGGGAAAGGGCACGAAGTGTAGCTCTGTTAATTATTTTGCTTTTTCCTCCTGTTATGCATAGTATTTATACCTGATAATCTGCAGTTCTGCCTTGATATTTTGCACTCACCAAATAATTTAATGTATCAGAAGAGCACCATATGTTTTCATGAAGTTAAGACTATTCCAGCTGTTGTAATGCTGCCATTTGCATAGGTTGCATGACTTTTTTTTTTGCTTCTAGCTATATTTACTCTAAATCTGAATGCTGTCCTTGCTTGTGTGTGAGTGGGCCCAGTTTGAGGCTATAGTGTGTGGGGTGGCCTTCATATTCACTTCCACTCTAGTTCTTCATTGATGTGCTCCTCTTAATGGGTATAATGTTAGCAGTGTAATACTGGTAAATCATTCTTTGTATTTGTGTTCATTATAGCATTGCCATTATACATGTTTTAAGCACCTCATTTTCTTATCAGCCTTTTTAGCAAGTTCTGATGTATCTATTTTTGTTTGGCTTGTATTTCCTTTGTTATGTTAAATTTGATATCATCAGCTAAAATCTGGCTTCTTACAGCAGATTTCTAACATTTCAGGTTCAGCTTTCATTTCATCTTGCGCTGTAGGCAGTAATCTGCCAGACTGGTAATGGACACAGTTGAGCATATGTTATCGTTCCAAACGCTAGCTCTCAAATGAGTTGACATCTTTATACCTGAGATGAGCTTATGCTCATCTCTTGCTGCTCTTCTGTCCTTCCCCGCCCTTCTATCTCTGAGCCTTACTTTTTCTATCACCCAGCTCCCTCAGAGTCCAGGACATGGCTTGAAAAGACTTAACGGAACTATGTCCTTGCTTAATTGAGCTTATATTAAAAAAATAAATACTTAGATGGATTGCTGTTCAGAGGTTTTGTCAAACTGTTGACAGTAATTATAGTGAATACTTAGACTTCAGAGTTACCATGCATCAGAAACATTTCATGCATGAGGTTACCATGCACAAAGCAGGCTATATAAGTATTTTTCCATTGAAGCAGTGTCATTTAAGATCTTAGTTATTTTATTGATCTGTACACTTATCAATACTTGGCACACAATGTTTTGGCAGATAGAAAAAATAAATTGGTGAAAAGATCAAATAATGTTGGGGGCAGTAAGCCAGCAGGAGGTTGACACAGAGGCTCTGAAACTTGATGGGGCCCTAGGTGGACAGGGACAATATAAATACAAGGTAGCAGCTGGTAATGAAAATAGTGTAGCCCAAAATTGAAGAATAGATTCTGGAAAGAAGAAAAGAAGCCACTTTTCCAGGAGCTTCTGGTTTCATCTTTTCACTGTGTCAAAGTACTAATATTGCAGGAGTAGTCCTTTACTGCTAATATCACTGTGAACATATTTTGTTTCCTTAGTGTATGGGCAGTCTGTTACTTATTTTAATTAAGGTGCTTTCTGAACAGCAATGCTCATTTCTGCTGCTAATTCATTAATTTATCTGGAGCTTCTATTTTGTTGTTGTCTTTGTATATGTTTAGTATAAATTATTTCAAAGAAAAGATAAACTAGGCAATAATTTGCTCTTGTATTTCCTATTTACAATTACTTCTGATTTTTCTTAATCAGGCCTTCTTTTTTTGTCTTTTCAGTGCTTTTTTGTTACTTGATCTGTTTTGACTAGTAAACTGTCTGTGACTTAAGTCATTGCTGTGATTTGTTCCAAATTGTTTAGTTGATCATATTCCTTTTCTTATTTTAGTTTTGCCTTCTAATATAAGCTGTGTTTTACCAGCACTTCTCACATCACTTTAAAAGAAATAAAAGTATGGTTAAAAAATACAGTCTTTCAGCACATGAGAAAGCTATGCCAATTTTCTTGGTCTCACCACCTGAAAGTTGGCAATGTCAAAATCTTTTGTAGAAAACTATTTTGTTTCAAAAAGTTTGAATGTTTCTACTATTGGTAAAGGTATTCTACTGTCATTCTGGAAGAGCTGCGAATTTGCAGGGTTTAGTCATGAATCAAGGGGATGACTATATGTGACTTAAGAGTAAAAATTCGAAGGTAGCTTTCAGCATTTATAAAGAAAAAACAGGACAGGAGTTGGCTTCTCTTAGTCATTTGATAAATCAGTGACACTTACTTGAAAGTCTCTATTTAGCATCTTACTGTGCAAGTGAAGGATGGCAGAATTTGGTCTTTAGTTTTGTAATTTTGTTCTATAGTCTTTCTCATACTCTTTAGTAATTTCTAAATATTAACTTAAATTGCCCAACAGTGTAGGTAGTGGCTTTCTTACAGCACTTGGGCCCATCAACTTAGGCCTTCAGTAATAATTCTTGCAATGAAAAGGTATTCTCATTTAAGGGCAGAACCCAAGTGTATTAAATACCTAACTGCATTATCTGTATGCTTTGGACTTCATGTGCAACACGACTGGATTCCAAATTCAGCACCAGATTTGGAATTGTTCAATCAGGTTGTTCCTTGGCAATACTTTTGTCAATGATGTTTTCTGCTTAATCTCTTCAGTTAGAGAACAGGAATGTTAACTGGAGTAGGTTATTGAGGCTTGTATTCACTGGAAACATTTATGTGTTAAACACTATTGCTGCAGTTACAAAGAAGAGAAAAATGTGTTCACCTTCTATGTAAGTACTAGTGCAGAAATCCTAGATTTTCCCCTTTAAGTTAAAGTGGGATTTATCTTAATTTGTTAGATAGCAGTAATCAAATATAATGAGAGATGAACCTAGGAAGTATAGAGATTAATGCCATGCAAGACTCCTAACAAGAAGTCTATATAGCCTTACTTTCTGTAACATGTAATGTAATACCCCATTCAGCTATTATTTGCACTTGCATCCATTCCTGCTCAGTGGTCTTTTTATTCCTGCCTGTCTGTAATTCTTACTGTTTGTATTTTTCAGCCTTGACAGCTGGTTCCTGATGTTCCATGGCATGTGTTAAAATTTCTCTTACAAATCCTGAAATACAAAATTTTCTGTTATGAGGCATGAGTGATGAGGCTGGCAATGGATTGAACAAATCCTAATTTGTTTCCCCAAAGGCAGATGGAAGCAGGTATGATTAACCCTGAGGCAAAAGTCTTATCGCCTGGAAACAGGATCAGTTCTTAAAATTGGTAGGAAAACTTTGTCTTTAGCTCAGGAGCATTAGTTACAAAGTTTCTTGTGTACTGATTTATTAGCTGCATGGGAGATGGGGCAGTCCTAAAAAGAGGCTACTTGACTGAAGCTTCCTGTGTTTTGTATAGAGCGTCTTTTTTTTGTGAGCTTCGAGAGATTACTTTCCACACAACTAGCTCTTTTTTTTTATAGCAGAGCAAAGAAGGTGTTGTTTTAGAGTGAGAAAAAATTATACAGAATTCAGGGACTTCACAAGGTCACAAGTAAGCAGCAGAGCTGAGTAGGGGGTGGAAGGATTTCATCTGTAAATCTCATAGTTTGTCCATCTATTCATAAATTCATTTCACTACTTGCAGTTAATTAGGACTTATATATTTGTTTTAGCAATTACTAGAATTCAACTCTTCAGCAGAATGGAAATAAAAAGGCCATGTTATTTTTTTATGTAGCTTTAATATAAAAATGTGTACAAATACCTGTCTGTGAATGAGACAGGAATAAACTTGTTTCAAATGCTGAAGTCCCTTGGACCAGAAGGGCTCATATCTCTGAAAAAGATGGCTGTCACTACTGTCTTCCCTTTCTTTAGTAAATATTCATGCGGCCACTGCAAAATTATGTATGGAGAATTTTTTATTACAACAGGCTTTCACAAGCCCTAATATAATGATGCACATAAGGACAAAAGCAAAACATGTTTAGTCCCTGAGCTGTCAGTTTGGAAAGCTTTGCTGCCCTTGTTGCTTTGGAAAAGTAATTTCAAGTTTTGTTAGTATATTGTGGCTCATCTATAAACAAATGATGTCAGACAGGATCAGACCACTTAGTTTTTGATCTGTGTGAGCTGTTGTGAAAACCTGGGATGAAGAGAGATTGCAGGGTGCTAGTGTTAGATCCCAGCACTGTGAATGGTTAAGTATGAAATTACCTTTGTATGCCTCAGTAGTCCAGGTGGCTTCAGTGGGAGTGCTTACATAAATGAAGCTACTGACTCTCATATACCTAAGGTCAGTGTACTCATACTCATTTGTGTTTAGTTTTTATGCAAATGCTATCACACTTTTTTGTTGAAGATAACTGTGTTATTTTCTCATTTTACAATTATTCTCATAAATTTAATGGGTTGTAGTCTGTTTGAGAAAGATTGCGTGCTCTGTGTGTGTGTATATATGTGTGTGCATACATATGCTTTCACACTTTTTATACTGAACTCCATAATACGTTTGGTAAAACAGTCAGACATTTAAATACCTATATATAAATACACATTCACACACACACATATTTCTCTGGATCAGAGCTATACAAATAAAGATTAACTGTATTTCAGCTTTATGCAGATAATGGTATAGTTAGCACCTAAAACTAGAAGTAATAGAATTCAAGATAATTAAAATACATTTAAAAAAAAAAAAGTGTGTGTGGTGGGGGGGATAGTACTGTTCAAGGGTTTTAGAACTCAGGAATTCAGTTCTATCCAGTTGTATGAATTCTCTTAATTTTTCATACAGATCTAACCTCTGCTGATACTCATGTTTGTGGACTGTTGTACACAGCCTGTTTTATCCCTGCTTCATCATTGTCTTCACCACCGTCTCTTCACAAGGGCTCTTTTGAACACTTTTGGGTTTTCTTTTGAGTCAGCTTACTATCCATTTTTCCTAAATAATGCTTATTGTGGTCAATGAGAATATATGATACTGTTAAAATGAGAAACAAACTTCCACAAGTAGGTGAGTTTTCTACTTAGACTGAATGTCACTGCTTGGATCAGAAGAGCATAGTAATTCCATTTAGAATAGTTATTTGGAGAGATTTAAGTTCTTGATCTCTCAGATCAGTCGGGGTATTAATATATTACCTCAAGACTTTCTTGTTACACATTTCTTCTGTAAAATACAAAGCCTTTCTATTAAGACTTTCAGAAATTCCTTCTTTTTTTTGAGAGAGAGAGAAAAATAGTGCCTTACAAAATAGTTTCCAACTTCCAGACAATCAGCTTAATATCAAGTACAGTACAGCGGAATTGCTTTGGTTTTTTGAATAAATAATGTACATCCATACAAGTGTGTGTTTCATATTAAATGATTTAATTGTGCAGCCTAAATAAAGCTGAAGAATAAAATGCTCCCTGTCACAGGTTGTGTAGTGCCATGTGTGCTTCAGCTTTTGTGAGATTGTTAACCTTTGCGTTCCTGCTTAGGTGGAAACAATGGGTCTTACAAATGCTGTGGGAAATGCAAAGTTTTCTAATGCAAAGGGATCTAGTTGGCCTTTTGTGCAATGCTTGATGATCTTCTACAGACCTTACAGAACTATTGTTCTTGTTTTGGTGCTCAATTGTCTGACTAAATTAAGGAAGGGAGACCTCAATTTCCTTTAAAACTGTCATTAAGAGTGAGCTGGAGCCGCAGTATTAGCTAATGTCATTAAACAAGCTGAGAGAAAGCTGCCAATTGCAGGAAGCAGAAGCCTACTTCCTTGTTTCATTATTGCTGGGAACATATGGGTGGGCTTATGCTAACTGTAGGATTACTTTTAATTTTTCAGGTTTAAATACTCTTCCCCTTCACCTCTGTTTCCCTCCTTCCCTGTAGCCTCAGCTCTTCCACTTGTTTATATTATCTCCTTTTCCTTAGATGCTCTTCAACTTAATTTGCTTCAGGTATGACTTTATTGCCAGGTCTAGGTCTTTCTTTCCTTCAGACCCACCTCCTGCTTCCTTCCCCTGTGCTGGGACCTTATGATGTGAGGAGACTGCGATGAGCTCCAGAACGCTTTCTCAGCAACACACAAGGGTTTGCCTCTGTCCTGGGAGCCAAGTGGGAGTGTAGCTCCCTGACAGCACTCCGTGCCTGTGGCGGAGGGTTCATCCCACTACTGACACCAACCAGAGTGGGAATACCTGTGAGAAGACAGGTAGAATAGGTGACAAGTTGTGGAGCAACCTTCCCTTTGAGATGGGTTGCTCCAAATCATCAGTGCTGAGTGTACAAAATGCTGGTGGGTTTCTCTCAAATGGCAGCAAAAATCTGAGTTCTGACTGAGTGCCTACTCTCACCGGTGTGCCTGGGAAAGACCCGGAGTTTGGGCAGCTCCTCCTGCTGGGGATGCTGGTGCTTCGCTGAAGTGCTTACAACTAGATTTTAGGAGGGAAAAAAGGGAAGAAAAAGAGGAGAAAAAAAAAAAAAAAGTGGGTGGCACATGTTTTTTTTTTTCTTATGCACTGTCTCCATGAGTGATGGGCTGTTAAGTATCCTAGCCAAATTCTTCCCTGTAAGGGAAAGTAACAGTCTTTTCTTAAGCTAAATTCCCCTGTAGTTTCAATTAAGCATTCCTTTAAGTATTCTGTGTTACACAACTTTCATCGTCTTGAAATGAGTTGTTAAATGAACTAGAAAAAAGTGTTACCTGCCAGTAGGTGAGGTAGATCTTACCATACAGTCTCCCCCCCCACACACACTCTTATGCAATTTGAGGAATCCTGTGATAAAAGGTGCTTTTGTAAATGCTTAGTCGTAAAACTATTAGCTTTCAAGAAGTTGCAGTTTTACAGGTAAACATAATGGGTTTTGAGCAAACTGCCCCAAAGGCTTTTGCTTATGATCTTGTTTGTGGTGATGAGCTGCAAAGTTCCCAGCTATTGTGCACATGCTCTTTGCTCAGCACTAAGTTTAGAAAAGGATTACTTTTGCAAAATTTATTTCATTCCTTCTCTGGCTTTTGTGTAGTTTTTGAAAAGATCAAGGCCCTTGACTCACTCCATTCATAAGATGAGCACAGTCCACTAAACATGCTGCAGTTTGTAATCAATATAAGCACATTTTCAAAAGTGCTTACTGATGACTTAAAATACTGTAGTGCTCCAAAAACCCATCGAGGTACTTCAATACAATTGTCCCCAATAAAAGGGGGAGGTTTGGAAAAAGTGTTATTGAAGACAGGAAGTTATGACCTTTGACCTCAGACTGGTTAATTAGAGGTATCCTGACCAGTTTGTTGTCTTTTTTTTTTTTTTTTTTTTTAAGTAAAAGTTTGCAACATCATGGTATGATGCTGTCTTGAATTTCAGTGAATGAAAGAATTTTCATAAAGCATGACAATGTACTGGAGTGGGGGAAACTGTCTTATCCTCAGCTTCTGATAAACCTGGCCAAATTGGCATATTAAAATTAGAAGACAATGCAGTGAAATATATATGAAACACCTGTGCTTTTCTGTTTCTTCCCCTTATGTTCACTGACCACCCTGGAATATCTGTGGGGCAGGTCAGCGGAAGGCTAGTGAGAACCTGAAGCAGTGGTTCAGTTGCTGAATGCTGAGTGTTTTGGGGGGAGGTTCCCCCCCCCCCCCCCCCAGCAAATGTGCTTTTTTGTTGTGGGTTATTTGACTGGATTCTGTGGATTTGTAATGCTGCTAGTTAGTGTTTCTGTGTATCCATTTGCACAGTTGCGGTGGGGGAAATCGTAGGAATATAGGTCCCAGAAAGGAGCATGTATTCAGCCATGCATCCTGATTCCAGTGGAAGAAAAGTACCTTGTTTCCACTGATTTGTTCTATAAACACTTTTGATTTAGATCTATGTGACATCTGTGATTTTACTAAAAATCTCCTAGGAGAGCCCAGTGATCTGTAGACCATAGAAGTCTTTAAAATCTTTGGCAGTAAGCTGCTTTCCTTGTTTATGTTGGTGTTTTTAAATTGTAGAGTCTTTGTTGTTGCAAGGAAATTTGTTTTTGTTGAATAAGTAGGTCACACCTTGTGCTGTGTAATGATTTCAAAGATCAAGAAAAATAAAAATGTGGCTTTGAGTCAAAGTTAAGAAATCTGATTTTCTTCTTCTGAAATGTTTAGGAATGTGTTCAGGTTGTACCTGCTATATTATTATGACTGAAACATTGAAGAAAATATCTTGGACCCTAAAGAACGAAGTGTTCTGTGCTAGAATTGGTTTGAGCAGACTGGGATAACAATGGAGATTTATCTTGGGTCAAGCCTTTATATGCATTAGAGATGTGACACTGAGCAATCAACAGGATACTGTCCTTCAGACATTTGGATTAATTTGAGTGACACAGGTGCACTTTATTTGACTTCTGCTTAGAAGTATGCATTTATTTCCTCTCTACAGTGACATTTTCTTTGTGACTTGGTCCTGGGTAGTTTGGTAGATCTCAAACATAGGCTGTTTTCACTCTTGAATGTTAGGCAGAAGCATTCTTTGCTTTAAATTTATTTATTTGGTGTTTCTTTCATAAATATTTTTGAACTCTTTACTTGCATTTTGTGTGTGTATATGTATATATGTGAATATCCTGCTGCTAGAACATTTCAAGAGCAGGTTTTGTAGTGTTGAACCCATGCTGAAGCTCTTAAGGGATATGAAGATTTTGTAATAAGGAAACTAGAATTAAATATTTTTAACTGTGAATGACCTTGTTCTCAACCTTGTAATTGAAGGGTTTTTCCCCCTCTTTAACCTTTCTGCACATGTACCTTCATCCCCCTGAGGTTGTTCTCAGGAACTGATTCTGCTCCTTTTCCAAGGAAGCACTTACTGCCTTGTAACATAATAAAAAAAGAAACCAAAGAAAGCAACAGTAATTAGTAGGTTCCAAAGAACAATGTCAGTACTCTGGTATTACTTTTTGACACTGAGGTATTTAATTTTCCTTTTCAATTTTCTGATATTTGCAGATAATTAAAGTTAAATAGCTGTGACAATACATGTAATTAAATTTTCTTTCTTCATTTCATGACCCTGTTCTGTAGATCTGTATTCTGCACACTGACTGAATTTACTTGCAGCACTTTCCTCTTTTATTAATAATTAAAAGAATAGTGCTGCATAAAATATTGATCTGTTGCTTGACATTCATTTTAGAAATGTAAGCAGAGCAAGAGAGGTAATACTAAGAACTGTTTCTCGATTTTTCTTTTCCCTAAATTTAAAAAAAAAAAAAAAAAGCATGGAAAGAAATTTAACTAAAAATGCCTATTTTATGATGTGCTGGGCATGCACTGTAAAACTCCTATTTAAGTATGTTTATTTTTACTTAGCATAATGCCACTATTATATAATGTATTTGTTATAGGTAAAAACCCTGCAATTTCAGAAGCTGAGATCATAACTAGATGGTATTTCAATTATTGATAGGAAGTGTATAGACCAAATACTATCAGGCTAGTCCCATCTGTTCTTTGATCTTATCTGTGAGGTCTTCCCTTCCCTTCAACTTTCCTATCTGTTAGCTCTTAATTTTGTGTTAGCTGTTCAGGTGAACCTCAAGCTGCCTTCTGTTAGAGGAATTGGACCTATTACCTTAAAACTAGCTTTTCTCTATACTAGGGTGTTGTTTCAGTCAACTATTTTAACTGAAGACCACACGTTGGCTTTCTTAAGGTCTTCAGGTTTTGATAATGTTCCTTATGCTTATAAATGCTCATGCGAGAAACACAGGTGCAGTAGTAAAGAGAATCTTGATTTTTCTGATATCCCTGCATGTAAGAAGGATTCTCATAATTCTTGTTTACTTTGTCTTTGTCACTCCCACAGCTTTTTAAAAGTATATATTGCTCAAAAAAATGAGAGGAAAGAAGATACTCATCTATAGATAACTTCTCACTGTTTCTGATGTTCCTGTCTCCTACTTGTCCATCACCCCTTTCCCCAGCCTTCCAAGTACTTTACCATATTGGGTAAATATCATCTTACAGATAGAGAACTTGGAGCTCAGAAAAAGAAGGCGACTTGCCTAAAGTAGCGCAGTGATTCAGTGAGGTCAGGTTATTTCCTGGCATCTAGTGCAGTGTCCTGTTCTCAGAGGAGCAGGATATGTGGATACAAACATACTTCAGCCTCCTTCCAGCACTGCGGGCTGAGACATGTCTGTCACTGTCAGCAGCCTGTGGTTATGCCATCTTAGAAAGTGCTACTTTAGATAAAGGTTTTCGTTAATTTAAAAATTAATGTTGCTGCACTGATCAGTTAAATATTTTACTTCCTGCAGACCAGTGGTATAACTATATATAGTTACTGTTTGCATACATTTTTTTATTAAAAGTAAGCCAGCATATCTTGCTTACTCCTTTGAAAAGGACTTTTTCAGGTAAGCATAGTTTTATTTTCGTAATTATTTTTTGAGTTGGGGACTTAACTTGTGCTGTTTTCATGTATGCTGTAAGTAATAAAAGACATGGGAAACGGCTTGAAGCATTATGATTTTGTAACTTTGCCCCTCTCGTGTTGTACATGACATCAAAGATTGCAAATAGGCAGATGGGCATAAGCAACCTTTGAAATATTTTCAAAAACAAGCATGTAAAAATATTTTAAAAAGTTAGCTTAAAAAAAAAGGGACCCAACCCCTAAAGCCTTTTAGCCTTTGAACATTAGGATATGAATGCAATGAAAGTAACATTCATAATGGTAAATAACTTTAAAAGACAGTGTTTACCTTTGTGCTGAGCTGAGAAAGCCCTTCTTTGAGGGACTTAATTTTTCATTTTCAGATTATTTTCTAAGTTCATTTTGAATGTCATAGCTCTGCTTCTGGAAGTAATAAAACTTTCTAGCAGGTATGAGTGTTATGCTGCTTTTTTGTTTGCTTTTGTTTGAACTTTGTTAGTATTTTTTCATTTTTTGATTTACTCTTGTGTTAGCGTCTTTCTTTCTCAGTTCATGTCAGTTACACAAATTCCATTTCCATTACTTTTCTGAGGAGGAAAAGCCTCTTTATTTTGGTGGCATTTCTAAACTACTAGAGTTTGCAAGTATGTCTACTACCTTGAAGCTAAATGTTTGAGAACCTAAAGGGAAAGGAGATTTTTTCATTTTGAGTGTGCGACAAGTGCTAAACTGTTGCATTGTCTTAGCTTCTCTGGTAAGATACTCAAAACTTGAGTTATTGTGAAAGCTGTGATGACAGTTTCCTGGTGGAAGGCACTTTAAAAATGAGTAGATAGGCAGAAGTAGTTGCAAATATAAAGTACATGAAGTGTGAAGAATGCTACTGCATGTTCTCTATTTTTGCATAAATGTCTTTGATTTCATATTGTATTAGAGAGAAAAGAAATATTTAGCATAAAGACTTACAAGGAAGCTCTTGGACTATCTCAAAACAGCATGCCTATTTGTAGTGGGTATTTTGAATGAAGTGTCAGGTTTTCCTCTGAAAATATCTGTATTTTGGAACCTGAATTTTACCTGACTTCCAAACATTATCACTTCTAAAGATGATCAATATAGATATACAGTAAATTATAGATATTTTTAGAATAGAGAAACTTGTTTGATTGCTGTTTTTTAACTTTAGTAGGCATTTGACATGTTAATTTTCCTGACTACTTAATAAATGAAAGCTGCTTGTTCTTGCATCAAATATTCCTCTAATTTGTATTCCAACTAAAGTATGAAACAGCAATCTTGCTTTGTAAGAAACTTGTATTCTCCAAGCAATGATGCCACCTGTAAGGTTTTTGTTTACAGTATTTCTTTTTGCCTAATGTACCACAATTTTGTATGTGTGGAGAATGTAATGTTATCTCTTAATACTGCAAGAGCTTTGCCTATATTCTGATTGCCTTTTTAAAGGCAGTGCTTTCTTTGTAAGGTTCACTGTTCACTTTCCCAGCTCTTAGAAAAGAGTTTGTGTTGAACAAATTTGGCTCAGACACTATAGAAACCTGAAATCGGGGGCGGGGGGTGGGGGGAGTGCATACACTTCTGGTTTGTTGGTTACAAAATTTTTTTTATTCAACTTTTTTGTAGTAAGGTGGTGTAAATCTGAGTATGTTCTTTAATTCTGCAATTTTGCTTCTTTGGCCCGCAACTATATCTGAAAATGAAAGCAAGGTGCAGAGAGAAATCCTCTGTATGTTCTGAGTTATCCTTTTTAAAGATTTTTTTTAAAAAAAAGAAAAATCAGAATATGAAATACTGAATAATGTTTTTTTCAGAACATAGGAGTATTTGGGACCCTGATGAGTACATCAGATTACAAGATACTCATTTTATTTTCTTTCAAACTCTTGCTTTTACAGTAACTGGAAAGAGATGGAACTAAATGCAGAGATAATGCTTTTAAGAGATATCATTTGACATAGCTATGGAACAAAGATCTTGTAGGGTTATATTCAGCTGCTGAGCATTAAGTCATTTGGTGAGTAGCTCTACTGATTTAATTTGGACCATTTATGTGTAGTGAATAATACTCCCCAACAATAAGAATTTGGTTCTTAAATCATTTTGCTTTAAGAAGCAAACAAAGGACATTTTTGAAAGTGCATAGCCATTTACTGTGTTTTCCTACATTAGCCATATGTTTGACCCTTGAAGGAAATTCTGAGCACCTCTCAGATCCTCCTATATAAGGAGGCAAGAAAACTATCTTTGACTTGTTAAAGAGTTAATCAGAATTGCAATCCCAGATTCATGTTCTCCTGCACAGGGCTGAAAGGACAATGAGGAGGCAGAAGGGTTTGCAGCCACATTGCGCTGTTCAGCAGAAGCAATTCTGCTGCTTTTTTGAAGAAAGCATATTATGTGGTTACCATAGTTCCTGTCAGTGTGACAGTGAGATCTTCCAGGGCTGCTTGTAGTGATGGAACCGTGGAGTCTAACCGGAAGTGATAAACTGGGAGGAAAAGCTTGTGAGGTACCAAAAGGAAAAGGAAGCTTTATTTGTGTTTTTGAGGTCACTGGAAATTGCCCAGGAAAATGGGGAGAGTAGCTTGTCATTTCAAAGAATTTGAACAAATTGCTTTCCCTGAAGTTTACTTGAGTAGCAATATAATCTGTGACTTGTTTCAGCAATTTACCTGCAACAGATACCAAGGAATGCCATAGTTGCATCTAAATATTCAATCAAAAGGCATGCGGAGTGGGAGGAGATTTCTATGACATCCATTTACTTTTTCTGACTGTCCATTTGTGACAGTTGCATGACAGTTACATTCTGCAGAATTTGATAAGAGCTCTTTAGATGTCACTTTAATTTAAAGCCAAGATTTTGAACAAATAAGTTATTTATATTCTTGATGTAAATTGCAATTGCATGCTGAGGCTTACTTTGCTCAGGCTATCTTCTCTGTCACGAAGGTAACTTTATTTAACTGTGTGAGAGATTTTTATGCTATCCTATATAGAAAATATGCTTACAAGCAAAAGGTATTGAGGGACGGACCTTTTCCATGCCTGGCTCCCCTTTTTGTTAGAGATCAGTTGTACAATAGCATGTGGAAGAAGGTGCTCCTTCTCTTCAGCACCTCTCAGTTTCTGGAATGATGGGCAAGGTGGAAGGATGAGGGCTTTTTTCGTGCTGGGTTTTGTGCTCTTAGAGTTCACTTAAAAAAAAAAACCAAAAAACAAAAAACTCATGTATTTTTCTGGAAGATATGTTTTAAAGAAACAGGACTTAAAAGTAATAACCACTGATTGTTAAACAGGGTGGCTGATGGTATGTACTTATTTCATTCTCTTACCATTGAGCAAAGTATTTACAATGCAGAAATCCCAATTTTAAAAGGTCGCTATCCTCATGAGAAGTATTAAAATAAATGCCAGGGTTCTCATAGAAGCTGCAGAAGGCTGTACTGTTCCTCTTCCTGTTTTGAGGCGCCTGTAATCTAAATGTAGAAAATGGGATGAATGGAAGCAAGAGTTGCAGAAATTGTGTCCTGTGAAATGGGTATTACTAACCCTTATAGTCATTCTGTTCTTGGAGGTGCATTATATTCCCAAAGGTATTTTGGAGTAATGCTGGGTTTTGTTTGGAGAGTAAAGCCAGTAAAAGGGCAGTGAAGAAATTGGCACAGAAGAGGTGGTGGCAAAAGAGAAGGATATTGGCACTGAGGAGAAGACAAAGCATAGTGCTTAGTTTTCTGCAAGAGCTCCAGTCCCAATATTTAAAATAGGAGCAGAAATCAGTTGCTTGACCTAATTTCTGAAAATTATGTCTTTGACCATATCAAAGCAATGCTTATGCTTTTATTGGTTCTGAACAGGATCAGCTGGGTCATTATTTGACTAGGAAAGTCCCAAAGATGGTCCTGAAAGAAGAGCTCAGCCCTGCAAAACGCTAAAGGGCTACTGTTTCTACTGGGGTTCAGAGCCTTAGCAAGCAGTCAAAGGTTCTAGCTTTTGCTCACAGGGTGATGTCTTGGCAGAGGAGCCGGTGTTTGTTAAATTAGTGTAATAGTTTGAGAAGTGCTGACTTTAGAGTCTCTGGAAACCCTGGGTCTTGAGTTACGCAGAGAAATGAAACTTGGTTGTATGTGTTGCTTCAGGCTTCTGATGGCTTGAAAACTAAGCCCCCAAATTCCCTGGCACTTACAAAAAGAATAGATAGGCTAATTGCCGTGTCTTGGCTAAATTCCACTGAGTAATTGCATTCAGCTTATCTAAATTCTTCTCTCTAGTTTGAGTTGGTTGAGATATTCTCAGTTTTCTTTTTTATGCTATTGTTTAGTTTTGCTGAGTGGTGTTAAATGTGCTGCTCTTCTTTGAACCTGAAATTGCTGTATTTTGGTAGTAACTGAAATATTCCAGAGTATGCTTATGGTTTACAAATTGCTTTGACAAGCTTAAAAATAGTCAACTATTGTATCATTATATTTTTATTGTGTTATGAGGAAATGGTTATAAAATATCTTGATTCTTGTTTTGAAATGTACTTGAATAGGGTATTTATGAATACTCATTCTGAGATTTTTCAGATGTAAAGCAGAAGATAGATCAAATCAGATTTTTATCTACATAAGATGTGGAGGTGCATTTCCTTAACTCAGTTAAGCTGGATTTGAGATGTACAGGATGTTATTGCTTTGTCTGTCTATCTAGTGGAGCAGTTTTGATGAGATGGTTGCATTACCCTACCCGAAACGGCCTCGCAGACAATTACCTTAGCTCCACAAAAGGCTAGGCAAGTCATGCATTTGTGTCTTAGCCCTGTTAGTTAAAATGGTTAGAAGTGGTCTACTTCCCCAGTCACATTTGAGAGCAGTAAATATTTCATGTATTTTTATAGGTTTTAGGCAAATTTTCAAGAGGGTGTTTTTGCTGTGTCTGAAATATGTATTGACTGTATTGACTGTATTTCATTTTGATTTCTGTATTGTTTTGCTTTTGTCTTACCCTTCAGTTTGTGCTCAAAGTTGGCAGAACTCCTCCTTGATGTATGTAGCTTGTGATACCGAATCAATCATTCAGTCAGTGTATTCCAACTGTGGTGGGCGATCAGGCCACCCTGATTGTGTTTGAGGTGACATTCCTGTGACTGAGGATCTCTTAGGTGCTATGCCTTAAGAGTAAACTGCATCTTGGAGGGCGGGGGGAGGAGGATAGGGACAGACTGTAGCAGGGAGCTGTCCTGGTCAAGTATTCTTTCTCTGATCCCCAGTGCTGTGCTGTCTGTGGGGTTGTGTGTGTGAATCAGCTGTTCCTTATTTTCATCTCTTCCCAGTGATCATCTCATTTTTCAGAAAAATGGATTGGGACCACTTATCTCCATCCTCTCTCACTCTCCCCAGAAAAGAAGAAACTTGGTTGCTGCTGGTGGTTGAAATAGAAATTTGCCCTTTTGTACCAAGTCAGCTGTTCGAAAGCTGTGCTTAACAGATTTTGGACTCTATGGCATAAGGCAGAGTGCAGCCAGCTTTTCTTGGGTAGAGCTTGTTTTAGAATCACGAGTTCGAGTTAGAATCAAGTTTCCTCCCTCTGGCATACTGATGATCTGGAAACTCTCAGCTTTGGCTGAGCCCAAAGCAATGAGGAGCAGAACCCAGCTGACAGACCTTCTCACAGGCAGCTCTTACAGAAAAAAGGCTTTAGGGCACTGTTGTCTGGGCCCAAGGAAGGGGATGTCCGTGCATCTGCAGGTAGTCCAGTGTTATCTGAGGTGGTTTCTCTGAGTTTCTGGGGAGACTGTGAAGATTGTGGTTGTCCACTGTTGAGAAAAAGATTTCTTTCTGGTGCCTGGTCTGTTGCTCAAGCTGCATCCTGGAGAACCAATGGTCTGAGTTTACCCTTCTTAATACCTAGCTGGGAACTAGCAGGGTTCCTAGCAGGAGCTAAAAATGCCCTCTGCATAATTGGAATAAACCAGCTTTCCTACTGTGTCATGGTGGAGATCCATGCATGGTTCGAGGAAGGGAATGTAAAAATAAAGCAAACCTTAACAACAAAAATATCTTTTTCATTTACTTTTGCATTTCATTCTGTACACAAAATTTGGAGGTCCTAATTCTGCATTCTCTCTCCTAAATCAATTTTTCCTCTTTCTTTTGACAGTACTGTAACAAATTGAAGAAAGTAGTTGGCAAAGGCCAGTATATGTTCATGAGCTTCATTTTTGAATCTGCTCTGCATCTACTCCTCGGTATGGGGATCAGATTTGCAGTTTAATAGCCAAATAAGTGTTAACATCCTTTCTATAATATAAAATAATGAAAATTCTCTAGTATGACCATAATTTAAGGATTGTATGATGGGCTCCTGGCATAGTGTAATAGCAAGCATAATCTGCTAATGAGGTGTTAAGTAGAAAATCTTCCCCCACCCCTGGGTCAGATGGAGTACAGAGCTAGAGACTGTAGACCTTGATTTTGCAGACGTGAAATAACTTCAGATAACTTGGCATTAAATATGAAGTATTATTTTTGACATTATAGTAAGTAGTACACATTCATTAATTGAGTAATTTGTCATATGTTGTGCCAGACTGTTTGCAGAAATATGCTGAGTAGCTGCAGAAACTAAAAATGAGTTTTAAGTGAAGATGACATTAAATTTGCAGGAAATAACTCTATAAAGCATGTTCTCTACCACTTCCTTTCGAACATATAGGAATACTAAGTAATGTTTAGGAAAGATGCATTTATATATTCTTTGAGACCACTGGTGCATTTTAAAATTAACAGCTGCTAATTGTATAGCCTGATTAAAAATGTGTCCCAGGTAACTGTTGTGGCAAGCAACTTTAAATGCATTGATTTTCAGTCATGGTTTTGTCCAAGGACTGATACATCTTAAAATATTGATGTGAGTAAATTTAAGCTATAGGAGCTGAAAGATGGTGTTTGGCTCCTTAGGATCCTTTAGTGTAAGGAACTATGTCTTGGCCTGTGTACTTATCTCCAGATTCTGATGGAGAGACCTACTACTGCTCACTTATGTTATTTGTAGCAGAGTTTTCTCATGGGGAAGAGTGAGATTGTTTTTGGGAGTGGACATACTAAGATATGAATTTAGTTTTGCATTTGTGTCAGGTGATTTAGAAGGTAGGGTTGTATGTTATTATTTCTGGGGTTGGCTACCTGGAGATTGAGATATATAGAGAAGTGATAAGAGCTTAGTCATGCCCTGGGATAGTAATGAATTGGAATAACAAAGGAGAGAGATTTTGAAAAATCAGAGTTGTAGGAGACTGAAGGAAGAACACTGCTAGAGCAGTGAGAAGAGAAAGGGGTAGAGAAAAAGATGACAACAATAAAAAAATGACAATTAGATATGTGAGAAAAAGGAAAGAGGGCACAAAATGGCTTTTGCAAGGTATGTTTTTAAATGGTTTACTTAGATATCTGCAATATTACAGTTGTGAAAAGAAGATAGATGTATCTTTATATAATGCAGAAATCATAATGTTAATATGTTGTATTGCTTTATGTAAGTAACGTGGTTGAAGTGTGTATTTTTGGGGTGTTGAAATGGATCTCTCTAAATTATCTAAACATTATCTAAACATTATCTAGTCCTTGCTAGAAACTTCTAAAACACTCTGAATCATGCATGTCTCTTGTCCTTTAAACCTACCCACTAACAACTAAAGACTTTATCTTTTCCTGCATTTCTTCTTCCATCCTGAATTTGTATTTACAGAATGGTTTTGCACTTGTTTGTGGGTTGTTTTGGTTTTTTTTTTTTTCCCCCCCCCCCTCTTTCAATTCCCATAGTGTCAGTTAAGGTACTGGAATTGGATCTCAGTCATCCAGACTCTTTGAGCAGGTTAGAGTTTCCCTTTTGTAAGTAAGGAATTTTAACTTTAACGAACGGGCAACTGGATGTAAGAGGTGAAGGGAAATGATGCACTACAAATGAAAAGCAAAAATCGGGAAGGTGAGGAAGAAGGAAAAGTCTAAAGTGAGGAAAAATTAAGAAGCCTCAGGCAACCAAGATGGCAGCAATATTGAAATGGGCAGGGGAAACAATCACTCATTTTCTGGAGAAAACAGAAATAAGACAAAACTGCTGGGATGAAAATGAAACAAGGCAAATGAATTGGCTTGCGCTATTCTAACAATTCTTTAGGATTTATTGTGTTGTACTGTAATTGTTTGGAAAAGGAACTGATAATTTTTGGTGGACAGTGATGATGTTACAAAACCTTAATTTATATGGCAAAGTATACTTTAAACATATCTGGAGATGAGAATTTTAAGAATAAAGGAGTAATAACTGAATGCTCATTTAGTTTAATACTGTGAAATCTATCATTTCTCAGCTGTTCATAAAGGCAATACTTTTTGGAGCTGATGTTTTGGAGCAATGTGGTGGTCGAATGAAGTTTCTCTTTCTTTAATGTTTAACTTCTGAGATGGTATAAACTTATCACTTGAGGCAGAGCCAATAAATCAGTTTGAGAAATGTTGTAAGTAAGCAGATCAGTTCTAATCAAATTGAACAATAAATTATATGAATAAATGTAGTTTTAAAAGATATTTGCTTCAAAACATGACAGTGTTTAAACAGGGTCAGTAGTGTATACAGAGCCATTGTACACTGTATAGGATCATGTATGTATTCAGTGTGTATGATAAAACAAGCATGTGTGATTATATATAAATAAGACTAGGACTTTCATGACAGGTATTTTATTTTTGTTTGAGGGCATGTATGATGACTGAAACTGGTTCCTAGTATTTTATTCATTTTTGTGGGATTTTTTTGCTAATGGAAAAAAAGCACAAAAGAGCAACGAAAAACTTAGTCTTATTGTACAACGTCTGTTTCGTTCAGTTTTTCTCCTGACAATCAGTTGTATTAATTATGCATGTTTGTACAGTGGGAAATACTCAGTTCTCATCTGTGATGGTGGCTCACAGGGTATATAATATTAATAGTAGCATAAGGTCATTGGCTGTTGGGAGACAAAACAGAGAAAAGGTAAGAACACAATTGATTACTGGGTGGAAGGGGATCAGGGTTTCAGTTTTCTTAGTGCAGGGAAGGGGTATTTTGTTTGCTGGACTGATCTGTTTACTTCAGAATTTGCTATTTTTTCAGGTGCAATTAAAAACCAACATTTCAAGTCAGTATGTAATTCGTACACAGCCAACAAACACCTGCCTGTCTACACTTGAATGTGCAGCTGTTGCTCTTACCATCATGGAAAAAAATAAGAGTATACAAGAGGTATGTAACTAATTCTAAATATTTGAGTTTTTCTGTTATGAATAGCACAGGGACAGCAAAATTAGATATTAATACTGCATTTGACAGTCCAAGTCTTAAGAGCCATACAATGGTTCTGTTCCATAGCAAACTAAAACAAGAGTGTACTAACAAAAGCTATTTTATGTCAGATATTTATGAACTCTGTAATATAGTCAAATTATTACAACTCTCCCCTGTGATGTTTCAGAGTCTGTACGCTCTTTCTAGGCTTATTCAACATTGCTGTCAAACCGTTGAGAGAACTTGTAACATACAATGCTCTTGACTTTATTTTGATATTCTTTTCAGTGCTTTAGATTCTGGTGCAGTATTTGTAGTCCTATATCAATAATGGAATTAGAATGGCTTTTTGTTATGAGGAGTGGTATGAAGATAAACCTGGGCAAGATTCAAGGATAAAAATCTTGCTTTGGTTATGTTTAAATTACCATTTAGTGTCAGATATCTCCTGTAACAGAATGTATTTGGTGTTGGCATGACCATCAAGGTTGAATGCAATGTTGAACATTTATCTAATGGACCAGTTTTACCTCTGGCAGCACATTTTGTATATGGAACAACAGATTAGTTATTGAAAACCACTATGTTCCCAACTTGTCATCTCAGTTACTCTTTTTTTCTTACACCTAGCCCAAAATAAGTAGAAGAAGCACTGTTGTGTGTGTAGCAGGACAAGTAATGCATGTGGCTTACAGGTATCTCTTCCTGTGATGGTTTTCCTAAGTTCACTTGATGCTTTTACTGCAATATTTTGAAACAACTTACCATAAACTGTGTACATGGCATTTGTAATATGCTGAATTGCACTAATATAACCTGTTTTCGATATACTTTTAACATTTCTCTTTGCTTATTTCTTAACTGTAGCTTATCAAAAGCTACTGTTTTATGTACTAGTTCGACAAATTGCATGCTTAGTTGTTGTCATGTGTAGAATTTACCTATTGTACTCTCATGTTACCAAAGCTGTTTTCACTCTAAGAGTATGGTTGGTATTTCGTATCAGCAGAAAATACTAGTAAAGTTAGCAGAGATTATAACCTATAATCGTTCTGTTATATAATTTTCATGAAGCCAAAAAAGCATCATGTTTTTTTAGTTGGTTAGTGAATCACTGGTACTGAATGGTGTGGCAGTCTGTGTTTGGAGTGAAATTTTTGTGCTGAATCTTGAAAGCTTTGTGCCTCTTGACTCTTTTGTACTTCTTCCTAATGGTAGATGAAATCTAAAGCAAGTTTAAGTCAGTCTTTTCATCCTACAAACTCTACATTTTATTTTTATATATGTATGTGTGTGTGTATATGTAGGGGGTGTGTGTATATACACCCCTGCGCCCCTTAAAACGATGTATTTCATTTGAGTACAAAATAGAAACATTTAAGTTTTCTTTCACAAGTTATCTTGTAAACAAGTGGCTATGCAGTCTAATAATGGGGAGTAGAATTACTTTAGTTACTATCAGAAATTCCCAAGAGCCTCTAACTAATACAGGTTTGGATAGAATTTGTTTGAAAGGATGAATATTTCCAAGGTTTATGGAAACTTAAAATTTTGAAGTTAGCATCACTAAAGTTTCTGTTCTTAATTAGGATTTTCAAATCCTAAACTGTCTTTTAAGTTTACAGGTGATTTGCTTAGCTGAGATCTGGATTTAAAATTACTGTCTGACAAATGAAGTTGAGAATGGCTGCTGTTAGCAGACCACTATGTTAACTTTTTTAGATTCTATGATTCATTTCCGTAGTATCTTTTGTTGGTTTCATGATACTGGAGTCAAATAACTCTTATCTTTTTAATAAATATTTTAAAATGATTTTGTAAAAATCAAAGCACAGCAAGATGATCTTTAACTCTCAGAAAACAAAAGCCGATGCAATTCAAGATGGGCAATTAAGTACTACTACATGGAAAGTACTACGTTTTTCTTTGCAAAAGCTACACTGCAGAGTCTATCTGAATATAGTCTGCAAGCAGACTGAAGATAAACTGCTTTTGTAAGCCTGTCCCACTGATTGCCAGAACCCCAGGCAAGGAGTGCAACCCCTGGCTTACATCTACATTCTTACTAACCAGTTTACAGCTGTCTAGTGTGATTGGAGGAATTTGGAATGTAGCAGTACTTAAGTTTATTCCAAATTTAAGAATGTCAATGTTAGAGCATTTTTAAAAGGCTTATAAGAGTAGTAGTCCAGAGGGGTCTATAGAAAGAGGTTGAAAGCTCATCTGTGTATTCACCACATTCTAGTATCCACTGCAGGTGTTTATATTCTTCTCCATCAAATAATGAATGTTTTGGTACTTGACATCTATCCATTAAAATAGTTCCCAGGGCAAAAAATTGCTTGTGCAATTGGCTTAATGTAGAGTATACCATCCCTTCCTCTTTTTTTCCTCTAGCAATGCTACTTCACTTTGGATTTTCAAGGATGATGGGAGAATGCCATAAGTGACAGTCTGCCTTGTGACACAAGAGTCACCTCAACACTAAATCGATTGTCTTTAGAACAAAATTGTGATGCAGTGTGTGGCCATACAGGAAAATGTGGCTCAAACTTGAAATATGGGTAAAGAAACTTTCCCAGCAACTTGTATACTTCTATAACAGTGCTGACATTATATGCTTTTATGCTGAAAGAATGTAGTTATTTTAAAAGTCAAAAAAAAGTTAAATGAAGAAATACATAAATCCCACTTTAAATTCAGTATTTAATTTTTCTCCTTGGTGTGCTAGGACGATGTTGGCATACTTTTCCTTCATCAGGGCTGCTATCTTATTCATGCCCAGGATTGAATGCTTCCTTAGTGTGTACAGCTCCCTGTCTTGTACTCTGTTTTGTCCCGACCACTTGGTATTTGGTCCAATCCGCTTCTCAAAGACAAAATTGTCAGCTTTCAGAAGTGCTTCTACAAATGTTGCAATACCGCAGTTTCATAAACCTCAGTGAACTCTTAATAACCTCTCTGAATTAAGTTAGGATTGCTGTTCTCCAGTGTATAAAATGGTGCATTGAGTTCCAGAAAAATGAAAGTTAAGAATGACCGATTAAATTGGCGCCAAGTATAGCTCACTAAGCTTTTGAGTGTGCATGGAGTCATGGTTTTTGATTAAACTCAGCTCCTGCTGATTTAGTTTCATGTGTGATTGCTCTACACATCTGCACATGAGGCCAAATAATAAGCCATGCAACTAGAAAATGAAGAACCTTCAATTAGGAACCACTTGAGATAAGTTTGTTTAATTAGTCTTATGTGATATCACTGGGGGCAGACAGGGATGAAATCCAGTCTCCAGGATAGCAGCCCAGCTACTTTGAATGTGAAACCCTTCTCTTTCTAAAACCTTGCCTTAAGGTGTTTTTATGCAATCACAAAGAACTTAGTTATTTGTCTTATTACTGCTTGTTGACTGAGTCATGATAATTGATCATAGTCCATTGCTAAGGTGAAGTAAAACCCTAACTTATGTTAATGCAGCTGGGGCTATAAGATGGGAGTAAGGAGGACTGAGAAAGGAGTAAGGAATGACAGCACTTGTACGTGTCTCTGCTGTGTGGCTTTTAGCATGTCTCTTATTCATTTGTGCCCTCTGTGGCCCCACTGATTTTGGACAAATTATATTTAATCAGTTTTTTAATAGTGGTCCTCAAATACAAAAACTGAAATAAGCGATTCCTCTGTCATGGTTTACTAAGAAGTTGAGTCTTTTTGTCTCCCCTGTTTTTCTGCAGACTATACTCCGTCCACTTCAAGCTTTATGTTCTTTCCAGCTTCAGCATGGCGCCCAGATCCACCACAGCAAGGAGCATCTTCTCAAAAATGGCATGTATGACAAGCCCATGCCAAAGAATAAACGCAAACTCAGAAGAATGGAACTTTTGGTAAATAATGTTAAAATCTAGGAAAACTATGCTGATAATACAAGGGGATTTATTTGAAGCTAGCAAATGAATGAGCCTGGATTTAATCCAAACAGCAGTTTTTACTGGACAAGCCTTTTCATTTTGCAAAAGGCCGGGTGCCTTTGTTCAAATGTTAAAAGATCATTCTTCTTATTTCCTATAGAAGAAAAAATTCTGAGAATAACTTAGAATTATGCTATCTCTTGGGTAAAAAATGTGATGCTCAATATGACTGGATAAATATACTTTGGAGAAGCTTTTATCAGTACTGAAAGACAAGGAATTTGAATGTAATGCAATGGTAAGGCTCCAGCATT